>NW_026000068.1:9311687-9383105 GCF_001458135.2 Marmota marmota marmota
TCTCAGCAAGAGAAACAATAAGAGAGAGAAATAGAGAGCCTACATCCTGGGAACCAATTTTTACCCCTCACACTTCAGATAGAGCCCTAATATCCAGAATATACAAAGAACCCCAAAAATTAAACAATAAGATAACAAATAACCCAATCAACAAATGGGCCAAGGACCTGAACAGACACTTGTCAGAGGAGGACATACAATCAATCAACAAGTACATGAAAAAATGCTCACCATCTCTAGCAGTCAGAGAAATGCAAATCAAAACCACCCTAAGATACCATCTCACTCCAGTAAGATTGGCAGCCATTATGAAGTCAAACAACAATAAGTGTTGGCGTGGATGTGGAGAAAAGGATACACTTGTACATTGCTGGTGGGACTGAAAAATTGGTGCGGCCAATTTGGAAAGCAGTATGGAGATTCCTGGGAAAGCTGGGAATGGATCCACCATTTGACCCAGCTATCGCCCTTCTCAGACTATTCCCTGAGGATCTTAAAAGAGCGTACTATAGGGATACTGCCACATCAATGATCATAGAGGCACAATTCACAATAGCTAGACTGTGGAACCAACCTAGATGCCCTTCAATAGATGAATGGATAAAAAAAAAAAAGTGGCATTTATACACAATGGAGTATTACGCAGCACTAAAAAATGACAAAATCATAGAATTTGCAGGGAAATGGATGGCATTAGAGCAGATTATGCTAAGCGAAGCTATCCAATCCTTAAAAAACAAATGCCAAATGTCTTCTTTGATATAAAGAGAGCAACTAAGAACAGAACATGGAGGAAGAGCATGAGGAAAAGATTAACATTAAACAAAGACGAGTGGGGGGAGAGAAAGGGAGACAGAAGGGAAATCATATGGAAATGGTAGGAGACCCTCAATGTTACACAAAATTACACATAAGAGGTTGTGAGGGGAAAGGGGGGGGGAAACAAGGGAGAGAACTGAACAACAGCAGATGAGGTAGAGAGGGAAGATGGGAGAGGAGGAGAGGGGGGATAGTAGGGGATAGGAAAGGTAGCAGAATACAACAGTCACTAATATGCCATTATGTAAAAATGTGAGTGTGTAACCGATGTGATTCTGAAATTTGTATTTGGGGTAAAAATGGGAGTTCATAACCCACTTGAGTCAAATGTATGAAAGATGATATATCATGAGCTTTGTAATGTTTTGAACAACCAATAAAAAAAAATAGCCACAATGAGACACCGCCTCACACCCATTAGAACGGTCACTTAAAAAACAAACAGAAACGTTGGTGAGGATGCAGAGAAATTGGAAATTGTGCACTACTGGAGAGAATGAAAAATGATGTCGCCAATATGGAAAATGGTATAAAGATTCCTCAAAACAATAAAAATAGAACTGCCATATGGTCTAGTATTCCCACATCTGGGTATATATACCAAACAAGTGAAGCAGAGACTTGAACAGGTATTTGCACACCCCTGCTCATTTAGCACTGTCCAGAGTAGCCAAAAGGTATAAGCAACCATATCCCTTGAAAGGTAAGTATATAAACAAAATGAGGTAGATAGGTACAACTGAATTTTATTCATCCTTTAAAAGGAAGGAAATTCCAACACATGCAATCACATGAATTTACCTTAAAGTAAATTATACTAAGTGAAATAAGCCAGTTTATACTAAGTGAAATAAGCCACACTAAGTGAAATAAGCCAGTTACGAGGGCCAAGTACTATATGTTTCCACTTTCACGAGGTACCTCAAGCAGACAAATGTGTAGAAACAAAGTAAGAATGGTAGTTTCCGAGAATAGAGAGAGAAAAAAATGGAGGGTCATAGATTAATAGGCATAGAGTTTCGGTTTTATAACATGGAAAGTCCTGGAGATGGGTAGTGGTGATAGATGCACAACATGGATATATAGAACACTGCTAAACTGTACACTCAGAATTAATTAAAATCACAAATTTTATGTTATATGCATTATACCACAATGTTTAAAGTTCAAAAATAAACAATTTCCTCTGTCTCCTAAAAAATTCCTTAATAATATTTTATTAAAACATGTATTAATATATATCAATTAAAATAATTTCAAAATAGTAAAATAATCGTTTCATTAAGTCAGAATGGATCTGTTAAACATTGTGAATTCTGAATTATTCCATAATAATTACAGCTGGCATGAGGACAGAAACAAAGGCTTGGGTTTTCTAGAAGACATGCCAGGAACTTAGCACTCCACTGTGCAATTTGGGGAAATCTGTGGCACATTTACCAGGCATTTTAACTATTTTACTTCTAGAATGAGGACTGAAATTGTACACTAACTTATTTATCCAATTAATTTTCACCGAATAATATCTACCTCCACTTGTGTATTTAACATCTCGTTGGCAAACAGTAAATCCAGATCTTCTGAGATGGAAAGTATTCTACAGGATAAAAATGCAAGTCCCACTAAGTGTTGGTGGCCCACAGTCTTCTGATGTTCAGAATGGGTGGCTGAAGGGCACTTCACTGGCTCTCAGCCCCACAGGAGCCATAAAGGGAAGCCTTTCAGTCCTGTCACAGTGCTTGGTTTGGGTATGGTCTGGGGTCCCCAAGGTTCCATGTATTGTTATTTAATCCCCATCACGAGGCATTAACAGGTGGAAGTTATCTGACTATGGTGTGCAGGTGGTACCACTGGAAGGTGATTAGGATAAGGTCATCAGGGTGGAGCCTCCATGATTGAATCTTGGTGGCTTTATAAGAAAAGGGGAGACCACAGCAGACATACCAGCACACTCCCTGTCTCTTGTCACATGATGCCCTGAACTGCCCTGAGGCTCTTCCAGCAAGATGATCAGCACCACAAATAGCAGCTTACCTGGGACCTTCAGAACTGTGAGCCAAAGCAAACCTCTTGTATTTATACAGTTACCCAATCTTTGGAATTCAGGTATTAACAACAGAAAGAGGGCAAAATATACCTAGGCCTGATCTACTCTGATATCTCTTTCTCTTCTTCTCAATTTTATTCTATGTGAAATCTCAAACCTATCCTGTATTTTAGGCAAACATTTATGACTCTGAGATTTGCATAGCAATAAGCACTTTGGGTAAGAAGAACCAGAAAACTGGCCTGTCTCTGTAGTTTGTAGCTGTGGTCAAGAGTCTAGGTGCCTGACCACGTAATTCTGGAGGGTACCATCTACACCATCATCTGGGTGCTCCCTACTCAGTGTGGTCAGAACCTGGGAACTCATTGAAAATGACAAATCTCACCTCTTTCCAGACCCAATGTATGCACTCAGCATATCAATAAGATCATTAACAATTCTGAAGAGCACAGAACGGATGAATACCTAGAGTTTGCAGTGCATAAATTCTGTGGCAGTATTTGGCAGCCTTGGTACCATCACAGCTTCAATACTGCTTTGATACAGGAGAACCACTGGCTACACTTTGCCCATTAATTTTGGTGTGCCATATGACAGCAGATGCAGGATCATATGCAGGCTTGTGTCTGTATCTCCATCTGTTCATATGCACTCACTGAATTTCTCCAGTTGCACTTCTGCAAAGGCAGAGCTCATGCTTGGGCACCACTGCCCCTAAGAAAAGGACCACCGAGTGTACATGTTACACTCAAAAGACGGTTTAGTAATGAGCCCCCCAAATGCTGTATATGTTCTGAAGAATAAGTAAAAGAATTATCATTTTTATCTTACCAACTTTAAGTAAACCTCCAATATGATATTTCAACCCCTATTTAAATATGTTGAAAATGTATTCCAGAGGGTATCAAAGCAAACTGCTAAAGGGACAATGCTCCTTGACTCTGCTGGTTCTCAACTAACTGCTCCTGAAGGTATGCTAAAGCCAGGTGAGGTCAGCTTGTTTGGAAAACATCTAATAAACAGGACCAGGAGATCTGTTGACTGGGGGTTCATGGCTGTATCCTCTCATTACCTTGACCTGTACTCCTTGAATAACATTTGTCAAATTCAGTAAGAAGAAAAATATATGACAGATACAAATATTATGCATAACACCCATTTTTGTTTGTTGACTAAGAGAATATTCTAACAATGTTTCACTAAGTTTCTAACTTACCTTCACTAAGTTTCTAACTACTAACGATATAAAAATTATGTGTTGAATAACAGACTTCTTCATTGGGGACTGACATACCTTGCCATATCAATTTCTTTTCTAATTATAGCATTAAACACGAAAAGAAAATCTCTTGAATGAACCTTTGCAAAATGAAGCAGCTTCTGATCATGAGGTAATTGTCTTTGTAATATTCAATGTACAATATTATGAATATAATAGTACTAAGTCATAAACAGTGAGGGGCACACAGAAGTCAGAAAGCCACCCTCCCGTTTGGGTAGTTATTAAGGAGACAAGGCATCCAGTACCCTAAGAGACGTGGCCAAAGTTCAAATGACCAAAGAGTGGCTCAGCCTGACCCAGAACCCAGGTAGCCTGGCTGAACATAAACTCTCAGTACACACCACCCTGCATCTTGAAAACTCATTTACACACACGTAATAAGCCAAACCTACGGAGGAAAAAAAAAACATACCTGCAATCATTCCAGACAATCAATGAAGGCCAAAGATGAATCACTGAGGTGGTCCTAAGGGAAACAGAGTGTCCCTAAAAGGCCCAATTCCCAGTGTCTTCAGGATTCTGGCCCTTCCTCCTCCCTCCCAACATCTGGAGAACTCAGCGATGGGATATTGTACAGTTTTCTGCCCAGACTCACGTGCTGTAGGAAAGAGCCCCCTTGTCTAGCAAAATACAGTGAGTTTATCTTAAGAGCAAAGAGTAGTGTTTTCTTACTTGATGCCTTCCTTATTCTGTATAATGGATGGCTTGCTCTTTGGCATGAAATCACTGGTTCTCAAACTTCAACGTATGTCAAAATCCACTGAGAACCTTGTTAAAAATGCAGAATTCTGGGTAGTATGCTCAGGACCTATGACCCACAAGTGCTGGATTGCTTCAGGGATTTAGTCCTGCCTGGGTCACTTCAGGGCCCTCCTGCCCTGAACCTCCTCAAAAGCAAAGGCACAGAAAGACCTCGGAGGCTAAGACTGAGGTGACAGTCCAGTGGTTGCAGTTTTCCAGCCCTCAGGGGCCTCTGAAAGCTGATACCACCAGATATCCAATCCATATTAAAAGAATATGACATGCATGACACAGCTCTGTTTAAAATTAACTCCAAACGCAACATATTAATACAAGACAGTCATCTCCCATTTAGGACTGCAACAAGTACATCCTTAAAGAAACTTAGTTTCATATGATGTTTGAACAACTTCAAGTGTGTATTATACATGCTTATTTAAATATTATAAAATATGGCATTCGTCTAGAGTTTAAAAGTGGCAATTTATTTTACTAATCATTTTACATAGTATCCATTTGCCGATAGCACTGAAGAAGACATTTAATTCACTAGAATCTGAATTATAGTAATGAAGGCTTAAAGATCAAATGAGATGGTAACTGGAGATACTGTACAGTCAGCAGTATAAATGTGCAAATTTACACACACATAAAACACATGCCTCAGGATAAGGCATTCAATTGAAATCATTACATTATAAATGATTAATAATTATATTTTCAAATCCCAGTAATAAGATGATTTGGCCATTCATAAATATGTATAATCTTTCTGTACCAACACTGTCGACACATAATTTGTTTTCCAACCCCACTGATTTTCTCTAGGCAGATGTACCATTTTCCAATTACGAAATTAAACATTTGAATTGAAAATACGTTGGCAGTCTAACTCCAGGTTTAATAACTTTCTGTGTATTTTCAGGAATATATATTACTAAAATTCAGGAGGAAACGATGAAATTCAAATGGCTAATGAATTTTAAAAAAACATAATCAGCCTCTGGGAACTATTACCACCATGGGTTAAATTATTAAGGAAAGAAAAGCTTTGAGGGTGGAGAAATCTTAGGGAGAAGCAGAGACTCCCTGCAGCTGAATGGTCCTCATCAGCACCACAGATTTTAGAAGAGACAAAAGAAAGCCTGGCCCCTTTCTGTTATGTTTAAAACATCAAAATAGCATTCATGAATTTGAGAGCAACTTGTAATTCCAATCTTAATGTGAACACTCAGTACTGAACTAATCCTATATGAAGTGAACATAATTAGAATAATAAGGATCTTGAAATTCTATTGAAGATTCAGGCTTAAGTCTGTCGTGTGGCAAGGAAAAAATAAACTTAAGAATTGACTGTTTAATACAGTGAATATATTTTTAATTTGTTTGAATATTTCCCTACATCCAGGAACTACCCATGCATGCCCTGTGGTTTATGTGAAGCAGAGGGAGTCTACGTGCTCTGATATCACCTGGCATCCTCCAGCAGCACACCTGTCTGGCCTTGGGCATCTGACCCCTGCTGTGACCAGCAGAGCCTATCAGAGACTGTAGTTTCTGGGCCCAGAGGGGTCACCTGATCCTTCCCCAATGAACAAAGCTGTGAAATATCAAGTTTGGGAGTAGTAAGAATTTGCATTTCCACCATGTAGATTAGAAAAAATTCAAAGAAAACAAGAGACAGACAGACAGACAGCAGGGGCAGGTAGAGACAGAGATGAGAAGCACAGAAAGAGAAAGGAACTGAGGGGAAAAGAGTGGAAGAACTCATCAGGTGCCCAGAAAAGAGCAGCAACAGGATTAGTTTCCTCTATTCCCTGAAACTCAGCCTGATTCATCCTTGTGGGTTATTGAGAAAAACAACTAGATCCAGATAAAACCACTGAAAACTATTCCCTGTCCTAAACATATTTGAGGTGGATTCTGTGAGAACAATACATTCCCCTGATACACTCAGAACATCACAATCTATACATGAATTGAAAGACTTCATATTGCTTTCAAATCCCAGTAATAAGATGCTTTAGTCATTCATAAATACATTTAATCTTTCTGTGCCAGGAAAGAGATCCAAAGTTCTACCTTTCGGGAAATGTCAACACTTTTCATAAATCCACATTGTGGGTTTTTTTTTTTTTAATTTGATTTGAACTTCAAAAAAATTTTAAATTATCTAATTAGTGCAGAACTACAGTAGAAACCATCAAATATAGTGTCAGATATAGATAAGGAGCATAATTTTAAAAAAATAAAATTAAAATTCTTAAAATACCACTTAGAGTAAAACAGCATTAATATTTGAGATGTACGTATAATTTTTTAACATATGCAGATAGAAACAAAATCCTATAATGTTGCTTCATAACATGTAGATCTCAATCACTATCCTCTCCCAAGCCCTTTCTATATCAGTAATCATTTATGCAGTCATTATAAGGATTCCACTTTCTCTAATTAGCTGATACCTTATGATTTATCAGTCCTGCTATAGTTCTGGGCATTTAAGGTGTCTCCCACTTCCCATTAAGAAAAGAGATTGCAATGGAAATCCTCGTTGACTTGTACATTTCCTTATGACAAACTCTTTAGGATGGGACTAATGCCTTAAAGACCTACACCATTTTAGGGCTTTTGAAAAACTGAAAACATTCACTCTGGGCAAGTTTAATATATGAGTTTGGTAAGCACACCACGAAGCTCTGCTATGTAATAGCATTTTCTCTTCCATTTTGCTATCTGAAGGACAGTTAGTTAGATCTGTTTTAATTACTAGATAACGTGAACATTTTCACCTCCTTTTACCATTTTTATTTCTTATTTTAAAATTTGCACACTTGGGGCTTGGGATGTGGCCTGTCATGCGTGTGGCCCGGGTTCAATCCTTAGCACCACATACAAAGATGTTGTGTCTGCCAAAAACTAAAAAAAAATAAATAAATATTGAAATTCTCTCTCTCTCTTTAAAAAAAAATTTGCACACTTGCAGTCTTTGTCAAATTTTCAAAATACATAAATGGTCATTTTCTTATAGACTACTCTTTTTTAAGAGAGAGATTAACATAAGATACAGCATGATTTTTTTAAATTTTTCATGTGTACTTCATTTTACAGTGATTTTGCAATGTAGAAACATAGAGTGTTAATCTTGATTAAACTTTTGTCTTTGTATTATTTCTGCTTCTCTAAAAATATACCAATAATTACTTATCTTTTATTTTGTTTACAATGTTTATTTTTAGACAAAATTATCTCTCTATGGAATTCATTTTGAAGAGTAAAGTCTAGTGATAGGGCTTTCTATCTCAAGTTTTCTAGTGTTGGGATTAATAGTCACAGTGATATGAAATTTAGATAGGGGTTCTAAAAATACAGGTCCATGGAAGAGTTTAAAGAGGACTTTGAACATTTAAACTACCTCTGAAAAGTTGGATATCTAAGCATTTGTGAATTTTACTAAGAAGTCTTGGCATGCTCAAAATTCTCCAAGTGGTATCTGAACCCTAAGTGGTTAAAAAAAATTGCTTTAAAGAGTAAATGCCAGATGAAGTACTCAGTGGTCATTGCTGTTAAGAAGTCGGCATAACTCTTTTAATTTCAGAAGAGCAGGCATGGCCTCATGATATTTTAGCCTTTGAAGCCTTTATTCTAAAGAAATTCCAAGCTAGGACAAATAACACCAGTTCTTCCCTGAAAGCAGGAGGAGGGCACTGGAAACCTGCACAGGATTTGAAAACCCTGCTTTGGAACATGGTTGAAAGTGGGAAAACATGCGTCATCCAAATTCATCTTCCACCTCCAAATAAAAGTTCCCAGAATGACTCATCATAACTCAAATTTGTTATGCTTGTGGAACTGGAAATAAATGATGGTACAGATTAGGGAAAAGAAATGCACTCTTCCTCAAAGAGCAGAACATGAGATGACCCAGACCATCATCCTGTGTCTGACCGGCCGGAGACATTACAAAGGTGGAGTACAGGATCACACAGGAAGCTCTCTTTTGTTGAACATTTTCTTCACACAATGAAGTCAGCCACAAATGAGGGTGGAGGACACTGAATGCCTGAACTTCCTCTCAATAATTTGCTAGCGTCCGCCAATCCATTTTAGAAAGTAGCAGGAAAAAAAAATGCATCCACACATAATTTGAAACATCTATAAGTACATCTCTGAATTTATACAACTGTAATGAAATTTTTTCAAGCAGTAAAACTCAGTTTATTTTAGGTTTGTTTTGTGCAAGATTACTAACTGTGCAAATTCCTAAGAATATCATTGAAAATAGGTATTATTAAATACCTATTAAAATATCATAAAATAGGTATTATTTAAGGAGCACTATAGCCCAATGAGTTTGACACTACTGCAAGGTAGAATTGGTGGTGCCACATTTGCCATACAGCTGAAAATTTTGTTATGCTTTACAAGTTACCATATATCAGAAAATAATAGAAGATAACATACAACAAATACACATATTCATAACCAATTTTAAAAACATTGTCATCTAGGAGCTGTTATATTCTTTTTTTTTTTTAATACTAATGAGCAGTAGGACTGACCCATAGTAGTCGTGTTTTAAGATTTGCATTCAGTATTATGAGCAATTTGTTACAGGAGGTAAAACACTGAACCTGTTGTCAAACAAGATAAGAGAATAGGATCTATAGGACTGAAACTGGTGATCTAATACTGAGCAAAAGGAAACTCAAGTACAGTTTAAAAAAAAATAAACAACAAGATAAATCTTATTACCTCATTTTTTAAACACACACACACAAGAGTTCATCGGGATATATTTCAAGCACACATGAACTTATTTGTTGACAGAGAAAAAAAGCAATACCAGTTTTAGTCTGAATCTCTGCTTGGAATAATAGCTGTGCTGACATTTAGATTGTCACATTCTCATTTGCAAAATGGAAATAATATATATTTCCATCTGGATCTAAGGAATTCATTTTTCAACTGCTGGAGACTCCATATTTATATTCATACTTCCCATTCTTATCATCCTCTGCAGTTAATGAGGTGAGTTCCAATCATGTTTCCAACCCTGGATGAAGTTCTGAGGTCTGGAAGGTGGAGTTGGTTGAATGGCCAGTTTAGGTCAAAGTCCCACTCCTGAATATTCCACAGAGGCCAGAACAGACAGTGGGACGTGGGGTCAGGCTCTAATCAGTATTGTGGACTATGCCTGCAGCCAGCGAACTCAGTGCTTGACAGGAAAAAAGAGCAGACATCGTTTCATAGTAAAACGACCCTACATCAAACAGTTTTATTTTCCATTTACAAATGTCAGTCATTTCAGAATTCCTCTGTAAAACTGATAAAAAAAATACAAGTGCCCAAACCCTGGATCTATCAACGCCTTTAAGTCCTTGTGTTCTTTACTATCTCTCCTTCGTGGTTAGGACATACCTGTTGGACAGCCACCAGTCTATTCCACAATCATGTGTTTCAGCACTTGGTAGCTGGTCCTGGGATGGTCCCAGAATAAAACATTTTCAGAGCCAGAAAGTCTTAACCGAGTTGATTGTGCACCAGATCTTATGGTATTTGTCCCGGACCACCTGTGATCTATATCTTTTTGTTTTGGAATCAAAAACTCTGAACCCACGTTTGAATGGTTAGCAAGTTCTACAGGTGATTCAAATCAGAAACCCCAGCCAGGTGGCCATCATCATCATCAACAGAGATCAATCATTTTGACAGTAAGTACCTGAAATGTGATGTGATAAGAAAGGCATTTTACTCTGTCAACTTTGTCCAAAACCCATAACCCCAGGCTAATCATGAGAAAAATATCAGACAAATCCCAATTGAGGGATGTTCAAAATAGCTGACCGGTACTGTCAAGGTCATTAAAAAATAAACAAAGTCTGAGAAACTGCCACAGCCAGGAACTGAAAGGGACATGATTATTGATGTAATATGAAATCCTGGAGGGGACCCTGGTACAGAAAAACAACATCAGGAAAAAATGAAGGCCATCTGCATAAATTATGGGCTTTAGTTAGTAATAATGCATTCATGTCAGTTCATTAGTCATGACAGATGTACCATACAGATGTAAGATATTAACAACATGGGAAATGGTGCCAACTTTATGGAAGTTTCCATGTCATCTTCAACCTAACTCTGAAAATCTAAAATACTCTAAAATTCAATCAAAATCAGTTATAAAAAAAAAAAAACAAACTTTAAATACGTTTTGTTAAACTTAGAACATAATATAGGTACAATCCCACATCTTTTCACAGCAGACTAGGCCACGCCAGGTCCTTTCGAGTTCAAAACCTTGGGTCCAGCTGCCACGTATGGGTGGAGTATCCTCTATAAATTCGTGTCTTACTTAATTTACAGAATGAGAGAAAATTAAGACAGAATTCTGCAATAGATTGGTTGCAGACCAATTTTGGATTTTTAGGCCTTTCTAGTCCATTTTTTTTCTGCTTTCTCTCATAGTCTAACCCAACATTTATCCTTGCATCCTCACCTTCCAGTATTCGTCATCACATACACCGAAGTAATAGCTGCATTTCACACTGGCCCTCATTTCTATTGGCTTGGGGCTGCCTAAAGCAATGCCCCAATAACGATAACACAAAAGACAAATAAACCTAAGAGCAAGTCCTTGATTAAAATTCACCTGGTGGGGGTCAGGGTGCAGGGTTCCTTGCAGAGAGAGCAAGAGAGCATCCGGCCAGAGTTGGGATCAGTCAGCCTGCAACATGGATTAGGGTGTGGGGCAGAGGGGACGCTAGAACAAGGGTTGGTGGGACAGCAAGCTCTGGAAGTGGAGGTCAGCTGTTTTCACAGCTTCTACTACAGTTGAGATACCCACCTTGGCTTATGTGAGGATTCACCACTTGTACTTGTTGATGTATAAATAGCAAATGGTTTTTATTTTTTTTCCAGTAATTGCTACCTGCTGTAATTTTTCAAACTCTCCTTTCTTGCTAGGCATCCAGATTCCTTAATGATATAGCTCAGTCCAACTTTATTAAATTCTCAGTGACTCTGGTTACTAAAACACTGTCATTTCATTTATGAGAACTGAGCACTTGTCAATGTTAAGACTCCAATATCGCTCTCAATTTAGTCTCTTCCTCTCTTGCAACTGCCATCCCTCTTTTTTCCCCCTCTAGGATTTGGACTTTTGTCTCTTGCCTGGGGAGTGCTGAGGCTCCAAGGGCCACTCTATAAAACGGCATGATACATTACTGCTGAGTTAGATCCCACATGTGGCAAACCTCTTAAGTCCACTCAGTGGACTCCCATTCCCAAACCCAGAAAACAGAAGATGCCACCCCATCTCCAGTTACAACAATGTCACCCATGATATGCGTTCACCCTAAAGTGGCTAGTGATCTCACTGTTGGATGGAGAACAAGTGAAGTCAGGAGCCTGGGTCCATGGATTGATACAAGAATTTCTTTATCCAATAAAGGACCTGTGTCCTTCCAGTTTAGATGCTCTAACCTCCTTTAACCATTGTTCCAAGCCTCCTACTTTATTTCCTTTTTATAGGTAGTGCTTTAACTCAATGCCCTGATATGTGATTTTCAAGCCAGCAGTGGAGGAGAATGGTCATTTAAGGCACACCTGTTACTGACAGTCACCTGGGCTTGACCACCACAGCTGGGTGAAGAACCCTGATCCTTCACATAGGAGTGTTGGATGGAACAAGTCTGAGCTCCAGCCCAGAACAATTGAGAAAAAGCCTGGGGTCTTTAATTTCAGACTCTCTTTTTCATTATACGCTTTTCTATAAATTCCCTAATATGACCATTTCCAAATACTAAGTTTAAAAAAGCCACAAAGAGTGCTCCTTATTCTGGAGAAGCCACCCTTCACGGAGCTCATAATCAAATATCAAGAGACCCTTTCTCCCTAGGGAGTCTGCCTTTCACTATTTATGGCACTTTCCTTCTGTAAGTTTTACGGTTTGAACAATATTTCATCAAAGTGCAAGGTGCCTTCTGAGGATGACCTATGTTAACACGGACTGTGAAATAAGGAGTAGTAAACAAGAGCTATCTTTGCTTTTCTCTGAAATCCATGCTACAGATCATCCACACAGTAAATAGTTCCCACATACATAACTGATTTACCAACTGCAAACACAGGTAAAATAAACATTTATCTGTGATCTTCCTTCCTTTACATTTCTTCATGCTGAATGATACTTAAAATACATCACATAATCTCACTTTTTCCTCTGTTAACATACCTGTTACCCACCATCTCTAACTTTTAAACACTACATGAACTGTTATTACTTTAAAAGGAACACTGCAGTGATTTTTAAACTTGCTTATACTGAGGCATCTGGGTTTATAAAAATCATTTCCGTATACAAGAGTCTGTTACAATTAGGCTGGGCTGGAGTTAGGGAGACAGTTTTAATATATACCACTGGACTATTAAATACAAAATACAAAAAAAGTGAGCCTTTTGCAAACTTAATATATTTAGGATTCCCTTTTCAAGAAAAGAGGCTGAAGACTAAGTAAGCTTACAGTTTCAGGATATCTGGGCTGGAGTTGGGGCTCAGTGGTACAGTGCTTGCATAGCATGTGTGACCACATTGATTCTCAGCATCCAAGTAAATAAATGAATAAAATAGAGGTTCATCAACATCTTAAAAAAATATTTAAAGAATTGTTTCAGGATATCTTAATGCACATTGATGAAGGTGGAAAGGCCTGAGAGAATGACCAGGATGGACTGTACCTCCCTCCTCACAGATGCAAGAAACCAAGCCTATGTGTGATTCTCTTGTACAATTTTGTCCTTTATTACCTATTGCTGGACCACTTGAGTAATGGTCGTATACCACTGCCCCAAGTTTATTTCAATCTACACTCCAAAAAACCATCTGTTCCATCTCAGTTTAACCTTTACTCTTCGACTGTCTGCTTTTCTTCCTTTACCATGTTCCATTATGGTACTTGGGTTTTGTTTCTCTTCTGGCTGTTGATCTTCCCTGCATACAATCATGTACAGAGAGAATCCTCCAACACTATCATGTTAATATTGTGGGGAGGCTGAGTAAACGGCCCACTCACACTCACTGCCCCAGCCTAGAACCCAGAGACAGGAAGGACTCGGGCAATGGGACCCTGAGAGCTCCCTTTGGGTGCAGGCTGGTGGACGCTGGAGAATGGACTTGCACCATGGCCCCTGGGGAATCACGATGCTGAAGCACATGCAGGGCTCCCGGGGGCTGCCTCAGGTCAACTGAGACAACTGTCAAGGTAAGAGACCCAGCCCCAAGGGCAAGAGTGGCTTCTCTTCCCAGCTTCTTCTCCCAGGTCCCCGAGCACCCTGAGGAGACAGATGTCAGGCAGACTCCCGAGCTGGTGCTTCCATGAGGAAGGAGAAAGCCAGGCAAAAGAAGCATCCCCTCCACCAGCACGTGTCTGTGCTCAGTGCACTGCAGGCCTGCTTATAATCCCCACTAGTAACCATCAAATACGCACTTTTACTGCCTCTTGGCAGCTCTTCCCATCTGCCACCTGCAATGATGTCACCTGCTCCATTTTGGAACAAAATAAATTATCCTGTCCTATGGCTTGGGGTGTTTCTAGTTTTCTTCCCAGAGCCACCAGGAAGGTTGACCACTAGCAATATATGTCACCAGGTCCAGGACAACATGCCACACTTCACCAATGTTGTCCTGGGTTAGGCGAACCCTTAGGAGTGAGAAGAGTTAGGGAGCCATCCTGTAACCCACCTGTCCAGCCATGCTCACCAAGCGGACCACACCACTTGTTCAAAGCCGCAGACCACACAGCACTTCCACAAATCTGCAGACCACATCACTTCCACAAAGTTAGAGTCACTAGACAAAGCAGAATTAAAATGACAAAAGTTCACAAAATTCCCTATAAGTGGACTCTTTGACTCATGTGTCATAGAGAAATGATGGGACAGATGCAGACTGGACACTGTAAAAGAGTTCCTGTTGCCTGCTGAAATGGCATGAGCTATAGAAAAACAGTAATGATGTTTGACATATTGACAACAAATGGTCATGAAGGTCAAGTGGACAGTGCACAAAGACAAGAGATGAGAGACACTTAAAATGTGAAGAATAATTAGATAACTGGATTTAAGTGGTTAATAAATGAAAACAGTTCAGGATCTGCCCCATACCAGGTATGAGAGACTGCCAATGATGACTGACTTCAGGAAGTTTTCCTTGGGGGGAGTATATGAAAAGCACAACTCTAAATGATCATACCCTCTCTCCATGCACTCTCTATTCCCTCTTTCTTGTCAGGCAAGAGAAAAACCTATGAATGTAATGGACACTACTCCAGTGATCAGGCTACATTATATGTCAATGGCAAAGAAAATTTTTTTCAGGTAGAATTAAGGTCCCAAAGCAACTGACTTCCCAGTAATCAAAAGGGAGACTTTCTTGGTGGGTCTGGCCTAATCAGGCCAACTCTTTAAGAGAGTCTAGAGATGAGTGACCTGAAGCAGAAGACTATCTTTCTCCATTGTTGGTGTTGAAGAATCCAGTCCCATAGATTCAAGTGCCAAGTAGAGAAGGATTCTACCAACAACCTGAGAGAGCTTGGAAGTGCTCATTCTCCAGTCAAGCCTGCAAATGCAAATACAGCCTGGCTGAATGGATGCCTTGATTTCCACCTGATTCCACCATGAGTGAGGATGAGCTAAGCCAAGCCTGGACCTCTGACCTGTGGAAACTGTGAGGTAATTTCTGGGTGTCATTGTAAGCCACTAACTTTGTGCAGCCCTGTTCCCATACCTTCCCCCTTCCCTTCATTCTCCTTTGTCTACTCAATGAGATTCTACTCTTCCCCTCCCTCCTCCCTTATGGTGTGTTAGCATCCTCATATCAGACAGAATAGTCAGCCTTTGTTTTTTTTTTTTTTTTTTTGGAATTGGCTTACTTCACTTAGCATGATGTTTACCAGTTCCATCCAGTTACTGACAACTGCCATAATTTCATTCTTCTGAATGAGTAATATTCCACTGTGTCTATATAACATGTCTTATTTATCTATTCATCTGTTGAAGGACATCTAGGTTGGTTCCATAGTTTGGCTATTGTGAATTGAGCTGCTATAAACATGGATGTGGCTGTGTCACTGTAGTATGCTGACTTTAAATCCTTTGGGTATAAACCAAGTAGCCAAATGGTGGTTTCATTCTAAGTTTTCTGAGGAGTATCTGTACTGCTTTTCATAGGTTGCACCAATCTCTATTTCCACCAGCAGCATATGAGTGAACTTTTTCCCCACATCCTCATCAACATTTATTGTTACTTGTATTCTTGATAATTGCCATTCTGACCGGAGTGAGATGAAATCTCAGTGTAGTTTGAATGTGTATTTTTCTAATTGCTAGAGAGGTTGAACATATTTTCATATATTTTTTGACCATTCATATTTATTATTCTGTAAAGTGCTTGTTCAGTTCTTTTCCCATTTATTAATTGGGTTATTTGTTTTCATGGTGTTAAGTTTTTTAGTTCTTTGTATATTCTGGAGATTAATGCTCTACCTGAGGTGAAGGTGGCAAAGATTTTTTTCCCATTCTATAAGCTTTCTGTTCATGTTCCTGATTGTTTCCTTTGGACAGCAACACATTCTAAGAAATATACGGCTGGTCAATTTCATCATCTTGAAAAATAGAGCCAGTGGGCTCTGACCTTAGCAGGCAGTCCAGTCTCATGGGATGACCTTTACATGGACAGTTCTTTCTCAGTGTAAAGGTCATTTTTCAGTACCTGACTACAGGTAGCTTTTTTATTTCCAACAAGAAACCATAAATGAGTTACAGCATATATTGGAAATTATAATTCACTGAAAGATAATTAATGTATTCAAACACTAAGGTATTCACATATACCTTGAAGATGAATATGAATATGTGTTAGTCAAAAATAGTCACTGTTTTGCAAGCCATTTTTTTGAAAGTAGGACATGCAGAAATTGTATAAGTAAATATCATAAATAATAATGGCTGAAGTACAGAAATGCTAATGTGGCTTTAAAAATAACCATTTTAGATACTTTTCAGTAACTTGAATATCAAATATTAAAAGTTACTTCAAAAATTTAAGTTCTAATTTAAAGTGAATAAAATATGAATTGGTTGCATAATGCATGTTCTATCAAAATAAATCTGCACTATTCAACGCAGCA
Organism: Marmota marmota marmota; assembly: GCF_001458135.2. Classification (NCBI taxonomy): domain Eukaryota; kingdom Metazoa; phylum Chordata; class Mammalia; order Rodentia; family Sciuridae; genus Marmota; species Marmota marmota. The sequence continues at coordinate 9,328,765 of NW_026000068.1, forward strand.
GCAAAAAGTGAGATGTAAATGTATTCCTGACATAGTGTTAGTGGCGGGGAGGAAAGTGTAAAATAAAATGTATAGGAGTATTCCCTACTTGCGGGTTAAATGGTAGAATGTCTCAACAACTAGTTATCAAAATGCGTCTCTCATAAAGACCTGGCTTGGCTGAGATTTGGGGGTGGGCTCTTCGCATTTCCCCAGAAACTCTCAAGTGGGAAGAATGTCCTCCCACTTTTCTCCTCCATGGGGGAAGGAGTGACGTACCAGTGAGACCAGGTTTGAACCTGAGCCTCTTCAGTCCAGGACTGGACAGGGAGCTGACCAGGGAAGTCCAGGATATAGGTCGAACTGCTGTTGCTTTTACCAATCCTTCACTGCCTGGAGCATGCCTATGTGCTCCTCAGTGCTGCACACAGGGCCCAGCTCCCTCCCCAGGCAGCACAGCTGTGTGCAAGCCTGCATGCACCAGGGCCAGGCTAAGGCTGCCCCGCTAGCCCACAGCCGCCACAGGTGCAGCACAGAGTGCCAGATCCGCCCTTGGAGGAAAGGAGCTGCTTTTCCTCCTCAGTAATCAGGATTCACGTCTGCAGCTGTCACAATTTCATTTTAGGAAAGCAAAGTGGAAGATGGCCCTCTCCGAGGGGAATTCTTCAATTTGCATAGTTCCTGGAGACTTCTTTCTGTTACTCTATTAATTTATTAACACTTTTAAAAGTGAGGCAGCTTCCCAAGATGCTCTCTGTCAGATAAATCATTGAGGTGGTTATAAATAAAGCATTACACCTTAAGTCCCTTGGTATCTAACCCAGAAAACTAAATGCTGCTGATTTTCCAGAGAGATGTTATGAAAATTAATTGATGTTGATAATTCAATTCTTCCCTAAAGTTAAGAAAAGCTGGAGCCAGATGAGTACATGGAATGCTTTCCAGTGGTACAAAGAACAAAAACAACAGTGTGGAACCATGCGAGGATCATCAAAGAGCAAATTAGCCATCCAGTGTGGACAGAAGAAACTGAACCGAAGTAGAAAATAAACACCTTTTCCTTGAGATATCTCTCCTTCAAAGTGGCATTTTTTCCCTTAATAACTTCTGTTAGTAAACATTTTCCTCTCTTTATACAAAGTTCTCATAAATTTTGCTGACCAACTAAACTAGTGAGTCCCTAGGAGCTTTTAGGGCTTATCTTTATTTTAATTTTAGTATTTTACAAGAGCTACAACATTTCTTCTAATATCAGAAGAGATTTGGAAATTAGGAAAAAAGATCATTAAAATGTCCAAGGAAGGAACTGCTGCCTTCCACATACTTGGCTTCCACAGAGATAAAAATTGCTTTAATAATAAAGTCACATGTGTCAACTGCACACCCCCACAACTGGAACTGGCCATGTAGCTGTGGTATGTTCTGGATGGGAGAATCCCATGATCCTAATGTAGGGCTTCTGGACTAAGCAATGGTAGGCAATGTGGAGAAAAAGACCAAGCCTTTATTATTCTCTATATTTCTTCTTAATGTAAACAATGCTCCCACTACAGGGTACTCTGGATAAAAATAGCTCACACTGCTAAAGCTAAAACAATATCATTAAACAATATTCTGGTTAAACAGAGCTAAGCACACTTGATGTGCACATCTACACATACATTGGTTAGTCTGTGTGTAATGAAGACTAAATCTCCAACTACATTGTAACTCAGCAAAAGATCTGAGAGAACATAAATTATAGGTCAAAAAATGCACCTGTGCTAAGAACTGCAATTTGTGATGTTTTAAGTGCTACACTGCCGCCACACCTTTCATTTACCTGCCAATACTTGTAGCCAGGATGGCACTACCTACCACGAGGTCGGTCCCTCAGTCCTGACCATTCTAATAATCTACCTGCATCTGAAGCACTTATTACATAGGGCAGTTGTCACGCTTACTTTTTACTTCTCAGTAGGTTGAATTTAGTACTTTTCCAAATTTTTAATTAACAAAAAGCATGATTAGAACCCCATCTGAATATGTGGCTCATTATACTACAACTCGTTGGGCTTTATGCAAATTCCACCTCCTTAATAAAGGACTCTGGGTCCGTGTGTTCTCATGCGTGTATATGCTAGGAAAATAGGAATCCTAGATTTAGATGAGTTAGGAAGGATTATTTCTAGGAAGGTTACTCTATATGGCTAGGTTTTAAAATATTTTTTTATAGTTGTAAATGGACACAATACCTTTTTTTTTTAAGAGAGAGAGAGAGAGAGAGAATTTTTTAATATTTATTTTTTAGTTTTTGGTGGACACAACATCTTTGTATGTGGTGCTGAGGATTGAACCCGGGCCGCACACATGCCAGGCGAGTGCGTTACCGCTTGAGCCACATCCCCAGCCCCCTGGACACAATACCTTTATTTTATTTATTTATTTTTATGTGGACCTTAGGATTGAACCAAGTGCCTCACATGTGTTAGGCAAGTGCTCTACCACGGAGGTACAACCCCAGCCCTATACAGCTGTTCTTGAATTTGAAATATAAAAAAGTGAAATATTATTGTTTCCTATTGAGAATGTGTTCAATATTTAATATATGTTTACTTGATAGTGAAAATAAATGAATATGTGTGTACAGTGCCCTATGTATTAATAAGACTGAATTCCCAACCAATATACCATTGCTAGTTCTGTGTAGAACATTGCTACCTTCAAGTTCAAGGCTTTGGGAGAAGACCTGAATCAATGATATTTCTCTTGTTCACATGCTATTTACACACACACACACACACACACACACACACACCATTACATATATTCAAGACTCCAGAATTTATGGTATATTAAAATTAGTCCCACACGTTATATTTAAATTGATCTAATAACTTCATGATCAATACAAAGCCAAGGACCCTTAGTCTGATGCTCAAATTCATGAAAGGGCCACCATCAAACTCAGTGAAAACCAGGTTGCCATCACCTTACCTAATATTCTATATTTTTAAAATATTTAGGACTTTAATCAACTTGGAATTTATACTATGGAGTGAAGACAGAAATCTAATTTTACCCTGATTTCCATATAGACAAGTAATGATTCCTTCTTATGAAATTGTCACATATGTTCAAGTCTATTTCTAGTCTTATATTACTGGTCTAAAGACTTAATGAGGAAATTCCTTCTAACTAGCATACTGCCTGCGCATACACTGTATTATTAACATTATTTTGCAAATTGTCTTACATGGTTCTGTTTATTTATATTTATATGTGACTTTTGAATCATTTTTTTTGCCACTCCTCAAAAATCTCATTGAGGTTTTTGAGTGACAGTGCATCACATTCCATTTGTTTATTATGATTAATTTTCTACAAGGCTTCTACATTGAGCCCCCCTATTCCTGAAACTGTTATTTTCTCTTTTTATTCTAGTTTACTTCATGGGATTCTATAAAACTTAATAATTTTCGTCTAAAGAGTTTTGCATTTTTTTTTTAGGATTTTACCTATATTACTTATCACTGTACTCTCCTGGCATATGGGACTGCATTCTGATTGGCAACTCGTTAACAAGCTGAAACACTTCCTTCTGTCATTTTGCTAAAAGAATTATTTTAAAATCATAATTGGACATTGATCTTTATCAACTTTATTTTGGGCTTCTATGGACATGACCAGAAAGCTCTTCTTCTGGTGAACATTAATTTACTAAATTTCATCCATTAGTTTTAAAATGTTGAGTCATCCTTGAATATCTGAAATAAAAACCATTTTGCTACAATTATTTTTAATACTTATAGGACTGAATAGCATTTGGAGTTTTGTGCTAATTGGGGTTTGGAATCCTGCTTCATTATATAAACTCTAAATTGTTCTAAAAGCAATGTTGTGTGGATTACTCAACTTGGCATCACGTCTGGCTCATGTGACTTTCCGATAACCCCAATCCCCATTCTGTTTCACCCTCTTAGTGCCACCATGAGCTTGTCACCGTTCTTAGGAAAACATTCTGACATGCACTCCTGGAGCCTCTGGGTGAATGGCAATGTCCTGAGGTGTGGGACGAGTGTGAGCTTTGTGTCCGGCTCTGAAGTGGGCAGCCATTGTGTGAATTTAGTCCTCTGTTCTCTTCCTCTGTGACAGAAGTGAGTTTACCCTGCATGGTGTTAGAACGGCTCTTAGAGCACCTGGAGATACAGGGTCTGCTATGAACAGTGATGGGGACGCGTTCTATCAGTGAAGGTACATGTACGTGTTTATTTCTTTGTATACATCAGCCTTGGTCTCTGCATATTGAATGATACACAGGATTTAATATCACTCATCAAAGAAAGGCTTACTTGGAGCCTTGTGAGAATAAGCTGGTGCCAGAAATTTGGCATGGGTAGTGAGACAGTCTGACTGTAGAAGGAATGAAGATCCTGCAGTTGTGTTAGGAGCTCAGGAAGGGAGGGGGGCTCTAAGTTGAACTGTGTTCCCCCAAAGTTGAAAAGGACCTACCTGTACAGTACCCACGAATGAGACCTTACTTGGAAACAGGACGTTTTAGATGTAATTAGTGAAAATGAGGTCACACTGAAGAAGGACAGTAGCCAATCCAATATGACTGAAATCCTGGGAGGACAGTGTCCCACAGGAGAACACAGGGAGACCAAGTGTGGAGCACTATGCCTATAAGCAATCCAGGGCAGCCAGAGCTGTCTTTAAGGCCGAAGGCGTGGCTCTGCCAACACCTCCACTTCAGATCTGAACTTTCCAGAAGGCTGAGATATTACATTTTAATTTTTTGGTGCCTCTTTATTCCAGAAGTCCCGAGGGAGGGAGGTGTCATGGGTCAGAGCCAGGAAAGGGCACAGACGTTCAGGCTGTCAATGAAGTAAACCAACAGGAAGGCAGTTCAGTGCCTGCATCAAGGAAGTGCTGACATGAAGTTTTATGTTATCTGAGCCAGGAAGAAGGCAGGGACCCATTCTGCACAGCCAGAGCAAATGGGAGGGCATGACCCGAGTGGGGCCGAGAACACAGCCATAGATAGCCAGGAGGGCTAATGGTGGCAAAGTATCGCTAACACTGTATCACAGGTTCATCAAATCGCTGGGAAATGGGTCCAGTTTTTAACTGCAAATACACCTGATAATCTATTTGAAAAATGGTGACACAGAAACAGTTCCTGGGACACAAGCAAACTCCGCACTGTAATCCTGTAATGAAAGGAGTTCATGAAAACAGATCCCAGGCACCGAGGTCCATTCTCGCCTTAACAGTCCTATCTGTCCTTTAAATTCATGACCCCTGAACTCTGCGATCCATGACATTCCTTGGGTTAGGCCAGTCTCAATGTCTGAAATGCCATCCTCCATATAACCTCCTGCTTTCTGATTGATGAGTAAAAGCAAAAATCAATCGTTACGACACCAATCAGGCAAGCAAAAGGCAGTCATGCTGGTCACGCTCTGGTCAACCAGGGCATCAGAGATGCGGATGCCACGCCAAGAAAGTGGGTGACTGCCTTTAACGTTCTGCAAATAGAATTAATTGACTCGCCCTCCCGGTCATATGATGGAGCTATTCTGAATCTGGGAAGGAAACCAGAATTTCTCCCTATCAATTCTCTTTTCTCTTCTCTAGACCACGCAGTCTCAAAAGTTTTTATTCTCCTATGATAATCAGTTTAAATGAGGGAACTCCTGCCAAACTCAATGCTCTAATTACATAGTTAGGAAGGGCCTGATAATAATTACTGCAATGTTCTACCCTCAAACACTGTCAGGCAATGCTGACTGATTTAGATCCAACTTTCTTTTTTCTAAAAAAAAAAATGCATATATATTTTTTAAGCCATCTGAATGTGTATGTATAAAAAATCCACCATCTATGACAGTTAGCATTGATTTCTAATGCAATTAGCTCTGTGTGCTTTTCATTTACAAATAATTCAAAAATATTGATTAAATCCATGAACATAAGGGCATTTTATTATCACTTAGTCTATTATAGTAGCAGACTTTCTCTGAGAAGGCAAGAGTCGTAGGATACCCCTGTGCAGTATCTTTTTGTGCAGGCGAAAAAAAGCTTTCAGACATTCAAATATGATTACAGCAGGGGTCTAAGAGGAAGCATATCAAGGCCAACGGATTGAGTGTTCATGATATTATTCATGCTTGACACAGCTTTTTATAAAATTCTCACTTCTTGTCGCTTAGAATTTTGCTTATTCTTTCTTCTAATTATCAAATTCCATGGTTACTTCTACCAATAAAACAGCAATGTCCTCTTAAAAGAAAAATATCCTCGCAGTGCACAATGCTGCCATTCTGCTTCCATTTCCTCATTCCCTAAGGAAAGCTTCCCTGCCAGACCCCATTCACAGCCAACAGACGCTTGCCAAAAAAGGGCTTAAAATGATAAAACAACTCAGGGATAAAATGCAAAAGCTACATTTATTGAGAGGGAAGAAAAGGTCCACATGTGCAGGACTGAACTGCGTATCACCATTCACCAGGGAGGCACCGTAAGTCAAATTATAAATGCTTTAGATAGCTAGAGAGGATCTTACGTAATCAATTCCATAATTTGTCCCACTCAGGAGACACTGAGTTTCTGATAAAAATTCCAAAAGACAGAATTAGACTGGTATTTCATGGCTGACTGCTCTGTTGGTTTCAGGAACCCTGTCTCTCACAATAGACAGGTCTTCAGGTGAGCCCACCAGCTTCAGGCCTCCAAGGCCCCAGGTCTAACAGACCCCACCCACCTGCTCCTCTCGGTTTTCTCTTTCTCAGTAGATGGCAAGTCCATTCTTCTAGTTGCTTTGTCCAAAAAAATCTACCATCACCCTTGTCTTCATTCTCAGTTTCACAGGTAGTAAGTATTATTGGTTATGGGTTAAACTATATTCCTCCAAAAGTCCTATGCTGAAGTCCTAAACCCCAGTATATCAGAATGTACCCTGTTTAGAGTTAGGGTTGCTGGAAATAGATGTACTTAACAAATTTTACAAATGGTCCACAAATATATATATATATATATATATATATATATATATAAAGTTCAACATCTCTAGCAATTGAGAAGTGCAAATTAAAACTATACTGATATTTTATCTCACTCCAGTCAGATTGGCAATTATTAAGAATATAAGTAATGGGCTGGGGTTGTGGCTCAGTGGTAGAGGGCTTGCCTAGCATTTGTGAGGCACAGGGTTCCATCCTTAACACCACATAAAAAGTAAACAAATAAATAAATAAAGGTATGCTGTCATTCTACAATTACAAAAAAAAAAATTTAAAGAATATAGGTAACAAGAAATTTTAGTGAGGATGTAGGAAAAAAGGTACACTCATACATTGCTTGTGAGCTACAAATTAATGCAACCACTCTGGAAAGCAGTATGGAGATTACTCATAAAACTAGGAATGCAACCACCTTATGACCCAGGTATCCCACTCCTTGTTATATATTCAAAAGACTTAAAATCAGCATACTGCAGTGATACAGCGATATAAATGGTTATAGCAGTACAACTCACAGCAGCCAAGCTGTGGAGCCAACCTAGATTCCCTTCAACAGATCAATGGATAATAAAAAGTGGTATATAGACAGAATGGAGTATTACTCAGCCATAAAGAAAAAGGACTTTATGATATTGACCAGTAAATGGCTGGAACTGGAGACTATCATGTTAAGTGAAATAAGCCAATCCCCAAAATTCAAAGGTAGAATGTTTTCTCTGATATGCAGAAGCTCAACTAAAATAAGGGAAAGTGAGGATAAAAAAGAATGAAAGAATAATCAGTAGAGCAGACAAAGAATATGAAGGGAAGGGAGGAGGGTGGGAGAGAGAAAGTGGAATGAATCTGACCTAATTTTTCTGTGTACATATATGAATACACCACAGTGAATCTCAACATTGTACACATCCACATGACACTCATCTATATATATATATATATATATAGCAGAAAGATCAGTAGATCAGATGGAAGGAATCAGGGGGAAGGGAGGAGGGGAGGAGAAGTACTGGGGACTGAATTGGAACAAATTATCTTCCATGCCTTTATAATCATGTCAAAATGAATACTGCGGTCATGCACAACTAAAAAGAACCAATAAAAAAAAAGAAAGAAAGAATTGCTTATGCTGGGGGAAGATAAGCCCCGGATCCAACAGGACTGCTGTGCTGAATGCACATGGGAAGAATCCCGTGAAGACTCGAGTTCTGCTGCCACTGCCAAGGAACTTCACAATCTAAGAGAGAGGCCTGGGAAAGAACCTTCCCAGCACTTTGCAGGGGAGCAGGGACCAGATGACTCCTTGTTCTTGAACTTCTGGCCTCCAGAACTGTTGGAAAGTAATTTCCCATTGTCCCAAGCCACTCAGTTTATGGTCCTTCGATAGAGCAGCCCTAATAATTTTAAACAGCATTCAATCCATCTGCCGATCCTATTGGCTTTATGTACCTCTGATGCTGTTTGCAAATATTTACTTCTCACACTAAGGTTATTCTAGACTCCTCATGAGAAAGTTTTCACAAAAGCAGAATGAGTTTCAATGGGACTTCTATTCTCACAGCTTAGACTTATTTTTAAATTGACTCAGAAGAAATATTGTAAGCAGCAAATGTTTTTTGTTCTCTTCACCCTTGTTCTCTGCATCCACAGCAAGAATGCCTGTCTATCCACTCCAGGCCTGGCACCAATCACACATGGAGGAGGCTGTTCCCTGCTCTACCCCAATCCTGAAACTTGTAATTTATATTCACAGCCAAGCATTCCATGTCAATTCCCTTTTACTTCTAGAAGATGGATGAGGAAATGTATCAAATGAAGTTTTCAACATCCACCAGATTTATATTTTTTCCCTTTGTTTGTTGAAAATTAAGAAACAGAGCTAAACAGAAAAAAATGCTTATAAACCTAAAAATCCAATAGTGACCAGGAGGAGACACATATAATTAGGTGCTAAATTATGTGCACAGGTGATACCTGCTATAAGAGATCAGAGCAGCCTTAGATCAAGGAGCACTGGCCAGAACCTGGAGTCTTGCTGTGTGAGCTCGTGTTTCCTTCTGGTTTGCTCTGTCATCTGTAGATTCTTCTCCGTTTGGGAATTTTTAAGTACTTAGAATGGATTTAAAATTTGAAAGCACACTTAAACATCTTTGTGCACAAGAAATGCTTTTCGTTTTTTTTTTTTTAAACAGGACTGGAAGATGAGAATTTGAAAACCAGAAGGAAGCAAGAATTATCAACATCATTCATTTACAAAATTCAATTTATGTCATCTTTTCTCCAGTGAATGAGTGATTGATAGAATATGAAAGAAATGTTTTTTAGCCCAAGCAGAGGGTTCCTCCCCCATTTGCATGGCTCAAAGTCCTTCTGTAAAAGTATCCAATAGCCTGACCTTATGTTATCTGTCATGTTTTAAATTCTTAAGTTAATGAACAGTATGTTCAATATAGGAGAAGTCATGCTATTATCCCCATAATAAACTTATTTACTATTATTCCCTGTGCAAACACTACTATGTTTACAGTGATCAGTCTCACATTTTCTCCTATATATCTGACTTTTATGATCCCAAATGGGGAAAAATAATACATTAAAGTATTATTTTGGATTAATAAGCATTTATTTATTAATTTTTAGCTAATTCAATTTTTACAAATTTAAGTGGTCCTACTAGACTCAATAATGTATGAGGTGCTGAGAGCTCAGCCATGAGCACTCAGACCTTGATGCCTACTAAAGTTGGCAATTGGATGCCACAAAGGCCAGGTATATCTTTTAAACAGTCCCCTTATCTGGGAGATACAGAGGCTTAAAACTGAATGTAGATGAATTGTACCAACCCCAGTGTATATTATGTTTTCTTGTATACATTTATACCTATCATAAATTTTAATTTATAATTTAAACACAGCAAGAGATTAATAACAATAACTAATAACCAAATAGAACTACAAAAATATGCAATAATAAAACTTGCTTGATAGTAATGAATTATTTAATTCTGGAAATGTACATTTAGTATTTTTGGACCAAGGTTGTCCATGGTAACTGAGACCTTGGAAAATGACACTTGAGATAAACAGGAACTTTTGTATTTAGAAGGCCAGGAAAGAACTCTAGGGGTCATGACATTTCAGTCGAGCAGTGAAATTTGAAGGACTAACAGTGGGGATATAAACCGCAGGGAATGAATATGAGCCTGGAAGCCAGACACTTCCATGAGAAGATGGATTTCATTCATGGGTAATGAAAACCACTGCAGAGTCTTCACCAAGGGGGGAATGACATCATCAAGTTCAATGTAGGGCACCATGATCCTGGATGTAAGTTGGACAGAAGGTAAGGGTGGTTCTGGATAGCAGAGCCCAGGTACTAGGTAGCCTTAACAATTAGGATAGAGGTGGAGTGGCCTGGATGGGAGGGTGTCAAGAGCAGGTGGGAGGCACCGGAGCCACAGACTTACAATATGGTCTGGCCCTCACACAGTGGCTGGCAGCACACTATGGCTGGGGAAAGACACAAAGATGTCTCAGAGAGAAATTATGGTGTTAAATTCCAAAATGTTATGCATTTATTAACATGGAAGATCTGACTTTTCTACCTCATCCACGTAGAAAAAAAAAAAAAATCAGCACAGCCTTAGTGACTTAACACAAGTCATTACATGACAGGTCTCAGGTCACAAGCCAATCAAGGGTCAGTACCAAGGGCTGCATTCTTACCTGGAGGCTCTAACTGAGCAGCTGGCTCCTGGTGGCCGTCTGGGTTCTCGGCTCCTGGCTTCTGAGCCTCATACAGAGATCGGGCCATTTCGTGGCTCTTTTTCCATACTCCCCTGATCTTGGCCACACCCAGGGAAGGTTCTCAGGTTGTAGGATCTCATGTACTTATTTTGGGCCCACAAAGATAATCCAGGTCCATCTCCACTCACCATCAGCCAAATGGCAGCTATAATCACACTTACAAGCCTGAACCCTGTCACCAAGCAACATCACCTATCACAGGTTCCAAGGACAAGGACATGGACATTTCCAGAGGCCATTCTTCCAAAGACCACACAGAAAGACACCTTTCTGCCTGAACATCCTGCACATCACACCCAGCACTAGGACTTCCTAGAAATTATGTTCATACATTTTCCTCTAAATAGAATGTATCCTGGACCATGTGCCCCTCTGAGCTCTGTCTGAAAGACTTTTTTTCCCTGGAATAATGCAGCATGTTTCCAACCAAAAATAATCTCTGAATATCAGGTACTTTGTCTTTTTGTCCCTACAACAATGGGAAAGCATTGTCCCATCCTGTGAACTGCTTGATTTACTACTTATAGCATTCTTTCATGGACACAATATTTTAAAATATAAACATTTGTGAGTCTTCAAGGTAATGGGCACAATCTGTATTCAATAAGTGAAACAATATACTTAAAAGTACATGCACTATTGAATTTTGTAGCATGTCTTAATTCTCCAAACAGCTAACATCATAGAAACACGTATAAAAATCAAGCATCAATTGATACAACACATTTTCTCCTATTTTTGTGACAAAATATTTGAGGGGAAAACATACTGCTACTAAAATTTAACAGCAATTGAAATCATCAGAAGTTCTTTGCAAAAGAGCATGCACTCATAATATATTTTTGTGTTTGACTTAGCACAGAAATGAGAACTTTTATAGAACCAATATCTATAAAACACTAGATTTTGTTAGTATTTCTCTCATTACTAACAGCAGTGAAAAGACATAGAAACCACAAAAAAAAAAATTACTGGTTCTGAAAATGGCAAATTTCACCAGGAAAAAAAATAATTAAAAAAAAGGTGTGTGTGTGTGTGTGTGTGTGTGTGTGTGTTTTAATTCAGACTGATTTTCTAAATATTTTTTCCCAGATGAGCTCTCTTGATGAAACAACTGGGAAGACTTCTAAAAGTCACCTTAATTCATCAGGATTGAATAAATTGTCATTGATCCTTTGGGGTCAGCAAGCTTACTGCAGGTGGCAGCAGGAACACTTTGCATTTGATATCCACACAGCCCTGTTCCTGCCGCTATCTCACCAGGGCCTGAGGATGGTCCTGGTTCCCAGCCAGGCCTTCCAAATTGAGGCAAGAATGAAAGGATTAATTTTCCCCTCATTTTGAACACAGTCCAAGATTTAGGGTTTAGTGGCATCATTACTATAAAATGATGATCAAAGATAAAAATGTATATTTTATTTAATGATCATTTGTAAACACTGTCCCAAACTGAAGTTATCCTCAAATAACTCATCTCAAAACTCACATCTTCCACATTATGTACATGAATAATTTAACTATGAATGCACATGGCTGTATCTCTGTATGTGGGAATTTTTTAAGAAGTATAATTATGAAAATAATCAACTTTTCAAGCATGGTTGGCAATAAACATTTGTTAGTGTCCCCAAAATTTAAGATTATGTTATTTGGGGATTTAAATTTTAATTATTTTACTCCATCTACACATTTTCATAGTTTAAATTTATAGCAGCTGCTAGACTATACCTATAAAACATGTCATAGACTTCCTTGCCCTTCAGCAAACATGCAATAATGCAATATTTTTGTATATTTCTATGTATGCTTTTTTAAAAAACTATGGATGTAGTTTCAATGTACCACAGAGCAAAAATAAAAAGAGAAAGTGTTTTAATAACTTGTGTTTCTTCAAACCAGGACATTAATTCACTATTCTAAATGCTATTTGCTTTTGTTTTCTTGTATGTTAGACTCTTTCCACTGTTGTGATAACCACCAGATAGTGGTGTGTGTGTGTGTGTATGCGTGTGTGTCTGTGTGTGTGAAGGGACACTGCCACATCCCTTAATAATATTTTCTACAAAAACAGAAAATTTACATAGTTGCAAATGTCTCTTTGAAATATGAATATGGCAGAAAAAAAATTTTGCTTTGGAAAGTTTTGTATTCAAACAAATATTTTTGTGGAGTGAATGAAAAACAGATCATGGTTAGAAAAAGTTTGTCTTTCATTTCGTTTTTAAAGATCATTATTTTAATTGTATAATTTAGAAGAGGTATCAGGCAGCTTCTTTGATGAACAAGATTGTGGACTCAGAAATCTGAAAGTCTTTAAAGTAAATCCCGGTTTTTAATATTTTTTTTCCTTTGCTACTCATCTGTAAGTCTGCAATATACTAGCATTTATTGGTACATTTGTGTAGTGATGTCAAAGTAAAATTTCAAGGGAACATGAATAAGTTATATAAATTCTAAAAATGTTATCCTAATATATTCAGTTAAAAAGAAAAGTGCATTTATATTTCAGTATTTCTATAAAACAGCATTCCTTGAATATGTATACTAATTGGAATATTAGTAATAAATATGTACAATAGATCTCTGTATGAAGATTTTAAGCAGCCAATGAGTAGGTCAGAATATCATTTAATCATCTAGAAGAAACTGATGATTTTTAATGTATATGACTTTGGAGACTAAATCAGAAAAAGAGATCAAATAAATACTTTTTCAATAAAATCCAGCAGAAAGAATCTTACATTTACGATATATATTCCTGAAAAATTGGTCAACATATTATAATCTGACTTATATTTCAGAAATGTGCTACCCACAGAAAAATAATTTCAACCTTAAAAAGCTTATTTTTAAAACCAATATATTTTTAAACCATTAAAACCCAACTTTCTCATAAAACATTTATAGCAGCATGTAAGTGGGTTAGCTTTCCTTCATGCATTTTATCTTTATCATTGATCCCAAAGGAACTCAGCTCTAGACACACTGAAATAACCATTGTACTTTTCAAGTTGATTGCATTAGTAGTAAAGATGCAATTCTTCCTTCAGAAACCAAGCCTTGGTTTAAACATAATCAAGGAGTTTCCAAACTTTAAATATGTAAGAACTCCATTTTGCTCCAATTTCCTAAACAGAGGTGCTTAACAGTTTAATGACTATTATTACTAAGGATAATGCACCAGTCATAGTGTTGACCAGTTCCTGGATTAACTGAAGGAGAAGCTCAGATGTGGGAGCTCCAAGGAAGCAAAGTTGGATGAGCCCATGGAATTTGTTATAGAAATGGAGTCCACAGGGAGAAGGGTCCAGAGCCCTCATTCTGTCACTCAAGAAGAATACTACTTGAGCATAATATTCCACCTTGACTTCAAGGCACAGTGTATCTGGGCACAGGATAAATAGCATAGACCATACCAAAAATGCTACTGAACAAAAATTATACATGGTTTCCGATTAAACTTGCTGGTTTTCTTTATGTTAACCACATGTATGATTGCCTTAGTTTACTGCCAATTACTTCATTTTAGTAGCTGTGATAAATTAGTCCACTTCTCTTTCACAAAACATGCCTCTGCTGAGTCACCCTGTCACTTTCCAGTGGACCATGGTAAAGGAGTCCTATATTTGTTTCATGACATTATTAAATCCCTTTGGATGGCAAATTGAATTTTCACCTTTCCCACCCTTATGATGACACAGATTAATTGTCAAGCATTACTATTGTAAGATATTACTAATTTATACTTTCCTTTCATTTTTTAAGTATTTCATATTTTCCCCCAGGTTCTTATATAATAAATATATCCTCATAAAAGTTGCCTAAATCATGAACATCATTAATCATAATGTAATTTTCACAGCAATACCACTGCCTTTCATTCAAGAATTAGTGTTTCTGAATCTATGGAGAATCATAGATGATTTTTTTTAATTTTTACCACATCAATTTATTTCATTAAAATATTATTAGATTGAATTCATCTATTTATTGATTCTTGATTTTACTTCTTGTGCTTTAGGAGTCTGGCTAAGGAAGTCAGATCCTAAGCCAACACAGTGAAGATTTGGGCCTAATTTTTCTTTTATTAGTTCTAATGCCTAAGTCTTTGATCCACTTTGCATTGAGTTTCATGAATGGTGAGAGACAGAGGTTTAATTTCATTTTGTTACATATGGGTTTCCAATTTCCCCAGCACCATATGTTGAATAGACTATCTTTTCTCCAATGTATGTCTTTGGCGCCTTTGTCTAGTATGATAATAACTCAGTTTCTGTGGGTTTGTCTCTGTGTCTTCTATTTTGTACCATTGGGCTACATGTCTATTTTGGTGCCAATACTATTCCATTTTGTTACTATTGCTCTGTAGTATAATTTAAAGTCTGGGATTGTGATACCTCCTGCTTAGAGCTCTTCTTGCTAAGGATTCCTTTGGTTGTTCTGGATCTCTTATTTTTCCAAATGAATTTCATGATTGTTTTTTCTAGTTTTATGAAGAATGTCATTGGGATTTAAGCTTTTTCTCAGCAAAGGAAATAATCAATAACATGAAGAGAGAGCCCACAGAATGGGAGAAAATCTTTACCACATGCATCCTAGAGAGAGCATTAATCTCCAGAATATACAAAGAATTCAAAAAACTTAACCCCCAAAATATAAATAACCCAATCAATAAATGGGATAAGGAACTAAACGGACACTTCTCAGAAGATGATACACAATCAATCAACAAATATATGAAAAAATGTTCAACACCTTTAGCAATTACAGAAATGCAGATTAAAACTACTTTAATATTTCATCTCACTCCAGTCAGAATGTCAATTCTCAATAACACAAGTAACAATAAACGTATGTGAAGATGTCAGGGGACAGAGGTAACCACTCCTGTCTATCATCATAGATTAGTTTTGCCTGTTTTGAATTTTATATAAATATAACCATACAGTAAAAAAAAAAAAAAAAACAGATGTCAGGGGAAAGGTACACTCATACATTGCTGCTGGACTGCAAAGTATGCAACCATTATGGAAAGCAGTATGGAGATTCCTCAGAAAACTTGGAACGGAGCCACCATTTGACCCAGCTATTCCACTCCTTGGTTTATACCCAAAGGACTTAAAATCCACATACTACAGTGATGCAGCCACATCAATATTTATAGCAGCTCAACTCACAATAGCTAAACTATGGAACCAACTTAGGTGTCCTTCAACAGATGAATGGATAAAGAAAATGTGGTATATATGCACATTGGAATATCACTCAGCCTTAAAGAAGAATGAAATTATGGCATTTGCTGGTAAATGGATTAAGCTGAAGAATATCATGCTAAGCTAAATAAACCAATCTCAAAAAATCAAAGGCCGGATCTTTTCTCTGATATGTGAATGCTAATTCAGAATAAGAAGGGCAGCTAGGGAAGAATAGAGTTACTTTTGATTAGGCAGAAGGGAGTGGAAGGGAGGGGGTATGATGGTCGGAAGGACAGTAGAATGATTAGGACATTATTGCCCTATGTGCATATATGACTAAATGACCTGTGTGATTCTACATATGCACAACCAGAAGAATGAAAAGTTATATTCCACTTATGATGCTGTATCAAAGTGCATTTTCCTGTCATATATAACAATGAGAACACATAAAAAATAATATTGGAAGAGATGAAAATATGTAACGTATATGGATTGTTATGTATACATGGGTGTATTACTTAGTGATATAATAATGAAAAAAATATGCATGTTTATAATATATATTTTCTATCATTCCCCTCAATTATAAAAAACAAAAACAAAAACTATCCAAAATAGTTAATTTATACACACTTCACATTTTTCAAGTTACATACTGGCTAGTTCTTCCCTGTTTATAAATCCCTTCATATAAATTCCCACTTTTTCTTCTTCTCAGTACTCTATCCTGCTCTCAAACAAAACAATTCCTCTTTCCACCCTGGAAACACTTGGCCATTTAATTTATGCTACATGTTCTGCCACTTTGAAAAAAGTCTCTCATGCTTGGACTTCACTGCTTTCCCTTGAAGCCCTAGATCATCGGCCTCACTCTGTTCATCTTTTTAACAAGCTATTTTCCCATTCTCCAGTTGCTTCATGACTTTATTTCATACTTCATTGATTTAATTTCCCATTTGTTCTTCAAATTTCCACAGTGATTTTACACCACTGGTGATTTTTTTAATCCTACATTGTTTTTATTTACAACATGCACTGTTCTTTTTTATCTCAGACTACAGACTTGGGCTCATGGCCAGTATCTATGTCTATATATCATGGCAGAACTTCATGGCTTAGAGTTAATCACCAAACTCTTACAACTTCTTGTCCTCTTGGAAATGTTTATTTGCATGTGTTTTCAAAACATTTAGTCATCTCCACTGCTTTTTTTTTTCAACTTCTTCTGCCTTTTCATTCATTACACTATTTTCAATGCACTTATCTTCTTTGAGAAAACATATATGCATTTATGTAGAGTTTAATGAAAAAAATTAGATGCTACTACTATAATACTCTGAAATACCACCCCCCACCAATTCTCTGTGCAAATCTCTAATCTGATAAACAGAGGATCATTTAATATTTGGTTTGTGCTAGAAATATCTTAAAATATAATCAGACAGTGTCCTAACATACAGACAGTAATGTATATTAGAGACAAGACACTGCAGTTGTTTTTGACAGGCAAGGTACTATTTACAGATGAAAAGAAGGCTTGAAGCGCGTACATAGTTTAAGTGATACAATACACAAACAGCAGTGCTAGAATCAGGCTAGTGTCAAAGGACCTTGCATTTTCTACTACGTCACCCTCCCTCTTAAATTATAAATTATTTCAAGGAGTAGACTAGAGTGGTACACTTTGACATTTCAGAATCTTGGAAAGGCTTCTCAGTCAGCTACTTACTCCTTTGTTTGAGAAACTGAATTAATTTCTCTTGGACTTGGTTGTTCTTTCCCCAAAATGTGAGTGACAATAGCAGCTTCATGGTTCATTGAGATGATGAAATGAAACAGAGCACGTTCAAATGTCTGACACATCAGAGATGCTGAGAACATATTTACTGAATGGGATTTAAATATTCACATAATTACCCAATTACACATATCCGTTTGGGCTTTCTTATGTGGTAGTCACCTGCCAGCAGAGAAAAGCTGAAGGCAGAGATGATTTACCATGTTCTGGACTGAGGACGCCAGGGTTCCCAACACTGTACACTAGGTGTGTGATTCAAAACACCTGATGATATAGAACCTCAGGAGACCTACCTCAAAACTCAAGGCGAATGTGATCTCAGCATTGTGGTCATGAAATCGTATAAAATCTGAGCACATTATTGAGACTCTGCTCCAATTAGCAGAAGAAGTAAAGAGAAATGAACCAGCATATGTCCTTTAATTTATTCATTCATGCAAAAAACACTTGTTATCATCCCAGTTTGTACTGGACACTGCACTGGGTACCAGGTGACAGAAGCCTGAAGTCCACTGAAGTGCTTTTATAACAACATTGCCACTTGATTCTTCTGCAATATGTAAAAAAAGATAACAATGGAATAAACTGAGATAATGAGAGGGAGGCAGTCCCTTTTAGCAGAATAAAGAATTTTCTCATGTTATTTTCAGCTAACATTTAAAATTAAGTATCTGAAGCCCAGAGACAAAGTACATGCTTTATAAATCATATTTATAAGTTATAAAACAACAGTTTAGAATTTCCTTCTCCTACTTCCATTACTTAAGGAACCAGAGCTGTTAGCAAGTGGAAAGTGTTAATTTTCTTATGAGAAGGTGTGGACAGGGCTTTGTGGCTGTTTTTCATGAGAGAGTTCTTTGCATCTCTCAGTGACACAAGAAAGAAGATATTTAAGATGCTAATTTCCTACAGGAATAATATAAGGTTTAGATTCTTTCAGGACTGCTCTTCTGTAATTATCCTTTACCACTCTATCTTCAAAAATGAACACATTCTTTTGTTGCTCTTGTTCCTTGTGCTAAATAGCATGCTGGCAAAACTCTTGGTTGCTGATAGGCACCAGTTAAGCATGGCACTTCTGTGTGAGTGTGCGCTGTGGTTTTATTTTCTGAGTCAATATGCAACAAATGTAATAATGAGCAAATTCTCACTCACATAGTGTGAGGAACAGCAATAGCTTCCTCTGTTAAGGACAAAGCCCTGAACTGATGATACAGCTGCTTTGGGGTCTCTTTCAATGCGCATCAATTTTTGGCTCTGTGTTTAAAATCAAAACCCAGGCTTTTCCTTGGTTGTAAATGGTCTAATTTGAGGGGTACTGACATATATAAAGTCAGAGCTCACTTTTTCTTACCCATAATAATTCAGCAATTACACTTTCCATTTGTGCAATGCTTCTCTGGGGGACATGATAGCCCGGAATATTTGAAATGAGAATGGCTGGTGCCCTCTGGGTATGTAACTAGGAAGTCTCCATAGGTAGCAACTGAAGCTTTTCTTTTGCATCTGCTTATATATACTGAGCTACACTGTTAGATAGAAGCAGAACTTTCATTGTATGTGTATCAATGTAAAAGTAGAACTTTTCATTATACAAATAAAATATACTCCTACAACATCAAATAACTGGAAAATAATCAGGAATTTTGAGTTGAACTTAGCTATCTAAAAACAACCATATATATTACAGAGAATTATTAGTAGGCAATTCCTTGATTAATCATAAAATATTTTAAAATGATGAGAAAACATTAAGAAAGAGAGAAATGCTTCTGGTACTCCCAGATTTTGAAACATTTTCTCCAAACTTCTGTGTAGGTTCATGTGTGCATCTATTAATAATCTTGGAAATCCACTATATAAACATTTTAGTTTACTGTAACTTGTTATAGTGCATATGATTTCCAGGTCATATATAATTAAATGATTATAAAAGTGGGCATATAGTAGTCCATTATTTTGCTCTATGCTAATTTATTTAATAATTTATATTGTCATCTATTTTCTTTTTACCACACTGTAATAAACACTATGTAATGAAATATGCATCTCGGGACTCAGCATTTCATACCAGTCCTCCAAGAATTCCTACTTCTTTTATCTGAGTCCATTTTCCTTATTTGTGATGTGTTACAATTCTGTGCTTTATTTTTCTCTTTTTACTCATTTTTTTCCTGTTCCAATTTAACTTTAAAAAAATATTTCCATCTTACCAAAGTTCTAGCTTCTGGTTTTGTTCTAAGGACTCATATGAGTTTCTTACTTTTTCAAAGTATGAATACTTTCTTTCTTAAATAAGATTTGAAAAGACACTCATCTAGGGACTTTTAATAAGATGCTGTTTAAAGTAGAAGCTATGGGAGAATATGTGGCTTCCATTTAAAAATATATTATATATTAAAACAACAATATATCACTCTACAGTTATTAGAATGCCTAAAATATTTTTTTAAAAAACTGATAATATGAATTGCCTTTGAGGATCCAGAATAACAGAGATTCTTATTTACTACTTCTTATTTGCATGGAAATGCAAAACAGTAAAGGCATTTTGGAAGGCTGTTTGGTAGATGCTTTATAAAACTAAACACAAATAGTCTCACCATGCTGTCAGCAATTAAACTTCTAGGTATTTACTCAAGCTATTCAGCTAAAATAACATGTCCATAAGAATCTGCATGGGAATGTGTTCAGTACCTTTACCATTACTGCCTAAACTACAGGCAGCCAAGGTGGCCTTTTAAATGGTCAATGGGTAAATACACCGTGGTACATCCATACAGTGGGATATTATTTGGTGCTAAAAAGCAATGAGTTATCAAATCATGAAAGACATGGAAGAAACTTGAATGGATGTTACTAAAGGAAAGAAGCCAATCTGAAAAGGCTAAGTACTATGGACTCCAATTACATGAAATTGTAGAAAAGGTAAAACTATGAAAGGTCAGTGGTCATCAGGGGTTTGGAGGGAGGAGAAAGAATGGAATAGGTGAAGTACAGGGGACATTTTAGGGGAGTGAAACTACTCTGTAGAAAACTATAATGGCAGATACATGACACAAGGCATTGCCAAAGCTCATAGAACTTTGCAACACAAAGAATGAAGATCACTGTATACAACTGGAATAATAATAATAATAATAATAATAATAATAATAATAATAATAATATAATTTGGAACATTGAGGGATCTGAGGCTGGAACACCAAATGTGACAGAGTTGTCTAAGTGTGTGACACAACCTCATGAAGCAGGCAGCGAAAGAGATGGCAGGCTTAGAAACATTGGAAATGAGTGGGGGTTGCAAAACTAAAGGGAAAATAAGCTATTTTCATCATTATAATCTAGCTGATGATAATGTAATCCAGCAGAGGAAGGAGCTAACCACTGTGACCCTGCTGTGTGTCCACTGCAACTAAACAATGACCTAAGCAATAGCACTGAGCTGCATCAGGGCTCTCAGTTTGTGAGCAGGCAGGTACATGTGAGCAATGGGAGGAGGCAGGAGATCCAGGTGGTCCTGATGTAGAGACAAAGACTTGAGTAGAGCTTCATGTAAATGCAAGTTGCTGTACACAGAAATTTTCATAGGTACATGTGTATGCTCACATTAGCCTACATGCATTTGTTTCTTTCAAGGTCACCTAAGAGGGTAAACAAACAAGACACCACAGTAGAAATGAGCTCATCTGCTGACCTTGACCTCTAAAGCCATTTTTCAAAAACAGGAACCAGAGCTCCTTAAAAGAATGTCTGACTCTACAAGTGGGGCAAGGAACACACAAGATGATCCTGAAGCATCATGTAGAGACAGAAAGTGAGGACGTGCTATCAATTAGTCAATAGGCAGAGATATATCAGGACATAGAAACCCCTTTGATACAGCTAGAACAATTTTAGCAACAAAATAGAAACAGTAGTACTGGAATATAACAAAGTATAAAATAAGTATCCAAGAGTCCCCATTAATATAAATGACTGAATAATTTTTTAAATGAGGAAAAAAAAAATCCCATGCATAAGAATTCCAAGTAACTCACTTTATCAGACAAATTCCAGTATAGGGACATTCTACAATGTTCCTAACCAATACTCCCCATAACTGTCAAAATCATTAAACAAGGAAGGTCTGAGAAGCTTCCTGACCCAACACAAGCCTAATGACACATGACAGCTAACTGCAATGTAGAATCCTGGATAGGGACCTGTGATAGGAGGAAGGCATCAGGCAAACTTAAGAAAGCCTAAACAGAGTATAGACTTCAGCCAACAATGTATCAATATTGACTTGTGATTATAATTATGTAGCACATTAATGCCAGATGTTCTTAATAGAGTGAACCAGCTGTGGGGCGTATGGAAATTCTCTGTACTATCTTCTCAACTTTTTCATGGCTCTAAAACAAGTTCTTTTAAGATACTTTTTGTTTTGTCTGCACTACTGGGCACTGAACCCAGGGGTACTCTAACACTGAGCTGCACCCCAGCCCTTTGTATTTCTTTAATTTTGAGACAGAGTCACCCTAAGTTGTCGAGGCTGGCCTCAAACTTGGCATTTTCCTGCCTCAGCTTCTTGAGTCACTTAAGACATTTTTAAAAGATGCATTACACCTCTAACAATTTAAAGTAAACAAAATAAACAGCAACAAATAATCAGAGTCCACAAATTATTCTGAACAGGATACCTAAAGGAACTTTAAGTAACCAAAGGTATCCAAGATCTGATTTATGTTTAATAAGGTAGAACCCATTCAATCATATTTGATGGATAATCTTTTGTCACTCCTGCTTGTTCCTTTCCAGGGTTCATTTCCCAAGTCCGCCATCCTCTGGCAATGCAGCAATGTGGCTTCTTAACATTCTGGATTTGGGTTCCCTCATTTCCAACAAGGGGCCTATAAAAGCACTTATCTCTGTGGTTCCTGGGGAAATAAGTTGATGTACATAAACCTAATGAACACAAATGTTCACTACCATTATGATTATGGTTATCATCATGAAGATATTATCCTAAAAGAAAAGACAGTCACCAGTAACTCCCCCTACATTCATCCTTATTAAGTATATTGCAGGACAAGAGGCAGAACAAATAATAGTGACCACTGAGTGGACAGATCACAGGTGATTTCTGTCCTTGTGCTTTTCTGTGATTCTCAAGTTGCTACCTATATGCATTAGCATAATAAAAACAAACATTTAAAAACCTAAATCAACTTGCTATACTATATCAGTGCTTATATCCCCTCTTTGAAAATTTCATATTATTGATGTAGTGCAAATATTTAAATGAAAAACAGTTCAGAAGGTTTTTCTGTTGAAAAACAGTTCTTTCTTTCCTCTTCTACTTCCACATCTCCTGTTAGCACAAATGATTTCAAGATTTCCTTGTGTATTTTCTAACGATTACTTAAACATCTCTTAATAATACATCAATAACAACTGTTTTATCCAATTAGACATTGTCTTTTGACTTTCTACTTTGATAAATGAAAATTAAGTTTGTCTAAGTATTTTTAACTTTAGATCCATTTTGGTAAGCCTTTTATTCTAAGCAGCGTTCATAAACATCCATTTCTTTTGGCATCAAGATTAGCATTACTTCAGTGAGTATGCCAATGGTCCCAAGGTCACAGAGTCCATAGAAAAGGGGGTATTAACATCTAGTACAGAGTTGTAAGCAAATGACAGGAGTTATATGCAATCTGAAAAACTATGCACTTGCTGTCTAATATAATCTAAGAATTGTCAACTGAGTGGTCATTGTAGATTTGGGTATGCAGAGCTTACTATACAACATTATACTTCCCTTCAGAACTTCATATGCCATTTGCATGCTCTAAGACATGAGCAGAGACACCAGCTACTTCTGCATGTTCCCAGAGGTGTACCTGACCAACCAAAATGTGTGGCATGGTTTTTCTCTCTGATAAATATTAAAACAGCCACTCTATTAGAACCACTAAGGCTACAGAGTAACTTTTATTATTCATGATTGTGTGTAAGTTCTATACTTTTTACAACAGTGATTCTTCCGCTTATTTTTCACTTTGGTACAAAAGAAAATAAGAAATATTCCACCAGTAATAGTGGCTCCCTACTACAGAAATTTTCATCAGATGGAGGGTACCACAGCATATCAGAAATTGGATGGAATGTCAGGAGCACTGTGGTTTCAAAATAAGTTCTGCTTTGCTATCCAAAAGGCTTCTGCTACAAGTTCTAGAAATGCATGGCACTTCCCTCCCTTTCCCCAACTGAGCCACACCATGTTACATCAGAGAATGAACACCCACAACAGGACAGATGATAATTGAATGGGAAAACTGAACACAGAGAGTCTTGTGTCCCAAGGCTTACCATCTAAAGGGAGCATAGTAAAAACTGTAAATCACAACCCAACACAATGCAGATGAAGATCAATCAAGCCTTAAACTAACCACTGAGAATTCTTTCCTTTGGAGTCAGGTCTTTGGGCTGATCTGTAGTTCTGGGTCGTCAAGCAGATTCATACCAACTGTTTGGAGGTGTTGTGCAGAGCTGCCAGAAGTTGGTTTCTGTTACAATTAGATGGTTATTATTTAATACCTGTGCTGCTAGGTGTTCTGCCCATGACCTTGGATTCAGCCTGTCTCTGCTTTCTTCCATCTCTCTACCACAGACACAGGCATTGAGAAAATGTTACCCATAGTCATTCACCAGAATTAGCACCCAAATGGCAATTTCTGCATTTCCCAGCCATGGTAACACTTCTCAAAGTCTGTTGTGTTCTTAGTAAAAGGAACTACTGACCTTCATTTTTTATAGTTCCCATGAGTTGGTTATCCAAGTCCTTGGAATTCTGTGTGTTCCTGTGTTCAATTTTTCTCCAACTTGGAAAGATGGATCTACCATTTTTTATGTGAACCTCCCAGTTGGATGTGGAACAGCACAACTAATCAAAGGTGCTGATATTTCTAAGGAAAAAAATATGAATATCCACATTATGTAGGATGGACAATGACTATACATAACTACATCATTCCAGGTCAGACTGTGCCCCTATGTGACTTCTATGAACAAATGAAGGAGTTTCTGATTTTCAAAGCTTTCTATATCTCCTAACTTTGGGTAAGATATGGAGGACACACATTGCCACACAGGTCATGGACCCATGAGCCACTGCCCATACACACCCAATTGATATCGTCAGTATTTCTTCTTTAAAAAGATTAAATCCTCCTCTCAGTTTTCATTCAACCCCATTAAAGCATAGTTTTAAAGCATTTACAAATCAATTTGTACATAAATATGAAGTATTTTTATATCATGCAAGATTCATGTGACCAGAAACTTAGCGGTTAAAAATCAGCTTTTTATGCATTATATAGCTTAATATGTATTATTGAGAAAAGTGTAAAAAGTGGAAATGAGATTAGCAACTACAAATAATACATTGAAGAAGACACTAAGGAAATTAACTTGAGTCACCAATGGTACAAATCCAATCAGAAGGGAAAGTTCCCAGAATTATTACCACTGAGGCTGCAAAAGGCTCTGTCAATCCTCTTTCAACATAATGCAAGAGGTTTCTGGGAATATACTTCATTATGGTGCTAAATTCTACATGTTTGTGTAAAACCAAAAGCACTAATTTTGCTGTGATAAGGACGAGGAAAGTGGATACTTTCATAATCCAATGTTTAAATATGGCTCCCTTATTTTAAAGCCTCTTTGGAAAATTCAATGTCATACTTTAAAAGGGATACTCATTTATTACAGCATTCCACAATTTGCATCATTTTTAAAGTGATGCAAAGCCATAACAAGGCATAAAAGATGAATTCTGAGTGATTATTACCGTTTTCAGGCTCCAAATTCTCAAAGCATATGCATGTAAATTCACAGGATTCTGATTTGATAATCTTTACTTAGAATATATACTGAGAAGCTTATTTTAAAAATTAAGATGCATGCTCATAATCTTATTACCTAACTCTGAATTTAGTCACTACCATTGGGTACTCGTAAAGGATGAATTTAACAAATGATAAAGAAAGATTAAGTCAGTGTACAAATTCATATGCTGCCAGGGAAAGGGAATGTGAGTCAGGGTGGGTCACATGTCTCTGGGTCATGGGTCTATGAATGTAAAATGGGAATTCCGGGTCATCTCCTAATATTGATTTATTGCCAGGCATACACAAGGCAACTGGGAAAGCCTTTCCTAAGATATAGGATTGGTCATAGCTTCTGTGTCACAATTTACAAAACCAAAACTGTAAATAAAAATTACTTGCATATTATTTCAAATGCATGGTGCAATGAAAAACAATTCAAAGGGCTGAGGATATAGAAGAGGTAGTTGGGTCCTGTTGTAAGAAAACATATCAGTTTTTGATTAAAGAACAGATCTTAAGAAAGAATATCAATTGTAAATCTGGCCCTACTGATCCAGTAAATATGTCAAAGGAAGTATCAGGCTCTGAACAAGAGTATGAAACCTGACAATACCTTGCTTGGTAAATAATGAGAAAACAAGGTCCCTTAACAAATTTGGCATCTTAAATATAAGCACTTAAACATAAGATCATATTTATCCAACTTGAACTTCATACTCTTTAATATAGTAAATATTTGCCTATAATGTATTTTATACAAAATCCATATCTGGCATCCACTGAAGTTATTTTAAACAATGTTAAGAACGTTTTCTGAGCTTTTACTAATGTTGCCATCTGAGCTATCATAATAATTTGAGTTAAATTGCAAAGATTATGACATAAGCTTAAAAAGTAATTAACAATAACCATGACACTACAAAATAGAAGAAATGCCTTCATTAAGAATGGCTGTGAAGTTTAGGATGACATTCATAAGTTTTTGAGGATTACTATAGCAAATTAATTTTTTAGTTCAATCTTGAATTGCAACTGATAAATATAAGAAAATGTCATCCATTGCTTGAAGCAATGTTTTGAAAATTAAATGTGCATTGCATTAAATGTTTAAATGTGGATTACTACTTTTAACAAATGTTGATTTCCAAATTAAAAATGAGCATACTTTCCTTTTACTATAAAACATAATTTGCAATTACATCAATTGTGCCATGTCAGAAAAATCATTAACTTGAAAAACAACTTAGTTTTTAACGCTTATTATGAGGCACGATTGTAATTTGGAAAGCAACCAAACTGCTGGTATGTGTATGTGGGTGTATGTGTGTATACAGGTATGCTATTGATTAAAATGAAAGGCAAGGAACCTCTTAAATTAGCTAATTAAGTATTGTCATACCACTTTAAATGTAACTTAAAATCCTAGAGTAAATTAGTCAACACATCATTTCAGCATTTAGGGACCTATTTTATTTATAGAAAGACATGCTTTGCAATATGAATGGGAGAAAATGGTTATATATATATATATATATATATATATATATATATATATATATATATATATATATAATGCTTTATTTTACACAGATCATCTGAACTTTACTGCAATTTGTGTTACAAGTTATTTATGCTTATCACACTTTAAGTCATAAAACGTCATCTTAAAATGAAATGCATGCATTTAGAAACCATTACTCTAAATACATGAGGATTTTCTATTTAGCCAACCCACATTTATTGGGTTTCTTAGGCACAAGTCACTTTGGGGGTCTGTAAGAGACACAGAGGAAATTAAGCCTAATGGAATTCATTGCAAACCTTATACAAACCTCTTCAAACAACTTCCAGCTGCTCTAAACTTTGACCTTGGCTTTTGGCATAGAAAAATTACAGAGGAACAACTATAAATTCTCCATTTCCAAAACAGGAGGATCTGATTACCAAGCTGACAGCATGCTGAATTCCACTGTCAGTCTACAATTTCTGGTTTGGTAGCTGATACTCCTTCTAGACACTGGACCTACAGGTAGGCTGTCCTCGACTGAACCATGGGAACTGGCTTACATTAGAAACCGAGTGCTTTCTCTCATACACAGAAGCTAAAAATAAATAAATAACAAAGGTGATCCTGCAAACATAGAAGGAAGATCAGCAGAGTAGAAGTGGGGAATGAAGGGGAGTAACTGGGGGTGACAATGAACAAATTCCACTAGGTGAATGTGTGAATACACCAGAGTGCATTCAATTTATGTAGCCATAATGCATCAATGAAAAACAAATAAATAAATACATGGAAGGCCAATAGAGTAGATGGGGGAATGAGGTGGGTGGAAAATGATAGTACTGGGATTGAAATGGAAAATAACTGTGATATGCATGTCAAAATGAACTCCACTATTCTGTATACTTATAACACACTAAAAATAAAAATTAAATTGTGTACTGAAGTAAAAAGCAGGGGGCAAAAAAAGAAAAAAATATCCCATCATATGGCATTTTTTAAAAAAGATATGTGTTTTTGTATCCAATGATCTTCTTTAAAAAAACCTTTGGTACAGTGGCATCCTCATAAACTTCAAGTGCTTCTGAAGGCAGTCATATGACATATGGTAATGCATCCATCAAATATTTAGTAAGCTCCTAACTGAAGGAAAGCACTATTCTATCAGTGCTCAAAACAGCTAAAAATCCCTGATTCTATGGAGCTTTTCTTTTAGAGGAGCAAAACAAACAGTAAACACAGAAACGAATGAGCAAAATACTGATGTCCAGCCACAGGAGAAATGAAAACAGGAAGTGAATAGGAGTTTGCTGGGTCAAGTTGTCCTCACTGAGAAGGTTGATACCTTAATAAAGATGAGATGGCAACTGATGGGCACAAATTACTCTTGATTGGAAATCCTTGAACTTCTAACCTTATTTAATGTTCAGATTAAATGGTATCATTTTTAATTCAATGGAAAAAATATTTTTTAAGAGGTGAGTTTGCAAATGTGTCCTTTTATAAAACTGCAGGCTTCTCCACTATCTTAAGTTTGACATGACATGGCCCCTGATTTTCTTCCCAGCTTCTTGTTCTGCCCAGCAGCAGTTCTGGGGAGCTCTCAGCATCCACTGCTTCCCCATCTCATTTGATACTGAGGCTGGCTTTTGCTCTGATCTGACTTGATCACCATGTTGGGATTTTGATGGATAGGTACTCAGGTCTAAACCAACCCAGGCAAGTCATTTGGCCTCAATGAACAGTTCCAAAGAAGACAAAAGCTAAGAAAGGAAAATACTGCTAATCTCAGCACTTTTATCTGATGAGCAAGAAACAGAAGGTTCTTCTGTGCAGATGAATTTGAAAAATGTAAGAGCCAGAACTTTTGAGCCATTTTTTATGATAAGTGAAGTCAGCCTATGATTAAACTGATTTTTAAAAGAGGACAAAGTAAAAGCATTCACATAGAAAAGTTACTGGTACCCTGATCGAATCATGCTTGAAGCCAGTTGACTTTTCAGAAACATCAGACAATGAATTCCTACAATTAATTCATTTTGTATTTTTTTTTACTGTTTTATGAAACCAAAAGCAACCAGAACTAATTGCACCTTTTTTTTTTTTTTTTTTTTTTTTTTTTTTAAGATCAAAGTGAAATACAAAGCTCTGCCTTAGCCATCCAGTCTTTGGAACATTTTCACAATCTTGAGATTGTGATCTCTGATGAGTTTTCATTTTAGAAGCTTAAGTAACCTTCCCCCACACCCGTCGCCACTTGTAACAGAAATGTATTTGAATATTTCTACTCTTAATTGGTTCTTGCATAAACTGAAATGCATTTCCACATATCTCCGTAGCAACTGATATTTTTGGTGATATATATATCTCATTCTATGTCAGCATCCACTTTCTAAAACAGTCCACATCTGTTTTAGAACAAACATTTTAATAAGCACTTTAACTGAAAAATTAACAAGGCTTTAAAATGAAGCTACGATTTTCACACTGTATTCAAATCACGAAGGGCCATACTTATCACTGATCCAGGTAAATCCTAGAAGAATATGCATAATCATTTAAAAAGTAAAATCTAGTATGGCTACTATAAAATTGCTAATGAAATGGGGTTCTACTTTCATTTGTAGACATTTTTCCTTTTATCAAGAATTATGTAATGTTTTGAACAGCCAACAATAAAAAATTTTAAAAAAAAAAAAGACATTTTTCCTTTAATCTTGCTTATGTACTTGACACATGTTTTAATCATCTATATATTTTATTTACTTTTTCCATTTATCATTCCCAAAATATGACATTTTAACAATGATGAAAGTCTAATATTCAAAGTTCAATTAAGTTGTTCCTAAAACTTTTGAAATAATGAAAATGAAGTTTTATTAATCAGTTTTATGTACAACTATACCCTGAAACCAAATACCTTTTTGTGCACCCACACAGAGAACTCAAGAACATCAGAGATGAGAGGGAAGACATCTCAACACTGCACTTGAGTTCCTGATGAACATGCATTTCATTAAAATATGCTGTACATGGAAGTACCCACTCACATGGGTTTCATTTGACTGATGAGTGCATTAGCACTGTAGAGGGCTGCTAATTTAAACAGTTCTGTGGCAGATACAGCTGGTATGTCTAAAATTCACCTGCACTTTGTTAAGCAGTGATAATGGGCAGAGAGAGCTATCCAGCACAAGCAGAAAGGCAAAGCAAGAAGCACCCAGCCAGGAGGAAAGCAATGTCACCCAGTAGGAGAGCTTCCACTGCTGGTAAAAATGAAGCCACAATGACTAAGATCCAAGCTACAGCTTTTAATGGGGAAATGTTCAGGACCTTGCTATCCATCCCTAGATCTGACTCTGAATACAACTGTGCAATGTCACCCAAGCACAAAATATCAAATGGATGTATAGCAGGAATATCGCCATGTGTCTAATTGTGAAGTTACAAAGCAGCCTATCACATCTACAGTTCCTAAACAAGATAACCTGAATTGGTGTTTCCATGATCAAGATTAATGGGAGCTTACTTATAATTGTACACATATTGTTTTACTGAAGTGAACAGTATTTGAAGAACTTATTTTAAAGCTCTCTCTGATTTCGTAGAATTCTCAATAATGAAAATTTCATGGATACCAGAATCATTCTTAAGGAATTATATGTACAAATTATGTTTAAAACCTGAAATCCCTACAAAATGCAGATTTATGCAGAGAAAACAGGTATCATTAAAAAGTGACCATGACGCCTGTGGTGGCACATGCCTGAAATCTCAGAGGCTCAGGAGGTTGAGGCAGGTTCAAAGCAGACAGGTTCAAAGCAGACAAGTTCAAAGCCAGTCTCAGCAACTTAAGGAGACATGCATCTAAATAAAATATACAAAAGGCCTAGGTATATGGCTCAGTGGTTAAGCACCCCTGGTTTCAATCCCTGGTACACACACACACACACACACCAAAAAAAAAAAAAAAGGAGTGACCATGTACCCAGATATAGAAATTACATGAAAATCGTCATGAATAAAATGAAAATGAAAAATAAGCTTAATTAATTCAAAACCAGAAAGAAACTTAAAATTTCTGCTCTGATGTATTAAAATTAACATTAAATGTTAGGTAATGTTAACACAAGTGTAGCATTTTCACCTCTGTTATTTTACTTACTCTACATATTGAACTGAGATGAAATATCGATATTAATATGTTTACTTTCATCATTACTATAATAAAAGCAAAATGCTTAAATTTAAGATGTCATTTGACAAATTTTATTTTAACTGACAGCTGTTAATGAAATCACAAAATCCATAGAGACTAAACTATTCTGATGATAGATTCTTTTGACCTTAGATCAGTTGTTCTTTAAGCTACATAACCAGTGGTAAATGGATTATAATCCCCAATTTTTTTTTCTATCTCTTAAAATGGTCCCTACACCATTACCACTGTGATGCCAGATTTGGTCAGACTGAGTGTACTATCCATATAACAGGGCTTTAGTCAACAACTTATTAGCACAACAGAATGAGAAATAGGGTCCTTTCCATTATGCGAACTTTTCACCAAAAGCCCCAAGGAGGTTCACACGCTCAGGAGAGCAGCAGCTACCTGCGTCCCCAAGATCATTGACAAGCTCTTAGGTCTTTCTCATGTTGGGCGAAGAAAGGGGAAAATTCCTCCTCCACCCCTCATGCCACTGAGGAGGTGTCCCAGATAGCCACTGCATACACAGAGGTGGCTGTGAGAGAGCAAAGAGTTTCTCATTGTTCCCTGCTGCCACCTGAGCTGCAGAGCCATAAGCCCACCCTGACAACCCAGCACAGAGCAAAATTAAAGTGCTCTTGGGAGACCTGAGAGTGGCCCTGGGTATGGGGGCCACCCATGCACAGGGGATGGCACTTCCCTGCTGTCTGGAGAAGTCAGCAGCAGGGAGCAGCCATCATGGGCAGGGTGAGGAGAGAGCACAAGAATAAGTCAGGCTGCTCTTCCTTCCTTGGTGAGATCAACAAGCACATGTGAAGTTCCCATTGGCCATGTGGACCACACTAAAGTTAACTGTGCTGGATCCTTCTGATGGGATACTGCTCCCAGGGGCAATTTAGGGGCAAGGAGACCCCAGAAATAAGACACGATGAGGATATTTTGTGCTAGAAGCAGTTTGGGAGAGGAAATCCCCTGTATACATCATTCATGAAAACTGCATGAATCGGGGTCCATGCAGAACCTCAGAAAACACACAGAGGTGCCACACTCAACACTGGGATGCCTGCCATGATGGACTGCTAATGGTTGGCTGAGGTCAGGGCAAATGCTTGTCCTCTACGGCCCTCTCCCCTGGACCCAACAAGAGAAACCAAGGGGAGAGGAGATTCAGCAGGTGAGAGCACCATTACAGATCAAGTCTCCACAGGTCAGGTCCAGGGAAGGAAGGGAGAGAAAGAGGGGAGAGAGGGAGAGGCACCTTTGACTTACAGCTACAGTGAAAATTCATAGTCAAATTGGATTTAGTACATGAAAGTAATGTGTGCTTATTAAAATCAGATTGAATTTATGTCTGAAAGGGATGCTCAATGCTCTCTGTCTGTTAAGGTTAGGGAAAGGAAATGGGAGAATTGCTAAAAACAGAGGCAAGAGACAGGCAGGGCCTTAGGAACCCTCACACTTGAGGCCACTCAGTAAGCAGGATGCAGGGATGCAGTTCACTCTGAGTCAGGAATTTGTGCTGAGCAGGAGTGGAAGCACATTCTCTGTGCTTTAGGAAAAAAAAGGGAATATAAAATAAGAAAATTAATGTTTGGGAAGAACCATATCATGTGAAAACAGAAATGGAGTTTATATGGGCAGTGTAACCTCAGTAAAAAAATCTCTCATGAGAGTTTCAAATTTTTATTAAGGGAAGCTGTGTGTCATGGATGTTGTTTATCATTTTGCTTCCAGCCTATATCAAAACCCCACAGTATGCCACCAAGGTAGCATATGCCTATAATCCCAGGAGGCTGAGGCAGGAGGATGGCAAGTTCAAGGACCACTTGGGCAACTTAGCAATCCCCTATCTCAAAATGAAAAATAATAAAAAAGAAAGTTGGGCATGTAGCTCAGAGGCTGAAGGCTCCTGGATTCAATTCCAAGTACCAAACAAACAAACAAAAAAACCACATTGTGCTTCCTTTCAGTTTAGTTTGGTAGGTGACTGTGACTCTTTACAACATGCTTACTTACCAAAGAGCATGGAAATTACTTAGCCAAAATAAAACAAAGTAGGAGAGAAGAAAGGATGGACAGATGGGAAGAAAGAAATTTATGGATTATGATATGTCTAGATATATACGGAAAATGCTTTAATATTGATATAGGGACATCCGTGAATGCATGAATTCATTATGTAAATGCATCACTGAGTCACAGTGTTTAGATTACACAGCTGGTACGTGGGGAATTTGATATGAACCAGGCAGGCTGGCTCGGGCTCAGATACCTGCATTCTTAACCTCTAAGCCTGTTGCAGTGAAGTGGAAGGAAATATTGGAATAAGCAAGTTTAACAAAATAAAAGGGTGCACAAAGAGGCTAAGACAACATATTATACACACTCTAATGGCGCAGCTCATCTGCCAGCTAAAATTAAGCCTTAAGTGTGAGTGACATGCATAGTAAAGTTACAAGCCAAAACACCAAGTCCTTGGTTACAGCAGGATTTCTCTCCACAGCAGGGAGCTGTGCCCAGGTAGGTGATCATGGAAAAAGAAGCCAATTTTTTTCTCACAGACCTATTTATTTTCCCTTTCAGAACATGTTGAAAGGCTTACAGATGGCCTCTGCTATTTCTCTTCCCTCTTAGACTGTTAGTTTCTTGTGGGCAGGGGTTGTGCACTGAGCCTTAAAGACCTTACATAAAAATATTCGTGTACTAGTAATTCAATGAATATTTCATTAATATGATTAAGCCAGATGTTGTGAACACGAGAAAAGATGCATGTAGGATTTTAAATAACCAAATAAATAAACTTATTTTTACTTTCTTGTTGGGAAAATAAAAATGAAAGCTCATTTCCTGACAGGTATGGAAAAGCAGGAACTCACTAGGCTGCTGGGTCCTTCTGTGTTCAGACTCAATAACTGTAAGGTGGCAGCAGAGCTCACTATTTTTCTCTCCAGTGGGGTCTTCCCAAAGTCATTCTGAGGAATGGGGAGAGGAGAATCAAGGCATTCTAATGACTGTATTGGTGGCTCACAGAATGAGTGCATATACATAAAAATTAGTTATGGCTTTTATTGCTGTACAATAAATAGTTTTGAATAATTTAACTATGAAACAAAGAAAAACATAAGAGGTCTCAGATGTTCTCACACTTACATGTCACAACATGCACATGCATGCACACATGTGCGCGCACACACATACACACATATACACACCTATCTTACTTCTCCATAACAATTCTCCTTTCCTGAGCCTAACCCCACCCCTCCCTCAGTTGTTGGTGAATAATCAAACTTTACTGTGACAAAGCAACCCTAGTGAGAATGTCTAGTGCAGTCTTTGCCTCTAGATCTGCAATCCATACTCAGCATTCCAGAGTGTGGGCCTTGCCCTCTTCCTGCCCAACTGGGCACCGGATGCTTTTATCACCAGGAGGCAAGGCCTGGAGATCAACTCTGAACTCTGATTTTCTCTGTTCAGAGCCTGCAGGGCTGCTGGTGCCCCCCCCCCAGTGTCCTGTCAGCTTTCACTGACAGAGGACAGGGAGTCTTCACAGCCTGACTAGACAGGGTCATTTCCTTGCACCTGGTGAACCACAAGGGGCCATCAGTCCTTGTGAGGTCTACAAGAATCCAGAACTCACAACACACCCAACTGTGCTTCCCCTTTGTCAGGGTCATGGTAGTATCTTGAACAAACCTTCCAGGAAACATCACAGCAGACTTCCAGCTTATGACCTTCCCATCTAAGGGCACCTCAGGGTAGCAAGAGAGAGCTACGATGGCTATGCATTGTGCCAGAGAAAAGTCTTAGCAATTTGGTGATGATTCTGTTCTTACTTGGCCACATGCAAAGCAAGCTCTTCCCTGTCTCTCAGGGAAGAATCCTCAACCATTGGATTTTCTCCTAAATTTACAGCCTCGTCTTTCAAGAGTTGGGAGGAAAGAGACGACATGCCTGAGAACTTCCTTCCTACACTTTTTGCCTCATTTATTCCAATCCTCACTGGACAGAAAATGAGAGCTCTCTGCTACTTATTGTCTGACATGGACACAGGAAATTCTGAAGCCTAATCTGCCAGCCTTGATTATTGATTTGGAACATAAAAGGTAAAGGAATTAAAAAATTCTTCTTCTGACCATACACACCCATGCCATTTATGACTATCATGTTAAAAGACTCAGGAAGTCAACCTGAGATCCAAAGGTATTTCTTCCCTCCCCTTCATGGGACTATAGCACTTGAGGCTCACACTTAGAAGAAGAATGGTGAAAGGAAACATTCCTGAAGGTAAAAATTAAAATGCATTAATTTAATATTGGCAAAATATTATCCATATTACATTAGTTTCTGCTCCAAAATTAATAGAAGAGCTTATGTTCAGAATGACAACAGTTCAAATTCTCAAACAAAGAGGTGCTGACAGACAATTTTATACATTGAAATCTCTTGGCCATTTCTCCTAAATAAAAAATTTACTTTATGACAGTTTTAAAGAATTGCTTCAAATCATTTTTTTTCCTTTTCATGCTATAATGCATGCAGTGCTTTGATATAAGGTCTTCTATGAACAGGATATCCCCCCCCCCAAGAGTTGCTCCATTTCTACTAAACAAATTGAATTAATTCCTTGAAACTTCAGGCATTGCAGGATGTGGGTTTTAAAAGGTGCTCAATGTCCGCACTTGAAGGAATGCCAAGTTCAAGTCCAGCTCATCCCATAGGCTAATCAGCAATAGTCCGATAGTCTCAGAAGCAGAAAGTATCCTCAATGGGAAGATAATTATTCAGAAGGATCCACAGTTTGCAAAGTACACACCATTGGTCAAACAACTTAATGTCTATGGTATCCTCCAACAATATCTTCCACATATAAAATATGTCTATTGAAGCCCACAATTTTTTTTTGTGTGTGTGGACAACACTATTTTCTACAAATGTTGGCCAGTTGTCAAAATGTCACTTTGTGTCCTTTTCACAATGATTTATGACATACAAGATAGCACATATAAATTTAGGTCAAAAATTCACTTACTGGAATTTCTCAAATATTACACTATTCATTCCACTTGATGTAAGTTTTATGTAAAAAAGAACCATAAACCCTAAAAGGGCTGGGGTTATAGCTCAGTGGTAGAGCTCCTGCCTAGCATGTATGAGGCACTGACTTCAATTCTCAGCACCCCATAAAAATAAAGGTATTATTTCCATTTACAACTAAAAAAAATTAAAAAAAAAAAAACATAAGGAAAAACTGAGTTCTAAAGGTTGGTAACCAAGCTGAACAACTTTCATGTATTGTCTAGACAGTATACTTCATGCCCACAGCTTTGAAAGGATGAACAATGAATTTTTGGAAGAGTGAAGAAACAGCTGGCAAGGTGCATTGATATGTAATTCAATAATTACTTGTACATTCTAAGGAAGGTATTGTTGTACATTCTAAGGAAGGTATTGTTGTTTACTGTAAAATTTTTCAACAGTTTTATAACTTTAAAGTTTTCATTATAAAACACCAGAAGATTCATTTGAAATTAATCATGAAAACTAAAACAAAAATTTCATCTGAACCTAAACTATTATCACTCCAAACAATCTGTTGGCTAATCCTTATTTCAGTACTATGCTGCTGTAACTGCTGAACTTTCCAACTTTCCCATGTCCTATTATAAATCACTTCCAGAAATTACTTCAGAGAAAAGCATCAAAAAATGGTAACACCACAATGTAAATGAGAGGTATTTAAATCCACATTATTGTATCAATTATAAATACTGATATCTCTGTTTAGAAAAACTAAATCAATTCTTATTTCATTCAACAATATATTATTTTAATAGTTCAGTACTATGTATGCTGAAACCATTTCATGCACTGTGCCAGCAAAACTGTCTCCAAACAAGCAAATAACCCATTCCGTTCACTAAGAATGACAGAATTTCTCATTGTTTAATGATTGGCATTATAATAATAAATCCCATTGTGCAGCAATCACTGTGTAAGAATAAAACATTTAAGGATTCTATTTTATTATATTGTGGAAACTACATGTAAAAACTATCAAACACGATGGCATGGTTATCTCCACTTGAGAAGAATTGAGACTCAGAGGTATAAAATAAACGACAAAGAAAAAGTTTGAAGGGCTGAGGTTGTGGCTCAGTGGTAGAACGCTTGCCTACCACGTGTGGGGCCCTGGGTTTGATCCTCAGGACCACATAAAAATAAATAAACAAAATAAATGGATTTAAAAAAAGAAAAAAATTGAATAAAATCACATCCTTTCCTTTTGGTTTTATCTATTATTAATTTTGCAATAACTGTATTCCTAATGCAATGTTTTAGGAATTTATAGCACAATACTAATATCTTTGTTAAAAGAAATTTTAGTGATGTGGCTTAAAAAATAAACAATGAATAAGGTTCAAATTATTAGAACAACTTAATTATACTATAAAGAATTTCACCTAGTCTAGCAAAAGAGTCAAATATTACCTTGTTTTTATACTAAATGCACATTTGAATATGGTTAATCCTTACATCCTGGTATCTAAGGCCTGAAGTAATACCTTCCCTTTGGAAAACATCCCTCTAACCAATATTGCATTGAGAGGGGGTCCTTTCCATGAATAGGCTCTCCGTGTGGATAGCATGTGCTCTAGTGCTTCTTGGCCTTCACACTTCACTGAAGCAAGCTGCCATGTTGGAGAGATCAATAGGCAAGGACTCAAGGAAGCTTCCAGCCAACAGTGAGGATGTGAAGACCTCAGCCAGTGACTCATGAGGAATGTAATGCTGCTAAAAACCAAGGCCTGATTCTGGAAGTGAAACTTCCCCAGTCGAGCCTTCAGATGGGCTGCAGATCTCAAGTAAGGCCTTGTGAGAAGGATGAAACAGGATGCCCCTAAGCCACGCCCTAACTCATTGCCCAGAGAAACCATGATAGGATATATGTATGCTGTTTTAAATTATGAAGTCTGAGAGTATTTTTGTCACATAATAATAAATTACCATTATTTGGACTGTGGTTGTAGTTCAGTGGTACAGCAATTGCTAGCATGTGTGAGGCACTGGGTTCAATCCTCAAGCCCACATAAAAGTAAATAAACAACCAAACAAATATATAAAATACAGGTATAAAAATACAATAACAGTAAATAAATAAATTACCAATATTCAATTGCCATGTAAAAATGATTCAATTATTCTGGCCATTGAAAATTTATATTTAATTTTAATTTCCTTAAATCCATATCCCATGCATATTTTAATACTCATATCAATAATTCAAACATATTTTTCAATGATAATGAGAATTATGTTCAGAAGTATAATTGAATTAAATAAGAAGGATTATAGCTGCACATGGAAAAATTTCCTACTCAGACATTTAGTATCCTCAAAAAAGCCAAATAAAATATCAATGTATATAAAGCCACTAATCATGTATGCAATTTGCTCCAATAACTATATTTTTGGATTTGTGTTAGGTTTATATTAGGAAAATTATTACAATCATTCAGGAATTTTATTGACACAAAATTGTTTTCAAATATTTACAGAGCTGGGGATTTAGCTTAGTGGTAGAGTATTTGCCTAGCATGTATAAGGTCCTGGGTTCTATTCTCAGCACACAATTCCTTTTTACAAAAGAAAATTTCTCATTACTTCTTTTTTAAGCTTAATCCTAAAATTGTTGTAGCCACGTTATAGAAACTCACCAAAGGCCAACCCAACTTATGAATCACTGAGGTTGTTTTCACTGCTAAATATAAAGATGAAAGTTAAATATCAAGTCATTATAAATTGACTAAAATTTCAAGCTGTTATACAGGTAATTTTTATCAACTAAATTGATGTTCTATATTTCCTTTTCACAGTTAACATTTAATAAGGAAGAACAAAGTTCTCATATGAATGAATTTGGGGAAAAAGTCATTGTTCATGATAATATGTAAAAGATTTATAAGGCCTCTGGTGCTATGTTAGTATACAGTGGTTCTTTAAAAATTAAATCTTTAAGAGAAGTTATGAATGACATCTAGGGAAAGTTTGTTTAAATAGTATAATGTACAATGTGAGGCTCAACCTGAATATTGAGAAAAAAATGTTTTTAATATTTAAAAAAACATTAGACAGATGTTCTCAACACCCTGTGTGTCAATTTCCATTCAATTTTGAAATAGGTAAGTTAAATTGTTTCTGTCAATGAGAATTTATTTCATAAGTGGTCAGTTAACAGCACAGCTAAAAACTCAGTCAAATGAGTTTTTAGCATTAGATTCAGCCCTTCTATGCAGATTTCTATGACAGGAAGCAAAGGCCTTAAAGTAGAGTCAGCAACACCTCTTACTCCAGGGCTTATGTGGTGGTTGTGATGCAGCAGTAGAAGCAAAACGTGTCTGACTCTTGAGAAAAGGGGAGGAAACCCTCCAGCACACCACTAGGAAGCAAGAAAATGCCCACAGTTGGTGAAGTGAAGAAGCACCAGTGCCTCTGGTGGAAGGGAATGGAAATCTCACAGGTCTGAATTCCTCACCAAAAATGAACACAGACATCATCTTCCATTAGAAGAATTATAGTAAACAGTCTTCTACACAAGAAAAAAACAGAAACACAAGGCAAGGCAGAATTTGGTTGCCATGCATCAAAGGGGACAAATTATACAAAGGTCCTAAACCCTAGACCCATAAGGGCAATATCCATAATCCTAAAACTAGATTTTTAGAAATTAGAACCATCCTTGTCCCCACTATTTCTACTACTAAATAACAAGCAACAATATAGCACATCTAAGGAGGAACAAGAATAACTATAAAAAGTGCTCTCTGTTGATCAGGTGATTAGGAACTGTGGAAAGAAAAAGGGAGAGCAAGTGATGTGATAATACTGTTCTGTCACCCCAGAGAGAGTATGTCACCACACTAAGCACAAGGTAACAAGAGTCCACCACTGGAGAAATTTTGATCTATAGACAATGTGGTATTTACTTTTGACTTTACTGTTCTTTTACAAACACAGGGGGACAGAGGCGGTGCCAAGCAATTATCAACAGAATTAGATTCCAGAATGACCCAGTATTGAAACTAACCCACAGAAACTGTAAGTTGTTTTTTATAATAACTGTGATTAATACATAAAAGGTAGGAAACAAGAATGAAGTGTGGGGACATAAGGAAAGAGAAAAAAATCATAAATTTAAAAATGCAAAAGAAAAGCCAGTGGAAACATGATAATCAAAACATAATATGAGGGGCTGGGGATGTGGCTCAAGCGGTAGCATGCTCGCGTGGCATGCGTTCGGCCCGGGTTCGATCCTCAGCACCACATACAAAGATGTGTCCGCCAAAAATTAAAAAATAAATATTAAAAAAAATTCTCTCTCTCTCTCTCTCTCTCTCTCTCTCTCTCTTTAAAAAAAAACATAATATGAGAGAAACAGAATTTCATCACACTTATCAGAAGACAACACAGCTGAAAAAAGAAACAGCAAACTTAAAAATGGATCAAGACACTTTATTCAAAATGAGAGTGCAATGAATTGAATAGAGCATCCAAAAGCAGTAGAACGATACCAAGAAGTCTATACTATAGAAAACTGGAATCTAAGAATGAGAGGAGATAATGGGGTAGAAGAAATATTTGCAAAGACAATGCAAATTATCAACATAAATCAAAAATAGAAGACAAATCAAAAAAATATTAGAGTTCTAAAATTAAATGCTGATAATTTAAAAATCTAGACCAATTATAATTAAATCACTATCATAATGATTATTATTAAAGTGTTTTCATTACAAAACAAAGATAAAGATAAAATCATGGTAGCAGACAGAAAAAAAGTAAGATGCAGAAAGATAAAGCATTATTACAGATTTCTAACTTGAAATTATGCAAGCTAAAAAACACTGGAGCCAAACTTAAGGGCTGAGAGCAAAAGGGGAAAACCCTATTATTCAGAGTTCTATACCTAGTTGAAAACATTTTAAAATAAAATAAATAACATTTTGTTCTCCGGGAAGCAAAAACCTAGTCATTTCCTTGGTAGCAGACAGTACAGTGTAAAAATAATAAAGGAAATTTTATAGAAGACATAGAATGATACCAGAAGTAATGAAATAATAATATAACGATGAAATAAACAATGAAATAAACTGTAACAATGAAATAAACAGCAGAAATAGTAAGACTTGATATAAACAAATTATTTCTTAAACATTTGAATCATTTCAAAGATAACCTATTGACAAATATAGTAGATGCTATTGTGTGGTTTATGACATACACAAAATAAAAACATGAAATCAGAGCACAGAATATAAAACAAAAGAATATTATTGTAAGTTTATATATAAGAAGTACTACAACAAAAATGGATACTATCAACCTAGAAATAAAGAGCTATGATTATTATGCCAATGATTCAGATAAAGCAACATTTTAAAGGAAGCTCAATTAATCCAAAAGGATGGGAGAAGTTTGGACGAAAAAAAGAAATATATGGAAAAACATCAAACAAAATCAATCAAACGGATGATGGAACTCCAAATATAGATGGTTCCAGTTTATGATGGTTTCCCTTAGGATTTTGTTTAATTTACAATGGTGCAAAAGTGATACACATTCAGTACAAACCATACTTCAAATTTGAAAGTTTGATCTTTTCCTGGGCTAGCAATATATAGCATGACAGTCTCTTATAATGATTTTAACAACAGGAAGCTTCAGCTCCTGTCAGCTACACTCACATGAGGGGAAACCACCAATTTCTAGTGCACTGTCTTTCCAATATTTTCTGAATACAGGCTACCAAATTCCAAGAAATACTCAAAACTGTATTGTGAAATGAGCTTTGGTCAACTGTAGGAAAATATATAAGTGTTCTCAGCATATTTAAGTTAGTCTTGGCTAAGCTATGTTATTTGGTAGGTTATGTATATTAAATGTATTTTCAACCTACAATGGATTCATCAGAAAATAACCCCACAATAAGTCAAGAAACATCTATGTAGTAATTACATGAAATAAACTAAATATAAATACACATATATAAAAGGAAGAGATTATGATTATGTCAGTGTGTATCCTAGTGCTGTATATATCTAAAAAGAATAATTAAAAAAACACAGTATAATAGAGTAAATCAGAACAAATAAACCTTAAATCATCATTAGCACACTGAATCCAGAAATATACACTAATTGGGGTTTATCCCAGAATGCAATAATTATTCAATATATAATCAAAAATTAAAAATATGATTCTTTAAGGTAACAAAAAATCTAAAAATATGATTGTATGAATAAAGAAAAAAAACTCTTGACCAATTTGAAAATCATAATAAGGAAATTATAGTAATAACTTGCAGAGAACTAGGAACAAAAGGGAAGGACCTCAATCTGCAAACGCAGATTTAGAAAAATTCAGCTCAAAGCACATTTGGTGGTGAAAACCTGAATTATGTGGACATACAGCAAGTATATGTATTCTCATCTCTTACATTTAACAATGTACAGAAACTTTACACAGATAACATAAAAGGAAGAAAATAAAGATATATTGTTTGGAAAGAAAGAAAGAAAACAGTAATTCACAGGCAATGGGATTGTTTATGTGTGTGTGTGTGTGTGTGTGTGTGTGTGTATATATTATATGTATAAAATTGGTACCAGAACTAGTATTTCCTTAGGAAGGTTGCAGGACACTAGTTAAGTACAGAAAACTGTAGCTTTAAAATACGTACTTGCAATGAATGACTGGAAATCGAAATAAAACAAGACCATTTATAGCACTAAACCATATGAAATATGTATGGATATTATTGCAATAAAGTGTAATAAAATATCTGTTAGACTTATGCAGGGAAATTATAAAACCATGATGTAAATAATTAAAGGGAAATGTGTATTCATTAGATCAGAAGGTTCAATACTATCTAGATGTCAATTCTTTCCAAATTGCTGTTTTATATCCAATGCAGTGCTATTCAAAATTCCAACAAGGGTTTTCATAGAAAGGGAGAAACTGACACTGAATTTTGCATGATAAAAATGAGATCTAGGCCAATGCTTTTTAAAGATAGCATTGAGTAGGGAAGGACCAAGCAGGACAACTTACACTGCGTCATTCAAGTCCTATCACAAAGCTAAAGTAATCAAGACAGTATCTTCCTCACTTTGGGCTAGACATGGAATAAGTGTATAGAGAGAGTTCAGAGATATGTTCACTCATATATGAAGGTCAACTGCTTTTTGACTACTGTACAAAATAACTCAGTGGAGACAAGAAAGTCTTGCCAACAGACAATGTCAGGATAACTAGACATTTTTAGAAATATGCACGAAGAAGCTTACATTGTCAAAAAAAATTAACTAAAAAGGATCAAAGATTTAATATAAACCATGGAAAAAATTTCCAGAAGAAAATATAAGAGCCAGATATTTCAAATATATAATAAGAAATAAGAATTTTCAAACAAAATAATTTAAAAATAGAACATTAAAATGAAACAGTTCTGCTCTTTGAAATATACTGTCAAAAAAATAAAAAATTAAGCCACAGACTAGAAGAGGGAGAGGAAAAAGAATCTCTTACTACTTTAAGAATGACTCAACTTAACAGTTGGCAAAGATCTCAACAGACACTTCCCCAAAGAAAATACACAGACAGCAAACAGTACATAAAAAGTTGTTCAATATCAATAACCACTAGAAATGGAAAGTAAAACCACCATGAAGTACCACAACCCATCTACTGGGATGAATAAAATAAAAAATATAAGGAAACTACATAATACCGACAAGGATTTGGAGAAACTGGAACCCTTAGACATCAGTGCTAATATGGAAAAGTACACAGAGATTTTGGAAGAGTTTCTGGCTTTAAAAAAGTTTAGCATACACTTTTCATTTACCTGAGAAAAGAAAACATTTGATCTCTGGAGCAACTGTTTATAACTAATTCATTCATAATACCAAAAACCAAAAAAAAAAAAAAAAAAACTTGCTTAGCCATTAACTAGTGAATGGCTAAGCAAGTTGTGATACAGCCACACAATGAATACTACTTATTTTAATGCCTTATTGATAAATGATAAAACATAGTAGAGCATCAAATGCATTATGCTGAGTGAAAGAAGTCCAGCACTCAAGCCTATACACAGTATAATTCTACTTGTAAGGCATTCTGATAAAGGCAAAACACAGGGCCAGAATCCCATGGGGTTGCCCAGGTGGGGAGAGGGGAGGAATGGCAGGTCTTTCAGGGAGGGGAAGAAGCTCTGTGGCCTGCAGGCTCTATTAAATACCTCACTTTGGGCTGTACACAGCAGTATACATTTGGTTACACAGAAGCACACATTTGTCAAAACCCATTAACCTCCCAAAATGAAATTTATCGTATACACATTATACATCAAATCCT
This sequence comes from Marmota marmota marmota, assembly GCF_001458135.2. Classification (NCBI taxonomy): domain Eukaryota; kingdom Metazoa; phylum Chordata; class Mammalia; order Rodentia; family Sciuridae; genus Marmota; species Marmota marmota. The sequence continues at coordinate 9,373,551 of NW_026000068.1, forward strand.
CAAGTCATCATGAAACAAACTTGAATTTTTAAAAATGTTCACCACTTGATAGAGATAAAATGACCAGGAAAGGCAATTGAGAAACAGAGAAGATGAGGTAGATGATTCCATGAGGAGCTGGAGGTAGCTTGGGGTAAAAACCTAAGAAAAAGGGAGCATAAGAGGAATAAAATAAAAGCAAGTATTCATTGGGAAAGAAAGGTAATACTCTGAATAACTGAACCACGAAAATGTCTGTAAGAATATTAACACAGCCTCCTTAGTGAACCTATACATGTAAAAATAAATGTTTTAGGAAATAAAATCATGACCTCTCTGCCTCTCTCCCTGTACCAACTAATCTTTAACACCTGTAACCAGTGGGTATATTCAGATTTCTCCTATGCATTATCATTTTTCTTGGCTCAGTAATAGCAGAAGCCAAAACATGTAATTGTATAAATTTCTTACCACAAANATAATAAATATAACTTGATAATATATAATTTTGACAAATATAATTTGTTCTAATTTAGTCCCCAGTACTTTCCTTTTCCCTCCCCTCCTCCCTCTCTCTGTTCCCTTCCCTCCACTGGAAGACTTTTTAATACATTATTATAAAGGATGTAGAAAACACTGAAGAGAGTGCTACCACAATTACAGCTTCCTTGGATCTAAGGGAAAACAACTGAGGAATGTGGTCAATAGGCTTAACTAGTGGAATTTGAGAATGAGAGAACTACGTGTCACTCTTTGATGGGGACTACCAAGCTAATTGGAATGCAGTAGAGAAGTGAGCACAGACTCTCCACCTCCTCCTGGCTCCAGATCATGACAGTATGATTGATTCTGCAAATCCTGTTCCATTTTCATTTTTAAAATTGGATAATAGCACTAAAGAGAACCAACTTAACAACAACAACAAAAGCAAACAATTCACCTACGATTTATATTTACACTAAGCAGAAATTTAAGTCAAGCAAAGAAATGACATACTCATAAAGAAATTCTCTGTATTTGAAAGTAGAGATCTATTAGCTCTATTATTATGATTTGTATTTGAAAGTAGAGATCTATTAGCTCTATTATTATAGTATTATAATATTGTTCTATTATTATTAGAACAATAATCCTAATGTTCTAAATTTTAGGAAAAATACTGAATTTAAAGTGTTAGGATAGATTTCATTTTGAAGCAAACTATTTCATTGCTACACTATATTTAGTTATACCAAGGATACATATATAGGAAATGGAAATTCTTGGGACAAAACAATCATGAGAGAGTGAACAAAATATCTATGCTGTCTCTGCTCCTCATTTCAAGGGCATTGGAAGAAATGAATTCAAGAGGGAAATGTCCATCGTCACCAGTGGTCCAATTCTAAGGCCCATATCTCCAAGCAGGGAGCTCTGGGGAAGGTGAGGAGCAGCAGTTAGTGGAATTGGTATAAAACTCCATAATAAGCATAGGAAATGCAAGAGTCTTCTTTCACAGGATAATTGGGAAACCAGCAGTGGATCTAATACTTGTTCACTTGGTTTTTGATTTTGGTTAATCCACTTCCATTCTCAGGATGCCAAATTTAACTAGGACTAAAGTACAATGAAGACAGCACACATCTCTACGTTGATAACTGTACTCCAATATTTATTAGCCATCTACTTTAAAGGACATGAAAATGGCTGGCAAGAAAAGGAAGAAAAAAAGCCTCTGAATCAAGACACCTGTGATGGCAATGAAATATTAAGTATTTGGGATGATGGAAAACTGAGTTGACCATAAGTATGCTGAGTTGACCATATTCAAAGTGTAAACGCACCAAACATCACACCATATCCCATAATGATATATGATTACGATCCATCAAAAAATAAATGTAAAATCCTGGGATCAGACCCTCACTTCACATTTTACCACCCATGTGGCTTTAGAATGTCATGGAAGAATATGAAGTTTGTCTTACTAAACACTGAAGGAATGTTTGAAACGTACATGTGATAATGAAAGTTAAAATGCTTTGTGAATTGTAAAGATGCAATAGTACCTTATTACCAGGGGTCAACATTTAAAACACAGGTGAGGCGAGTCCTCCTGAGCCCAAGGCAGGGAAGACCAGTCACTGTAAGAAGTGGCAATCTCGAATCCCAATTCTCAGTGGATCCCACCACGGCACTTGCTGTTGCGTCTTAAGGAAAGCGACCTGTTAAGTGGTTCTTGGCTTTTCCAGGATAAGTCTCTCCTGGCACCAGTCAGATCTTTCAGACAAGAAGATTGAAGTTTATTGTCTTTTCCCCTCAACTCAATGTTTTTCGTTTAGCTCAAAGACTCTTCAGCATACTCTAAAGAGTGAGACAATATGCACAATTTCTGTACAATAATGAACAAGAATGACAATTTGGGGTCACTAACATCCACAAAGTAAGTTCATAATTGGAAGTGTGAGTCAGCTTTTGAGAAGAAATTAATTCTGAAGACAATCAAATGGATATACTTTTGCTGTGGCTGCATTTCCAGGCCCTCTGCTGTTCTTGTGTACAATAGCCACTGTCCTTTAAGATGACAGGCTTCCCTGAGGCCAGTCACACACGGGTCCATGACAACCAGCCTTGCACACAGCTTCTCCTTAATAACAGCAACATTCTGTGTACCTTCTCTCCTTTGTAGCCTTGTGTTCCCTTCTTAGAGCACCTTCCATTGCCAGCACCCCAAGAAAGTCTGACCGATGCTAAGGGTGCTTCCTAACTCACCATTCGGCAGGTCTTCTCAGACAATGCAATTCCTGGGGCTTTGCGTTCTCTGGAATTTCTATCCCTTCCTGAGTCTACATTTTCAGATTCCCCTAGTGATCTTTTTAAAGGTTTGCAATACACTTGGCACATTTATTTTACATTTTCTGACAGTTGTTCCAGAACAGTAGTTCTCAAACTCTGTTGGCTATCATAGTCACCTGGGTAATTTACTCAAAATAGAGGACCAGGCCTCTCTCTCCTAAGTGAACCCAGCCTTTTCATGATTTATTAGCCCTGGAGGGTAAAGATCTGGTACACATAAATACTTGAAAGTTCCTTCTGGGATTTGGGGTAACATGATTCAGCTGCCACAGGAAGATCCAGCTTTGAATGACTAAGAACTTAAGCTCTATATGTGAGAACTAAGGTCAAGCCTTGGCTCAGTTTTGCCTAACTCATGACCATTACCTGAAGCCTACCCTGATTTTTTTGTATATTTTGTTGTAGAATAGGAGGGTGCCAGTATTAAATACTATACTGCATACATTTGGGAGATACTTCTTCACATTGTAACATCTTTGATATTGGGACATGTCTTAAAATATATACCTTCTAGCTATGTGTCAGTATCTTTTATTTCACATTAGTAACCTAACATAAAGGTGCATCTTACAGTCAGATTTTCCTATGTGTGAAAAATACAATAGAAAAGAAAGGAAGATAAGAAACTCCTCTAATTCAAAGTAAAAAGAGAAGCAGTAATCAAACAGTTCAAATGATAATATAGAAATAAGGTGGTAGAATGATAATAGCAAATAATTAATTCAGTCTAGGATATATATATATATATATATATATATATATATATATATATATACACATATATAATTATATTAAAGGAGAATTGGTATCATGGTAATATAATAAAACTGAAGAAACAGAAATATAGTTCTTCAAATACTCAATTTGGTCTGCTAGAGCCGTGAAAGGGTGGGCTTGGACCATATCCCAACTCTGAATGGTTTCTTGATTTGGGAGTCACAAAACCCAGGTTCAACATGAAAAGCATCAAAAACAGTGTTCCAACATTATCTGTTTTTGTGAAAAAAAACTACCCAGACCTCACGGCACAAAACAATGACAAGTTTTCTCTTATCCGATCTAACAGTACTCAGGGTTACTAGGACTCAGCTAAGTGAAGCTCACTTGGGAACCTGCATGTAGCTACAGTCAGAACCTAAGTGGCCAGGGTGACAGAAAGCTCACATCTTGGATCCTAAACTGGAATACACAAAGAGCTGGGGGTGGGGTATTCTCACCCCTCTGGTGCCCCTCATAATCTCTGTGTGGTTTGTCCCTGAGTGTCTCCAGGCTAGCTTCAGGACAGTCACACTTTTTATACATAGGCTCAGAGCTCCAGAAAGAGAGACACAGAGATGCAGACAGCCTATGGGAATTGTGTAGCTCTTTGTGACCTGCCCCAGGCAGCCAAGAATCTTTTGCACCCTATTGTTTGGTACTGAGGCATTAAGGTTAGTATAATATTTTTAAAAATATAATTAAATTCATGGATATGTTTTTAAACTATGACAAAGAAGCATTGTAAATATAAGTTGTCACTCTGTAAATACAAGTTATTCGCAACAAAATCTGATATTTTTGTTCTTGAATAGTTATGAAAGCTAAAGTAATATTTTTGATTAGTAGCAAAAAAAAAATCATGTAAATACTCACTGAGGCAGAGAATACCAAACAACCTAAAAGTACACGCGCATGCACATACACACACACACACACACACACACGCACACAGATATATGACACATATCTTTCTTAGGCACAAATTAGATCAGTACAAAACCCCTCAACAAAGTTGCTTAAGATTCCCCAAATAAAATTTCTTTATAAAACATTAACTGTGTACTCTCATATATTGAAGATGCTTTTCAGAATGTATTGTGAAAGGATATGTACCTCAAAATTTATTACCTCAGGTTTGTGGAAAATTTAAGCAGCATATCCAGAGAAATATGAAATTCAGTGATCAGAATAATCAAGATGATGACTATGCTCTATATTTTTATATTTTTCTAAGAAATAAACACTATAGGCAAACGCTCATTCTCTGTGATTTCAATTCTGCTTTTAAATTTTGGATTCAAATGCTACAAAAGGATCTAACCAAAATAATTCTGTATTACTTCATATTATTTAAGAATCAAAAGTGTGTGTGTGTGCACAGAAATCCATGCTGCTCGGAGTAAAAACCCTCCAGAGTTAGCATTCTGTGGATTATTTTCATTGAAGTAGGCACAAGGGAAATTATAGGTTTCATAGGAGGTAACATTGGTAAATAATGCAGTTAAATTTAAAATAAGAAATAACTTAAATATGTCTTCTGTCCATGTTTGTACAGATGAATTAAGAAGTTCAACTTTTTAATGTGCATACCTATCCTAACAGGTAGGCTCTGATAAACTTTAAAAATAATTTTCTGTCTAACAGACTAATTAGTAGCACAAAAATATCTAATTTAAAACCAGTTCATTGATGGAGCACTAATCTCTAGGATATATAAAGAACTCAAAAGCTAAGCACCAAAAAAAAAATTAAAAAATAACCCAATCAATAAATGGCCAAGGACCTGAACAGACACTTCTCACAAGATGATATACAATCAATCAACAAATATATGAAAAAATGTTCATCATCGCTAGCAATTAGAGAAATGCAAATCAAAACAACTCCAAGATTTCATCTCACTCCTGTCAGAATGGCAGCTATTATGAAGACAAACAACAATAAGTGTTGGTGAGGATGTGGGGACAAAGGTACACTCATACACTGCTGGTGGGACTGCAAATTGGTGCAGCCAATATGGAAAGCAGTATGGAGATTCCTTGGAAAACTGGGAATGGAACCACCATTTGACCTGACTATCCCTCTCCTCAGTCTATACTCAAAAGACTTAAAAACATCATACTACAGGAACACAGCCACATCAATGTTTACAGCAGCACAATTCACAATAGCTAAACTGTGGAACTAACCTAGAGGCCCTTCTATAGATGAATGGATTTAAAAAATGTGGCATATATACACAATGGAATATTACTCAGCAATAAAAGCATAAAATTATGGCATATGCAGGTAAATGGATGGCTTTAGAGAAGACGATGCTAAGTGAAGTTAGCCAATCCCAAAAAAACAAATGCTGAATGTTTTCTATGATATAAGGAGGCTGATTCATAGTGGGGTACGGAAGGGGATCATGGGAGCAATAGATGAACTCTAGATGGGGCAGAGGGGTGGGAGGGGAAGAGAGGGGGCATGGGGTTAGAAATTATGGTGGAATGTGATGGACAATATTATCCAAAGAACATCTATGAAGACATGAATTGGTGTGAATATACTTTGTATACAAGCAGAGATATGAAAAATTGTGCTCTATATATGTAATAACAATTCTATGCATTCTTGTCATATATAAATTTAAAATTAATTTTGAAAATCATAAAATTAAATTAAATGAATAAACCTGGTTCATGTTATTTGTATTAATATAACAAACTTCACTTCAAATGAAATCCTGAATGCCAGGAATACATTATTTCAATTAACTCACAAACCAATAAAACCAATGATATTCTCTCTAATTTATCCATCAGACACCCACTGTACCAATTGCCCAACTTTTCATTAATGCTATAGGAATCATTTCAATTTACAAAAATTAATGAATGTGCAAAATAACTTCCCAGGGTGCAGTGGTCACCCTCTCCTTCCCACTAGTCCACTTTAGTCACCTTTTTATTTCATGACAGTCCCTTATCCAATTTCAGCACCACCACCAGCCGTGAAAGTTTCTCAAGACTGGCATTAATCTCAAAAATTGAAAGCTAATGAAACAACTCCCCTCAGCCCCATAACTCATTAAAAAATCATCTCCATTTGTAACATGGATGTCTATATTTAAGTCAGTACAAATATTTTCTAACCATACGTGTTGTGCCAGGTATCAGGATAAAATGGTTAAAATGACAAAGTTATGGAGTCTGCGTCTAGAGGATGGAACAGAGCACAAGTGACAAAGTTCTTGGGTCCTGATAAGAAAGAAACAAAGCAGAGCCAGGGGCTAGAGAGAGGACACTGCCTGGGAGGGACCTGCCGTGTGGACTTTCCAGCAGCAATGACATTATCATTTGCCTAGAAAGTGGCTGGCTGTCACTGGAATCACATAACTGCTTTTACCCAACTTTCCTCATGTGTGAAGTCAGGGCTGGACTAGAATGGCCTGGTATGGACCTTCAGGCTTGGAGTTCTAGAACTCTGGGACCTCTCATTCACAAGAACCTGACCGTCATCAGCCTGCTCAGATGGCCCTTCAAGTACTCACTCCCTGGTACCAGTGGAGCCAAGAAAATCTGTCAATCACATTCCCATGTGAATATCACCTCCTCCCCCACCCCAGAGGCAAATGTCTGCTCTCTTCTTTGAAATATTTCAATCAGAGAGACACAGTGTTTCTGAGTATCACCAAGGAATTTGTCAGGATTCCACACTAGCTGATCTTGATCTCTTGATGTTCAGAGAGTGGTTTAATCTCTACAATTATTTACTACACCAATATTTGCAACCTGAAAAATAACAGTGGGTCTCTTGTAATACAAAAATCTTGACCATTATTTTCACATATAAATTGTGACTAAATTGTGACAGGATTTAGGAATTACTTAAAAGAAGGAGGTGATTCTAAGCACAATGATATAAGCAGGTACAATGGTAGAGGTTGTAAACCAAGCTACCTAGAAGGCTGAGCAGGAGGATTGCAAGTTCAAGACCAGCTTGGACAATTTAGCAAGAGCACCCCTGGGTTCCATCCCTAGTACCAATAAATAAACAAACAAACAAATAAATAAATAAATAAACAAACAAACAAAAGAAAGAAAGAAAGAAATGATAAGAAGTATATAAACATACTGATTTAAGAACTAACACCCACAGTAACCACTTACAGCTTGGTTGGCTGAATCTAGTAAAATGTATCAGTGACAAATGCACAATTTTACACTGGAGTTTAGAAAACCAAGTGTACACGGACAGCATGGAAAGTCAAAGCTATGTAGCAATATGTCTGGAGAAAATCTCAGAAATTCTAGCTATATAAGGGTAATCTGGAATAACCCATAATAAGAGGTTCCCCAAAACAGGTACCATAGGCTCCTGCTACCCTAGGTGTGTTCCCTGAACAGTTATATGGATATCATCTAGTAATGTGCTAGAAATGCAGAATCTTGGAGTCTACACCAGGCCTCCAGCATCAGACTCCATCTGTTACAAAGATACCCAGTGACTTAGTACACCACTGTTCTAGGCTATTATTCAGATCAGATCAAGTGAAGCTCTAGTCTATACTACAGAGGCCACACAGTCAGTACACATGCATATGATGTAAGTCCATTAGACCAAGGCATGCACAAACTCAAATCTCTAAACCTACCAAGCATATTTCAAAGACTGTGGATCTTTGGTTTAGAGTGTATTATCCAATATGGTAACTACTAGCCAAATGTGGGTATTTAGCAAATTCAGGTGGGCTATAAGCATAAAACACACTGCAGACTATGAACCAATAGTTAAAAAAATGGATGTAAAAAGTACTTCTTTAATAATTTTATATTTAACGTATTGAAATAACATGTTGACTGTGTTTTCTTAACTCAAATGTATTATTAAAATTAATTTATATTTTCATTGGTAATGTGGATACTGGGAAAGCTTAAATTACCTCTGGTGTGCACATTTTATTTCTATGGACAGTGCTGTTTGAGAGATAATTGGGGACCTGTATGGCAGCTCTTTTCATGTGGAACCTGAATCAGTTCAGAAACAAGGATTAAAACTAGGCCTAAATATTGTATTATGGGCCGAGGAGAGAAATCTCTCTTTTCCCCCAAAATACCCAGCATGGAATATAATCAATCCCAAGGATTCATCATTGAATCTAACACTCTGAATCTTGCACTTCTTGTCTTATTATAAAAACAAACAAAAACATATGACAATGAACATAAAACAAGAAAAACCTATTATTAAAAAGCAATATCTCATGAGCAGTTTCCAATTCATGGTCTTTTCCTCTGGAGAAAAATTACAGTGCACTTTATTTTCTCTTTAGAGAATGGCGATTTGGTGTGCAGGTAAGCAATGATGTCATCAGAGGAAATGACATCCATGCTTGCAGAGAGATGAACGTTCTCCTGAAGATGCTCCTTTTGCTAAACTTTCCTCATGGAGGACTTCCAGATTGCCTCTTGCAACAAATATCAGCACCTTCCCAGCCAGGCTGCTCCAGTACCACAGGAGGGGAAAATAAATAAATGAACCCCTCTCAGTCCACAAACCTGATCTCAACAAAATATCAAGTCACTAGAGTTTAAAGAGGACAGTCTAACTCATCACTATGATGCTGAAGCTAATACCCAAGTATACTACCTTTACCTTGTTATTACAAGGGAAAGCCCCAATATCTTGGCTCATCTTTCATTCGTTCTAGATGATTCACTTTCTAGATACACATTAGAAATGCTGAACGATTTCATGATCCCAAGAGGGTCACTCTTTGGCCCTTTCTGCATCAATGAAATCTTAAAGAATTAAAGTTTTCAGAGGTATTTGGATTCATTTTATTTAACATAACAAAGTTTTAAAAGAAAAGTAAAATAATATATCATTTTTTGTGGCACGGAAAATTTAAGGGTAGATTTTGTCATTGCTTTTGGTTTATCTATAATCCTACATTTTATTTGGTGTTTGCTTATTTATTTTATTTATATATATATA
>NW_026000068.1:9383121-9412280 GCF_001458135.2 Marmota marmota marmota
ATTTATGAGTATATATATATATATATATATATATATATATATATATATATATATAAACTGTATATATTAATGGGATTAGGTGTGATTTGTCTTCTCTACACATGCATATAGTACGTATCAATCACAACCATCCACCCTTTTTCCACTTATGCTCCCCAAGTACCTACTAATCACTATTCCAAGTACCTACTAATCACTATTCTATTTTCAGGCTGACTTTGCTTGTTAATTTTCATATATAAGAGAGAACAAGCAACACTTGCAGTTTGATTTGCCTCTAAACTAGGAAATACAAGCAGGCTGAAGTGGTTCAAATGCTGCCGTCTTTAAGATAATGATTTAGATTCAACAGAAGTCAGCTTGAATCCCAGTTCCCATCATGCTCAATCTGCTTTTGAGATTTTAGTTTGCTCATCACTTAGTAAGGGCACTGGCTGGCTCTAAATTTCCACATTCCATATTGCCATACAACTGGAAGAGGGGAAGTACTTCATGTTTAACCAAATGAAGCCCAAATCTGCCCAAATTAAAGGTAGATTGTATTTAAAAATGAATATCCTTATAGAAATTTTAATACCTATTTCTGAGAAGGTTGTATAATAGCTCCCCAAAGACTTTTTAAAATTTATAAAGCCATTTATCTTGTATACATTATGAATGCCCCTAAGTAACAAATAGATTTTAATACACACACACACACACACACATATACACCATTCCTTGTCAGATTTTGAAGTCTAATAATGCAACTCCTGAAGCAAAATTAGGATTTGCATTTGTAGATTTCCATTAAAATGAAAGCACTCTCTAGCCATAATTATTTCACTCATTCAGCAAATTGGAAAATCTGTTATAATGTAAAGTGGCATAGCCCAGAACTTCTGTATCACTTTGTATTTAATGGTAGAACTAATGAATTCATGGAGCACCTGTTGTTTACTTTAATCTGAACCATTTTATATATGCCATGTATATTCTGTTGCCAGATTTTCGATGAATTGGCCATTTTTTGAAAACTCAATAACTGGCTTCTGTTTAAAATAAATCACAATACTTACCTGGGGAGCTACCTTTTTACTGGTAAGCTTCCTATATGGTAAGTCATGTCTGTCTTTAAACAAATTTTCTAGGAAGGAAACTTGAATTTGCATCTCAGGAGGTTGGCTGTAAGTAAAGGCCGGAAGGTGAAGATCAGGGAGTTGTGTTACTGACTCAATGTGGTAGGGAGCTATCACCTTCAACAACAGGAGCCTAAGGGTGCCTCCAACTGGGTGCACCCAACTGGGGTGATCTCCTCTGATAAAGCAAAGGTCCTGACTCTCAGGCTGTCCAGCCAGCTATGGACAAGGAAGCCACAGCTGCGTTAGGACACCAGTGTCCGAGTGGGAAGCATCTCCTGCCACCAGATTTTGGAACAGAATAGCCAAGACGTTGGTGTCTTACTTTTGTAAGAAACTAATGTGACATCAGCTATTTAAAGTAAGAGCTTTAACATGCCCCCTTTACAAAATAATGCTGTATTGTTTATTCCTAGCTGTTGAGAGCCACAGCCCAAGGGGCCCCAGCAAACTTCCAGCTGCCGGCTGATGATTGGCTCACAGCGGCCCCAGCAACATCTAGCTGATTGGTTCCTCTGCGGTGATGCTCATTGGGCTGTTTCCCTGCCCTTTCAGACCACGGAGCTGCTCATTGGGGGACTTTTTTGGCTCCGCCCACGTGACCCAGCCAATCGGCCTCAAGAGCAGGAGGATTGTGGGAGGTGGAGAGAAGCTTGTGTGGGAGAGAGAGGCTTGTGGAAAGCCGGTGGTGGCAGTTGAGGCTCTGAGGGTTTTTCCTGAGAGGCTGTTTTGTTTCGCGTGTGTGGTTCTAAAAATAAAGTTAGTTTCTTTTGACAAGTGGCTCCTGATTGTGCCCAGCCAGACTGCGGCACCTAGCATAGTAATTAGTCCATAGGTAGTAGATATTTTTAAAATAAAAACAAATCTTATCCACTCAATGGTGGCTGTTATAAATGGCATTATGTCCCCCTAAAATTCCCATACTGATGTCCTGACCTACAGAACCACGGAATGCACCTTAGTTGGAAATAGCATCACTACTGGGATGAATGGGTGTCTCATCAGGTATGCCTGCTGGATATACGGAAAGCGATGCCATGAGGAGATGTGGGCAGGGCTCCAGACGATGCCACAGAAGCCAAGAGACACCAAAGAGCATCAGCAACTGCCCAGACTCCGCGGAAGCAGAGGCCCTCCCAGCCCCGGGGACACCTTGGTCTAGGACTCCTATCTCCAGAACCGTGGGGTAATACATATCTGCAACTTAAGCTCTCCACTCTGTGGGAGTTGGTCACCAAAGCCTAGCAAATTAACAGTAGTTACGACAAGCTATGGCTTGATAGAAACAAATAACAGAAAGTTTAAATCTAAAGGAAAGCTAAGAAAAGGTTTTCAGGCTATGAGTCTCACTATACTTAATGTTCAGATCCCTAATTCATCATGCCTGGTTAACATTAGAGGAGCATGATTAAGTCAACTAAATTAAATCAGCCTTTAAAATAGAAGCCCCTGAGAAAAGAAACTTTGATTTGTACGCTGACACACACCCCAAAAACTTAAATGCAGGTAACACATTATGGCCATAAGTCATAATAAATATGTTCAATGAATGAATGGTTAACACAGAGAAGCATAATTCAACATACAGGAGCAATTTTTAAGCTGGCTTCCTGAAATATTAAAAACAAAAAATTCAAACCAGAAATAGGCATAAAAACAATTGTTTCTTCACCATTTCTGCTTTAAGAGTTTTGTAAGGTTTTATTTTATTTATTTTTTTAATCAAGTGCAAGTCAGTCACTAAAAAGAAATCCTAGAGGAAAAATTAGAAATATGCCATATGTTGTCAGCTCGAGAAAATACGCATGCAAGGGCAATTTCAACACTTAAAAGAACTATTTATCAATTTCCGTGCCTCCTGCTGTACAGATGGCAAAGTTGCTGTGTTTCTGAGGGTGATGAGAAATAAACAATGTGGAAGTCGATGCTGGAATTCATAAATAAGTGTCATTTTGAAAACTTTCATATCCTTCCTTAACAAGTGACTGGTGGCTGGCACTGTCAAGTGGCACATATAAAATCTTTCAGTAATAATAGTAATTATGTTAAAAACCAGTCATCATGTAGAACTCTATTTTTAAAAGCCATTTAAAAAATGATTATCTTTAATATATCTCGACACCAATAAGAATCTAGGATTCCTAGAGTACTGCCAAGTTTTCTACGTTTCTATATGTAATTTTCATAGATTCCATTCAACCTAAGGTAGAATTTTGCCCTGTACTCTTTTAATTTCTTTTAGTCATCAATGAATGCTAAAATATTCATCAAATTGCTTTCTTATGTCCAAACACTGCTGGGTTGTGTGAGAGAAAAAAAATATGACACAGTCTTTAAAAAGCATGTCTTTCAAAGAAAACCAAAAGGACAATCAATTTGGAATTGTGTCTATTATAGTTATCCAAGTATGGAAAGGCACAGAATCAGCCATATAGTCCTCAAGTTCAGAGTAACTACCTCTTAGAGCATGCTGAAGATGAAATTAAGAAGAAAGCAGAATTAAGACATGAAAAAAGAAAAATGAGTCATGATCAGTAAAGCATGGACCAACTAAAACCTTGGGAATGAGAGGCAATGATTCCATATTTACCTTTCACTGGCTTTATGCTGGTTTGCTAAGGGAGAGTCAAGTAATCAGAAAACTGTCCCTGGCTGTGAGTGCGATGCCTCAAAACAGACCTTATGGTCCTGGGTGTAGGGTTTAGGCAATGACAATTCTCTGCCTTTGATTATAAAAGGAGACATTCTCTATTTGCAAAGCAACTATTAAACTCCTTGTATGTGCCTCATACCTGAGGCTGGAGATACTTCTCAGAGTACACCATGGGCATGGTGGATGCTTCTCCCAAGGAACAGGCAATCTTGTGTCCAGACTGACACAATGAGAAACACGCAAAATAAGGAAATGAATTTATGATAACAGGGATATTTCAGTCCATGGCCAGCAACTCAGAAGGGCTAAATCAGAAGATCATGAGCCCTCCAGGAATGAAGAGCCTGATCTAGTCCAAGGGTCACATCTCTTTTCCTCCAGGTGCCTAGATGCAAGACATAAAGTATACAGAGGTGCTGAGGGGAAGTGACATAGGGACAAAGATGAGCTGAGGGGCTACTCTGCTCTGCATCCAAAGGCACATGGACACTGTTATGGAAGGACCCTTGACTCCACTTCACCAAAACTCCAAAGAAATGAGAAGTTGAAAAAGTAGGTTTATATTTTGTGCCAATGTAAAACCAATGAACATATTTTATCTTGTAAAGATAAATATATTCCCAAGAGATTAAACTCTAAGATAATAGATTAGCAATAAAATAGCTGCTAATAATCAACTTCTCGTTTATCTAGAGAGCATGGACTCATCTGCATTATTTATACCAAATAAACAACCCCACGTCCTTGGTGAACAGTGGCGCTAATCCTACTCAGCATCTTTAATAAATTATTAAAATGGCAGAACACATTGCATAGAAGAACAAGAAACAAGGAGAACCTTACTAATGCAGAACATATTGTTTTCTAAAAAATAATGAGAATTTTTCTCTTTCTTGTTTTCAAATCCATTAAGACAGAGAGTAGTAATGAAGAAGATGATACCCAGAGGGCCAGCCCAAGAGTACAGTCCTTCAGTCACACATTTGCATCTGGTTAACAAAAAGACAGAAGTTCGATGTGAGGTCCATGGTGCATTATCTGATAAAGGTTTCCTTACTGTTCAGGATAGCACTTACTTAAGATGTAAATAAACACCTGCGGTGTCCACATTTGCTGGGGTAGGTAGTTTTATGTGTCAGCTTGGCTGGACACCATGCCTCATCATGCAGCGTGAGCCTGGAAGTTACTGTGAAGGTGTCTGTGAATTTGATGGATTACTTACAATCAGCTAACTGAGCAAAGCAGGTTATGCTCCATAATACAGTATCCTCAATCAATCAGTTGAAGATTGCAAGAGAAAAGGAGAATTCCCAAAATAATTCTGCCTGAAGACTACCATATAAACTCCCTGCTTGTGTTCCCAAGCTACAGGGCGGCCCTGCAGTCTCAAGACTTCAGACTTCAAGGACAGCTCCTACTTGAATTTCCAATCTAACTTCCTGCTCTACAGATTTTGGACTTGCCAGTCCTCATAATTGTGTTAGCCAATTTCTTCAAATATTTGAATATTTCAATATTCATTCTCTCTGAATATATATAATATATATGTAGTATATGTGTGTATATACTATGTAATTTATATATACTATGTGATTTATGTGTGTATATGTGTGGGTATATATCAATTATATATATTATTAATGTATGCAAACATTATTATTACATATATATATATATATATATATATATATATATATATTACTTATTTGTGTGTACATGTGTGTTCTGTTTCCCTGGAGTGAATAGCTCTTATTAGAATATTTAAATGCCACCAAAAGGATCTTGATGTAACCCTACCTTTCAGGACAAGAAACATCTTATTCTGCATGTGGAAAGAAATGGAGAAAGATGGTCCCAGGTCTGTTTGCTTGGCTCTGGTTATTTCTTAGAGGAATTTTTCAATTTCTCTCAGGGGCCTGATGGTAACCGACTTCACCCATCCCCAGGCAACCAGGAACAGTTGGCATCATGCTGCTTTGTTAGACACGGGGCCCATTTGGTAATCCCACTTGTGAAGTTATTAAATCAGGCACACCCAGAACCTGCTCACCACAGTGCTGTATTCTGCTTGTGGTACTGAATCAGCTTGGTGCTGTTCACATTCCCAGGAGTCTGCTTGGCCCGGGTGCTTGTGCCAAGTCTTCTTTTTGGCAATGTGTGATTCCATTTTGTGACTTTGGTAAACACAATATGTTTCATAAGGTGCTGATGGTAAAAGAAATCTCAAAAACAAAGTCTTAATGTTCAAACCCTGGCTAGAACAAGGGACTTATCATTTAATCAGCAGTGGATGATTTGGTTACAACACACACAGAGCTCCTGAGTGCATTCCACGTTTTCCAGAGAGAGTGAGTAGAAGATTCAGGGTGCAACTCCCAGTCTGTGCCTCAAGTCAGCCACGATCAACATCCTTTCCCTCTCCATCACCATCTCTTCTCCCTCCAGACATTTAGAACTAGCATGTCCCTCTCATACATCCCCTGCATAACTGAACCCAATGGCACCCCCTGTTTATACCACTCCGGCTTCTTTAAAGTTTATTTGTTAACTTCACATCTTTCAGTGCCCACCATGGGCCATGGTCCTGAATTCAGCTCCCAGAATGCCACCAAAATGTCACCTAGCACATGACTTCTAACTGCTCACAGTAAAGTCATTCGTTACAATGAAGATGATTACAAAAAGCCCCCAAGAGATTTTTGAAAAGTCCATTCTTAAAGTTACAAGAAGTAATAACAGAATCTTTGTTTAATTAGTGATGGGCAAACTTGATTGCACTATTCTACACCACCATTTTCCTATCATGTCCCTAAGTAAAAGACTAGTGGCAGTAAAAAATAAATAAAAAGGTTTATAGAACACAGAGGGTGATACTGTGAGAAGCCGTATTTGAGTAAAACCAGGGCACTTCTCCAGGCAGAGGTTGATGCAAAGGAAATTGTGGCTGTGACAATTTTGCTGGTCACGAAATCCAGTCCCTGAGGGTGATCCAAAGAACATCAAGTTCAAAGAGACCATACGTTTAAATTTTAAAAACTGAAACTTTTCTGCTCACTTGCGGTTCTTGGAATCATCCTGACTTGCGGTATGCATCTGAAGCATCAGCAAGCGAAAGAAAGAAATGTCACAAGGAACAACTGCTTGTTCACAGAAGATTCAACTTTTGCTCCAAAGGAGAAGAGGCAGCTGGAAATGAATTAAAGGACGGTTATGATAATGGGCTTTTCCTAAATCTGTGACAGGTAACCATCCCACATGGTTTCTGAGAATCACTTTTTAAATTTTCCTATAAGTTTGTTTATTTGTTCTAATTAGTTATACATGACAGTAGAATGAATTTTGACACATTGTACACAAATGGAGCACAACTTCTCATTCCTCTGGCCACTAGTAGTGTATACATGTATATCAGGTAATAATGTCTGTCCGATTCCACCTTCCTTCCCATTCCCACAGCCCCATCCCTCCCCTCACTCCCCTCAGCACAATCCAAAGTTCCTTCATTCTCCACCAGCCCCCCTCACTATGGATCATCATGTGCTTTATCAGAGGAAAACATTTGGTCTTTGGTTTTTAGGGATTGGCTTATTTTATTAGCATGATATAGAGAAATGTAAATCAAAACTGCTCTAAGATCGCATCTCACTCCAGTCAGAATGGCGATTATCAAGGATATAAGAGATAATAATTGTTAGAAAGGATGTGGGGGAAAGGCACACTCATACATTGCTGGTGTGACTGCAAATTGGTGCAACCACTATGGAAAGCAGTATGGAGATTCCTCAGAAAACTGGGAATGGAACCACCATTTGACCCAGCTATCCCATTCCTTGGTTTATACCCAAAGGACCTAAAAACAGCATGCTACAGTGATGCAGCCACATCAATGTTTATAGCAGCTCAATTCACAATAGCTGAACTATGGAACCAACCTAGTGCCCTTCTACAGATGAGTGGATAAAGAAAATGTGCTACATATGCACGGGATATCACTCAGCCTTAAAGAGGAATTCAATTTGGCGTTTGCAGGTACATGGATAGAACTAGAGAATATCATGCTAAATGAAAAGTATTTTCTTCCACTGCCTTTTCCTTGTGTTTCTCTGTCTTGCTTTTTCATTGTTTTATTCCACTCTCTCTTTTTGAACATCCCCCAAAGAAGAGAATCATTTCCAAATCCAGGGAACTTGAAGTCTCTCAAAATTGGAAAACGAATACATTTCTGGAAAGATAGCACTTTCTCCCCAACTTAACCCTGAGCCCCCTGTTCTATGAGAAACTCCAATTCATTTTTAATCCCTTTGATGCACCAAAACTACTTTGCCAGTGTCCCCAAGACCTATCCCCTTGATAACCCTGCAGTCAATTCCCAAGTCTTTCCTACTCTATCTCCTTTGGGTTTCAGCCAGCTCAGTCTTATGGTGGGTCTCCTGGTAGCCTGCATGAACACTAATCCACCAGTTTTCCTTCTTCTTCTCTGGCCACTCCTCCCTCTTGCCTTGTTTCCCCCTCTGTCTGTGACATCCCGACCACACCTGTACTAGGACTCGGAATTCCTGCAATCTTCTCTACCAAAGTGATTCACTTCCTTGGGGACCTCATGCAGGTTTCTGGCTTAAATATCATGCATATAAAGATGAGGCTTAAGTCACTGTCCCCAGCTGAACCCAGCTCCCATATCCAGCCGCCTACTCCACACTGACTTTGGCTGCCTGGCAAGACTTTTGAACTTAAAACTGACCTGTTAAGTTGATCCATTTCTCAACCCTCCTCCCCATCTTCTCCTTCTCACCTGGTGCTAACTCCACCTCTCCCCGTTGCTCAGGAGAAGAGTCTTATGAGTCATTATGAACTCCACCTTTCCTCTCCCAGTCCCAGCCCAACCATCAGCTGATTCAGTCCATTCTACTTCAGATACACCCAGCCCTGTGTCTGACAGTTCCTCACCACCTCCCTCCCTGGTCCCAGCGGCCACCATCAAGTCACTCACTTGGACTAAGGACACCATCTCTGTAGCGGGTCTCCCTGCGTCCACAATTCCCTCCCTAGAGTCTAGTCTTCCCAAAGCCCCAGACTGCAGTAAGGCTACCTACATCAGCCCTGGTCACTCCTAGCTCAAAATCTTCCATGGGCCACAAGATCCTAGAAAGTCTGGTTGTCCATTAGTCCCCTAAAGTACCCTCCTAGTCTCCCAGTTGCCCCAATGCCCTCCTTGAGCTCATAAAGCACACTAAGCACACTGCCATCCACAGTCCTCATCCCTCACTCCCTGTGCCTGTAACAATGCCCCCCACAACATCCTCACCCTCTTTACTCTTTGCTTCGGGGCTATTTCTAAGATGCTTCCATTAGTGTCAAATTCCAAACACATTCCTCCTGCCTGCTCACCATTCTCCCTGACCTTGCTCTATGGTCACTTTGTTTTCCATAGCACACACCAACTTCTAACATACAATACTTTTTCTATTCACTGTCAGTTTCCCGCCACCATGCTGCAAACTTCACAGGAGCAAGTGTCTCCTTTTTCTGTGCTGTGGTAGTCTCCACACCCAGAAAAGTGCTTGGCTCAAAGAAGGAGCTCAGCAAACACTTATTTGAGTAGATGAAGATTCAAAACTCTAATTTGCCAAATGTCCTCAAAAGATGAAAAATCTCTCTCCTAAAGGTGGTAAAAGGAATTCTTTCCAATTGAATGCAAATACAGAATACACAGGAAAACCAACACTGACTTGGGAATGGAAATCCTGCACTTGAGCTTAGATGCTGTTCTAATGGTGAACTCATGAGGAATTTCTTCAATTGCCCTGGTAATCAGACCTTTCTCCATAAAATCAGGATAATACTTCACAAGATTTTTGTTGTTGCTGTTTTTAAAACTAACATGATGATACATGTACAACTCTATATTCAAAAGGGCAAGAGAGCATGATAAGAAAGCCTACTTTTCCCTTCTGAACTAGGCCATTTATGATGCTGTCATTTTTCATAAAGTAAGTGATAAAAATACACCATAATTGTAATGTGCAGCTGCACTCACAGACCTAAATAAATCTGATTAAGACACAGTTCCTTAAAGAGTGATGGTTCCTTGGGTTTTCCCATTCAAGCATAAAAATCTTACGATGCCCAGAGGGCAGCCCTAAACCAGGGATTAACTGGAGATGCCAAAAGAATTTGTGGAAAAAGCTTCAACCCACAGGTTGAAACGAGGACAAGAGCAGCTTGTCTTACAAAGAGACATACCAGGGGGAGTGGTGAGCCGCACAGGCCCCCCACCTGACTTCCCAGGTTCACATTCAGGGTCACTCCCCTTTCCTGTAACTATCACCTTTGAAAAATGAGCATCTCCTCATCAATAAACAGAAACAGTCTATGAAATTATTGTGATAATTAAATTAACTGTCATCTACAAAGTGCTCAGAACATGGGTGTTCGACAGTATATACTTAGAGCACCCAAGGGTGTGGAAGTAGACAAAAGAAAGGTTTAGTGAGGCACCCAGTAGGTTCAAGCATCTTTCCTTCCAATTACATAAAGGCTCTGAGGAAGGACGGTCCTTGAGTAACTTCTTGGTTCTTCTTGCCTAAGTGTCATTTCTATCTAAGGGACTACAAAGTTTAGGTAGAGAAACAAAGTGTCAAGGTAAGGAGAAGAGGAAACATTCATGACTCAAGGGCATTTTAAATTTCCTCTAAGGTCATGCACAGAGGGAGTGCTCTCTGACTCAGTAACTTCAGGACCCATTGACTCCTGCTCACCCCAGAATAAGGTCCCTTAACTGGGGTTCCAGCATGGCAGCATGCATGTCACCTGGCACCTGATTAGACATGCACATTCTTTAGCCTCAGTCCAGACCTACTGAATTAAAAACCCTGGGCCTCAGGCCCAGCAACCTGAGTTTAAGCAAGCCCTCTATATCATGAGAACATGCACCAAAGTCTGAGAACCACTGCCCCAAGCATCAATGCCCAAGAGATAGTAAAAGACACTGATGGAGAACTGAACTTGAGTTTTCATGGCTTTATCAAAGTTACGAGTTTATAAGGCTTGGCTGCAAGAATATGTCTTTAGAAAACATTGAGTAAATTCAATATTCCTTAAGGTACCCTATTGGTTTGGCAGGATATGAAATCTTCAGCTCACAAATATCTATTCAGCATTAACCACACATAAGCCTCTCTGCTGGCACAGATAGAAAAGATAAAAATGAAAAACCTGGATCTGACTCATGTTTTCTGAGAGTTTATAATATGATAAGGGCTCAGACCCAGAAAGAATGGGCAAAACCACAAAGCCAAATAAATCACCTGTTGTAACAATGAAGAAACTTGTCCATGTTCTGGAAAAGGGACCATGCAGAACAGTCAACAGCAGCTGGCTGTTGTGGAGGGAGGAAGGGGGGTGACAGGGACACTGTGAGCATGGCAGCTGGTTCTGTCCTGGGACCCGAGTGCCATCCCAAGAAGTGTGGCTTCCAGCATGCTTCAGTGCAGAGTCATGTGTGGTTTCAGAGAAAGGCTGGGTCTATATCCAACAAACTCAGCCTAGGTAACCGTTTAGCAGCAGTCATACGAAACTAGAAGGCAGGCAACGGTCCAGAAACGAGGGGTGAAAGGAGGAAACCGACGTACCCAAAGGGGCAGCAAGGGCTGGTTCTGCTGAATGAATTAATGAGAACATCAGATAGGATCCCAGGATGGACATTAAAGAACAAGGACAAAACAACGCGTCTCCCTTCAACAGGTGGTAGGTGACGCAATGCTACTGACAACTTGGCTGAATCTGAATGACATTTTTAAAATGTCCCCGTGAGCTGGAATGCACTTGAGTTTTACATATACAAGGAATAAAACCCACTTCACAGATGCTGAGAATGTCACAACCATAGGGAAACATGATTATGGGAATCCCTTTCATAGTAAATGATTATTTATTCTCAAGTTTAATAAATTCTCCCCAGAACTTGTTGGAATGTTTGTTCAAAGATAAATCAATGCTCAATATGTTGATTGTGAATGCACATTCTAAAATATCCTCCATATTAGAAATCAGTGCTTGAAAACCATTACTATACTACCGATATCAGATATAGATTCCTAAATTTGAAAGATTATTCTAAACATTAAGGACATTGGTTTTCACACTGCGACTTTCTGTATTGTCAAATGATTAAGTCATATGTAAGAATACAGCTTTAACAATAGGCTTTCGCATGGAGGAAATCCTCAGATAGAGCTTGGGATACCAAGGATGAGACACCAAATCAAAGTATGAAGTCCTCTCAAAGATATCTGCAGATTCAAAGGTGCTGGGGCACTGGTCTGTTGAGCAAGAGGAATCTGGCAATGTGGCTGGGGCACAGCAGTCAAGTAGGGCTGTGTCCCTGTAATCCATGGTAAAGATGCTCTTCCCTGTGCACATGAGAGCCAGAGAGGTTGTGAGCAGGAGGCTAATATGATCTGATTACCCTGTGCCAATGAGTGTATACTTGTGTTCTAATGAGACATTCGAATCTTGTAATCTGGACCCAGAATAATGTGATGCTCTTGACTCATAAGGGTATCTGTGATCTTTGGGGTCAACAAGCAGAAGAGCTAATATACATTAAGTATGGGTTAACCTACTTAGTGTCATGTTTAATAAATCTGAGCTGAGCTACGAATGTGCATATTTGATCAGGGACTCCCTATGCTATTAAAGAAAAAAAAAATATCATCTCTCTGTAAGGGAAATTACGCCTGTCTGCTCTGTGATGTGTTTTAAGATAGCAGACGTGCATTTAGGGAAAGGGAGAACATTCAATGGAATGCATGGTATACGGTGATTTCAACACAGTCCTTCCAGCCAGAGTCCACAAATGGCCGACAAGGTCCCTTCCTGGTCAGCACAATCCTGAAAGGACGGAGGGGGCTTTTCAGATGGGAAATCTGTAAGTTGCTGGTCCCGTAGTAATATTTGCTTTAGGGGCTGGCAGCAAGTCTGAGCCTCCTTATGGCATGATTTTGGGTGTCTGGATTTATTCCCTCTCAGTGACTGTGACAGAACAGAATTAAAGACAGCGTGGCTTCTACCCAGCTGCGCACTGCTTTGTAAAGTGACTTCATCGGGCATCTCTTGTGCCAGTTCTTCACTCTCCTTTTCCTCCAGTTTTAATTTGATCCTCCTTGTTACCGAGGCCTCTCTGGACCACGACACAAGACTCTGCGCAATTCACAACAAGCACAGGTATCCTGGCCGGTGCTGTTTCCTACCTCCACACAACAATGTCGATATAGATGCACACAGAGGAATCCCCAGGATTTCAAAGATAAACTCCCAGTAGGAAGACATGGGGTGAAGTGAGGGAACCCAGGGTATAAATTCACCTCATGATCAATAAAATAATCCTATTTTCCTATTCTTCGTAATCTTACCTACTCATGTGGCTCCACATGAAAACTGCACCCAGTCTATATTGATCTAAAACCTTAGCATGGATGCACAGTCTTAACACCAAAGCCCATCCACTCTTTTTATTTCAAGCTTAATCATAACATAACAAAAGTATGGAGAGCAAAAGTGAGGAGAATATTTAACATTTCAGCAGGTTTCTATATGCTTTCCCTAGGTTAAATGCTTTGTATGTATTATCTCAATGATTGGAAAAACTCAGTGATGTAAGGTTGATGAAGCTCGAGTCCCAAGGCTGTTGGGATCCTGCCTGACCCTAGGCTCATCCTCCATACTGCTGCAATAGCTTTCCTCCAGGCCTGTGGGCTCCATTCCTGTATGGAAGGAGCCGACTCTTTCATTCAACAGTGATGTCTCTTTCCCATGAGTGACCGAGGCAGTTCACTCCTGTGCCTATGTATCATACTTAACATGAAGTGCCTTATGCTGCAATTGACATCATCTCTGAAGGAATTAAGTTCCATATGTAGAACTTCCTATGGTACAAGGTCCAGAAAAAAAACAACAAATACACTTAACACCACCACAACAGTAGTAATCAAACCGTCTTTCCATCAGTCACCAGATCAAATGATCACAAAATTATCATAGGAAGGATCAACACCTGGTATTATAAGAAAACAAGATCTTGCACGGTTCTGGTCTCCCTACACCTCCATACAGACCTGAGGCTTCCAGCAGTCTCCATCATACAGCCCAAGGGCCTTCTTTCAACCGAGCAAAGAGTCCATGCCTTTTCTCGCCACAGAGTTTCTGCACAAGCTTTCTCAGAACCTGCTCCTACTTGTAACCACGGTGTCTGTGTCCCTCCATTAAGCCTGCTGATGTACCTGTCAAGTACGCACCTCCCATCCAGCTCTCTCTCCCAACAACCTGCCTCTTCACACTTAGTTCTCAGCTGCAAACATTCATTCATTAATGTGCTGCAATCTGTCTTTCCGCAAAACTCTGAGCACCACAAGGGCAGACACCCCATCTATTGTGTATTCAGTACTCTACCCTTTTTTTTTATTGGTTGTTCAAAACATTAAAAAGCTCTTGACATATCATATTTCATACATTAGATTCAAGTGGGTTATGAACTCCCATTTTTACCCCCAATACAGATTGCAGAATCACATCGGTTACACATCCACATTTTTACATAATGCCATATTAGTAACTGTTGTATTCTGCTACCTTTACTATCCTCTACTATCCCCCCTCCCCTCCCCTCCCATCTTCTCTCTCTACTCCATCTACTGTAATTCATTTCTCTCCTTGTTTATTCCCCATTCCCCTCACAACCTCTTATATGTAATTTTGTATAACAATGAAGGTCTCCTTCCATTTCCATGCAATTTCCCTTTTCTCTCCCTTTCCCTCCCACCTCATGTCTCTGTTTAATGTTAATCTTTTCCTCCTGCTCTTCCTCCCTGCTCTGTTCTTAGTTGCTCTCATTATATCAAAGAAGACATTTGGCATTTGTTTTTTAGGGATTGGCTAGCTTCACTTAGCATAATCTGTTCTAATGCCATCCATTTCCCTGCAAATTCTAGGATTTTGTCATTTTTTAGTGCAGAGTAATACTCCATTGTGTATAAATACCACTTTTTTTTTTATCAATTCATCTATTGAAGGGCATCTGGGTTGGTTCCACAGTCTAGCTATTGTGAATTGTGCTGCTATGAACATCGATGTGGCAGTATCCCTGTAGTATGCTCTTTTAAGGTCTTCAGGGAATAGTCTGAGAAGGGCAATAGCTGGGTCAAATGGTGGTTCCATTCCCAGTTTTCTGAGGAATCTCCATACTGCTGCAATAGCTTTCCTCCAGGCCTGTGGGCTCCATTCCTGTATGGAAGGAGCCGACTCTTTCATTCAACAGTGATGTCTCTTTCCCATGAGTGACCGAGGCAGTTCACTCCTGTGCCTATGTATCATACTTAACATGAAGTGCCTTATGCTGCAATTGACATCATCTCTGAAGGAATTAAGTTCCATATGTAGAACTTCCTATGGTACAAGGTCCAGAAAAAAAACAACAAATACACTTAACACCACCACAACAGTAGTAATCAAACCGTCTTTCCATCAGTCACCAGATCAAATGATCACAAAATTATCATAGGAAGGATCAACACCTGGTATTATAAGAAAACAAGATCTTGCACGGTTCTGGTCTCCCTACACCTCCATACAGACCTGAGGCTTCCAGCAGTCTCCATCATACAGCCCAAGGGCCTTCTTTCAACCGAGCAAAGAGTCCATGCCTTTTCTCGCCACAGAGTTTCTGCACAAGCTTNGTTCATGGATAGGCAGAACTAACATCATCAAAATGGCGATATTACCAAAAGTTCTCTATAGGTTTAATGCAATGCCAATCAAAATCCCAATGGCATTTCTTGTAGAAATAGAGAAAGCAATCATGAAATTCATATGGAAAAATAAAAGACCCAGAATAGCAAAAGTACTCTACCCTTAATGCCTGCACTAACCACAGTCTAAGCACAGCGTAGACCTACCGGAAATGAGTGGCTGATTTTCTTCCAGTCTCTTATTTGTCATTTGTACAAGCAACCATCACAATAAGAAAAAGATACAAAGTTTGAATTACTGCTATATCTTTATTCAACTGTCAATCACATTTGGGTTTATCATATGAATCACAAGCAATCAGATTAGAACTCAAGTACTTAAGGTTCAATTGCATTATGTTATACTAAAAAATGTGAAAACTTGACAAATTTACTGGGAAGTAAATTTGAAGAATAAATTTACTAAGAAACTGGAATGTTCTTTGTAAGTTGTGGATTTCTAACCTACCAACAAATGCTAGAGGGAGAGTGAATCTGTCAGTAGTTCAGCACTTCCATTTCAATTTCCTATGAAAACAGAAATTACAGAAGTACCAAGAATAAACAATTGCTAGATCTTGCAACCAGTTCTTGTTTTAAAACGTATTTTCTTAAGCAGGGTTCTCACTCCATTATACTTGCTCAGTCACACTGAAATTAACTAGAAAGTGATTTTATGAAGTATTAAATATTATTATAATGTCTCTGAATCCTTACAGAATACAAATGCATAAGTGGTATTTATAATAAAATACAATGAAGTTTTAAAATAGGGATGTTTCACAACCAAGACTTATAGGCATATAATATTTTAAAGTCATATTCAGTTCTTCTATTGGGGCATATTAAATATCCTAAAAAAAAAAACAGCATACACTGACCTAAATACAATTCCTTTTTTTTTTTTTTTTTTTTTTGTAGATTTACAGTTGTTCCAACTTCTGGGTAGTTATATAATCACAATCGTTGGACATCCCTTCTTAGTAAACTTTAGAGCTCAGGTGTAAATGTTGTTGTTTTAATAATATTGTATTTTAGAACATTTCAAAAGATCTATAATTTTTAACAGATTTGTAACCATTTCAGCAATTTCTTTTAATTGGGTTTCTTATAATTATAGCTGAAATCCTGTAATGTCCATATGGAGCATTCCAATTACAAACTAGGAGGAAGTAGAAATAACTCTTACGGACAGCTTCACTAGTTGCATCCTGTGGAAATCAGAGGTCCACTGGTTGGTTGTTTTATACAAGTGCTATAATTTACCTACGAGATGTGTATAAACACACAAAACCAGGCAATTTAGATACTAATTAGAACCCTTAATTTACCTTTATTCAAGCAATGACCTCAACTATAATTTAAATATAATAGTTCCTATAGATGACTGGCAAATTCCCATTACTCCAAGGTCTTCTATAAAGTGTTCCAACCCAACAAGTATAATATGGAGAATCACAGAGAGTCGCCAAATTGATATCAACACAGTCCTACTTCAGTAGAATTTTTCTCTCAATAAAACACAATTTCTTCTTGTGTTGTGAAATGGTAAATAAAAATCATGTTTTTAGAAATTTACTGCAAATCATAATCTCAATAGAGTTTTTTAGATGATAGTGTTTTATAAGGTATTAGGCTGGGGTGATGGCACATACTGAAATCACAGCTATTTTGAGAGGCTGGGACAGGAGAATCACAAGTTCAAGATCAGCAATTTACAGAGTCCATGTCTTAATATCAAATCAAATCAAATTAAAAAACAAGGTTGGGGATGCAGCTCAGTGCATGAGGCCCTTGGTTCAATGATCAGTACAAAAGATAGATGGATAGATGATAGACAGATACACACATACTTACATACATATATATGTAAGAGATGTATAGAGGCATATGTAGATATAGGTCTATATTTGTAAAATATATATATTCATATTCATATTCATATACATAGACATAGACATATATATATATATATATATATATATATATATATATATATAAATAGTCTTCCTGTACTGACCTCTAAATTGCAAACTGTAGAAAATGACTTGAACAGAAACTATCCCCCCCACACATATTCTCACCAAGAGTCCACTTCTATTTCCATACAATATGATAACCCAGTACATGTGTTCACGTTTTAGTTTCTCTGGCCCTGCATGCCTAGCTCCAGGTGTATACTCTGCTGCCTGCTGAGACATCTGATCAACCTCTGCAACACAGCACAGCACAGTACAGTATGACAGAAGGCCACACAGTAATATGAAAGTGGTCCACAGAACTCCCCAACTTCACAAGCTCCTCTATCCACAGATGGCAACTCTAGCCTTCCCTTTGCTGTGCCAAAAACTTGGAGTCATCTTTTATCCCTCCAGTTCTTGCACCCAATCCAATTTGTCAGCAAATCCTCTGCCCTTCAGAGCCTATCCAGCACCTGGTCACTTCTACCTTACCAACCTACACCATCTCTTGTTTGGATTCCTGCAAGGGCCTCCTAGCTGAGCTCTCTGACCCTCTCACTCCCTCCGACTTTAGAAGAGAAATCTGCAGAGTGCTTCTAAATTGTGAACTGGGATTACTGAAATTAGAAGGATGCGGAGAAGTCTGTGCAAGGATGACACACAGATTCAGGAAGAGTTTCACGCTTTTAAACTGTAAGTAAGAGAAAGGTCAGTAAAGTAGAGAGAAGGGAACAAGGGGAAGGAAAGGGGAAGTTCTTGGAACTGACTTAGAACAAATTATGTTTCATCCTTTATGATTATGCCAAAACAAATCCTGATGTTATCTATACTAAAAGGAACCAAGAAAAAGTGTGAGCTGGATGATGTCATGTCCAGGCTTCCTGCTACCTGCCTGACTCCTGTGCTATAGCCACAACCAGCATGCCCGCACCTCAGGGACCCACGCTGCCGTTTCTCTGCTCTTCACAGTTAGCCACAAGGCTACTGTCCCCACCTTCCGGAAACTCTGTCTCCAAGGACACCTCTTCAGGCAGCTTCCCTCATTACCGGGTTTAGAACTTCAAACACCACATCCTATCTGTGTGTAACCGTCCCGCTGGGGTTTTCCATCACAATTACCCTCCTCTAAAATACTCTACTCTCAAATCAGGGGAAGTGGAATTCAATGAAAACTAAAAGTCAGTATCTTCTTTCAATTGCTGATTTTAACCATATTTCCACAGTGGGATCATATGACTATGTACCGACTGTCATAAAACTTTCCTCAAAGGCTGACTGCCCTGTTTAATCCAATATAATCCTCATAATTTTTCACTGAGAATATGAAGGTATTTGCTAGAGTTACTGGTGTTTACTATCATAATTTCATGACACCAGGGTTCCCTTTAAAATCCTGGAAACTGTTCATGTATGCATGAACAACATGACCTTTTCCTATTTCAAATGCTCCATGGTTCGGGGAAAAACAAAACAAAACAAAACAAACAAACAAACAACAACAACAACAACAAAAAAAACCTTTATATTCCATCTCTTCAAAGAGGTCACCCCCAAAAGGACACTTGGGAGTAAAGCATTAGGAAACAGAAAGATCCAATTCACTTCCTATTGGCAGTACCAAAGCAGACGTTTTAGTGCTTTACCTTATAATCCTAAAGTTGACACTTCGAAGAGTTACTCACAAAACCATCGTAACACCACGGCCACGGCCACGGTGCCTTCCTTCTCCCTCGCCAGCCCTCCCCTCCAAGGGGTCGCCCTTTCCTCGTCAGCATCCGAGCACTGCTTCTGGGTTAGACTCCAGCCTATTTTCTTTGACACATGAGCCAACTCTTCCATTCTTAGCCTCCCGACAGTTCTCAAACTGCTTTACAGTCCCTGTAAATTCGTTTTGAATACATCTAAGGTGATATAAACAAGAGCAATATTGAATTGAATGTGAGTGAACCAGTGTACATCATTTGAAGACATGAGTTAAAAATAAAAAGTCTTCTGTACTCCATTCAATAGAAAAATTAGGACTAAAATAAGATACACAGATGAGCAGGACTTCAAGACTCAAGTTACACATTGGATCAGAGGCGCTGTATCTCTTTCAGCTTTGTCCTTGTTAGTTTAGCAGTGAAGACGGGTCCCATCTATTTTCTCATATTCCATTTACCCCTTAAACTTATATGAACATTTTGATAGGTTTAAATTAGGTATTCCTAATGAAGCTGAAAGCTTTCACTTTAAGAAAATAAATCATATATGGATATCATCTGCATTCTCTATAGCACCCAACACATTGTTATGCAAAAGATGCTCAATACTAAAACTGTTGATTGCCAAACAATCGCTGTTTCCTATCATAAATGACATATCCTGGAAATTCTCTTTTGTGAGTCTCAAAGGATTTCACTCAATGGGAAAAAATCAAATTACAGGGCCAGAAATATCACACCAGGATCCCTTGCACAATAGCTTCCCTAGCTTAGGAACCAATTATTTCTGATTGGTGTAAGTATTACATGGACAGATGCTACGAGGACAATAAAATTATTAATAATTTCCTGCAGTAAATTGAATTATTAAGATAATAGGTCCTTCTATTTGTGCTACATAGGCAAAGCAAGAAGACAAAGGAGTTCTTACTTTTTAAAGCTGATTTTTATGAAAATAATCAAATCTGAGCCCTGGAAGCCCAGCTTAACAATCGCTACGCAGATATCTATGTATCCCAAGCACATAATCAGCATAACATTGCAATCACCATCCATGCTCTGCTCCTTCTACCAAAGCAACACTTCTGCCCAAGCTAAATTTAAGAATAACATAATCACATATTTTAAGCCAACATCATAAATAGAAGATCATACATAATTAAGGATGGGATAAAACAGGGATGTCTGAGACAAAAGGATGGTTTCACATCCTCAAATTCTAGAATTCTCTTCAATATTGTCAGCGAAAGTGGGGTACCGGCATTTGACACAGAAGAAGTACTTCTATGCTGACATCCTCTCATTCCAGACTTTATTTAGGGTCCACCTAGAATAGAGCTCAGTTCTTTGGCCATCTCAGGGCCTGTCCCACTCATCTACTGAAAACAGCTTATAAATGAACCAGGATCACAAACTGGATCACAAACACAATTTTTCACTGCATGCCCACATCAGTATCCCACTTCCTAATTGTTTCTTGTTGTGATTTGTCTCTACCGCTTCCAGGAATACTCACCCCTTAGAGGCAAGATCCCAAGAGCCAATCCAAGGGATGCCACCAGCAAGGGTGTTTATGAACTTTTCATTTCCAGAAAAGAAAAAAAAAAAAGACTCTATTCACGGACAGTCAATTAAATTTGTCTGAAAAAATGTTACTTTTCTTAGAAATTTCTATTGAAGTTATTTAGCAGAAATAATTATTCTATTACCAAGAAATAGAGAAGCCACATCATTTAGAAGAAAACATTGCATTCTATATATTTACAAATACTCAAATCATGATTCATGAAAAGTAGACACAATAATCTTATAACCAAGAAGAGGCGAGACTTTATCTCAAAGTTTCATCTCTCCCAGACGGCTCAAGCTTACTGGTCTCAGCCCCCATGTGGCTGTGGGCAGATGTGGGGTTGGTATTCAGGTTGACTTCCACAGATCGAGCACCTGGCTGCACAGTGTATCTCAGGGGACTACTAACATTGCAGGGGAGACCAGTTTTTGCTCTGGGGGATTTGCACTGTCAGCAGTGCCCCTGGACTCCACAACCCAGAGGCCAGGAGCACTACCCCCTTTTCTCCCACAGCTGTGATAAGCACAGTGCCTTGGTCAGGGCCAAGAGTCCCTGGGCTGCAAAGGCCTCCCCAGTTGAGAATCACAGGTCTGCGGTCAATTACCAACCCTGCCCAGTCTCGGTTGTTTTTGTTGTTTTTCAAAATGTAAAACAGGCTAATATAACATAAAAGAAGATATCCAGAAGCATCTGTGTAATAGTTTCTTTCAGGATGAGTACTGTATTGTTCTAAAGCTCCTTTTTCAATTTTTGATAGCTCCTCTGTTTCTGAAAGGAAGAGATTTCTTCCTGAAACTGAGATGGGAGCCGGGCACAGTGGTGCCTACCTGTGATCCCAGCTACTGTGGAGGTGTAGGAAGGAGGATGGCAAGCCCAAGGCCAGCCTCAGCAACTTAGTGGGACCCTGTGTCAAAATAAAATGAGCTGGTGAAGCGGCTCAGCCGTAGAGCACTTCCATCCTCAGTACTGCAGAAGTAAGGAAATCAGAGAAAAGGGAAGAATTCATCAAAAATGGAAAAGTGAGAAAGAGGAATGGGGAGGACTAATCGTCAACTTTTCCAAACTTCAATAAATTCACTAAACTTCTGATATAATCAAGATAAAAGGCCTTATTAATAGAAGTCATCAAAGGAGCATGCCTTTTCACTTCCAGGTTGCATAGATGCAGGAAGAAAAATGATGCCACCCAATAATGTCCACACTGTAATCCCTGACACCTGTGAACGTGTGCAGCACACACAAAAGGGAATGAAGGTCACAGAGAGCACCAACGTGCTCATCCGCCGAGCTCAACATTAGGATGGCCAGATGACATCACACGCAGGCTGAGGAGTGTACAGGGAGGCAGAAGAGGAGTTGAGAGGGAAATGGAATACAAGGTCCCAAACTGCAGTTCTGGGTTTGAAGAAGAGAAAGGGCCAGGAGTCCCAGAAAGTGGCAGCCTCCAGAAGCTGAAAAAGGAAAGAAATGGATCTCCCCTGGGGCTTCCAGAGGGAGCACAGCCCTGCTGACACCTCAGGTTTAGACAAGACAAGTCAAGTTATTCCAGAGAAGCATGGGCTTGCTCCAGGCTGCAGTGCTAATTTTATATCATGTTAATTCTAACCCAAGTTGGGCTGCTAACCTACAGAGTTTAAGACAAGCAATTTATTCAATGTATTGTTGGAAGCTGCTACATTTATGGTTACTTGTTACAGCAGCAACAGAAAACTAATACAGCCAGGGATGCCCCATGCAGCATGTGAGTATACAGGGCCTGGCTAGAGGGAAGTCTGAGCAAGGAACCATCAGGAATCAGCAGAACCTGCCCAAATCTCATTGCCCAAATCTATACAAGTATGGGTCAGTGTTACCAACAATGAAAATCAGGAAGTCCTTGCTGACACCTGTGATGTAGGAAATAAAAAGGAATCAATATCAGAGACCCACTGAGAGAATCTAAAGAGCTTCTGTTTGCAACGTGTGCAGCACTGCGTCTGGCACATCCCAAGAGCTAAATAAATGTTTATCGTGGATGTCCTACTGCATTTTGCCTAGACAAACAGGAAAGATTCTGCCCACTCCAACAGTCTTTCCTAGGATGGCCTAATCACAAGCTACACTACTACTCATGCAAAATGCAGAGCACAAAATCCTGTGCCATTAGGGCTCCCTCAGAATTCTCAGAATGATCAATAACAACATGCTATTCTGTGTGGTCTCGATCAATACCTGATTCCAGTCATCATAGACTCACTGCGGGTTGCTGCCTCTCTGACACCTTATCGGGGAGCCACAGATAAGCTGTAACCGTTTTTCTAGGTATCTACAAGCACATCTATCATCATGACAAATGCATGACATGGCATTATACATTCTCCTCGCAGCCTGGCTTTAACACCACCAGTCCATACATAATACGACATGATTCCGATCCAAGCTGTGTTTGAACTCCCTCTGCATTGCCAAGGCATCATGACCTTGCCTGCAACGTCCAGCTGGTTGGCTGATGCAAAATGTGCTGAAGCCAGGGATAGTTTCAACAAGTCGAGTTACTCCAGAGAAGCATGAGCTTGCTCCAGGCTGCAGTGCTAATTTTACATCATGTTAATTCTAGCCAGGAAAATTACCCTTTGCTCAGACTTTGGACTGATTTCAGAAGAAAAAAGTCCAATAATTATTTGAAGCAAGAAATAATCGCTGTTTTTGTTTTTATTTGGGGGAAGAAAATACAAAATCACAGAAAACATTTTAAGCAAAGAAGAACGTCTTAGATTATTATAATCAGTCGATCAGAACTTTAATGAGTAGCTTGAGATTCTGTCCCTTCCTTCCGTGGGGAGATGATGTTCTGTCTTTTTAGCAGGGCGCTCAGTCACACAGGCAGTGTCTACCATGTGAGAGTATCAGAAATCTAAGTAACTCAAAAGACTAATCACCTTTCTTTATTTGTTAAACAATGGCAGACTCTGGATTTACTGATTTATTGCACAATCACACCTATTTTTAATAAGGTCTGTGATGATCTCAACTAGTCAAAGACACTGAACCTGAATCACCCAGAATATCCGTGGTACAGCTGTGATTCCAAGCCAAGAACTTTCACAGGTCACAGCCATCAATATGCCTTATACTGTGCTGGGCATCTGAAGGGCCACCCCATGTCATGATCTGTAGCACATCAGAATGTTCTCCCCAGTCTCAGAGCTGGTTCTTATACTTGGCCCTAGACCTCTTTCATCACTCAGAAAAGCTAGTTATGGGAACCAGGAGCAGAACAGAGTTCTACGATGAGCATTAGCCTTGAAGTTCCCAAGGTCTGGCCTCTGAGAGGTCACTTCTCTTGCAGATACAGCGCAGCACAAAGCAAAGTGCCATAGCAGGTGCTGCTGGCCTGGCCTGTACCACCATCCAAGTAGTGGTGCTGTCCACCCACTGGCCACTCCCATAGCCTAGAGCAGATGGCTGCCCAGCTCTGTCAGGATGGCCTTCAAGTACAACAGAGGGGGGTCTGATCCTGGTATGTATTCCCACCTCAGGGCATTATGGCATGGGAGACACTTGTGCCAGGACACAACTACCAGCTTGAGTACCATGCTACCTTCAATTAAGGAATGACACCCACAGGACTAAATGAATGGAACTAGTGGCTTATGAAGTTAAATGACTAGACATTCAAAATTGATCTATCCTTTAAAAATATCCAACTCAACACAGCAACAAAAATATATTCAAAATGGGCAAAGGACTTGAATAGACATTACACCAAAGAAGAGATACAACTGGCCCATGGGCCCATGACAAAGTGGTCATTATCATCATGAGTAGGGAAATGCAAACCAAAGCCATGGTGGACACAGGAGAATGAAAATAATATTTTTTAATGATAAATAAGCAGTGAGAATGTGGAGAAATTACAACCCTCATGCATTGCTGGTAGAAATTTATATAGGTCAGGTAAAGTGGAACACAGTCTGATGTTTCCCAAAAAACTTAAACATGAAATAGCCACATGGTTCAGCAATCCTGGAACTCCTAGGCATTTCCCTTAAAGAACTGAAAGAGTGAATCAAGCAGATACTTGTACATGGTGTTTGTGCCAGCATCATTCACAACAGACAGAAGCAACTCAACTGTCTACTGATGGATGAATGGATAAACAAAATGTGCCACACAGTGGAATATTATTCAGCCACAAAAAGATCAAATTATGATATATACCCCAGCATGGATGAACCTTGCAAGTATCATAAGAGAAATACAGCAGACACAAGAGGTCAAACAGTGTGTGATTCTACCAATGTGAGGTACACAGAAAAGCCAAATTCACAGTGACAGAGAATAGAATGGCATTTTCCAGGGGCTGGGAGGATAGGGGCACAGGGAAATATTGTTTATCAGGTACTCTTCTGTATGGAATGATGGAAAAATTCTGGAAGTGAATAGTGTATGGTTACACAACACTGTGAAAGTCCATTATGCCACTGGATTGTACACTTAAAAACAGTGAAATTGGTATATTCTATGTCGTGTACATTTTACCAAAATAAAAAAGTATATATTTATTCAAAGTATTTTTCCCAGGAGGTGCACCAAAGGGTGAGGAGACAAGTCATTTTAGGTGGAATTCAGTGCATTTCCTTTTCCAGAGCCAGAAGGGGGCCACTGAGGTATCAGGAATAAAGTTAGGGAAACAATAAGGATTTCAGAAATGTTCTAATTCCCTTAATACGGCAGTTAATCTGTATTAGGATGAAAAATCTCAAAATGCTGGCCCTGGAGAGGCCAGGATGATAACCACTTGGTAAATACCAGCAGAAGGACTCAGGTGGGAATGTGGTCCTGCGGCAGCTGCTCCACCCAGCATCACAGCCAATGGGAGGGGCCCGAGGGAGATTGTTGAAGGGGTTGGCTCCATTCCAAGGCTCCGAGGTGCTCACACTGTGACTCTGCTCCATAGGTGGCTTTGTGCTCCCAGGAGACATTTGCTAATCCCAGGAGACATCAATGACTGGGGTGGGTTACATCTGCAGCAGCTGAGGACACTGCCAAACATCCTGTAAGGCAAAGTCCAGCCCCATGACAAGGAGAGATCCAGCCCCAGACCTCAATAGGGCAGAGGGGAGCAAACCTTGATCTACACAGAAATGAGTCTTCTCCATGGAAGGTCAGGAAGTTAAAATGGAATGACAAGTGTACTCATGACCCAACTGCACAATCAAAAGAGCTGAAGACTCAGATCTGCTTACAGCAAACATGCTTCTGCAAGATTCCCTGACTTAAACACACTTGATGATAAACAGAAGCTCCCTTGGCTCCATTCCCTGTAAGAAGGAAGCACTAAAAATGCGTCCAGTGCCAGGTTGCATTTTGCAGGGCAAAGCAAGAAACCTGTCATATCCACATCTCCTCAGGAGCAGAGGATGGAATCGTCCAGCCTGTTGCTACCACTCTGCTCCATCAGCCTGACATGGACCAATGGCCCCTGGCACTTGTGGGTGCCAAGACTTGCAGGAAAATGGAAGTCACTATCTGGAGGGAAACTTGCACCAATCCAAGCAGTCACGAGTAGAGGTCAAACTACTCTGCACTAACCAAGATGTAAATTTGTAACATCAGTTTGTGGGAAATTAACTTTTGGTGGAGAGTAAGGAAGAACTCTTCTGCAATCAGTGGAAAATCTGAGCTCCCCCCACCCTAAATTCATATGTTGACCCTAACTCCCAATGAGATGGTATTTAGAGACAGAGCCTTGGGTGGAAATTGGGCTTAGATGAAGTCATGACAGTGGACAGCTCATGAATGGAATTAGTGCCCTAATAAGAAGAGATCAGAGAGTTAGCTAGCTCCTTTCATTATGTGACACAACACCTGACTGTGACCCAAAAGCACCATCACCAGAACCCGACTCTGCTGGCTCCCTCTACTCCAACTTTCAGCCTCCAGAACCATGAAAAATAAATTTCTGCTATTTATAAGTCTCTCGGTCTATGGTACTTTCTATAGCAGCCTAAACTTATCTTGACAGCTTCCATCTGAGTCATTTTCATGTCTATATAGCTCAGACTGTAGATGTCACACACGGTGGACAAGCTTCTTAACTTCTCTGTGCTTTGGTTTCCTTATCTGCGAACAGTATTATCACAGGGACTCAAGGAGTTAGTATTTTTAAAGGACTCAAAGTAATAACTGGTGCATGAAAAATGCTACATATATGTATTTATAAAGTAAGTCCTGTGTATAGTACTTACTGGCAGTCCACCTCATCATTTTGGAAAGAAGACAGAGATCCAGAAGAGATGGATGGGACATCCATGTTCCTATATCCTATAGATTATAGGCAATATCAAAATGTAAAATCTGGTTAGCCAGAAGTTTGTCACCCAAATAGTACATTCAAAGTCTTCTTTACAAAGAAGAGAGAGAGAGAGAGAGAGAGAGAGAGAGATTAAAATATTGGGAGTAAGAAATATTTTGAGGTTAAAAATGTTATTTAGTTTTTATCAAAATTCCAATATTGCCAGGGTTTATAGTCTGGATATGAAGTATACCCCCAAAGCTCCTGTGTTGATGCGGAAGTTGTAATGATTAGGCTAAGACAGCTGTAATCTGAGCAGTGGATTAATTTATGATGTACTAACAAATTGAATAAACCTAGAGGAATGAAATCAGCCAACTATGGACTAAACCTCTAAAACCATGAGCCCCAAATAAAGTTTTCCTTCTCTAAATTGTACTTATCTACTCTTTTGGTCACAGGGAGGCAAAGGTGACCACCAGGCATGGTGGTGCACACCTGTAATACTAGCAACTCAAGAGCTTGAGGCAGGAGAATTGCAGCTTCAAAGCCAGCCTTGGCATTTTAGGAGACCCTGTCTCAAAAACCAAAAAGGGCTGGAGATACAATGTAAAGGTAGAGTATCCTTGGGCTCAATCCACAATACTGGAAAAAAAATCAATTTTAAATGAACTATATAAATAGAGATTAGCCCACAATAATTTAAAAATAATTAACAAAGGTATCATTAATTAAAATAAACAATGTCAAACATTTCTAAAGCTTATGGCCTAACAATAATCTATCTCAAACTCATAATATGAGTGCATATGTTGCTATCGAATCACAAGAATATAAACAACCAGTCACATAATCATGGTATAGATTTGGTTTCATGAGGGTATAATTTATATTCAGAGCATTGAGGAAGCTCGTTTCCCTGCATTACATTTTTAAAATTTGTTTATTCTAGATATACATGACAGTAGAGTGTATTTTGACATATAATACATGCATAGAATAAGTACAGCTTGTTCCAACTAGGATCCCATTATTGTGGTAGCATATGAGGTGGAGTTACACTGGTCATGTATTCACGTATAACAACAGGAAAGATATGTCCAATTCATTTGGTCTTTTCTATTCCCATCCCTCCTCCCTTCCCTTCATTCTCCTTTGTCTAGACCAATGAACTTCTAATCTCCCCCGTCCCTTGTTGTGTATTAACATCCACAGATCAGAGAGAAGAATATTCTGCCTTTGAATTTGGGGGACTGGCTTATTTCACTTAGCCTGATATTCTTCAATTCCATCCATTTACTGGCAAATGCCACAATTTCATTCTTCTATATGCCCAAGTAATACTCCATTGTGTATATATGCCACATTTTCCATCCATTCACCTGTTGAAGGACACCTAGGTTGGTTCCATAGTTTAGCTACTGTGAATTGAGCTGCTATAAACATTGATGTGGTAGCATCACCATAGTATGCTGTTTTTAGGTCATTTGGGTATAAACCAAGGAATGGGATAACTGGGTCAAATGGTGGATTCATTCCAAGTTTTCTAAGGAATCCCCATACTGCTTTCCAGAGTAGTTGCACCAATTTTCAGTCCCACCAGCAATGTATGAGAGTGTCTTTCTCCCCACATCCTCGCCAACACGTATTGTTACTTGTGTTCTTCCCTGCATTACTTTGAAACATATCTAAAAAAATGCATTCAGGGAGGATGTATTTCATTGGTTTTTGCTCACCATCTCATTTAATAACTACCACAGTTATGAAAATCTTTAAAACTTTACCATAGTTTGCCAAGTTGTTATTGCTTTTCTAAAGAAAACTTCCTGGCACCCTCTTAAGTTTCATTTTGGCCTCTGAATTATCTTCTCAGACTATCTGGTCCCTCTTTATGATCTTATCAGTATTTTGGTGACTTATGATGCTAGAAATCTTCATAACATTTAGAGAGGCTTGTGTTCAGTTAAGAACAGGATGTCATCATAGGAGGAAGAGTTTCCACAGGAAAACTTCCCATCGCACTCTTAGAAAGGTGAAGTGATTTTGGGGGGGGGGTAGGGGGGTAAGACATACTATTAGTATTTAATTCGATGA
>NW_026000068.1:9412305-9438770 GCF_001458135.2 Marmota marmota marmota
TTCAGAAGCAATCAGAGACATACTATGATTTAATTGATAATTCCTACATACTGCCTGTAAAACAAACATATCCATTCCTAAATAGTTATTCAATAGTGACTTACATCTGTCCAAAATGATCATGTAATCACAAAACCAATGAAATAACAAGAAATGTATAGTATTTGAGGGAGAGCATATTTAAGCATGGATATTAAAAAGTCAATCAACATCAATATACTACATGAAGGTATGAGACTTGGTGCTGAAAGGGGAAAACAGTCGTACTGAAACATGATCATCTTTTCCAAACCAAACAAAGCAGCATACAAATGGCTACACTATAGCGCACCTGCACTTACCGCAGTTAATGTATGTACAGAGAAGCATCCTGGGAGGGCTGGGGTTACTTATTATCAGCCCCTAGGCATTTATCTTTCAAGGTGAATTGGGTCACAAAGAGATTTTATTGACCATCTGTGAGTTTAACACTTTATCCTAACATTAAAATCAATACACACTGGGGCTGGGGTTGTGGCTCAGTGGTAGAATGCTCGCCTTGCACGTGTGAGGCACTGGGTTCAATCCTCAACACCACATAAATATAAATAAACAAAATAAAGAAATAAAGGTATTGTGTCCATCTACAGCTAATTTTTTTTAAATCCATACACACATATTGCATATGAGTCACCTCTCCATTCTAAACAAATTAAGAAATGTCATAAGAATCTTTAAAATACAGCATCAGCTTGTTGCTGATAGTACTGAATTATTAGCTTGGACTAGTAACCAAAGTAGCCATCCTACAACTTCTTGTTTTATCAGAACCTGCCCCCAAACTGAAAAGGGTCATGATTAATGGCTATTCCTGTGCCACCTGCCCAATGCAGGTGAAGTGTAAGAGCCACTGAGAGCAGCCTTCATTCCATCCAACTGGACCAGCAGGTGGCCTGCCCCAGCTGGTATCAAGGAAAAAGTGAAGTAGTTCTCCCTCCTCTGCAGATTTCTTTTTCTGTAGTTTCAATTACCTTTAGTCTGCAGAAGTGTGAAATATGAAGTGGTAAATTCCAGAAATAAACAATTTATAAGTTTTAATTTGCATAGTTTTCTGGGTGGTATTATAAAATCTCACACCATCCTGCTCTACTTCACGCAGGATGTGAATCATTTCTTCATCCATTGTATCCATGCCACACACACTATCAATCCAATAGTTGCTTAGTAGCCATCTCAGTTATTAGACATATAGAGCCCATGCTATCTGCAGTTTCATGCATGTTCTAGGTGTCTCGGAACGTATCTCCTGCAGACAATGTGGGGGGGGGCTACTTTAAAGGAAATAGAGAGGTAGCCCAGAAAAGAAGATCTAAAATTTCTGTAGGAGAGGTGGAGGGAAAAGAAAAACAGCAACCTCCCAACATGGATGTTCAGACCCTGCTGCTCAGTGATGACAGAATATGTGCACTTTCACAGACTTGTTTTCAAGGGGAAAAAAGCAGAAAATTTTAGAATTCATTAACCAGAACTTGAAGCCCTATATTTCTCCTATTAAGTTAAAACAGCAAATTTTAACAATTAAAATAATATTGTTCTTATCCCCTTTGTGAGAAAACATTTCATAATTTCTACACCACACAAAAATACAGCAGAAGTATCAAATGTCAATGAGCTGATAAAATGTAATAATGTTTAACTTGGAATATTAGCACCACAATTGGTGAGCCAGACAGCCTTACTACAGCAAGGTAAATCCCACCATTGATTCTCAAAGGAAAATATAACAAAAACAATTTTTTTAAGTTAGATACAAAAGAATGCACATGTAGCAGTGATTCATTTGATTCTTTCAACCATTACCAAAAAAAAAAAAAATGTAATTATCTAATCTCAAATTGGTTTGCACAGATAGAAAACAAATAAGATTTTTGGCCTCATAGAGTATTCATGGCTGATTCCTTCACTTAGGTAGATAACTTAAAAGTAATCTGCCCGTGGAACTGCAAAGACTTTATTTCAAATTGTTTAATCATTCTGGTAGAAACCTGAGTTCTCCAAGTTTCACATTCCTGAGTCAGAGTAGCTATTAGCCTATTGTTATCTTCAGTTCTTTAACTTCAAAATTACCTCCCTTACCTCAGAGCCTTGATTTCTGCTTCCTAACCCCCTAATTCACTATTGGATTTGTGCAATACACTGTTTCTTAAGACTGTCACTCTACTCATGCATAACTCAATTGAAAATCTTCATACTCTGGGAAAGAAAAAGTGATGTCCAAAACACTTCAGCCCTGGGATCAGTGACCAAGGTGGACTGGATCCCCCTCCAAGTTATATGCTGAAGGTCTAACTCAGGACAGGCAGGGCCTCTGGGAGGAAACAAGATGTGGATGAGGTCAAGAAGGTGGTTTTCACATCATGGTGCTCTCATAAGGAGAAGAGACACCAGAATGCACTGTCTCTTTCCTTGTTCTTCACAAATTCCAGAACTATAGGAATAAATGTTGACTATGAGCCACTCAGTCTATGTGACTTTGCTATAGAAGCCCAACGGACAGTGATCTTGAATAGAGTTCTGATTTTACTAGAAAGATTCAAAAGCACATGGAGATACAACCCATGCTCACTGGCAAGAAAGCCTTCGAGTTCCCCAAGAACTAAAGTTGGTTCATAGTCAAGTTTATGCAGCCTTACTAAGGAATTAAACAGACAAAATGTAAAGTCAGTGTAGAAACTCTTCATTTCCAAACGTACACACCATGACTGAACAATATTACTGAATGGCTTCAATTTATACATTACTCAACCTAGTACTATTTATATAAATTAGTAGAAGACACAATCCATTCCCTCTCCCTAATCCCTTGACAGAATAGATGGACTATGTTGTGCTATGATTTTAGATACACATAAAATTTATTGTATATATCATTTTTAAGAAGGCGACTTTGGTTACACATGCATTTTGTAGGAAAGAATTTCTAAAAATCCACAAGCTTAACATTCATTCACAGAGTTGAAATCAGTAAAATCATATTCACACAAACTGTATGTGTGTGTGTGTGTATGTATGTGTACATATACAGGTACACACATACCTATAATGTAAAAGCATACAAACAATCAAACAAAACATTGCATAGAGAGTGAAACTGAAACAGCCCAGTGACCCTATTGGCATAAAAGGTTATCTTACAAACATCACATATTGGGCTGGGGTTGTAGCTCAGTGGTAGAGCACTTGCTTCGCATGCATGAGGTCCTGAGTTTGGTCCCCAGCACCACATTAAAAATAAAAACAAATAAAAGTGAAAATATTGTGTCCATCTACAACTAAAAAAATATTTTTAAAAACATCACATATTGAGGAACACTTAACCATGCTATGAATGGAAACCAGTGCTCAAAGCTTTGCGTTACACTTGTGTTTTAATTGGCACTGAATTACAAACATTTTCTGAAGCTCACTGTGGTGGCTCAGTGCGAGCCTTCAGACATTGTCGTGGGGTCTGTCTGAGGTTTGGATGACGGTCAGCAGCAGCACTGGCCTCTAGACCCCAGTAACTCCCACCACCCAATCAGGCCAAGCAGAAAGTGTCTCCTGACAGGGAGGTGAAGGAGGCATCTCGTGGTGCCAAGCTGACAATCCCTGCTCTAGGCTGGGGTAATGACGTCCTGAAACTCTTTAGTAAGTTGCTTCA
Source organism: Marmota marmota marmota (assembly GCF_001458135.2). Taxonomy (NCBI): domain Eukaryota; kingdom Metazoa; phylum Chordata; class Mammalia; order Rodentia; family Sciuridae; genus Marmota; species Marmota marmota. The sequence continues at coordinate 9,415,985 of NW_026000068.1, forward strand.
CTGCCTCCTCATTTAACTTCTCAACTTCTCTGCCAGTTGTGCATATAATCCCCTATATTGAATTCCCTCTGTTGTAAATACTGAAGTAGTTGATGACTGATACAACAATTTTCAACTATTAAAACAAATAGTTGCTCTTAGGAACTGTACTATTCATATTTGTGATAGCTGGTTTCCATCTGCTTTCTTCAATTTTCCTCCACTGACCTTGTTTTCTAATTCCCTAAGATGAACACTTAGCTCACTAGTTACCAGTTGTTGTTCTAATACATACATTCATTACTATAATTTCTTTTAGGCACTACACTAGCTACATTCTTCAAGTTCTGCTATTTACTGTTTAATGGTAATTTAGTTATAAACAGTTTTTAAAACTCATTTTAACATCCCCTACTTTTTAAATTTTTATTTGTTGTTTGTTTTGGTACTGGGGATGGAACCTAGAGACTCTTAACCACTGAGCCACATCTCCAGCTCTTTTTATATTTTCTTTAGAGACAGGGTCTCCCTGAGTTGCTTAGATCCTTGCTAAGTTGCTGAGGCTGGCTTTGAACTCACAATCCTTCTGCTACAGCCTCTGGAGCCATTGAGATTACAGTTGTGTGCCACCACACCTGACTCCCAACTTAACTTTTAAAAGTTAACTTCTTTTGAATTGTCAGTACAAATCAAGCATATAATAGACCATATTTTAATTTTTTAAAGAAGCATTTTTGAAAGATAGAGAAATCATTTTTAAACTTTCAGTAACAACAATATTAAAATGTGACTGGAGATGACCCCCAAGGCTTAAGTTCTCTATGGTTGGGAAGCATTCACATTACTGCTCACTTGATGGCTAGAAAGTAAGGGACTGGAAAAAACATCTCACTTTCAATAATGATCATTGTTATTGTCCTCATCATCGTCATCATCATCAGCTTCTACAGTATCCCTGTCTTTATACCAAGACATGACGATCATCAAATTCTGAAAAACTAAAGGACTGCTACTTCATTTCACTGGCAAGACATGCTCTAGTGCAAGTGGAATAAAAACCAATTTTTAACTATAAAAATCAAATTTTATAAATCTCTCTATATGTATTTAATCAATAAATAAAATTATTTAAGAACTAAAGAGCAGCACGCAAAATCCCGAGACTTTCCCTATGGCAGAATTAAGTGAATGAATCTTGCATATGATAAAAGAAATGCAGAAGACAATTATCTGCTATTCAAGCTTGATCCTTTTAAAAATTCAGTATAGAACACCTTAACAATTTCATACTCACATGCAGACACACACACATGAACAAATTTCAGAAGCAATCAGAGACATACTAAAAATCTGATTATATCCTCTGTGAACTGTTTTTTTTTTCCATTTTATACTTGAAAAACTACAGCACTTTGTATTAACTAACATGGTATAACAAATTTATATATAGTATATAAAAAACCTCTTATAACAAATATTACACATTTTTTCTTAGTTCTGGTCCCATAAGAATTTCTGCTCTCTCCTCTTGGCTCTCTCTCCTCAACAGTATATGTTACTGTCTGTAAGAGTTTGCCAGTTTGTCTTTGGGATGAGCTCCCTAGAGAAAAGGTCAGGCAAGTAGGGCAAGATTCAGAGGTGTCCAAGAAACAAATGGCATTTGTACCTGAGTTTACATCATATCCTGAGGACAGATCAATGCTTAGAGAACACAGGAGAAGCAAATGCTCAGCAGTGCTCTGAACCCAGATCCCAAACTGAGTACAATTGCATCAAAAACCTCCTCTAAGGTTTGTATGGTGGCGAAAGTGACAAGTTATTTATAGAATCCTTAGCTGAAGTTTGCAGCTGAAGATTCATTGACCTTGAAATTTGGTGTCTACATCTTTTCAGATTTTTATTTCATAAGAGCCCTTGCTTTTTCACGCATGTGATCAATCAGTCACCCAATGTGGAGACGTGCTCTTCCCTAGCCAAAAATCTGCCTACCCCATATTTCTTCAAACACCAACATAAAAAAGCAGCCAAACACAGAAAGAAGCACGTGCAGGTGGGAGCAGCATCGTTAGCAAGGTGCAGAGGAGAGCGGGGGCCTCCTGGGAGTTTCATCGCTAGCCTGGATGTCTCAAATTAATAACATTTTTCATTTCTGTCTCTGCAATTACACTGGAAGCTTTTTCCAGGGCTCTTCAAGGCCTCCTCGCTCTTTGATTGCCTCTGCCAGCTCCAGCCACCCCCCATGGCACAGCTGCCTGCTGAGCAGCCCTTGGTTGCCATGGAGATGGTGCCCGCACAGAAGAGAGAGGGTGAGGCCCATGCCAAGTGGAGCAGCGGAACAGGACTGCAGCACCACCACTCCTGAGGCCCTTGGGAGGGATGTCGGCTGGGGATCAGGGGGAGCAGCAGTGACACGGCAGCGTTTAAAATTGGCAAGTCTCCAAACATGAATCACTGTTACTACCAGAATGAAACAAAACTCAGGCCTTCAACCTTATTTAAAAGAAAAAAAAATATTATACTTGCACACATATATGTGCATGCATGTGCATATGTACACACACATACACACAGATGAAGGTTTGCTGTCTTAATGTCTGAGAACTGCATTTCTTGAAAAACAGCAAGGTGGCTTTGGAGCATGCTTTTGAGCACATGACCATAATATTGATTTCCAATTATGATTCACATACTATTTTGTACCATTGATGAGGCTTTGACATTCATTGTTTCTTAGTTTTATACAAAAATCTGAGTTTCTATCCTAGGTACAAGGATTCAGAAATAAGGTTTCTTTTATGAACAAAACCTATAGGCTCATGAGGAGTAACTCCTAAAGTTAAGGAATATCTAAGTCATCCAATTCTCAAAGATTTCACATTTTCCTTTTTTTATTTTTTGATGATTCATTTAGGGCTCTTTACCAGTATCCCAGTTACCTTCATCCTTGAGGACATCGTGAGTATCCCTCTCTCTTTAAAGTTGGGGACAGCTATGTACCTCACTCTAATGATATAAGACCAAATGATACTGACTCAATTTCCCACTTTTTTCTTGACCTCAGTGGTCATGGAAGACTTTGCCAAGGTGGAGGATCCATTGGCCTGTGCCCCAAAGAAATTATGATTGCCCAAGGGTCCATCTTGACAGTCCATGCTGAAAAAACTACTAACCTTTACAAATTTCAGTTGCTAAAACTGGGGATTATTTATCAAGGCAGCATAACTTCGCTCATCCCAACACACAACCTCCTCATTCAGCTATACGATATTTTAATTAAGACATTATGTCCTTTACATCTGGAGCCTAGAAAATTATGACAGATATTCTACCACCTTAGCACATGATTACCCTAACAGGCAATATATGAAATATTCCATAGTAAGTGAAAAGCAAATTTCTGCAGAAGTTTTCTCTGGGCTTAGGTTAACACTGGAAGGCTCAATAGGAAAGTGGCATTTAAGTTAGTGATGTTCAAAAATTGGCAAACAAGGAAGAAGGCCTTCTATCACCAGTAAGAAGTGTAGGCGATGACATGCAATAAAAGGTTCAATCGTTACTATTGGCATTATCAGTACTAGTAGAATTAAAGAGAAAGAATAACAAGTCACTTTGTGCCCAAGAGACTACATGAATATGTCTAATTTGAACTTGTATTTCAGGAAAAATCAACAAATGATTTTTTATATACATGTGCCCATGCACTATTCAGGATATACTTATACTGAAAAAGTTATATTGTTTGTTTATAAAATTAAAATCTGTTGCTAAAAATTTGTTTATCCAAACTCCATTAGGCATCCTTTATTTTCATTTGCTAAATCTAGCAACCTTAACCATGTGGGATTGCATGGGTTATGCAAAAGGGCTGGTGGGGGGCCATTAAAAGCTTATGTTCAAATGTCAGTAATATGATTCATAAAACAAAGACAAATTACATGTTTTGACTTTGTAAATGTTAGGAGGAAAACATTTTCACTCATTAAAATAAATTTCAAAACAAATGATGGAAATGCCCTTTGCTTCTGTGAAAGTCATACTTTGAAGAAATACTTAAGAAATCTTAGAACTTTTGAGTTATATTTTATGATTTCAAGTGATCATCAACAAGAAATTCATGAAATAGTGGTAAAAATATTTTATGCTGATTTACTCTTTAATAACAGATCAATTTAAATAATAATTATAAAACATTGGGACACAGTCGACACATACCAAAATATAATAAAAAGTATTATTATTGACATCTTTAAAAACTTTGAAAACGCATTTAAAAACTTCTAGTGTCAAAAGTTACACTCAAAAAACAAATACCCTTTATCTTTTAGCAAACAATTTACCTTCTACCGAAAACCTTACTTTAGTATATTGCCTTTGTTACAATTCATGCAATGGTGTTAATACATTATTATTAACTGAAGTCCACACTACACTTAATTCTGAGTTACTTAATTTTTCCCTAATGTCCCTTTACTGTCCCAAAACTCCATTTAGGGCACCACAGTACATTCAGCCATTTGTCTGCTTCTCAGATCTTCATCATTTTTGATGACATTAACGGTTTTGAGCAATACTAGTTGGATATTATGAAGAATGTCTTCCACATGATTAGGCTAAGGTTTAATTTGGGAAGAAACCCAAAAGTGAAGAGCCATTTTCAACACATCATCTCCAGAGTATAAACATACATACACATACACACACACATACACACATATCTGTGATTGACACTTTTTTATTTATAGATTTTTTAATTAGTGCCTTGTGGATATACAGGTGAGATTCACTGTAGTATATTCATATTGGTACATAGAAAAAGTAAGTAACAATTTTTGTTAACTGCTTACTCATATTCTGGGACATGAAATTATATTTTAATGCACCCAACTTAGTACTGTAGTTCCTTGGTACACATAGGAGATTGGTTCCAGAGCTCTTCATGGTATAGGGATGCTCAAGTCCCAAATCCCTTATATAAAATTTTGCAGTATTTGCATGTAAACTATGCAATCTTCTCCTATATTTAATCACCTCTAGATTATTCTAATATCTAATACAATCTAAATGCTATGTAAGTAGCTGTTATATGGTATTATTTAGGAAACAATGACAATAAAAAATTCTTCCTGTTCAGTTCAGATACAGTTTTTTCTTTTCATATTTTCCATTTGAATTGGTTGAATCTTAGGATGCAGAACTCACAGAGTGGCAACTATACTGCCAATGGATTCAATTTGAAGTAAACATCTAAACCAGACTCATTCTACAAATGAATAGTACCTGATATGAACTCCTGCTTCATTTAGAATGAACATAAAACATCTTAAAATGCGAAATAAAAATAAAAACTTGGAAAACAGTCTCATCAAAATATTAGAATATTACATTGGTCCATTAATTAAATCTTCCATAGCTTAAAGGCCAAAGCTACAACTCACAGCTGGGCTATAAAACCCAGGAAAGGCAGAATGGTTGTCGAAGATAAGAATAGTTGCCTAAGGCAGGGGGACTGCCTGCTTCCCACTCCCTAGGGCCAAACACACCAGCCCAGGGTTCTTTAAGTTGCTCAGGGATTTAAGTTAATTCTTTCCAGCTATGCCAACCTTAATCCAATCAATGGTTTCCCCCATGACCAAAGAATTGGCACATCTCCCTTAGTATTTAAAAGCACAAGAGAATTCTCAAGTCTTTTATTTGTTAAGCCACTAAACAGAGAATTTCAGGGGGTGTGGGGAAGGCACACACAGTATTTTTAAATTACTAATTCCTCAGTTAAGGAAAATGAAAATCATTAGATTGAAATTGTCATTCTGTAGATCAGAGATGGTAGCATGTCAGGACTTCACATGGTCCTTCATAATATTTTCAACAGCAACATGGTGAAGTGAGCCTGGGTGTATATTTTTCAAATTGGAAGAATGACAAATAGAAGTCTTTTCAAGGCATGCAAAACACTTGTTGAACAAGTGAGGGAGGGTCTTCTTTCCAGTTCTTTGTAAAACTCAAAACACAAAAGCTAAAATAATTAAACAGCATGAAAAATGTCAATAGTGCCACCAGAGATGGTGAGGAGGGCCAGGATGCCACCTTCCATCATACCCCGAGGTGGCCATCCTTTAGCACAAGCACCAATGGCACATACTCCCAGACCCCAAACTCCTCTCTAAGACCATGCTTCAAGAACTGATTGATTCAAAAGCTACGATGTACAAATAAGCAGTCAGTAAAGTGTTCCAAGAAAGAAACAGTTTAAATTATTGAGTGGACAGCCACAGTTGAAATACCAAAGGGAACCACCTTAAAACACACTTATGAGATAAGAGGGATGTCCCCGATCTAATGACATGTTTAATAACTTCATTCATTTTCAATGTGCAGGTTTTATATTTCAAATAAAATTCACTAAAGGCATAGTTAATTTAAATAAAACAGAGAATTCTGTAACAGTGGAGTCCAAACAAGAGAAATTAAATTTATAAAAGCAAATACCTCATATTATATTAACTTTGAGTTACAGACATTTTCTCTATGAGATGAAATAAAATAAACATAAAATTACTAAATTTCACTCTTGAAGTCACATAATTGGGTTCTGACATTTAATTATGCTGTAGTTACAAAAACAAACAAACAAAAAACCTGTATATCCCAAAACATTGACACTTAGTTTTATAAAAGATATCCCAATGTTTTTAACATATATCCGTCAAGGCTTATCTAAAAATTTGGATATCATTTGGATAATTCTATAGTTTTTAAAAAATAATTTACTTTCCTTTCAATTGTCAATATTCCAAATCATACATACGTACTCACACCTAGAAATTAAAACTAGTTTTGATAATTATATATGCTAATTACTTGAAATTATGCCATTTTTCATCTACGTTTTCTCTTAAGTCTTGAAAAAATAGCCTGAAAATTCTCATCTAAATCAATATTTCCATGTTTCATAGTCCACTACTTTTCTTTGAGATGATGGTTATCGAACCATGAAAATATAAACTTGGCACAGTTCTGTTCTTTGATCCTAAAAGTATATTTAATATCATCCAGCAGCAAAATACCAGCAAATTTGTATTCCATTTACCTGAGATAATCTGTCTTTGAGAAACAGCTACTGTATGTGAGGATGGCAGGAAATGCATGGCAGCTAACTTACTGGGCAAAAGCACTCTGTTAGATCTGCAATGTGGAAATTCAGGCAGCTCTGGCTAACTAATCATCATATTGATCTCTCATATCCATTGGATGATAGATTATCTGTCTTCTACCTTGTCTTTCCATTCCAACATATATCTCTGACAGCGTTCAATGATGATCATATATTAAAAATGTATCCTCCATCAGGCATCTTCCTCCAAGCCAGGCATGCATATTCATGACCAAGAGTTCCTTCCTATTTGCACTATCTCAGTACAGAATCCACTTAAGTCATTTTAATGACCAGCCCTCAAGGAGGTTGCATTTCAAGGTAGAACACATGAAAACAACCTTGCAAACCAACTGATAACAACACGACTTTTAGTCCACAGACATGTTATGAAAGAGCTACAACCTCATTTTTCAGGAGAGAAACAACTGTTTTAGCAGGATGATCAGGAGAGCCAAAAAGGCAGTCAAGGAAGTGTCAGCTTAATAAATCAAGGAGATAGAAAAGTGAGATGACATCAAACAGGAAGGGTTTGGACCTTTTTCTGATGGTCACTGCTAGGGTCATAAGTAAAGGCAAGATGTAAGTGGATTGGAAGAAAACTTCTGGCAGCTGAGCAAATGGTGAGCTGTGTGCAGAGTAAAGGCAGGTGCCCATCAAGAGCCTGCAAAAGTAATTCTGGCGAAACATGAGGCAAGTGGATCAGCACCTTCAGAGTGAAGATAATCAGAAGTAGGTATCAGCCAAGATGAAAAACAGCCATGCAATTTTGAAAAATATGTGCAAAAAATAACTTAGAGACCATAATAGAATAAAGACAAACGTGTACTTAGGTGTTCTATACAGCACATTGTTCTGCATCACCTTCTGTATTTAATCAATCAAACCAAAACATTTATAGTGAACTGAAGAATGATTCAAAATAGTTCAAAGAATGACCCACATTACTCACTGGAAATTCTCATTCACTGAAGAATAATTAAATAGTGAACTCTAAATCCACCATAGAGATTTGCTTTTCTTACAATTGGAGAATCTTGTCGGTTTTGTCCTGTGATCTCTGTTATGGACTACAAGTACCACACCCCCCCCAAAAAACAAATTCACATGAGAAGCCCTAACTTTTGGTATGGTGACATTTGCAGATGGACCTTTTGATAAGTAATTATGGCGAGATGGATCTTGAAAGTTAGGCCATGATGGGATGAGTGGCCTTATAAGAAGGAGGACAGATAGAAATCTTTGAAAGGCCATGTGAGAATAATCTAGAAGGCAGCCATCTGCAAGCCAAGAAGACAGCCCTAAACAGGAACATAATCCGCCAACAATTTGACTTTAGAAAGTCCAGATTCCAGAACCATGGAACACAAATGTGTTGGTTAAGCCATCCCTTCTATGGCATCTTGTTACAGCAGCCTGAGCTGAGTGTCTTACACTGCTCTGATTTAGTGAAGCCCTCCCACAGCCAGGTTGTACTATCACAACACAGGTATCTTTGACATGTTTTGCCTAATTTCTGTGATATGGGGATAACCTACAGATAGGTTATCAAAATGTTCTACAATCTTCTGGAAATCCTTGAAGAGCTTCACAAATTTTTCTGACATCATGATTTTCTCTATAACATCACACATGTACATTGTAACACCTGCAATGTTTATTGTATCTATATACTTTGAAATTAGAATGCATGCAAAGCTTTACTTCTCGATAGGATGATGGTCAAGTTTTCCAAATGCCAACAGCAAAGTGTGGCATGGCACATATCTACCCCAAGATGACCTGCCTACTCCTAGTGTCCTCCTCAATGCCTCATAATGGATATAGAAGATTTCCTACCTCTTGCCAAATGACCAGCAGCTTCTATCTTCAAAGATATGTCAACAGTAAATATATAAGTAATGGTGCTCTATTTCTGTGAAAACTACTCAGAAGGAAAACTATTCAGAAGGAAAAAATAAAATCTCTCCCACAGCATGTAATCAACTATTTAGCATAAATCATGAGTATAGGTCTTGATCACCAATAAACTACAGAAAATCATCAAAGTTTTCCCTCATTATCCATAGAGCAATTTACTTTAAACACAAAGAAGGAAAGGTAATGGTCAACAAACATAACTGTTCAAACCTAAAGGACACAGAGAAACTGTGGAAACAGATTTCAGCACTAGACTATTTTCTTTGGGCCAGAGCTAAAAAAACAAATAGAGCCACCCAATCCGGGACCACCCATCTCAATTAGCTACAATGATAAATAACTGCAAGAAACTGCATGCTGCTTACAATCAGATGGATAGTCCCTCAGGGTATTCTGAGATTCACTGAACGCAACAATAATTTATTGGTCCAAAAACTGGTTATGTTGCTTTTAAAATTCTTATCCTTACATTCAAGAGATAAAATATGAGCAAGCACATGTAAAAGCTAATATGCTATAAAACTCAAAGAAATAACTTTGCTTCCAGTTCCTCCCACATCCTGTTCAACTCAAGACAGTCCTTCTTGGGCTCAGTCACCTGTGTACCCACTTCCTGCTTCACACCACCTACCATTCTGCAGGAACAACTGAGTAGTTACAAAATACACAGTGTCTCAAGCCCTGAGTAAGCCACATAAACTCACCTCATTATATCAGGTGTGAATGTGGATGGATGTTCAGGACTGAAAAGTCTGGAGTCTGGGTGGCAGTCCACACAAGTCAAGAGGAGTGGCACACAGGGAAAGGAAGGATTTCAGAGAGGCCATGGAAGATACAGCTGAAGAGCCACCTGCATTTAAAATCTGAGTTTGAATAGGAGAGAAGTAGCTCTGATTCAAATAGAAGAATAAAATAAACTAAGTGGGTAGTTGATCTGGCTCTGAAGAAACACAGTCAGAGTGTGCTGCATGCTACTCTGTATAACTTCTTACCTCCTCAGAACTTATGTTTTGACCAGTTTGCGGGAGGAAGAGTGAACCAATGAATTATCGAAAAGCTTATCATAAAAATATATGTTACCCAAACTGACCCTCCCCACTACTTGAATTTCCTATACTTTTTAGCAGGGTATTACCAAGCTCCAAGCCCCAGTTCAGAACTCACCAGAACACACTGTCTTGTGTGTCCACAAAAGAAGTGTTCAGAGGAAGAAGGGATGTCACCTGAGTGTCAATTTCCCCCGCTAGTTTATTGTCCCTTTCCTATTAAACTGTTTCTTTCTTGGGTCCATAAGGGAAACCTAAGCACACCCCCCAAGAATTCCCCAAATTGTTCAAGCAGGAAGAAGGACATTGCTGTAAAAGTACCCCAGAGGTTGCTCTCGACTGCAGACAGACTTCATTCTTTGATGATCAATTGATCAATTTGATCAATTGCTATAAACATAAAACCATGATTAGCATCGTTTCTCAGATACTTGAAATCTTGCTACTTAGTAAGTTACATCCTCAACGGAGAATTTTAACTCCTTTTCGGTACATCCTTCAAAGGTCGGAGAACAGGGAACGATTAGATTTTTGTAATTTACACATGATTTTTTCCTATTGGTAGGCTATCATTGGAGCGATAAGAATTCTCAGCAATTTTGTCAAATTATTTAAGGAAATGTGTTCAAAAAATGGAAGCCAACTATGCTTCACACTTCTAAAACTGTTCTGATAAAGTCTCATAGGTGCCAGACTCAGCAGCCCACCAGAAGAGAAAATAATATTCTGAAGACAGCTCTACAGACTTCACTCTTGATGAACAAAGGGGCTTCAAGCTACCCCCTTCTTTAAAGTAGCAAATATCTATGCCAGAAGAAAAAGTTACAGGAAAATTTCTTGTGTCAATTTGTGATAACTTGTAAGTTTTGAAGTGGTTTAAAGAAATGACAAGAAGTACTTCCACTGTTGGGTAAAGGAGACAGGTGGGTTCCTTTGGAAAAGACCAACAGGAAGGAATGTCACAATGTCTTACAACCATCAGGAAACTGGACACTTTGTAACCATATTGGTAATGGAGTTCACAGATTCACTTTATAGGCAAGAAAATCTTTTGACTCCAACTCATACAAAAGGGGAAAAAAACTATTTTTGAAGAACATCAAAAGCTCCAGTGAATATATTTTATACTTAAGTGTTTATTATGACTGCTTCCCATGGCATTTTCACATGAATTATCTTACAGCATTCACAAAATCCCTGTGAGTGTTGATCTCAATGAGCAAATGACAAAAGAGGCATAGGTGCAAAGTTTGCAAGAAAAATCAAATGTCAAGGACAACTGAGATTTCAGAGCCTAGATTCCTAACTTGGTGCCTTCTAGAGGGCTCCAGGGCCCAGCACCCAAAATGAACCCAAAGCAAACAAATTGTGTTCATCAGATTTTTGTTACTGTGACCAAAATATGTGACAAGAACGTCTCTGAGAAGGAAGTTGGTTTGGGCTCATGGTCCATGGTGGGCTGAATCTACTGCCCTGGGCCCAAGGTGAGCATGCACAAGAAGAGCATGCTAGAGGAGTGCTGCTTCATTCCTGGAGGCCAGAAAACACAGAGAGAGGAAGGGCCACAGGAAAGGTGAACCTTTCCAGGGCATGCTCCCAGGGAGCCACCTCTTCCAGCCACACCCCACCTGCCTCATGTTACAACCCAGTCCGTCCATCCAAAGTAGGATGGACTAATTAGGTCACAACTCTATCCAGGGACATATCACATCTAAACCGTAACACAAGCAAACCTTGGTTTGTGATTCATTTTGACAATAAAACAATAGTGTACCTACACCCCAAAATGGTCAATTCACCATTTACTGTATTAATTACTATGCTCAGATTCCAGGCCCAATGATAAAAGATTATCAATATGGGGAAAGACTCAGGGGAAGCATAGTCCTATATGATACAAAAGAAAGGGACATGTCTCTGGGAACAGGGCAAAATATTGAAAATAATGTATTTATGTGACTAATAAACAGGGTCCTAACTTACTCTTCCCAACACACTAAAATGTAAGCCACAGGGCACCATGGAGAACACACAGAGAGTGTCTGTACCACATGGGAAACATTCACCTATAAGCTCAGACTGCCACAAGCCCCTGGCATTTTCACACAGAGGTCCCCTGAATCTGTATGGATGTCTAATTATACTTCATGTGAGAAAAGCAGAGGTAGATCCTGGAGGAATGATCTGACATGTTTTCACAGTCGCTAGTAATGTTTAAGTTCTTGTAACCAAGACACCAAGTACTCTGCTAAGTATTTTAAGTACACAGTCTTAATTTACAGTCACAACCTGAACACCCAATAATTATTATTTCCCCTGTATCAACAATGACATTCAGTAGTAACCTACTCACTTGCTAAAAACATGGTACAGGAAGCAGGAGACTGACTCTTAAGCTGTCCCCCTACTATCTGTTCCACTGTCATATTTACTACTAAGACACAAAATCAGTGAGCAAAATAATGTTACCTTAAAGAAAAATCCTTCCAGGAAAAGTGCATGAATTTAAGCTTGAACCTTAAACTATGCTCCCTCCACGAAAAAAATAAATAAATAAATAAAATGAAATATATACAGTTAAGACATGACAAAGAATGAAGGAATTACTCTAGACAAACAACATAAATCAAAAGAAGGATCTAGATTAACTCAGAAAAATGCATTAGATATGAAAAGACAATTCTCAGAGAATTAAAAGTGGACAACAAACTTGTGAAATATTTAAGTTAGCACAGGTTAAATAGCAAATGAAATCACAGGAAAACCTGATTTTTCTCTGGGTACCTGGAAAGTTTGGGCTTTTCTGCTTTCCTCATTATAATATCCAATGTTGTAAAAATCATGAGAAATTGGCATACTCCTGCCTTGCTGAGAGATACAGATTACATAACCTTTCTCCAGGATGCCTAGAAAACAGCTATCAACAATGGTGACAACATACAGTCCTAGGGTACTTCTGAAGCAAATAAACCCACAGAAGAATTTAGCTATCAGAAATGTAATCCAAGCATCAAATATACTGCCAAAAAAAATGAAAACACCATCAATCTTCAAAATTAGAGAGTTATTTATGTAAAAAATGTTACATAAAGGCATGGGAAACAGACACTAAAAATGAATACTAATTATATGAGCGAAGCTGTCTTACATGTTAAAAGTTAACAAAATGAAATATGAGCAAGCTTATTTCAAAGTTAAAAATGTATATGTGTTACCAAATCTGCCACAGGTAGGGCTATCCTTGTGGCTTGAAATCAGGTGTAAACTTTATTTTTGTCACATATATTTCCAAATATTTACTGCACATGATTTATTTTTTTTAAAATTAATGTCATTTGATAAGCAGAAAAAACATTTTACTAACTTGCTGTAAATTTCTCAAGGAGACATAAAATTGCTAAATCTACTCAATACATCTCAAATTTAAAATAGAAATAACAAAAGTATGACTGATTAGAGTAAGTGCAATATGCAGCTCATGAAGAATAAACCTTATTAACTTAAGTCATATATTCTGCTAAATAAAGAAACATATCAGAGGAAATATGACTTTAAAAATATAAAAGCATGTTTTGCATAGTTACATAATATATAATAAACCATATGTAGTAGTAAAGTAGTATATAAAGCAACACTAAAAACCATGCCATACACGCTGTGTTCTTGAATTTGTGTGGGTATGTGATTGGCTAGGTTGGCTGGGTATCATATCAGCATAGGCTTTTTTTTTTTTTTTAGGGGTAGGGGGGTTGCTTTGATGAATATTCCCAATGTTTCTATTCTTTCAAAATGTAATTCATACCTACATGATATTTCTTTAGCTAGAAGTGGCATCATATATTGATGTACCTACTATGAATTTTATGGCATTACTCTTTTCAAACCAACTCAAGTCTCACAAACAACCTGGTCCATTTATTACCAGTGAAGCCTTTCTGCACAACCTGCCATGTCCTCTGTGAAAGTGATATGATTTGTTCTGCCCCTGAGCCATTTTTGCTTTTCTCCCTTATGCCTCATCCTCACCCAGTATCCCCATGACTCCAAGAACCATGATCTCCACCAGTGAGAACTGTATTAAAAATGGAGTCTGGATTGTGGCTCTTATATTTGGATAACTTAGTTTGCTGACAAGGAAATTGCTTTTCCTGGAAATTAAATTATTCTGTATTGCTGAAGGTAATGAATGCTATGTTACTCTAATATTTGAAAGTCCAAATAAAATATTTGATGGAGAAGAATAAAATATATTTTAAGAAGTGGGCATTTTTAGGTTGAGTAGTCATGCTCAGAGTCAAATAAAGCATCATATCTATTTGGAAATACATTTTTTTTTCTTTTTTCTTAACTGTGTCTGTGATTGCTCCTATTAATACTGAAACATTAAACACCAGTCAAATTCTAATTATCTACACTGAGGTAGAATATGCTATGGATAATAGCTAGCCTGGGTAATCATTTATAAATGGTCTAAGAAGTCAGATTTTGACACTGTCCTTTTTATGCTCAATGCTCACCACTTACAAGGCAATTCAATGATTGGCAGTTAAAAACTAACTTGGGGAGGAGGGAAAAACACTAAGGATAAATTATTTTAAAGTTAGCTATACATAAATCAATTGAATTTCATGGATCATCCTTGCTATAAATCAGTCAGGGCATTAGACGCTCTCCTGACAATTCCTGATATAGTGTCAAAATATCATGAAATATTTAAAGAGCTCAAGTACTAAGTGAAGTCATATGGAAGCTACTTTATCCGGAATTCTATCAACCGGAATTCTTTATAAACCCTGTCAATGGGGAACACTTCTTCCCTACTTCTGTTATTTCCTTCCAGGTAAAGGGAACTTAATTAATGAAACACTTCTGGCCTTTCTCCAACCCATTACTTTCTCTGCCTCTGAAGAATAAAGCAGCAGCTTGCCTTGCTTCTCCATTCTTCCTCTGGAGATCTCCTTGCCTGCAGAGAGAAAGGCTGGCCTCTACCAGCTCAGAGGCAGCTCTGTCCCTGTGGGGAAGGAGGAGGGGAAGAAGGCTAAGAACCTGGGATGTCATTCAGCAGCCACACCAAGTTATGTGTAATGAATGGTAGCCATTCTGCTATCTTTTTTACTTCTAATAACTCAATTTTCTCAGAACCTGGGGCAGGGGTTGGTTGGAGGGTTGATATTTATCTGATTCCTTGAAGATATCAACAATTTATATTTCTGCACGTTTTATAATTTTTAAAGTAAATACATACATTTCTGTGATTTATGTTGTTTAAATGAGAAGAGATATTACAATAAGTATTGCAAGATTACAAAGAGGGGAGGCTGGGGTTGTAGCTCAGTGGTAGAGCACTTGCCTAGCATGTGTGAGGCACTGGGTTCGATTCTCAGCAGCACATAAAAATAAATAAAATAAAGGTCTATCAACAAATAAAAAAACATTTTTAAAAAGATTATAAAGAAGCTCCTAAAACAAAAGGATGAGTTATATGTAACATGGACAAAATATATTTTAAAATTAATACATACCTTTTAAATCAAATTTCCAATGACAGTTGTGATAATCACATCTAATAGACAACAACAACAACAAAAAAATGACTAATGAAAAACTTCCAGCCCTCGCTTATAGGGAGTAAATGCATTTACTAATTTCAATAATAAAATTAATTGTTCTTCATTATCTAATGCTAAAATCTAACCAACCCTTTCAGTAACCACCATATTCATGTCATTCAAAACTTGTAGAATTTTTGATGCTTATATGTATTTAATCAAATATAATTGGCTCACCTGCTTACTTTTATAAAAAAAAAAAACTTTATTATTATAACATGTGTTTTACTCTGGTACAACTGGCAGTTCCCACAACAAAACATAAATTTGAATATAAATAACCACATTTATTGTCAAAATGTTTTTCTTACTGAAGATAAATTAGTCACCTGTTACACAGGTCATATTCTATAACAAATTCTAAGATATATCAAAGTGTGATTAAACCAAAAATTATGTTGCTAAAAATCTATGCTTATATCCAATTCCTCTAGGCTTGAGAAGGACAGAGGAGTAGGACATCTTTAACCTGGAGGAACCTGACACCTTTGTGTCTTCACTGC
The DNA here is from genome assembly GCF_001458135.2 of Marmota marmota marmota. Taxonomy (NCBI): domain Eukaryota; kingdom Metazoa; phylum Chordata; class Mammalia; order Rodentia; family Sciuridae; genus Marmota; species Marmota marmota. The sequence continues at coordinate 9,432,192 of NW_026000068.1, forward strand.
AGATTCAGAGGGTAAAGGACAAATAAAAACTGATCATTCATTTTTTTAAGAGTACCAATGTGAGAACTTGCTTTATTTTTTCCAAGGACTTGATTTTAACGGGGGGGGGGGGGGGTTCTTCTTTCTTTGCACTAATGTTTTTTTTCTGCACAAGTTTTCTTTTTACCCTGTTTCAATGATATTATGTTGGGATCTATATTCTGTGATTCTAAACTGAGCAGATGTTTAACATTTGACCTCACAGAGTGACGCTTATTAAACTATCTATAATAGTCATTGTACAACAATAATCTTTGTAGAAAATTTGATCTTAATCAGATGAATAATAGAACACTAACAAAAAAATATTATTAAAGTTTTGCAATCTTTTTTTAAAATAATGGTTCTGGGAGATATAATTTACTTCTCGTCTAGCCTAACTATTATGTATTTCAATATGTAAAGGAATCATATATATTAGAGTAGAAAATGTGGTGTTTTATATGCAAGTCTAGATAGTAAAACAATGTTAAAACAAACTAAGGAGACAACCTTCTTAACAACACAGATATGAAACAGTTATCTGTCCTAATATGTAGACATATGTCTTATGTTTACTTAAATGTTTATCATTTAGAAGAACTTATTCATGAACACTTGCTTTGTCTTCATACCAATATTTTGAGATATTCTCTTACTGAGCCCATTTACAACTGAAAAACTGAATTAATAACTGGGAATCACATAAATGGTCAGGAAAACACAGTTAAAGAGAAAGAGCTGGGATCACTCAAAGTCAGTGTTTACTCCCCATCTTCTTACACACTGGAAGCAGAATCCCAAAGAGTATTGCACTACTAAAACTTATTTTTCCAATATTTGTCATTTCTGATCAGAAATATACTTTTAAAGAAAAAGCAGGGCTGTGTCCCAAAACCTATGTGCATGTTTATATTTATATGAAATACTGAAATATATTAGAATATGTAATATATGGGAACATGATATAAGTATCATTTTGCAGATAGCTTCAAGGCACATGGATGAATATGGAAAGCTTCTAGGGAGCATTGTTTCACTTATTTAGTCATTATTTCCAATTTGTCAAAAACTAATTGATACAAAGTATAACTTCAATATCCTAATATAGTTAAGATGTTTCCTACAAATCAATTAACCATGATATAAGGCTTGAAATTACACTGAGCTGTTATGTGATCAAAAGATAAACAACTGGAGGTGTCGTAACTACACATTTTTTTATGAGTCTCAATATTTAATGGACTAAAATCACAGTATGATAAAATATTTCTGTGAGTTTCCTGTGTTGGAGGTACTGTTTGTGAATATAATTGGATTCATTAAACGCAACCAGGCAGTTTATTAATCAGTAGGTTGGATTGGCAGACAATGTGAAAGAAACTATTTATCTATGACATGTTTAATATTTTATAGTACTATAAAAAGCTGTTGTTTTGGCATATAATCTGATAAACTTGAAGTGAGCAACAGGTATCATGAACTGTCCCCATTCAATTAACTTTCCACACGACCACATAAGCTATTGCAAAGCCATCAAAGGACTGCATCCCTGGGAACACCTCTGGAATATGGCTGATGAAAACCATCTGAGAAGCAAATGGAAGAATTTGACTTGAAAGTACATTTCTTAACTCATAAACAAGACAGCAGAGACTCACTGTACCACACCTTCAATCAAAATACTGGACTTTAAAATACGGGCAGTCTACGGTTGGTTTTTGTTCATTACCTGTATTATGGCACCTGAGTTTATGTATTCATAACTATGTGGGAATCTTTAAAACTAAGACTCTGTTAGGAATAGTGATACTAGCATCACTGATCCTCTCTCAAGAAGTGAAAATAATGTGTATACAGAGAAACAATCAAAAAGGGATGTTTCCAACACCTGTGGATAATTAGGAGAGGAAAAGAAACAACTTTTGAAGTTCAAAATGTTCCAGTTTCCATTGGCTTGTTACAACTGGATATTTTGATGCAGACATAATATATCATCTACCTTATAAACAAATTACATAAATTATTTCAAATGTAAATTTAATGCTTTCTTACAGAAGGATAACTGGACAAAATTTCTCTGCTAAACTCTTCAATAATTCCATGTAAATTCATGCCACATAAGAGAGAACTTTGATACAGCACATCAGAAAATAACAAATTCTATAACGTTTTCAGTAAGGGCACTATATATTTAATCATATGCCAAAAGTACAAATATAATGTTTAGTATATAAAAATGAATCAAGTAACTTCACTTTTAATTTTAGAGTCCATTATGAAAGTAATGTCATATTTAGAAATTATTTGACAAAACTATGAATGGCACTTTCCAAGTAATATCATTTGAATTCATTTTTTTTTCTCCCTGATAAACCATTTCACTGGGAGAAAAAAAAATTGGCTTCTCTTTATTGTGAAAGATGTGAACTGGATAGAGATACTGTAATTTGACAGTGCTTGACTTTTATTACAAACAATGAAAACATTAGTGACATCTATGATGACTGGGTTATACAACTACACAACATACACCAAATTAAATAACTCCTTCCATAAGACTGTGACAATTTCATTAGAGCAACAACCTCCTGTACTTATTACAATTGCCATTCAATCAGGTACTATCATTTTCAACCCACAATATAACAAAAACATCATATAGACAATACATGGAGTTTTCCTCAAGCCCATCAGCAGCTCTCCGGATGCACACACAGGCACAGAGTAATACTGACTAGTCCTTTAAGGATCATCTTTTAAAACTGTAACACTAGACTCAAAAGAAAAAGGAAGGAGAAATGCATATCCACCTCATCTAATGCTTCTTTTGAAAGAAATTTGATATTAAAAAAAGAAGAGGGCATAATAGTGTGTCCAAGTGCTCTTGTAAAGTTCTCTGGATGTTAATAATGTCAAACTAAAGCATATTAGTAAAACTAATCACAGTGTTCAGTTAACATGAGCCATGGAGACCCTGCTAGTTCTTCTGCCTCACAGACTTGTTATTAGTATAATTACAGGCCTCCCAAATTTCGACATCTAACTCCAAACACAATCATCTTCATTCAAGCCCTGAAACCTTATAACCCACAAAATGTTAAGGATACCACTTAACATTTTTCCCAGCAACATTAACAATGGATCATGCGTGTGGCAGAGAGATGCTCTGGAAAGAAGTCTCCGGGTTTAAAACATCCAGTCTATGTGTGAGAATACTCGCCCCTATTTGTCACACTTCTAATGAAGCAAACCTCTCCAAATCATGCACAGGTTCATCTCTGCAATTTGATATGTGTCATATCAAACACTTCTCCATGGGCTTTTAGAAGCAGTGGGGCTCTGAAGCCATTTCATTATGTAGGTGAATACCCACCAGCAGCGATCAACTCAACTGTCATCTGAAGAAGGATGCACAATGAGATAACTCCTGGGTAGTTTCAGCACCTCCCCATTTTCATGGAAGTCATTTCAGAAAATTCCCAGCCTCTTAAATACTGGCCACACAGTTCCTAAAAGTAAAAGTCTATGCCTGTCAGGTCTGATATTATGCTTATAACAAATCTCTGATCTAAGCCAGCACATTTGCTTGAGAACACTAGGCATACATGTTCATGACACCTTTCAGAGCTAAAGCACATCCGATCAGCTCAAACACCTTGAAAAGAACAACTGCCCCTCTTATTCTCATCTTCCACGCCCTTCATTACCCCGCATTTACTACAAAACACAACTTTGGGCATTTTAGAAGTAACTGTTCTTTGTGGAACCACACTCACGCACACCCCCCAAATCCAGAAGTCTGTTATCTTACTACCCAAACCAAGGAGGCTACAGCACCTTTCTAGTGACTTAATTCTGAGCACAGTGGCTCAAGCCTGCTGAGTAGCAATCGATGAACACATTACACACCAGAAGAAGAAGAAGGTCGGGGATAAAGAGAAGCAGCTTTGCTTTCAGCCATTAATTACGAATCACCCAAATATCGCATCACATATCTCCCAAGCCCATGCACAGTTTTCCAAACCTGTGTTTCAGGCGGCGCTTTCCAGAGCCTCGCTATCTATTGTCAGGACGCAGAAGCCCCCGAAACCTGTGAATGGAACTGAAAATGCGTCCTCGGAAACCGCTAAATATAGACCAAAGGGTCCTTGGGTCTGGCAAGCAGCCGTAGACTGAAGAAATGGCCATGGACGCATATGACTAAGTCTTTCCATTTTGTTCTAGCCAAACATCGTAATGACATTGAACATAAGGGCAAAAGACTGGAGGGAAGTCCTCCCCACCCCCACCCCGTCTTCTCCCATATATTAGGGACGTCATGAACGCAATGGGTATGTTCTTGAGGGTGGCTGGTAGCAGTATTGTCGGTGTTGCCCTATATACGCCTCCTCCGGGGGAGATGGGTGGCGGGGAGGGGGAGCACGCAGAGATGCCACTTGGTAACCGCTCCAAGAAAGGCACTAACCCTGGACCCCATTCCAGGGAGAGCGGTTTTCCAAGAGGGGGGACCCTGAGCAATCTCGATCCTCCCCGGGGCAGGCAGGACCACGCAGCAGCCGCCGCCACCGCCAGCCGGCCGGGAGCCGAGGACCAACCCCCACCGGCGGCGAGAAGGAGGAGGGCGACGCCGAGGAGGAGGATGCGCCTGGCCCCAGCAGCCCAGCAAAATCAACTCACCCAACGGCGCGGCGCCCGACTGCTTCCTCGCGAACATGCACCCGCCGCCAGCTACAGCTCCTCAGTCCGGGAAAAGGCGTGTGTGCCGCCGCCCGGCTTCAGGGCAAGGTCCTGACCTTGCCCAACTGCAGCATCTTCCGCTTTTGTTGTCTGAGCGCGGCCGCNGCGGCAGCCTCAGCCTCCACCTATGCCTTGGCGGCCGGCTCCGGCGCCCGGCTAGTGAGGAAGCGTCCGCCCCACCACCGAAACCTGCTTTGGGTGCCGAGCATGCCCAGTGCCGCCGCGAAAGCGAGGCGCTTCGCCACGCGCATTCCACTTCTGGTTTTCGGGGCAGCAGCAGCAGCAGCAGAGACGGGAGGAGGCCGCGGGTTGGGAGAGGGCCGGGCATACTTGGGAATTGCACACCCTGGACCAGAGATGGGAGGATGCTGGGGAGCCAAGTGAAAGCTGGAAGGGATGAGGGAAGGATGGAACCCCGGGATGGAACGGTTCTCAAAGGGTCGGGTCCTTCATTCACGTGCAAGCTACTGACAGTGGATTCTGGAGGGGCAGATATCAGTCTGCAAAAGGCTGAGGGTGGAGGGGGCGTCTAGAACAGCTTGTGAGTTGTGGGAGGGGGACCAGGATCGCTATTCATGCTGGTGGACTGAGGTGGATGCTCTTGTAGATCCTGTGGTTCTAGAGCAAAGAAGACGTGACATCGGTGAGATGTCTTTTTCACAGTACCCGCCCGCCCCATCTTACCATCACCTCCAGTGTTCTGATTACATGATTTTCACGGGTGGAGAGACTTTCTTTTTCTGCAATAAAGACACTTGTCTGGTCTGAAATTGATTACAGGTGATGAGTTCTCCTCCTCTCTTCTTGTGTCATCTTTTTTAGTCGTTTTCTTCTGCATTTTTGCCACCTTCCTCCCTCCTCTTCTTCCCCTTTTTCAAACTAAAATGGAAAAGCTCAACTCTTCCTTCCCCCAGTCTTCCTATACAGGTTGCATTACATTCTTCATTTTTTTAGATGGGTTTTACAAATCTCCTCATGGTCATACAGATTAACCCCTGTGAGATTTCTCAGTGTGTCTCTTGCTGTGAAATTTAGCAAGTAGAGTCACCCTATTGAAAATCTTGCTGGCAAACAAGACCCTTGTCATATGCCAAGGAAGTCCTCAGGGCCTTAACCTGTGACCTTCTGTTTCAGGAGTCATGTGGAGAGCCTCCCTACCGCATTTTCAAGACATGACTACAGCAGACCACAGGTTGCACAGGAGCCAGGACAAATACTGCCACCCTGCCATGGCTCAGCATCCCTGATACTGCAGATGGCAGACTGTGTGGAGTTGTGATCTTCTCCACTCCATCCCTCCCCAGAGCTGGTTCTGAAACACTGATAAGCATGACAAAATACTGGAAATCATAATAAGAGGGATTTGGGGCTTATGAATCTCAATGTGCTTCTATTTTGTATTAGAAAAGATTATCCAACAAAGTTAAATAATTTGAATATATAATCAGTGCTAATCTCTAACATACTTGGGAGTAAGTCAGAATATAAGTTGAAGTAAGAGTGAAGTTAAAAATGTTTTAAACAGGTTAAATAGGTAAACATAAATGAATGGAGCAGCAGATTATTGAAGGACTACTGACAACACCACAAATACATTCTTATTACCTGTGTCTTGGGGATGCATATGCTTAAGTTGGCTTGTCTCACCTACAAAAATAGTTCTCCAGTGTGGCTCTAAGCTATAAAGCTGGTCTGATATTAAAATAGTCTGATTCCTGTGAGGGAAGACATGCAAGGTCACATGTTTACCTCTATTATATATACATATATATATATATATATATATATATATATATATTTTTTTTTTTTTTTTTTTTTTTT
>NW_026000068.1:9439101-9488542 GCF_001458135.2 Marmota marmota marmota
TTTTTTTTTTTTTTTTTTTTGCTCTGAGATAGGCAGGTTAATTAGATTGAGTTCTTGGTACAAGAAAAATTAGCAGCATCTTTTGTATTAGATCAGATTATATTTTAAAAGATGCTCTTTATTTCCAACCTTAGTCTTGTCAATATGTTTTTATTTTTGTTTGTCTATTTGTTTGTTTTTCTCTTTACATCGTTTTTTAACTCAGGAAGTTGTGGGGAAGGAAGATGAGGGGAAATCAGGTTACTCTTTGGGTTAAAATTGAGGTAGCTGCATAAGTAATTCCCATAGAAAAGTTTTTATGTGTTTTATGCCCATAGAGATCCAAGATGAGATAATAATGTTCCAAACCATTTTTAGAGTTACTTTTGCAATGAGCAATGGTGAAAATCCTGTTCTCTAATTATGCACCTTGACAATGACCCATAGGCAGTCCCTAGATTTCACTGGGGATGGGTGAGAGGTACTTGAACAGAGTAGTGATACCCAGGATTACATTGACTTAATTTGTTCTGTGCCCCATTTTTCATTGGAACATTTATGATTTCTATACTTCTAGAATAATTTATTACTCTAGATATTATTAAATTTTCAAGTAGATAATTTTGAAAAATAAAGTAAAATGATCATGTGTAGTGTTCGATCTTGGAATGACTCACTGCTGCCATCTTTTGCCTCCTGCTTCTGATAGTTCCTGTAAAAAGGAACATTCTGAAGTCACTAACTCACTATAATACCAGAAAATTATTATTTTATTGTTTTCAAATGATAGCAATTAATACTAAGTGAAAATCTTTATTGTATTTTTTTCTGCAGATGCATTATTAGAGTTATGTAATATAGAAATCACATCTAAATAAAAGTTTTACTTAATTTTTAGAAATAAGATCTAATGAAGTTTATGTGTCATATTTTGTAATTTAAAGTATGTCAATTTTGGGAAAATGATATCCTTATGTGAGTAAAAGTTGCTTAATATACTATTATACTTTGGTATTTAGGCTCAAACAGCAGATACTATTTGTATAATATTCAATGTATATTACCCATTGATAATCACACAGAAAGTTTGAAAATTGGAAAATAATATTATGAGAGTAGTTATTGTTGCTTCCCTGAATATAAGTAGAGTAAAAATATTTCTTTAAAATTCACAATCTAAACTTTAAATATTTTTTGGAATAGTAACATGTAGTGTAATCACAATGATATATATATATATGGGAGCCTAATAAATACCACTATGAGTTGATCATTAAAGATGTGGTATTTGATACTTAAGCATGTCACTGTTGTATTTAAAGACTTGAAAAGTGATTAAATATTTGCATTGACCATTTTACTTAATATCAACCTGTGGACCACTCAGTATTTGATTCAAAACTTCACACTTCATGCACACTGCCTTTCATTATGGCTAAAGGCATTTGATGTGTTTTCAGCAAATGTTGACTAAGCATGTAGTGTGGTTCAGTCCTAGGAAAATTTGAAGAATTGATAGCAAATAATAGATTAAATAATTAATTCTCTATATTTATAGAATTCAACAGTAAAATTGGACTTACTGAGTAAAAGAAAAAGACAGAACCCCAAGAAAGTAACCACAAAAGCCTAATATACTGAAATATCCTCATTTCTTTCTTTTCTTTTTATAAATAATAAATTAGCATTTATTGATGGCCTTCTATCTACCACATTCTATCCTAACCCCTTTCAACCATTATTTCATTTCCTCTTTTTAAAAAAAAATTTAATTTATTCTAATTAGGTATATATGACAGCAGAATGCATTTTGATTTATTGTACACAATTGCAGCACAACTGTTCACTCCTCTGAGTGTACATGATGTAGTGTTGCACGATATGTGCATTCATACATGTATGTAGGATAATAATGTCCATCCTGTTCCACCATCTTTCTTGCCCCCATAGCCCACCACTCTCCTCACTCCCCTGCCGCAGTCCGGCTGCAGCAAAATTACCGGGGGGTGAGGAACAACTTGTGTAGATCCATACAGCAGGAGTGGGAGCAGTTTATTTTAGGACAACAGAGGTATTTATACATTCCACACAGCTTATCTTAATTAGCATAAACTAGATACATCAGTCAACCAATAAGGAATCTCCACACTTAATGGCTCACTGGCCTTACTTCACAAACCACTCCCTCTGGCATTTTGCCAGGCGCCATCTTGACTTGTTTACAGACTCTAACACTCCCCTTTGTCCAAAGTTCCTCCATTTTTTCCCCATGCCCCCCATTATGGATCAGCATCCACTTATCAGAGAGATTAAGCCTTTGGGTTTGGGGGATTGGCTTACTTCATTTAGCATGATATTGTCCAGCACCAGCCATTTACCTGCAAATGCCATAATTTTATTCTCTTTTAATGCTGAGTAATATTACTTTGTGTATGTGTACCACAGTTTCTTTATCCATTCATCTTTTGAAGGACAACTAGGTTGTTTCCACAGATTAGCTATTGTGAATTGAGCTGCAATAAACATTGATATGGCTGTGTTAATATAGAATGCTGATTTTAAGTCCCTTGGGTATAAACCAAGGAGAGGGATAGCTGGGTCAAATGGTAATTCCAAGTTTTCTAAGGAATCTCCACACTGCTTTCCTCATTGGTTGCACCAATTTGCAGTCCTACCAGCAATGTATCAGTGTGCCTTTTCTCCCACATGCTTGTAAATACTTATTGTTGTTTTTGTTTCTTGATAATTGTCATTCTGACTGGCGTGAGATGAAATCTTAGAGTAGTTTTGATTTGCATTTCTCTAATTACTAGAGATGTTGAACATTTTTTTCATATATTCATTGACTGATGTTGGGACTTCAATTGAAATCACATTTGAATCTGTAGAGTGCTTTAGGTAGTATGGCCATTTTGACAATATTAATTCCACCTATCCAAGAGCATGCGATATCTTTCTATTTGCCAAGGTCTTCTTCAATTTCCTTATTTAGTGTTCTGTAGTTTTCATTGTAGAGGTCTTTCACCTCTTTTGTTGATTCCCAAGTATTTTATTTTTCTTTTTTGAGGCTATGTTGAATGGGGTAGTTTTCCTAATTTCTCTTTCAGAGGTTTCATCACTGGTGTATAGAAATACATTTGATTTATGGGTATTGATTTTATATCCTGCTACTTTGCTGAATTTATTTATTAACTCTAGAAGTTTTCTGGTGGAGGTTTATGGATCCTCTAAGTATAGCATCATGTCATCAGCAAATAATGGTAGTTTTAGCTTTTTTTTCCTACTGATATCCCTTTAATTTCTTTCTTCTAATTGCTCTGGCTAGAATTTCAAGGACTATGTTGAACAGAAGTGGTGAAAGAGGACATCCCTGTCTTGTTCCAGTTTTTAGAGGGAATGCTTCCAATTTTTCTCCATTTAGAATGATGTTAGCCTTGGGTTTTAGCATAGATAGTTTTTGCAACGTTAAGGTATGATCTTACTATCCCTAGTTTTTATAGTGTTTTGAACATGAAAGGGTGTTGCATTTTGTCAAATGCTTTCTCTGCATCAATTGATATAATCATATGTTCTTATATTTAAGTCTATTAATGTGATGAATTATATTTATTGATTTTTATATGTTCAACCATCCTTGCATCCCTGGGATGAATCCCACTTGATCATGGTGCACTATATTTTAAAATGTGATTTTGTATATGATTTGCCAAAATTTTATTAAGAATTTTTGCATCAATGTCCACCAGGGATATTGATCTAAAATTTTCTTTCCTTGATGTGTCTCTGCCTGGTTTTGGTATCAGGATGATATTAGCTTCATAGAATGAGTTTGGAAGTCTTCCCTCGTTTTCTATGTCATAGAATAATTTGAGTATTGGTATTAATTCTTCTTTGTAGGTCTTGTAGAACCCAACTGTGAATCCATCTGATCTTGGGCTTTTCTTGGTTGGTAGGCTTTTGATGGCATCTTCTATTTCCTTGCTTGAAATTGATCTGTTTAAATTGTGTGTGTCCTCTTGATTCAGTTTGGGTTGATCATATGCCTCTAGAAATTTGTCAGTATCTTTGAGGTTTTCTATTTTAGTAGAGTATAGATTTTCAAAATAGTTTCTAATTATCTTCTGAATTCTCATTTTTTCTAACTGTGTGTGTGTGCTTTTGGGAGTTGATTTATTTATTAAATTCCATTTCTTACAACGTTTTCTCACTATTTTTGCTTCTTCAAGAAATTTTGGTTTTTGTGTCAGGACATAGGCATCAGGGTGGGGAAATAGGATCTAAAGTCCTCAAGTAACGGCAGAAGAGGGTACATTTGGAAAGAGCTGTGTTTCCTGAAGGCACAAAGAAGTCAGAAGATTTGCTTTAGTGGAGGACTCAGAGATTTGAGGGGCTCCTGAAGTCCTTACAGTTATCACAACCTGAACTAAAACCTCAGAATTCCATGTAGGCTGTTCAGACATAGTGAAGGAAAGTATTGTTCATCAGAAGTCTAGATAAACAGGATTTGATGAGTTACACATGCAGAAAGATCTCAAATACAGTGTGAGGCTGGGCCCAGAATCTCCATGACAGAAGAAATAAACTTCATGCTGTGATTTATCTAATCAGCAGCACAGTGAAGATCTACTGTAGTGGGCACCTAGTGGATGAGGGAATGGACTCCCCACAGTGGCTGGCTTGAAGCACACAGACAGGGGAAGGAAGGAGGAACTGCATAGAAGGGGACCCAAGGAATGGAAGAGGGAAGTTCTTTTTAAGGTTCATCCAGATATTTTAGACACATTTCAAGACAGAGTTGATCTAGTCTAAAAATTTCATCATCAAAATTTCTGTTTTTCATGCCAAACTTCTAAGTTGATGATGGTCAGTGGTTCATTATGCCCTCCAGGAGGTATTTTGGAATGTGTGAGAATGAATTTTCTGATTGTCTCTAGCCTCTGTCACAAACTACAGTGCTGAGTATTTGTGACAACTCAAGAAAGGACTGCCCACATCCTTCCTGATGTTTGCAGTTCTGCTCACAAGTACCTAAGCCATGTTATTACATTTTTTTGTACCAACAAGAAGCATTTTGCATCATTTTAATATATATTGAATTTAACAGGAATGTAAATAATGGGATGTTTTAATGTTATATTTTTAAGATATTGACCAAAGTTATTCCTATGTTTAAGAATAGTACATACTCCAGAAAAAAATTCCTGTATCACTTTGTTTTTATAGCATTACAGTTATGTTGATGCTAATAGAGGTAAGAATCAGAATATTTGGTTAACTCTTTTAAGAAAGTTGTAACCACATACTTATACAAAGAAAGACATAATATTTTCTTTGAAATAACTTTGCTTTTATTTTCAATATTTTCGTTAGTATATTATGCCAATATTCAAAATTAGTTAATATCTAATAATTTATTTTTAAGGAAAGTAGTGTGAACATTACACAATATTTATTATAAATACATACCATTTAGTTTCAATAGGTAATTGAATGAAATGCCCAAATATTTTTCTTAAGAAAATCAAGAATATATATTATGATTATACTACTGTGGCTCTAGGAAGTAAAACTGGACTCATTGACAAAAGTTTGAATCCCATCATCAATTTTTTGAATAAGGTGGTTTGTAATAATGATGTTGAATGGTTAATCAAATATGCAGCCATTGGGCTGGGGTGTGGCTCAAGTGGTAGCGCGCTTGCCTGGCATGCGTGCGGCCCGGGTTCGATCCTCAGCACCACATACAAAGATGTCGTGTCCGCCGATAACTAAAAAATAAATATTAAAATTCTTTCTCTCTCTCTCTCCCTCTCTCACTCTCTCTTTAAAAAAAATGCAGCCATCAAAATCACTATACATGCAAAGGAAGAATCTTCAAATCAATGTTGATTTTTTTTCAGCCTCACAACTTCAATATCAGCTTTTTCCCTTAGTCCTAAACAGTTCTCTACTTCACCATCTTATTGTGTCATTTTTTTCTAGAACTTTTGACTGATCTTTTCTCTTTTATCCTCTACTTTCTTGGTTGATTCTTCTGACCAAGCCCAAACACAGTAATCACTGCTGGCTCTCTCCCCAATATCTGTCCTCCCTTCTGCCTTTCTTACAGGGCCTAATTTTTTTTTTCAGTGTGCTGTGTGACCAGATACAAAGTGATACTTTCCTGATTCCCTTGCTGCTACACAGAATCTGTCAGTTAGAGAAATCTAAGGGTATTATGGTGTGTCCAGGGAGCATTTTGCTTTTGCAAAAGGTGAGCTCCCCATTACTGGATGCTTCTTCCTTCTTTCAGACTGATTGCCAACTGCAGGCTGGATGTACATTGACAGGAAGAATGAGAGCTACATATCAAAGGTGTCTAAGCCTCCAGTAGAAGGAACCAGGGAAAGGAATGTTTTCTGTAACCACAGTACCACCCTAAGACTTGTGCTCCCTGAGCTGCTGCTGATGGGAGAAAAATTAACATTTTATTAAGCCAAAATGGTGGTTGGTTTTTGATACCTACAGTCAAATGCAATTTTATATTTAAATATATTTTATACCAAAATACCTAAAGAAAAAAATCAAAGAACTAAATAAGAAGACATACCACAATCATGGATTGGGAGATTCAATATTGTTAAAATTCCAATTCTCCCAAAATCCATCTATAAGTTTAATAACCATCTGTAGGTTGAATGAAAGCCAAATAAAAATCTCATCAGGGTTTTTTGGCTTGTTTTTAGTGTATTATGGATATATGTATGTGTGTATGTATTGGCAGGGAGAGAGAATGATCAAGCAAATGTTCACATTTAAGGACTCTGAACAGAGTATGTACTAAAACTTGCATTACCCTGAAATTAAAAATAAAATTACTTTAAATGGGGCGGTAAGCATAATATCTATAATTCCTCCCCTCTTATTACAGATGCATCACTATAAATAGTTCCATTGCAATATGTTTTCCTGAAAATGAAATATTTTTCAATGAAATGAGTAAATGAATATAGTCTGAAATCACATATATGAAAAGATAAATCAATAAATAACAATGATGAGGGGTTTTGGGTCACTAACTCATAGAGGAAGCCACAGCATTTTCCTTAATGAGTGTAATGCATGTGTCTTGATGATTTTTAAGCTATCTTCCAAAATGAATATTTCATCTTCAGGCATCAGTCTCCTTAATGTTTTCCACCTCCTCGGAAGTCACTCTCAATGTTGCACACTGTACCCATTCTGAAATCAGCTTACTCATTTAAATAAAATCCTCTAAGCTCCCATTTTATTATCTATACATAAGCACAATCTGGCCACAGGTTTGTTGGATCAAATGAATCAAATGAATGAATCTATGGTGGGCAAAGGACACTGTGCCTCCACATAGTGAGAAGTCAATAAATGATGGCTAACAGGAGTAATGACATTAAAATGCCCTTTATTTTTGATTTTTTAGACTTCTTGCTATGTTAAAATACATTCCTCTGATTGTGCATACCTCATTTTGTCTTGAAAACACAGAAGATACTATCTTTTTTTAATATTTTTTTAGTTGTAGTTGAACACAATACCTTTATTTCATTTATTTATTTTATTCTGTAGTACTGAGGATCAAACCCAGCACCTCACACGTGCTAGGGGAGCACTCTAACACTGAGCCACATACCCACCCCCAGAGAAGAGACTATTTTGCAATTTTTTTTTTCAATTTTTTTTTTCAAATAAGCATTGACTGGATTTCTCCAACATACAGGTATTTATACCTTGCAGACAAATGTGCATATTTACCGTGGTCTCCAGTTTGTAAGCTAATGTTTAATGCTTTACTCAATTTTAAGAAATTAAAAAACATATAAATCCACACTTCAGGGTTAAGTAGCTTGCCTGTTTTGTTATATGTCATGATGGTATATATCCTTATATGTTCTTTGTCTGTTCCATACAATGTATCACTTTGGTTTACCTATTGATAATAATGTTATCTAATGATCATCATGTTCTCAGAGATTTTGTTTTTTAGAATTCACATTATATACTTTATCATATATTAGTAAAAATTTAACATTAGTTTTGGGGTTGAAGATGTAAATTAGTGATAGAGCCTTTGCCAAGTCAGTATTCATGAGGTCCTGAGTTTGATTCTAGCACTTAAAAAAGAAAAAAACAAGTTTTGCTTATTAAAAAAAAAATACCAAGTTCTCATCCAAACAATTTCCAAATTTCATAACATCATGAAAAAATCACAATGCCACTCCTCAGAACTAAAGCATCTTGGGTTAATTTCCTCCTCCTCTATTTTTTCTTAAGTTTAGACATAATATACAAATGACCATGCTTTTTTTCACTTAGAATTATATATTATTGAACTTTTCTCTTGTTTTCCATACACTTTTCCTGTTCTAAAATTGGAATATTCTTTGAATAGATAATTTTTCCATTTAATATATTTTGGCTGCTGTTACATAATTTTTCTCATAGTAAATGAAAGTTCAATAAAGATTATTTTCTCAAATTCTTAGAAAAGATAGACCCTCATTCAGAAATAGATCAGATTCCTCTTCTGGGTAGAATGGAATAGCTTGAGTGAGCTCTATGCTTCTCCTAAGAATAACTAGAGATTTTGAATAAAGGACAATAATATATCTGTAAAGTATCAGAATCTGCTGAAGCAAAAAGAGTCACAGGAGTCAAGATCTCAGACAGAAAAGTATGAGGATCCAGTTGACCTGGTGCATCTGCTTTGCCTCCGGGAGCCTTTGCCAGTCTGGACACAGTGAAAGAGACAGCATTTTGAGGCTCTTTGTGAGTACAGGGCTGCTGCCTGAGAGATGCCGGAGGTATATGTGTTGGTCTCACAGGATTCAAAATGAAACCTGAGCAATCAAGATGCCCTCAGAGGAAGCAGAGTACTGAGACGGAAACGGACCTGAGATTCCTCTCAAAACTTTGTTTAGATATAAAGTTGCCTAGAACTAAACAACTAGGGATAAGGCATCTGAAAAATCAAAGTCTAATTTGATTAATTCTGTTATGTAGAGGAGAAAAGCACTCACATTCAGTACCCGCCTGAGACAGTGGCCTTGGGAGATATATCAGGCTGTCAGTTCAAGTCCTCAGAGGACTGCCCCCTGAGAGCAGGGGAAAAGAGCAGTGGATGGACACTTAGAGCTACTGCTGGCTCCATGCCCATTCAGTGAAAACCCTGGTTAGATTAGGGGTGATTGGGTAATCTATCTGCCTAAAGAAAAAAGGACTGAGCCCTTTTAGGCAAACTTCCACAATGTTTGATATATATTGTCCAGTATTCAGTAAAATTTATCATGTGAGGACCAGGATATAATCCCTGCAGAAAAATGACCAAGAACCAATTAATGAATATATACTAGAAACAGACCCACAGGTGATCCAGATATTAGAATTAGTAGACAAAAATATTTAAAATGATAAAAATATGTTCATAAAAATATGCCTGGGAATGTAGGCAAAGATAAAGCATTAAAAGAGAGAAATTAAATAAAATATGGGAATTTAAAAGAAGAAACCCATTGGGAATCCCAGAACTTACTACTTAAAAAACTTTAAAGACTTAAAATTTCAGTTTAAAATTTTAAAAAATTATTTAATTTGCTGTACATAAAATATGTTCTAGTGTATATACAACATTCAATAAACTCAACCTTATGCCAAATTATAAAGCAGATAACAAGAAGTGATTGGACTTACTTTAAGTATATTGTCTCACTGTAAGTAACCACAAGGAAATAGAAAATTGCCTTTTTTAGAAATTTAATTTATACTATTTCATAAATGCACTAAAAAAGGTTGAATTGTTTAAATGATAAACACAAATATATAATAAAATCTATGAGATGCAATAAAAACTCTTTTTAATACTTATTATAACTTGTACAAAATACCTATCATACCAGTTGCAGAAAAGGGGTAGTGCTCAAGCTAATGCTACTATCCTTGGAAGTGAGGGGGCTTTCAAAGGACATACCACCTTTTACAGTCTTTCTCCCCAGGAATATTTTCTGGTTTTCAGTGCATTTGTAGAAAATGCAAACAAGAGTTGTGTTTTACTGAAACACAGAAGGTAAGGAATGAAGCCTGGGTTTAATAAAGTGACTGATTTATGAGAGAGGGCGCTGAAGGAGGAGGATCCATTAAGAAGGAAATAAAAAAAATCTAGATATAGATCCATCTCTCTGCCACTAGGTCCTGTGGTCAAATTCTGGATTCATGAGGATGAAAACTAGACTCCAAGAAATTAGATATTGAGTAAATGCTGAGAGGGAGAGAGCTGGAGAGACTGGGGAGTTTTGTCAGTGGAATGGAGATTTTGGTGATTAGGCCCAACCAGATTGGAGGATCCTTAACAAGTCAGCGAGTGATTTGAGATGTCATGAAAGTTGTCTGGTATGGGTGTTAGAGACAGAACTGTGTTCCCTCCCAATGGATTTGTTGAAGCTCCAACCCTTGGTGTGACTGTACTTGAGATGGGATCTTTACAGAGGTAATAAAGGTTAAATGAGATGATGAGGGTAGCACCATAATCCAATAGAAGCTCTGTCATTGTAGGAAGGGAAGAGACATCAGGAAAAGCCCCTTGAGGACAAAAGGAGAAGATGGTTATCTACAAGGAGAGAGGTCTCAGAGAAACCCACCTTGCCAACAGCTTGATATTAGGATTCAGCCTCCAGTGTGAGTTTAAGTCACATAGCCTGTGGTATTTTGTTACAGCAGCCCCAAAAAACTAATACTAAGAGTAACAAAACAAACAAACAAACAAACAACAAAAAACCCCCACAATTTAGGATTAAGGGCTCCCAGGTAGTAATATGGGAGAAAACTACAATAGGATCTCTAAAGAAATACTAAATTTGGGGCTTGTTCCTTTGGCAACTATAGGTCAAAATGAAACTGATCATTTTTTGAGGGAAAACAATGAAATCATCTTTGAAGTATTATCCAAAATTTGAAAAAATATGATAAAAACCATTAGGTGTGGGAAAAGGAAGGAAAATAATCATTCAACAAAAAGTGAAAAGGACCCATCATAGTTAGATTATGAAAATATCAAATACTGAAAAATAAAAATTGGATAAAGCTAGCCCCATAGGAAAACAGCAACTGATACATTCTCTGACTCCCCCAAAGAAGTCATGGAGACCAGAAGAAAATGGGAAAATGTTTTGAAAATGCAGTAATATCAACTCAGAATTCTAAATCTAGTAAAAATATACTGTGTTAAACATGATGAAAAACTGAAGGGATTCTTGAAGGGGAAGAAGCCATTGCTAGCACTGTTGCTCTCATAGAAATCAAAGGAAGTCCATCAGGCTGAGAGCAGAGGAAAAATGAAAAAATTCAGAATTAAGGAAGAATAGGAGAAATAGCAAATGCCTAGATCAACACAAAAGAATATTTTCTCCTCCTAGATGTGGTCAAATATTTTTGACTGTTGAAATTAAAAAAAAAATTAACATTGCCTGGTGTGGCTTCAAATGAATACAAATGTGACACATTTAGCTGCTATCACAATAATTCCAGTTGGTGGAAGGGCAAAAGGATTTGTATGGATAAAAAACCACTACATTTTAATTTAAGTGTTTACATTATCAACTCTAGTGATCAATTATAAAAGTAATACAAAGAGACAAAGCTGGAAACCAGTGGACAAACAGAATATTAAAGTTATTAAAACAATTCAAAACAAGGCGGGCTGGTAGGAGCACATGTAGAGGGAACAGACAGAAAATTGAAGTAAAATTGTAGCTCTAAATATAGCCATGTCAATAATTACATTAAATAGGAATGGCTCAAATATTTCAATTAAAAGGCAGTTTTTGAGTGAATGAAAAGAAATGTGCTACTAGAGTCTAAACACAAAAGCACAAATATAAAAGGTAAAGGATGAAATGAAAGATACTACCATGCAAAAGTAAGCAGAAGAAAGATGTACTGTATACCTAAATGTTGATGAAACAAAGTTCAGAGAACAGAAAATGTACAGAGAGAAACAGGTATGTGACCTAAAGGTAAAAGGACAAGTGATCGGGAAGAAATCACAATTAGGAACTTACATGCCAAAGCCTTAGAATACATGAAGCAAAAACCAATAACATTAAAGGTACACATAGACAATCCTGCATTAGAATAATATCTGTTAACTCTTATTATAAAAACTGGACAAAAATATAAGCATGATGTTTTACTCCTAGTATTCACATCCTTGTATAATTCCTACCCTTGGACCTAGCAACTGACTTTTGCTGAATAAAACATGGAGAAGGGAAGGGTTGTTTTTTTTTTTGTTTTTTTGTTTTTTTTTCCACATCTGAGGTTGCTTTATAAAGGTCCACAGCATCTATCTTAGATTCTTTCTTTTCTTGGCCCCTCTTGGCTGACTCTGTTGATGAAACATACCACCAGGTTGTGAGCTGCTCTGAAGAGAGATGCACATGGCAAGTGGTCAAGCTGGCTTCTAGTGAAGAGCCCGTGAGGAACTGCAGTGAGCAGACCCTGGGAAACTGTCCACAACCACAAGAGTCAGCCTGGAGTGGGGGTCCCTTCCAAAACCAAGGCATGAGATGACACAGCCCTGGCCAACAACTTGACTAAACATGTGGTAGACCTGGAGTCAGGGAAAAAGCCAGCTACATCTGAATCTGGAACAGGAACTGTGAAATATTGGATGCTTTAGTCACAAAGTTTAGAATCAATTGGTTACAAAGCAGTAGATGAGTAATAGAAACCTTATCTTCACAAAGTCTACTTCATTTTTAAACCAAATACAAATTTTATGTATTTAAATTCATTGATTTAATTTTAAACTTAAATTCAAATATTGATTCCAAAAGCAATAGAAAACCCCCAAAGGCTTACTTATATTCAATAAATTGAATCCAATATTTAAACTTCTCTGCAAAGAAATTCAGGCCAAGATGGCTTCAGTAGTGAATTCATCTTTCAAATAATTAGAGAAAAAAAAATTCTTTCCTTATGCAAATTTTCCAGGAAAAAGAAAAAAGAGGGAACATTTTTGTAACTTATTGGATGAGGTTACCATAAACTTCACATAAAGATCTAAGAACTTCACAGGAAAGTAAAAATATAAGTTTTAGCTCATAATTATAAATGTAAATTCCCCCCAAAAATGCCTTCAAATTGAATTAACTAATAAAAAGTATAATACCTCATGACAAGCATATCTCCAGAAAGCAAGAACATTTTTTAACATTGGAATATGAGCTAACATAATTTATCACATTGACAGAATAAAAGAGAAAAAGCACAATATAATTTCATAAAATCAGAAAAAAAGGCTTATTGAATTCCAGTACCCATTTAAAATAAAGAAAAAAATAGTGAATTAGGGGATTAGAAGAAAACTTCTTTAATCTGATAAAGATTAAGAGAAACATGACCCAGAGCTTTGCCACCAAGATTTGGAAAATAGAATTATTCTGCTTATCACCACTTCTGTACAACAATTTGTTTGTGCTGGGAGGCGGGGGTGGTGTTGCTGGGACTGAACCCAGGCGCACTTTGCAACTGAGCTACATCACCAGCCCTTTTGATTTTTTTTTTTTTTTTTTATTTTGAGACAGTCCCACTAAGTTGCTAAAGCTGGCCTCAAACCTGTTCTCCTCCTGTCTCAGACTCCTGAGTCCCTGGGATTACAGGCATGTGCCACTGTGTCCAGTCTGTTCAACATGCTACTGTAAATGTTAGTCAATGGAAGAAAGAACAGTCACAAAAAAAAAAAAAAAAAGAAAGTACATTGAGAATAATAATGCCCACCTAAGGATTTCCACATACTGACCACTGCAACTTGTAAATATGCTTCTTAATGGCAAAATGGGCTTTACCTGTGTGATGGAATTTAAGGAACTGAGATTGGGGAGATTCTCATGGTCTATACAGGTGGGCTCAGTATAATTACAAGAGTCCTTGTTAGTGAAAGAGGGAGGTTGGAGGGTCAGAGTGAGAAGGAGATTTGCAGATGCTGTGCTGTGGACATTGACAGTAGAGGAAATAGCCATGAGCCAAGGAGAGAAAGTGGCCTCTGGTGGCTGGAAAGGCAGGAAAGTGGACGCTTCCAGGTTATCTCCATAGTGAACGTCTTCCTGCCAACAGCATGGTTTTAGGCCAGTGGAAGCTGACCTCCAAAACTGTAAGCTAATGAACACTTGTTACTTGAAGCTCCAGAATTAGTGGTAATTTATTATAATAAATTAATAATTTATTACAGCAGCAATAGGACACTAATCCAGAAAGGATTGTTCACATACATAATTAAGAGTGCAAAGATTCAATGTATCATTTTAGCAAGAACAGTGGGTTCTGAGTGGAGATGAATCAATTGTATTTCTATAAATTTGCAATAAACAATTGAAAAATAAACGTATTTCTAAAGTACCCTAGTTTCTTCACTAGTTATAGATATTCTTGTTTATGTATTTAAATTCACTGATTTAATTTGAAAATTGAATTCAAATATTGATTTTGGATTAGAAGGTTCAATACTGTTTGGATATCAATTCTCTTCAAATTTATCTATATATTCAGTGAAAAAGCAACAAAAATCCTGGAATCTTAGAAATTGACATGTTGACTCTCTTATCTTTATGGGAGTAAAAATAATCAAGTCAATCTCTAATTTGAAGAATGAAGTTCCAGTATATTTACAACCAGATACAATATTTACTATAAATGTTTAGTAATTAATATTGTGATGTTTGCACGAGGATAGATAAAAGGACAAAGGAATGAGATAGAATTCAGAAAGTGGTATACAGGGTTGGTCTCCTAACTCAGGCCAAAGGTATCATGGGTCCTCAGAGAATGATCACAGAGGCTGGATTAGGACCCAGTAAGTGAAGCACCAGTCCTTTGTGAAATCTGAGAAGGGAGACATTTCAAAACCTAGCAGGGAAGGATGCTTTTCCACCTTTGTCACAGATGTTATTGCCCATACAAATTTTAGGGAAAAAGCATACAGATGCCCTTTGACTTAGCGTAGGGTTATGTCCTGATAAATCCACCATAAATTGAAAATAGCATGTTGAAAATGCACGTAATGGGTGCTGGGGATGTGGCTCAAGCGGTAGCGCGCTCGCCTGGCATGCGTGCGGCCCGGGTTCGATCCTCAGCACCACATACCAACAAAGATGTTGTGTTCGCCGAAAACTGAAAAATAAGCATTAAAATTCTCTCTCTCTCTCTCTCTCTCTCTCTCTCTAAAAAAAAAGAGAAAAACTCCAACGTGGAAGTACAGATTGCTTTATCATTTTTGTGCCATCATAAAAGTTTAAAAAAAAACCCAAAACTCAAACTGGTAGTGTATGCCTGTAATCCCAGTGACTTGATGGATTGAGGCAGGAAGATTGCAAGTTTAAGACCCTCAGTAACTTAGACCCTGTCTCAAAATAAAAACTAAAAAAAAATTATTTTACTTTTAAGTTTATTGATCATACATGAAGTATACAATATTTGCAATTCGTAAATAGAAATATATAAAACAAAAATAAAAATATGAAGTATATAATCATAGAGATAAATTATACTTATGGATATATTAATCAAAGCAGCTTTGTGATGCCAATATCCCCCTATTAGTTTTGCAAAATCTTCTTCACTTATGATAATCAATGCAGGTTAGAAGGGAGAAAGACTGGTGAAATGCTCTTTATCTCTCTATTTCACGGCTGGTTTGTAATACATGTCAACATTCTGAATAGCATCCCAAACTTAGACTACTTTACGGAAAATTATTTTGAAGGACTTATTTTGTTTCTATTAAGCAGAGCATGAGAAAGACAGATCTTTCATTGGTAACTCAGAGCAGTAACATAGATGTTAATTTGCCATGCTATGTAGTCTCAGGAGTCTTTATGATGCCTCTTGCCCCATACTAAATTACCCCAGTTGCTGACATTTAGCTGTCACCAAGCAAGAGCTTATCAATATAGGTTAAGTGGGTGTCTCTGTTTGCAGGCTACACACACACACACACACACACACACTCACTCACACATACACACCATTCCTATCTCCTACAGTAACAGAGTTCTTGTACTAGAAGAGATGGAAAGAGTTTCTTAGGAATTTTCTAGTTTTATTTTTGCAGGACATATTATAAAATATTTTGTAAAACAGACAAATAAGAATGAAAAAATACTAAGATACCATGCTGGGCATGTAAGAAAAGTCAAAGAATTGAATGACAATGTGAAGTCTCAAAGCATGTCAGTAGATGAGTGCAGTGGTCTAAAATTAAGAAAATGAATTCACTGGAGAGAAATACAATACAAAATTTATCACTTAGGTCAAAATAAGGGCATGAGTAAGTTCAGGTGAGGATTCTGAACTGTGGTCCCACCTACCACAGCTAATCTGGCCACTTCCACTCCTTGGAAGTACTACCCACTCTGTTCAATCTGATCAGGGAGATTTCCCTTTAAACCCTTCAAAGAAAGATTAAATTTCCTAACTATGGCATGCTCCTGCTAATTCTATGCAGAGGTGAACATCAGTGACACCAGTTAATGTAATTCTTCACTTGCCTGGAAAGCTATTTTCATTCTAATGCTATTGGAAATGAAATTGAAGGCTTTCAGTCTACTGTGCCTCCCAGAAACCTGACTCCATGTAGAACCTCCTTTGGAGTCTCCTCATTGTGTGTTTTCCTACTGCCTCCTTCAGCTACCACCTAAAATTCAAGCCCTCTGATCAGTTGCTTTTTATTAATTGTTACCCCCTCGCAATTCTGGCTTCAATATAAATTTAAGAAACCCTGAATTATTTCTTTATTGGTTTCAATTTTAATATTAAAATTTCATTTATTTGTGCAAATTACTGAGACTTTTCTTCAGGTTAAAATCTATGTGTCAAATCGAAGTTTCATAATTCTCACTCTTTACATATGATTTACCATTGTTCATTATTAAGCAGAAATCACTCCTATTTACCTACATTGTTCAGTATATGAAAGTCTTGAGAAGGCATTGAGTATCAACTTTAATAGATAATTAACAGTAGTTGTTATTTTACATCAAGAATAGTCAACCAAATTGTGCTTAATTCAGTTCACTTTAACTAAAACATAAGTCCATTCTTTGCTCTAGTTTCTACATATGAGAGAAAATATTCAACCTCTGACCTTCTGAGTCTGGTTTATTTCACTTAGCAAGATGTTCTCCAATTCTACCCATTTACCGACAGATGTCATAATTTCATTCTTCTTTATGGCTGAGTAAATCTCCATTTTTCATATATGTCATATTTTCTTCATCCAATCATCTACTGAGAGACATCTAGGGTAGTTCCGTAACTTGGCTACTGTGAATCCTGCTGCTATAAATATTTGGTATGAATGTATAACTATAGTATGCTAATTTTAGTTCTTTTGAATAAATATCAAGGAATGGTATAGCTCGGTCATATGGTGGGCCCACTCCTAGTCTTTTGAGGGATCTCCATACATTTAAAAATTGGCATTACCAATCTGTAGTCCCACCAATGATGTTCAAGTGTACCTTTCCCCTCATATCCTCACCAGCAATCATTTGTATCTGTAATGATTGCCATTCTATCTACAGTGAGATAGTTTTAATTTTTATTTCCCTGATTGCTAAGATGTTAACTTTTTACCATATATTTGTTGGTTATTTGTATTTCTTCTTTTGAGACTTGTCTGTTCAGATCATTTTCCTGTTTATTGATTGAGTTATTTGCATTGTTGGTGTTAAGTTTTTTGAGTTCTTTATAAATTTTCGTTATACATAACCTGTCAAAAGAATAATGGACTAAGATTTTCTCCCATTCTGTAGATTCTTTCTTCATACACTTAATGACTTCCTTTGTTGTGCAAAAGCTTTTTAATTTGAGGCCATCCCACTTTCTAATTCATGGTTTTGTTTCCTGAGCTTAATGGATCTTACTAAGAAAGTTGGTGCTTGTGCCAATATATTGGAGTGTTGACTCTGTGTTTTCTTCTAGAAGTTGCAGTGTTTCTGATTTAATTCTTAGATCTTTTGTCTTCTTTGTGTTTATTTCTGTGCAGGTTGAGAATAAGATATCTAGTTTCATTTTTCTATATATGGGATATCTAGTTTTCTAAGCAAAACTTGTTTAAAAGGCTATCTTTTCTTCAACATTTTTTTTAGCTTTTGTACAAAATTTTATTTATTATATTTTTATTTGTTCTTTTTAAATATACATGAAAGTAGAATGTATTTTGACATATTGTAGCTATATTGAATACAATTTATTCTAATTAGAATAGCATTCTTGTGGTTATACACAATGTGGAGTTTTATGGGTCATGTATTCACATATAAACATAGGAAAGTTATGTCTGATTCATTTTTCTGTCTTTCCAAATCCCATCTCCCCTCCCTTCCCTTCATTCCCCTTTGTCTAATCCAATGAAATTCTACTCTTCTCTTCCCACCCCTTTATTATATGTTAGCATCCATATATCAAAGAGACCATTTTGCCTTCTGTTTTTTGAGACTGGCTTATTTCACTTAGCATGATAGTCTCCATTTCTATCCATTTACCCACAAATGTCACAATTTCATTCTTCTTTATGGCTGAGTTTTAAATATATATATATTTCACATTTTCTTTATCCACTCATTTGTTGAAGGCACCTAGGTTAGTTCCATAGCTTTGCTATTGTGAATTGACCTGCCATAAACATTGATTTGACTGTGGATATATTATGCTGATTTTAAGTCCTTTGTTCAATCTATGTTTTTGTCACCTTTTTTGAGTACTAGATGACTATGTCTTCTATGTGATTCCATTGGTCTCCATTTCTGATCATATGCCAGTTCATGTTGTTTTTGTTACTACAGCTCTAGAATCATTGGAAATCAGGTATTCTGATGCTTCCAACATTGGGCTTATTGCTCCGTATTGTTTTGGTATTCTGGGTCTTTCATTCTTCCATAGAATTTTAGGACTTTTTATTCCCAGTTCAGTAAACAGGATCAACTCAATAGATGCATAAAAAAGCTTTTAGCAAACCCAGCACTCATTCATGCTAAAAGCACTGAAGAAACTAGGAATATAAGAAATGTTTCTCAACATCATAAATATATTTACAAGACAAACCCAAAGCCAATATCACACTGAATGGAGACAATCTAAAAGCATTTCTTCTAAAATGTGAAACAAGGAAAAAATACCCCATCTTATGACTCCTATTCATTATAGTTCTTGAAACTCTAATCAGAGCAATCAAACAAGAAAAAAAAATTAAAGATATACAAATAGAAAAACAAGAAGTCAAATTATCCTTGTTTGTGGATGACATGAACCTATAATTGGAGATCCTAAAAAACTCTACCAGAAGATGTCTAGAGCTGAAAAACAAATTCAGCAAAGTAAGATATAAGATATATGACCAGCATGTAAAAATCAATTATTTTTCCATACTAAAAAACAATTCTGCTGAGAAAGAAATCAAGAAAACAATCCCATTCAAAATAGCTTAATAAAGAATAAAATAAGATACTTGAGAATAAATCTAACAAATAACATAAAAGACCTCTACAATGAAAATTATTGAACCCTGAAGGAAGAAATTTAAGAAGACCTTAGAAAATGGAAAGACCTTCCATGTTCTTGGTCAGTCAAAATTAATATTTTTAAAATGTGCATATTACCAAAAGTAATCTTCAGATTCAATGCAATACCCATCAAAATAATAAAGTGTGCTATTTTCATGGTGTGTTCAGAAGACACATCTCTTAAGTAATTGGCATTTGATACAGATTTGAATACAGTGGGAGAGGAAGTTTAGGAATATCTAGGAGATGCAAATTCAGGCAGAAGTCACAGCGGTGGCAAAAGGTCTAGGTGGGACAGTTCTTTGTAAATACAAAGGATGGAAGAAAGCCAACCAGCACTCAGGTACCAGATGATGCTGAGCATTTGAGTCATGGGAAAACCTCTGCCTTGTATTAAGAGTGGTGTGAAGCTCATGGAAAGTTTCATTCAGGTGCATGGTAAGACCTGATTTAAGACTTATGTGGGGAGTTACGGTTGCAGGAAAGTATGTGGCAGAATGCTCTGAGACACACCAGACAAAGATCATGCTAAGAAGGATGAGAATGCTACTTATAGACATAGGATTAGAAAAAGCTGTGAGATCCAGGATTTTCCAGTAAAAGCAAGCTCCATTTGGTGGTTTCTTTGCTCCTGTGGTGTAGTAATAAGCTAGAATGTAAAACTCTTCCTTCTGCCAGGCAACAGCATAAGCTGAACTGGCCCAATGGGGACAAAGGTAGCCAAATGTGGCAAAGGAGATGGGCCTTTGTTGAGTACCAGATGACTATATCTATTCTTCTGATTCCATTGGTCTCCATATCTGTCCCACAAAGGGATGCTACTTAAGCATCTTGTAGTGTTTCCAATCCCTTTCTCCTGCTGGTGGTAACAAACCCATTCTCCATGAATCTTTACATGTTTCTGCACAATTGGGGCTTTATAAGAGAACATTACTGGTAACTTGGGTTACAGAATAATTGAGTGCAAAACATGCCTTGGAGATTAGAAACTATGCATGCCCTGGGGCTTGTTTGCTTACTTTCCATCACAGCAAACTCTGTTCCTAACTCCCCTGCGGCTATTGACTTGTATTAAAGGGTAAAGACCATCTCTTTCTCTCCTATGGTGCATCCCTGTCCAATATAACTGGTATCCTCGTAGGGAGAGATTAGAACACAGTCACACACAGAGAAATACTTCAGAAGAAACTGATCCTTGACCTAAGACTCTCAGCCTCTAGGATTGTGAGAAAAATAAATGTTGCTTAAAGCACCCCAGTCTCTGATACTTAGATGTGACAACCCCAGCTAACTAATACAATGTGTATGAGAATACATTGTACACAAGTCTGATCATATCATCTCTACTGTTGGTAACTAAACTGTGAAGAAGAGACAAGATCTCTGACCCTCATGAGCAGAGAATTGTTTGGGACTCTTGAAACAAGGCAGGGTATAGATCTGGAGATGAAGTTTGTGATTTTCTTATTTGAGAAAGTTCTCTATGTTGATTATTCCTAAGCATTCTTATAATCTCATGTATTTAGGGCTCCTGTTTGGAGTGGCAAATTCCTGCCCTTAGGAACATGGGTGCTGCTTGTGTTCTGTCAAGTGGAATCCTGTTGTGGAGTGTTGGCTTCCCCCTGTGAATTGCAATATTGGTAGAACAATGGTCCATAGTGACAATACCATTTGAACTGCTATTTGGTGCAAGAGACAGGGTAGAAACTCTTGAGAAGACTCAGTAATTGGCACACATAATTTTATTATAACATAGGTCATGATCATTTCACTTTTACTTCAGAGAAAATAGCCACATAGATTATACAAATGTCTACCTGACATATACAAAGTCAAAGTAATGGTGCAACTCAAAATGAAATCTACGTAGGAAAACGGAGGTTTACCTACTAGATTATGTGTATAGGAGGAAAAGTAGAGAACTGAAATTAGAATTAGAAAAACAAATATGACCAACAACCATGAATAAAACAACAACCTTGCCAAATTCTCTCATGATTTATAAGAGTTGATTGTGGGAATGTGTTTGAACTTTCTCAGTAGACAATGGAATAAACAACTCTACTATTAACACACAAAATAGACAAGTGCTGCCACAATTTGAAATCTTGTGCATTCTGTTTATTATTGTTAGTTTTTAAAAATCTCATTGCTCTGGTTGGGAATTCCAGTTCAAAGATTGAAAGAAGTGTTAATAGTAGACAGCTTACACTGTGCCAGATCAAAAGATTTCTAAAATTTTACCATGAGTTATGATGGTTGGTATGAAATTTTTCCTATGAGATTTCTCATTACGGGGATCACAATTTTTGGTGTCCTTTTTCATGATTTTTCACTGTGTACGATGCTTCTTCCCAACTCACTCTCTCTTCTACCTGATTTGATTACTTGAGGCAACACAGTTTCTTTCAGATCTAGGCCAAAGTTGTTGTTGTTGTTGTTCTTTTTTTGTTTTTTTTTCTTTTCTTTTTTATTTTCCATTTGGAAATGTGTTTCTTTCTTTCTTTCTTTCTTTTTTTCTTTTTTTGGTGGTGCTGGGGATTGAACCCAGGGCTTTGTGCATGCAAGGCAAGCACTCTACCAACTGAGCTATAATCCTAGCCCGGCAATGTGTTTCTTAATGTCTTTTAAAAAGTCCTTCACGTTGACACTTGCCAATCCTTGTGTGCCTTTCTATAGCTTAGGGTTTCTGTTATAAGCTCCATGGACTTACATTCATGATCCCTGTGTCTTGAAAACTCCCAGAGTACAACAAACTGCTCACCTTCATTGTTGAGTGAGCAATAAGGAATGTGTGCACAGCATTGCCCATCAGGAATGAGGGATGACAATGTGTAGACTATCTAGGCTTGTGCCGAGTAGACTTTGAACATCTTGAGAGTAAAACTTAGAAACCTGAACTAGTGTTTCCTTTTGCATGTCTTCCTCCTTTGGACTTGGAAAATGAAATTCTGGATTTTTTGTGGTGGAAAAAGCAAAAGTCAGTCTGTGCATTCTCCAATGACCACTAACTCATGTCATATTCTTTTCTATAAAATTGTTTAATGAATCCTCTTTTTCAATTGCAGTCACATCCTGCCCCTATGAATACTTGTGAGATAAGGAAATACTGCTGTGGCGTAGGATCAGACATTTGCGAGAGCAACTACTCAGAAGTCTAACGTGTAGACACATGGGTTCCATGTTTTGTGGTGAGAAGGTTGGTTTGAAGGCCACCTTGGGAAGCAATTCCTGTGAAGTCTTTGAACGCATCCCTAATATACCCTGTGACTGACTTTTCTCACATTATTTTGAAGCTAGTTTTCCTGAATGTGGTCAGGCAACTTATTGATAAAGCTACTGTTCCTGAGCAAAGGGGAGTATATTGATGACATCCAAATGCAGAGTTGTGCTAATACATGAGAAGGAAGTTGTAAGCCTCTTTTTTATCTTTGTAGAATTATTATTGGGATGCCTGACCTCATGTGTGGATGCAGTTTTTAACATCAGTTCTCTGTAATTTGGAGCATGACTTTTGCAGGTTTCATCAGTATGAAATATAAGCACCCTGCCTTGAAACAGTGTGCATCATACAGTAAACACCATATGGGTTACCAGGATGATTTAGAGGTACGAAGTCACGTTCCTCTTATATCACCCTGCAAGTTACATTTTTCTTTGAGCTCACAAAATTTCCCAGTAAATTTGTCAAAACTGATAGTCCTAGATCCCCCAAATTATCTTTTCTTAATTATTATTATATAATTAATATTTTATAAATTATACATCAATAGAAAAATATATTTAGATACATCTGACAACATGTCAATATCAACAACATGTTAATAAAATCATATTTAAGGGATTTCTTAAATTTTTCCCTTTTCTTCTGGACTCTCACTGTTACAAACCTCCAACTGTCCCAATGACCATGGTTAATTACTCCAGGTGGCAGAGTGACTTGGTATACTATGCTGAATAGTGTTTCTTCATGTTTGTCAGAGTTCTCCAGAGAAACAGAATCCATAGATATATGCTTATACAAACATTCCTTGACTCACAATAGGGTTATGTTCTAGTAAACCCAATGTATGTTGAAAATATCATTAGGTTGAAAATACACTTAATACACTTGACCTTGGCTTGACCTACTTGAAATGTGCCCAGGACACTTTTAGTAGCCTACTCCTAGGCAAAATTACATAACACAAAAGCCCATTTAACCACAAAAGGCTGAATATCCCATGTAATTTATTGACTACTATACTACAAGTGAAAAACAGAATGGTTATATGGGTATGCTTTCACATCATTGTACAATTGGAAAACCATAAGTCAGTAGCTATGTGTGTATGTGTGCATGTGCACAAGTGTATAAAACTTAAGATTGATTATAAGGAATTGGCTCATGTGATATGGAGGCTGAGAAGTCCCACAGTTTGCCACCTGCAAGATGAAGATGCAGGAAAGCTGGTGATGTAATTCAGGCTGAGTCTGAAGACCTGGTAACCAACAGATCTGAGGGTGTAAATCTCAGTCTGAGGGCAGGAGACACCCTCACCCACACACACCACACATGCTATCTGGAAATAGTGTCTCATCTGGGTACCCCAAGTACAGTCATGTTGACACACAAAATTTCCCTTCACAATCCCCCAAATCCAGTAGGAGTTGCTGAAAGTGACCTTATTTAGAGATAGGATCTTTGCAAATGTAGGTAAGGAAGTCAAGGTCTGGTCATATGGGATTAAGGTGGGCCCTAAATTAAATGACAGGTTTGCTTATAAGGAGAAGGGACACAAATACTTACAAGGACAAAGCCCATATGCAAGTGGAGTGAGAAACTAGTGGGATGCCTAGGACACCACAGAGGGTGGAAGCCCTTAGAAGTTAGGAGAGTCTTTCCTGGAGCCTTTAGCAGAAGCTAGGCCACACCAGAACTTTGATTGACACCAGACTCCAGAGCTGAGGGAGACTAAACTGGCATTGGTTTAAACCACTCAGTTTGTGGCAATTTGTACAGCCTCCTCAGAAAATGAGTTCACTCCTTTGCTTGCTCAAAAGATCCTGGGGACAGTGATGATGTGATGTGTCCCCTGGTAGAAGTTTTCTCCATTTGGGGACCAGGACATTCAGCATCACAGGAACAGCAAACACAAATCAAAAGAGATGGTTGGGCCAGTTTTTACCCTTTGATTCTTGAACTCCTGTACTCTTCTCCCCGGGGACCCAAATGTATGTGTCTGTGACAGCATAAATATATATGCCCTTGACTCAGAGTGTATCCAGTCATCTCTTGGCATCCACAGGGGATTGGATCGAGAACACACACCATTGATAAAATCTGCAAACACACAGCTCCTTTATATAAATGGCATAATATTTGCATATAACCTATACCCATCCTTCCTTATGCTTTAAATCATCTCTAGATGACTTACAATACCCCATACAATGTAAATGCTATGTAAATAGTAGTTATACTGTATTATTTAGAGAATAATGATGAGATAAAAGTCTGAGCATATACACATACAAATTTTTAGAAATATTGTCCATCTCCAGTTGGTTGAACCCATGGATAGGAGGCTCATGCGAAAGTCCAGGGGAGATGGCAGTCATCCTAGCATCTCCCCTGGAACCCAGCTCTGCCCCTTTGCCTCGACTGAGCCATTTCATCACCATCTCTGTCCAGCCACTTTGGGCCATCTGGAATGTGGCAACACAAGTTGACTCCACTGGACAGGGGCCTTTTCTTCCACCTCCTTTGCTTCAAACAAGATGTTCTGCTTGCACCTCAGGTTATGTGATATCCCCCAATGCCTCAATGGTACTAGCTGAGGCTCAGTAAGAATGGCAAGAAAAATAGAGGAAATAAATCATTGTATTAAGATATTATTTTATATCAACAATAACGGAAGTGAAACAATAATATTACCACTTTTGTGGCCCACTATAAAAACTATCCACATCTGCCTTAGAATAATCATCATCTAAGAGTTTTATCTGATGATGATGAGTCAGGAACACCCTAGCCCATGTCTATGACATGAATTTTGCATTAATTCAATTTCATTTGTTAAGTAGTAATCTTGTAGGAGAAGTACAGTCCATTTTAAATATTCTATCACTTAAGAAAATACTATAACTTGTATTATTATTCTATAGAACAAATAGTGACAACATTTTGTGGCTTAAAATAAGTATAGTCAATTATTAGATAATTGCAATAATTTCTGTGAATGAGTTTGAACAGGAAACAGCAAGACAGCCTGTCTCTGCTCCCAGATAAAGATGTGAAGGAGAATGAAGTCTGGTGACCAGGCAACTTGAGGCCTATTCACCTGCGGGTCTGGGTTTGATTCTGGCTAACAGCTGAATAAACCTTATGAGTCCCTATCAGGTGGGTTACCTCCATCTGATCTCTCCATGTGCACTGGGCTTCCTCACACTATGGGGGTTTGTTCCCTGACAAAGTAAGAATGAGAGCACAAAAGATAGTCAGGAGGATATTGTATTCCAGGAATGACTTCACCTCAGAAGGTAAAGGGCTTCATTTCTAATGTAGCCCCTCCTTACCTGAAAGGGATACTCTCCAAGAACTTCAATGGGTGCCTGAAGTTGAGATCGTACTACATTCATACTTATGACCAAGTTTAATTTACAAATTATGCACATTAAGAGATTAACAACAATGATATAATGGAACAATTATAATATTATACTATAGTAAAACTTAAATCATACAAACTGCTTCTTTCTGGAATTTTCCTTTTCATATGTTCAGTCATTGACATAAGGCAACTTAAATGAAAGAAAGTGAGACTCTGGATAATAGGGGACTACTGTACCCTGTTAGTCTGGAGAGGCGCAGGCAGTGTCAGCAGGGAGAAATACAGACTGCCCTGTGTGCAGGACAAGTGTCAGTTCCACTGTAAGACATGGGGATGGTGTGTAAGTGGGGTTTTCATCACTGTGACCAAAGTAACTGAAAAGAACAACTTCGGGGAGGAAAGTTTATTTTGGCCTATGGCTTCAGAGGTTCAGTCCATGGCTGCTGCTTCCAAGGCAATGGAGGAAGAACAACATTAAAGAAGTGCCTTTGAGAGGAAGGCTACTCACCTCATGTTAGCCAGGAAGCAGGGAGAGAAAGTGTGGGAGGAGGCAGGAACAAAGATATAATCCCCAAGGCATGACCCCAGTGACGTGCTTCCTCCAGTTATGCCCCACCTGCCAACAGGTACCATTTAGTAGAGTAGTCTTTTCATATTATTAATGGATTAATCCACTTGTTAGGTTACAGGCTCATAAACTAATCATCTCACCCATTTCGACATTGTCTCAGGAGCTTTGGGAGAATATCTCAAATTTAGACATAATGGACATATTATGGTGGCCACTGTTGGAACCTACTTGTGCTGCAGGAATGAACGAACCCACACTCTGTTTTTGTGCCCAATGCTGCACTGTGCTAAACACACTCCTTATAGCACCTTCATGAGGCAAGTGTCGAGAGATTCTTTTCTCCCATCCGCTTTTAGGCAAATTTTATGCATGAATATAACCTACATTTAAAAATATCTGATGTGGCCAAGTATTTTGCTCTTCAAACCTCTTTCTCCAGGCTAATAATTAAGGGAGCCACTAGGGGCCTCATTCCTATGCATTTCCTGTTTACACCATAGGGACATGAAAACAGGGCTTCTAATTAATCATTAGGTTTTAATTTTAGGCTGCCATTTTTATTAAATTTAATATATGTGTATTCGGTAATTGGATGTGACTGTTTATGACTTTTTTTTTTTAAGGGAGAAGAAGGAATTTTAAAAATCACATTTTTTCTTTTTTTTTTTTTTTTGGTAAGGATGCCACTAAATCAAAGAATTTTTTAGATGAGTCTGATTAAAATGCTTGTTGTCTAAGTGCTGGGGAATGATATTGGCCAAATTATATTGTTATATTGTATATTGTGTGCATGTGTGAATATGTAGCAACAAATCCCATCAGTATGTACAACGAAAATGCACCAATCAACAATATGGGAAAAAAATGTTTGTTGACTGAAGGAAATTAGTTTTTAATTTCATAGGATTATTATAGAGCCAGGCATGGTGGCACAGCCTCCAGATCAGGACACTGAGGCAGAAGGATCACAAGTTTGAGACTACTTTCATAAACCTAGCAAGACCCTTATCAATTCACTGAGATTCTATCTCCAAAAATATTAAATAATATTTTAAAAAGTATAGATCTCTTAATACTCCCATAGGTTCAATATACAGTACAAATGTATATGTTAGAATTTTATCTAAAAACAATGTTGTAAATCATTTGAGTGAGCACCTTTATTTTGCCTCTCAAGCATAAAGAAAATAGATTATTACAAATACAAATATGCTTAAAATAATGTGCTATATTGACATACTTCCTTTTACTTTGTAGACCTACTATTGGATAGTAGGGGAACTTTTGAATAACATTACCTAGTCTTAGTTAAAAAAATACAAAATTTTTAAATGTGATGAAAAAGCAGAAGGGTACCATGAAAATGATCATGAAATGCTGTTAATAATTTGGATTTCAGCATGAAATTTGATGCATCCAAATAGTATTTAAAAACAAGGATTTCAGTGGAAGCTAAGTCAGTGGTCTAAATTTGCTGAAAAATGGCATCACATGTGTAGACATTTCTGAACACTGGTGGCAAGTTCATTAGGGCCAGTTTGTCTAGATGAACAACAATCAATTGAGATGACATCTCTGTATCAGAAATGTTTTATCCTTGCAAACAAGGTTATGCAGAAGACACAGAAAGTGCTAGTGGTCATTTTTATTGCTCAAAGTAAAAAATAATAAAATAAAGAGTGACTACAATTCTGAAAAATGAGCTGCATATAAAGAATGAAATATGTATATATTTTACATATGAAAGTAATTACAGGTAATCAGGGATATTTTTAACAGTTTTATAAAATAGGAGTCTTGAGTAACTGACACATTTTTTGTGTGTTTTAAAATATTCAAAATTAATATTAGCCAAAGAAAGACCCTCCCAAACCTACTCAAACATATTTGATGTGGAATACAAAGTACGCAAAAAGATTTTCTTTTTCAAATTCATCAAATAATCTTACGATTCAATTTATTTTGTTTTAATTAAACTATGAATAAAATACTGGTTTAAAAAATTGAATAAATTATAAGGAAATGCTAATATTGGTTTATGAATATTAATGTATCAGCATGCATGGAAGTATCACTAATCAGACAACCAGCACATGGTTAGAATGCGTCTGCCATGTGTAGCTCTGACGTTATGTAATCAATAAAGTCAAAACTCACAGCTCAAGTTCAAGTATAATCACACAAAACTCCTTGAGTGTTATAGACTGAAATATGCCCACCCCTCGAATATTCCTATCTTGAGGCCTCCATACCCATTATGATAGTGTTTGGAAAAAGGCCCTTTGGAAGGAAGTAGGATGAATAAGACAATGATCTGATGGGATGGCATTGGTAAAAGAGAGGATAAACTAACAGAAAGCTTCCTCTGTCTCTGTCTTATGTGCACAGAAGAAAGGACATGTGGGGACACTGTAAGAAAGTATCCAACTGCAAGTCATGAAGAAATCCTCATTAGAAACTGACCCCATTTGATCTTAATCTTGGACTTCCAGTGTCCAGAACTGTGAGAAAATAAATTTCTCCTGGTTACGGCAGCCGGTCAAAGATATTTTGTTAAGGAAGCCTGAGAAGTCACAGGTTTCTTTGGGGGGTAGTCAGGATAAATAAGCAATTGGTGTATTAATCTCTCATGTATAAAGGAAATATGCCAATCTTTGCAAGCATAATACTTTATTCTTAAAATTCATCAATTCCATTAAAATAATATGTAATAATAACTAGAAAGTATGAACTGGGATTGAGACACAGAAACAGAGATAAAGTGGATAGTGAACAGAGATAGGACTCAGCAGCCCTCAGCAGAAAAAGGGAGATAAATTGAAAACATCAGTGAGAGGGCCATTAGGAAGATGATAGAATACGAAGTCTCAACTCTCATCCTCCCATAGAAACCTCAGTGTAACCATATGGACCAAACATTATGGGTCTGAATACCTTTATAGAGGTCAGAATCCCAGTTAAGAAATCATAGTATCCCAGATGAGCATGAAACTGAGAAAAGGTGCACTGAGGCAGGTCATAGAAATTTTACTTTACCACTGTCAGGTCCTCCTCTGGGCCAATATGTCTCAGCACCAAGAGCTGTATTCTTGCCTCATAACTTCTCTCTCATGAGAAAAAGAATGGATGGGGCCTTGAAATTCCTGGCCTTTTATTCCACTGCTTAAGGGACCAGATTCTTTCTCATTTCCCCAGCGGCACTGACAGAAGTGGCACAGCTCTGATTCCTGGGGACTGTAGGGACAACAGCCAGCACTGACAGAAGTGGCACAGCTCTGATTCCTGGGGACTGTAGGGACAACAGCCACTGGGGGGAGGTACCTGCTGCTTGTGGGGCTCTGTGAGATTGCTGGAAGGCACACAACCCAGACTTCTCTTTAGGGAGGGATGAAGAAGAGAAGACTGTGCTTCCCTTATCCCTGGGTCTTATTGCTCTTCTCCAAGAGGCGGTTTCTGACTCATAGAACATAGAGCTCTCTGGGAACTGGCATAGTTTGGTGGTATCAACTATGTGAAATGGAAAGGGGCAGGTGACTTTCTGTATATAAGAAACTCTGCTGCAAGATAGGGAGAAGGAGGCATCTCCACAGGGAGTGAGGTCTAGAAGTAGAGCACGCTGCATATGTCCCAGTTTGTCCCAGCAGTCAGACAACAGAAGGAGCAGGGGATTAGATGCCCCTGGTAAACAAACCCTCTCCTCAGTGAACCTCTCTATTTAGAATTTACACATACCAATGAAGACAAAGAAGGAACATTGATAGAAAAAGTGTGAGAGGCTCCCAGAAGCTCTTACCCAGGCTGGTTGATAAAGGTCTCACCCTGTCAAAACTAGTTTGTAAAGGTAACAGTTTCTTCAAATGCACAGGCATTACCAAAAAAAATACAAAAAATGAATAATCAGGAAAAAAATGACACAATCAAAGCAACAAAATTAATCTTCAGTAACTGAACCCAAAGAAATGGAGATCTATGAATTGCAGAAAAGAGTTCAATACAAATGTCTTGAAGCCTAGTGAGTTATAGGATCACAGAGGTAGATAATTAAACAAAGCTAGGAAAAAAAAATACATGACCAAAATGAGAATACCAACAAAGGAATAGAAATTATTTTAAAAATCCAGTAATTATGAAGCTAAAGAATATTATAATCAAACTAAAAAATACAACAAAGAGCTATATTAGCCAAGTTGATCAAGCAGAAGAAAGAATCAGAAAAAAACAATGACAGATGATTTGTCAGAGGTTGAGAGATAGAGAGAGAGAGAGAGAGAGAGAGAGAGAGAGAATATGTAAGGGACTTATGTAGCACTATTAAGTGACTCAATGTACTCATTATAGCATTCTCGAGAAGAATAAAATGGAAGGCAAGCAGAAACTTATATAAGGAAATAATGGCCAAAACTTTCTAGTTTGGGAAGAAAATTGGACATTTTAATTCATGAAGATCAAATGGCCCCCAAAGTGATGAACCCAAAGAAATATACACCCAGACACATTATGATCAAATTGTCAAAACTAACAAAGGTCGAATTTTGAAAGTAGCAAGAGAAAACCAACTCATCATGGAAAGGCAGCTACCAAAGTTTATCAACAGATTTCTCAGCAAAAACTTTGCAGGCCAGAAGTGAGGATGACAGTATATTCAAAGTATGGAGTAAAAGATCTGCCAATAAAACCACCTGGCAAAATTATCCTTCAAAAATGAAAGAGAAATTTAAAAAAAATATATATCTTTCCTAGATAAACATGATGTTGATGAACATGGGTGCAAAAATCCTCAGCAGAATACTAACAAATGAAATCTAACAGTACATTAAAAGGGTCAGACCTTATGATCAAGTGGAATTTATCCTTGGATTGAAAGGATAGTGTAACATGAAAATCAATTTATGAAACACCCCACATTAATATGATTATTTGCATCGATGTGGGCAATGTACTTGATAGAGTTCAATATCCTTCCTTCATAAAAACTCTCAAAAAACTAAGTGTGAAAGGACTAACCTCAGCATAATAAACTCTATATATGAACAGCCTACAAATAACTTCATAGACAACAGAGAAAAATTGAAAAGATTTTCCTCTAAACTCAGGATAAAGGCAAAAATGCCCATTCCAGCCTGTATTCAATGTAAGTTCTAACAAGTGAAATTAGGTAAGAAAAAGAAATAAAAAGCATCTGAGTAGGATGGAAAGACATAAAATGATTTCTATCTGCAGAGGACATAGTTTCTGTGTAGACACCTGGAAAGAATCCACTTAACTCTTTGAACCAACAAAAGAGGGTCAATAAAATTTCAGGATTAAAATTCAACATAAAAAGTTAGTTTAATTGGGCTGGGGTTGTGGCTCAGAGGAAAAGCTCTCGCCTAGCATGTGTGCAGCATGGGGTTGGATCCTCAGCACCACATAAAAATGAAATAAAGGTACAGTGTCCACCTACAACTAAAAAACAAATGTTAAAAAAGTTAGTTTAATTAAAAAATTTAATAAATAGAAGAAAGATGAGAAGAGGAAAGAGAACAGGGGGAGGGAAGAGGAGAGGGAAAGGAGAAGTACTGGGAACAGAAATAAGAGCAAGTTACATCCCATGCTTGTAAAATTATGTCCAAATGAATCCTAATATTATATCTAACTAAAATGCACTAATAAAAAATTTAGTTGTGACACAAATTAACAGTATGAAAGAAAATTTAGAAAACAATCCTGTGTAGAATAGCATAAAAAATGTAAAATCTTCCTTTTAAACCTCTATGAGTTAAAATTAAATGGATTATGAAGAGATGGCAAGTATTCTACTTGTATGAGAACCTCAACAGCTGTGTGTGACAAACTTAGCCAAACTGAATCCAACCTTCTTAATCCTTATAATGCTTCAACTAATCCATATGGTTTTGTGATGTTCAAATAAAAATATAGCAATAAATGTGTTGTTTCACACAAGTTTTACCCTAACCTGTATCATCCTGCTGAGATCTGGGCTCAACCACATTGACCTGCTGCACAGCGGTAGGCAATTTACTAAAAACAAACAAATCAAAAACCACAAGAGTAGCAAAAGCCTTGCTGCACCTCAGTTTCCTCATTATTCAACTGAGGATAGCAATAGCCTGTAGCCCACAGCATCATTCCATGAGGACTCAATGGCAGCGGGTTATGAATAATACTCCACACTAAATACCCTTCAAGCTGTTTCACAAAACCAGCCTTCATTACCATTGTCACCTTCATCATCATCACCACCACCACCACCACCACCACCACAATGGAACTATTCCTCACAAGCGATGTGTCTATGCCTTTTCTAGGGAAAAAAAGTATTTGTAAATAAAAATTTCAAGGTTGTCATAACTTTGTGGAAATTTGAAAGTTCATACTTTATATTCATATATTTGATCTTGATATAAACTGAAAATTTAGGGTAGATCACATTTACTAATTTAAAAAATTGTTGTGTAGGGGCTGAGGTCATAGCTCAGTTGTTGAGTGCTTGCCTTGCATATGTGAGGAACTGGGTTCAATCCTCAGCACCACATCAAATAGGTAAATAAATAAAACAAAGATATTTAAAAAAAAATTCTTGTGTGGCAACAATATTTTAAAAATTGATTTAAATATGCCTTGGGGTGAGATTAAAAAGAATCCAGCCAGTAAAAAAAAAAAAAAAAAAAAGCTGTTGCATTTCAGTATGGTTTTTATTAGTGTAATTACCACAAAAACAGCATAATCAAAAGGAACACTTGCGACAAATTGTAAATGAGTTAGTATTATACTTTTGATCCCAATTCTATAGAAAATGTGGTTACTAAAACAAAGGAAATATTCAACACAGGCTTTTGTTATTAACATGGAAACTAAACCAAGGTTTATATAACTGACAACTTTTAAGTGGATTTTTTCACATGAAATTAATTTAGCATTCCTTCCATTTTACGGCTCCAATATACATGAATAAGAGTTATTACAATGATTGAAAATGAGTGTGAAGTGACAGAGTATCCTTCAGAAATTTTCACATCTTTAAATGCAGTGAAAAATAGTTACAATTTACACTTATATAATCCCTAGAGGATTACTGTTTTAGTCAGCTTTTTCACTGCTGTGAACTGGAGACCTGACAAGAACAATTTTAGAGAAGGGAAAGTTTATTTGGGGGCTCATGATTTCAGAGGTCTCATTCCCTAGATGGCTGACTGCATTCCCCATGCCTGAGGTGAGACAGAATGTTAAGGTGGAACTGTGTGGTGAAGGCAAGTGGCTCAGGACATGATGGTAAGAAAGGAGAGAGAGAGAGAGAGAGAGAGAGAGAGAGAGAGAGAAACTCCAGTCAACAAGGACAACATATATACCCCAAAGACATACCCCAGTGACCCACCTCTTCAAGCCACACACCACCTGCCTACAGTTACCACCCAGTTAATTCCCAATAAGGGATTAATGCACCAATTAGGTTAAGCCTCTTATAACCCAATCATTTCATCTCTAAATTTATTGCACTGTCTCATACATGAGCTTTGGGGGGACACCTAATACCTTAGCCATAACAAAAACTATAACAAGCCATAAGCCTTTTTCAGTAAATAAAATTTTGATATCAACATGACAATCATAAGCCCATATTTAAAGTTAACTAATTAGTATTCAAACATCATTATGCCAGATTTACTTGTCAGAAAATGTCTGACTCTAGCTTAGCTTTAGTATCTAATTAGGAAAGATGCACCTGAGAGTCATTTTTCTTCTCTAAGAGACTCCTGTGCTGATTGAAGCCCTAACCCTTTTGAAATTCTGGTGTAGAGCTTCAACATTACACACCCATTAAAACCAAGATAGTTCTGTGAGATGCAAAGTGTAATCAGTGGGTCAGCCCCTCAGCAGTGAGATGCCACAGGAAATGTGCCGGCAGTTGGAGGTGAGAGTGGTGGGAGGCTTGGCTGAAGCTACCTCCTGGGTTGTCTTTTGGTCCATTTTATCCTGAATTCTTAAAAAAAAAAAATAGATCCCAGGGAAGGAAGATGTTTTCCGTGAGACTAGCAGGTAATTAACCAGGGACTGAGGTCCTGAGCTCTAGGGTAGTGCTCTTTTTGCTCCACTTTCTTATCTTTGTCCAAGATGTATGATTAGAAGAAACTTTGGAGAAATGCGTAAAGGTCAAGCCACTGTCATTTTATCTCCTAAGAGAGGAAATATTACTGAAGCAAGGAAATTACTTTGTCACATATAATCTAATAATATGAGGAATCAGAGAAAAATAAAGACTTCTTATGTAGCACATTCCATGGAGTGTGTTACCAATAAATAAATACAAATAAATATCTTCATGGGCACACCATTTAGCATGGAAATAAATCCAACTGGATTGTTAAATCAATTACTTTAAA
The DNA here is from genome assembly GCF_001458135.2 of Marmota marmota marmota. Classification (NCBI taxonomy): domain Eukaryota; kingdom Metazoa; phylum Chordata; class Mammalia; order Rodentia; family Sciuridae; genus Marmota; species Marmota marmota. The sequence goes on from NW_026000068.1 coordinate 9,474,194, forward strand.
AACTGCTGGATTTTTTACATTACTAAAACGTTAAAAATATTTTGAAAAAAGAATCCTTCACTTGTTATGTATATCACAAATTCTTCTAGAAATATACATGTTTACAAATTTAAACTAGGTTTGATTTGAAGAATGAGGAGCATAATGGTACCTATGTCTTAGGGTTTTGTGTGGATGAAGTGAATCAACACACATATACAGACCAACACAGTGCTATGGCAATCCTGAAAATGCAAACTTGATTAGTTAGCTAGGGCTGCCATAACAAAATACCCCTGACTAGTGGACTTAAACTATTTCGTGCTGGTCAGCTTTCCATCGTAGTGACAAACACCTGAAGTAAACAACTTTTATTTATTTATTTTTGGGACTGGGATTAAACTCAGGGGAACTCAACCACTGAGCCACATCCTCAGCCCATATTTTGGATTTTATTTAGGGACAGGATCTCACTGATTTGCCTAGTCCTTGCTGTTGTGGAGGCTGTCTTTGAACTCCTGATCCTCCTGTCTCAGCCTCCCAAGCTGCTGGGATTACAGGTATGCACCACCAGGCCTGGCTGAAGTAGACAACTTTTAAGGAGGAAAGGTTGATTTTGGATTGTGGCTTCTAAAGGTTCTGTCTGTGGGTGGATGGTTCTGTTGCTTTGGGGCCTGTGACAAGGCAACACAACATGGTGGAAATGCATATGGAGGAAAGTGCTCACCTCATGGCAGGCTGGAGCAAAAAAAAAGAGAGGGTGCCAAGTTTTTCTTCTAGGACACACCCCTAATGGCCCAACCTCCACCAGGTAGATCTCACCTCTTAAAGGTTTACCACCTCCCACGAGTACTGCAGGCTAGGATCTAGCCTTTAAACACATGGGCCTTTGGTGGATATTTCAGATCCAAGCTATAGCAAAACCTAGTTTATTTCTCACATTTCTGTAAGCTGAAAGTCTAAGAAAGTGTCAGTAGCACTGGTTTCCCCTGAAGTCTCTCCTTGGCTTGCAGATTGTCAGCTTCACGCCAAGTCCTCATAAGACCTCTGTCTGTGAATGCATTTCTTGGGTGTCTCTTCCTTGTCGTGTAAGGACACGTGTCCTTTTGGATTAGAGACTCACTCTAATGCTTCCTCCTGGTCTCCTCGAAGACCATTTCCACATATCTTCATATTCTGATATACAAAGGGCTGGAACTTTAACATGTGAATTTTGGGGAATACAATTCAGTTCATGAAACACCTTTTTGGACCTTCTACTTTATGGAGTATAAGAGGCCAAAGGCACAAGCTGAACTCTGATGTCCAAACTTCATCACTTTGAAGCCACACCTCCCACAGGTGGGCTGCTCCTGGTCAGTGGCTGATAGAACACTGAAGGACTCTCCTTGTTTTGTGGAAATTTTCTAAGAACTGGCTGGTCACAGTGGTACATGGCTGTAATCCCAGAGACTTGGAAAGCCCAGGCAGGAGGATCACAAGTTGGAGGTCAGCCTTGCCAACTTAACGTGACCTTGCCTGAAGAATAAAACAAATATGTAGCAGGGGATTAGCTCAGTGGTGAAGTCTCTCCAGTGGTGGAGTCAATCCCCAGGATCACAAAAGTAAATAAAGAAATGGATAAATAAATAAAAACACATACATACATACACAAATAAATCAAATGAGCTGCACTTTGCATCCGAAGTTTATACCCTTCCTTCTTTTCCCCTTCTGTCTTCACCTTTTCCCTCTCTTCTTCTTCTCTTCCTTCCTTTCCTTCACTTCAGTATTGTCATCAGTGTGACTCTCGGAGAACTTCCTTGGTCTTGTTCAGTTCTCTCCTCATTTCGTCATTGTTATGGTTTAGATCTGAAGTGTCCCCCCAAAGCTCATGTGTGAGACAGTACAAGAAAGTCTAGAAGTGAAATAACTGGGTTAGGAGAGCCTTAAACTAGTCAGTTCATCAGTCACCCGATAGGGATTAACTGGGTGGTGGGGTGTGGTTGGAGAGATGGATCCTGGGGGTGTGCCTTTGGCATTTAAACTTTGTCCATAGTGAGGGGAGCCCTCTGTCTGTCTGTCTGTCTCTCTCTCTCTCTCTCTCTCTCTCTCTCTCTCTGACTCTTGGGTGTGTCCTGACCCACTTTCCTCTGCCACGCTCTTCTACAATGATGTCCTGCCTCACCTCAAGCCCCGAGGAATGGAGCTATCCTTCTGTGGACTGAGACCTCTGAAACTCCTCTAAAATCGTTTTTTATTAGGTGTTTTGGTCACAGCAGGAAAAAAAATCTTCCAGAATAAATCTCTCACATGGTGAATCCTATCTTGGCACCTGCTTCTCAGAGGATGTGTAAAACAGCTTGGTCAGTGGTAAGTACTTCTCACAGGGCAGGGGGTCAGAGCCCAGCAGGGTGGGAATGCTGTGTAGTGAAACCAGGGAGGGATCAGGGCTGCTCTCACAGGAGGCTGTGGGTACACTGAGGCTGGAGGTGAGTTCACCAGGAGCGTTTTCCCTGAGTAAGAAGCAGGGGCAAAATTAGGGAAGCTGGTTTGATAGAATAAATTCTGACTCCTCGGGGCTGATTACTTCAGAGATGGTAGTTTTGCTTCCAAGTTGGAGAGGTTGTGAGTAAAATAGAGAGTTACGTATGGCAAATATAGACATATTTTCTACTTGTGTATTAAAATCAACATATTGTAAAATATTCTTGACCTTTTGATTGCTGTATGATCAGGGTGATCATCTAGAGAAAATAACATTACATCATTAAGAATAATAACATCAAGGTTCTGGAAAGGAATGCAGCACCATGACAACAAGAATAAACAAAATTCCTATTGGATGCTTTGGAAGAGGGGACCTCAATTTTCCAGTCCAAAAGAAGAGAACGAGTCTCACAGGCCACAAGGATCAATTTGAGAGAGTCAAAAAGCATTTTAATTAAGGCATTGCATAGCTAGTTGCACCTTGCCTGTTTCCTTGATACAAGTATATAAAAGAGTATTAGTGACAGCACAGACATCATCATGACTGTGAAACAAGAAACTCAGAGTGTTCCTCATGACTTTTGCTAACAAGTTGAGACTGCTATATATCCATCTAGGGCAAACACATTATCAATAATACCTGCTAGCCCTGGTGATCAGTTTTAATATCTCTCCTATTTGTCTGATTCTCACCATTGAGAACACTGCTCTGACTGTTACATAAATGAGTTTACATTTCTCCCAGGTAAAGAGACTTAATATTCAGCAAGTGACGTTGTTTGCAGCTCACTTTTGAGATGCAATCTCCAGCCCTGGCTGTTTATGGAATTAGTGTTTCTGTGTACCAACAAACCTCAACACTTTATCCCAAAGTGAATGAGGTTTAAGACTCAGGTAAATACATCCACTGTCCTGGGACAAAAGGGAAGTAGTATTGGGAAGCGGTACCAGGAAATCCAGGAAAAGAGATGTTCATTCCAAGAAGTCAGATCAAAGCCCTACATTAACTAGCTTATATATTGGGTTCTCTTTTGGTCTCTTCCAGGTGACAAGTTATTATCTCATTGTCCTACGAAAATTGTTGAATTTAAATTTAAAATTACCTAGTCTAATAGATAGATTGTAAAATTGATATTTTTCTGGTTATAAATTGATTCTTTTAAAGTCGTTTATCCATGTAAGTGCAAATTGAAATGTTATCAGCTTGTCTCACTTGATGAGACCAGAATGGCCCAGTGGCAATTTCCAAAGAGACCTGGTAGTGAATGGCTCATACTGCAGTCTGTCTGAGTGAGGGCAGTAGATGCTATTGGGATAATCTAAGAATGGTGTTAGAATATGTGTGTCTGACATAACAATAGCAATAAAAAGAAAAAAAACAAATAAGGAAAGAACAAAAGGCTTTAAATAGTGGATGCATAGAAGTCTACAGAAAATGAGAAGTATGATAAAAACAAATAGAAAATATACAAGAATCTTGTTTTGTCTTTAGTATACACTGTTCACTATCTGAGCTTGTCAGTTTTGTCACATGGTCTTGAGTTAGGTACTTTTTTAGATCAGAGCCTCTTTGTCAACCCTCACTCAGTGTGGTCTCCCTGTTGGAATATCCTTCAAATGCTGTTTAATTCTGAATTGATTCTTTGCTTGTAAAATGTGAACCTAATGATCAACTCCCTGTAATTTCATTGCTGCATGGTTGTTAATAGAAACAGTAAATTATACTTAACTAAAACATATTCAAATCCCCAGGAGAATGAAAGCTGATACCATCCATGTAAAGGTGTTCAAAGGTGTTCATTGACATTCAAGTGTTTTCTCTATTGTCTGTCCACATATGAACTCTCCCTATTGAGGATTTTGAAAAGGCTGCATAGAAAAATATTATGGGAAAGTGATATTAATTTGTTTGTAATAGGACAGAGCCTACAATATAAATTCCTTGAAATATTTTGTCATGTCTGCATATAGCAGGAAAGAGTCTAAGACTGAAAGGGGTACCTCTGATGGTATGGGCCTTCCAGTCACCAATTCACAGGGGATATATGAGCCCCACGGAGTGGTTCATATGGTCATGAAGTATGGTGGAAGTCCCTTTAGGCAAGAAAGATCAAGGGCTTATAATTGATCCTGTTTGTCGTTGATTCTTTCAATTTTCTCAAATACTGTAGGTAATAAGAGTAGTATATCTGATGAGTATATGATGATTCATTATGGATTTATTTCATAATTGTTCTTCTAATGGATATTCCTTTAAAGGCTTTGGCATCAAAGAACGTATGTCCCAAGATGGGAACAAAATCAAGCAACTTCTCAGCAACTGTAATTGTGTATTTTTTCAGCACCAAAATGTTAAGACATATTCTGAAAATAGATTGATGGCAAATAGAGCATATTAAAATTCCATGGAGACTGGAAAGTGAATAAAAGTCCAATTGAAGATGTTCAAAGGGGCCTAAAAGTGCTGGTTCCTGACTGTGTGTCGATTTTACAGTTGATAGATGACATGTGGCAGGCAGTCTTTCTGGTTTCTTCACCAATGCTAATTTAAGACAGTAACCAATTTGTACCATGATGAGAAGTTTTATGAAGAAATTTATCTACTATCCATTTAAAATCTTATGGTGCCATCATGAGGCTACCTTGGGAGGTCAGAGATTACTAGAGTTAAGGGTAAAACCATAGTTTCAACTCTTCCCTTACAACATTAGAGAGCAAACTGTTGCAATGTTTCAATCCATTGTGTGAATCCTTCTAGAGATTTATCTTTTGAGGGTTTTGACCTCCAGTTTTAGTTTTGTGATATAATACAACAACAAATAATTAGGTCAGGATACTGAATAGAGTCTTAGATACTGAGCAAGGTGCTGACAGTTCCCTAACTCAGTCAGACAGTTCTGAAGTCCACTTTGGCATAATGATCTCCTAGGTATTTTTTTCATTTACCTTCTGTATCTCTTTTTGCATGGACCTAAATATTTTTAGATATCAATTTCTCTAGGTAGTAAGACTTCTTTAACTACTTTTTTTTTTTTTTTGGTTGAGTGCTAGCTAATTAGGAACTTCCTTACTTCCTTGTTTCCAAAGCATCCCCAAGTCTTGTCCTACTCCAAAAGCAAATATGCCATATTCTGGACTTCAGTCATTTGAAAAAATCAGAAAGCACAATAAGTTCTGCCTTGTGAGCTTATTATATTTCATGTAGGGGACTGTATTCTAAAGGAGGATTTAAACGAATGACAACTGATGCTCTTGGATGACCTCCAGTTTTAGTTTTGTGATATAATTCAACAACAAATAATATTAGGTCGGGATACTGAATATAGTCTAAGACATTGAGCAAGGTCCTGACAGTTCCCTAACCCAGTCAGACAGTTCTCGAGTCCTCCTTATTTGAGAAGGACAGGAGATGGTCAGGATTCAGGATGCTGCAGGATTTGGCAGTCTGGCTGAGAACTTTGAAATCAAGTGTGGGGCCTACAACTAACTCGGCAGAATGGTGACAGGTGCAGGAGGTCGTCTAAAGCAATGTTAAGCCTTCACAAGTTCAAGGAGATGTTAAGAACTTCATAAGTTCACAAGTTCAAGTGAGTGATGGGCTTTCGAAGCTCCTCATGCATCATAAAAGGGCAAAGAGGCTTGTCTGAATCATGCACAAATGCACAAATGAGCTTTCCGTAGTTAAGGAGGCTTAAGGAAGGATGCTTTCGAAGTGTCCTCTTTGGGTTCTATAGGCTTATTCTCGTTTTATATCCTAAAGAGTATGTTATTTAGGGATTTTTCAAATTCATAAAGAGATGCTACAGTTTCAGGAAAAATTGATATCTATTGTTTACCTGTTCCAATTTAACCTAGAAATCTTGTAAATTATTGGGTTTTAAGATGTTTAGGATAAGTTTGTCAGCCTTTATTCTGTCTGAAAAGGATACTTCTTTTTCCTTAGATGGATCATAGCCTGTATTTACTGTATTTTGGTAAAATTGTGATTGATCTCTTAATACTGTTCTTCTAATAATTTTCAACCAAAGCTTGTTGATGAATAGAGAAGTCTTCTGGAACCTTAAGTAATCCTTGGACTTCTGGTGGGCATATAATATCATGATTTCATTTGCAGGATAAGTTTCTCCCTATTAAATTTGCAGGGAAATTATTAGCATGGAGGAAAGTATTTCATCAAAGGGAAAGGCCCAAATGTTAGAGTTAAGGGCTGGAAGATACAAAATATGTGTGATTTATTTGAAATACCTTCTGCCTGTGTGGAATATTTACTCGAAGGGAGAGATAGGGTTTAGTGCAGAGAGAGTAGCACCTAATCGGCCAGGAATTGATGAGGTTGATCTACCATATTCTTTTTATTCACAATTGCTGGGTTTGGCAGAGAAGTGGGAAACTTTGACAGGAAAACCAAGAAACAAATAAATAAAGGGAAGGCTTCAGATGTGCTTTAACTTAGTGTCCTCAACAGGGAAAAATGGGAGGGAGGCTAATGGAAGTGGAGCATCCGTGAGATTGATTTTGTGAACATGTTTGATTTCTTGAGTTAGTACTGGGTAGGGAGCATTAGAGAAAATTAACAAGCTGATTGTCATCGAGCAAATCCTGATCTTTCTGGACCTGCTGCTGTAGAGGTTGTTGCTTGGCTTGTTGAGCTGGTTGCTAAGGGTCGTGAGTCAGAGTTCTGTTGTTACTTATGGTCTGGCTCATGCCCATTTTCATATTCAGTCTCTCCATCATCAATACCAGTCATATCATTAGCAAGAAATTATGGCCCTGGTCTTCTTGCAAAGAAAGAAGCCAACACTGGGTCAGAAACATCTGGAGCACAGACGAGGTCCTCTTAATTGCTCTACAGCACCCACATAAAATCCTTGGCCTACGTTTTGAAATGATTAAATTCTATAAACATGTTTGAAAGCCTGCTTTTCAAAATCTCTCAAAAGTCAATAGTATTTGACCTTGCCATATACTTGTTCAGCCCGAGGGTAATTATTAAATTTCCTTCTAAGAGTCTCCTTCTAAAGGAAAAGTGTCTTGGGCCCACCTCATCTTTCCTTCTACACGTTTCCCTTAGAAGTTCATTACCTCATAGTCTCACATCTCTGTGTGATTTTCAATTCCTCTTTGTGTTCAGGATGGAAATGCAAACATACTTCTTAAAATTTGGAAGCATTTCCTTCTAACTTTCACTATGTGTGTCCCATCTGAAACTGCCATATTGTACACGTTAGGCTTCTTTTGTCATATTTCCCATTCTTTTCCCCTTTGACATCTGTCTCTTGGTTTTCAAAACTTGAGGCCAATGCTCCTACCCTCTCTCCAATACCACATCAGTGATCAGTGTCTGAGTAAAGCCAAATATTGGTGGAAAATACATCTCCTGCCTACATCTTCCCCTTTAGGTGCACTGACACTTCTCCTATTTCGGTTCCCATTAAACTTACCTAGGATAACTCTTCCCCACGTGCCAGCCAGGTACATTCTGATTCAACATAACCATTGCTGTCAGCTTAATTTTCCTCAAGGCCAGACCTGACCATTTCACTTTCCTGCTGAAAAGCTTCACTTATTCTTTTTATTATGCAAAGTCAAGCCCAAACTTCCCAGCCATGTGACGCACTGTGTTCTCTGTTTTATTCTGGTACTCCCTTTTCCTGTTCTGAACTGTTAGAACTCTTAGAGTGACTCTCTCTTGATACTTGTTATGCTGAACTCCACATCAAAGGAGTCAATGTACATCTTTTTTATTAAGTAAAAGTATTTGAGCATTTCCATGTTTGTGTCTAACTCATTATTTTCTTTATAGCACTTCCAATAATCAGTGGAATTTCCTATAAAATCAAATAATTGATTCATCAAATCATGAAAAATGTACCAATCATGGCAGAGTGCAAACTTTGATAAACGTTGTAGCAAAAATCAAATACTTTAATACTATAATGTTTGATTTATATAGTGAAAGTTTTGAATGTATTTTGGATTTGACATAAATCTTTAAAAACTTGTAGAATTTTCTACACAATAATAATAAAAACAACAGGCTGAGGAGAAGAAATAATTTCAGGAACATTTTTTGGTGTGCAGTGAGACTGAGAATCCTTTTATTTCATTAGACAACAAGGAATCTTGCATACAGGGAGCATTAATACTTATTTATCCCTTTTCTTTCCCTTTCTTCTAAAACATTGAAATAGGAAGAGAGGCACAGGAAGACTCAAGAATTATAAAGAATAAGCTATAAATTAAATGCATGATAATTCAAACATGTAAGTTTAACTATTTTGCACTAACTGTGATTAAAAAATTGTTACTGACTTTTTAAAATGTACCTTTAAACCTGTGGCTAGGGAAAGAGAATAAAGAAGGATCTGAAAAATGTATTTCCTCTTCATTTGAGTTCAAGAAGAGAGTGACAGTTTATTTATTACAGACAGTATTATAAGAAAGAACTTTAAAGTTATTACTTTACAGTCTTCTTGATGGGAATCCATGTTTTATGCAAGTGTGACCTCCTTATCATATTTCTTTAATTTAGCAGGAAGGAAGTGTTCCAAAGGATGCTTTTTAAAACTAAACCTAGATTAACCAGAATATTCCTTTGTAAAACAAATGGAAAAGCTTGATATGACTATGAAGACAAGAGGATTATTAGCCTTCCTGCTGAGGTTGATTTATCTTCTTTGCTAGAACAGGGCTCTGTCTTGCAGTGCTTTTGAACCCTGCAGGCTCCAGGGATTGAAGAAAAGTCAGTTGGATCAATATCTGGAGAGGAAGCTCTTGGGTAAAACAGAATGCACATCTGTGATATCCAGAATTGTTTTTCCATCTTGGGAATTTTTAGCCAAGTGGGATCACATTCCAGGAAACGGGGAAATGTCTATGACACTCATGAACCCAGCCCACATTCATCAAGGCTGTCCCATTTATGCTATGAGAAAGGGGGTCCCTTATCAGAGCCCAGAGAATCAGTTCTAAGCCATGGGACTTCAGACTCCTGAGATTGATCCTCGCCTTGTCCCAAGAAACATCAAGTGGTAAAGCTTATCAGGGATACAGGACAATCTTATATCCTCTGTCAACCGAAGGATATCATATTATTTAATATCATACACCTATTAGAGTGAGAATTGTAGGTATGCTTCCTTCCTAAGATTAATATCTCAATACTTTTTCATAATTGCTTGAAAAAGAGAGGTGTACAGGTCTTAGAGATGCCTCCTCACTCTGACCTGCATCAGAAAGTGCATTGACATAAATTTAACTTCTCCAGGTATATTTGAGATTCCCCCAGAAAGGATAAAATTCATACCAAATGCTTCTTTTATTAGATGTTCCCTGGCTATTCCAGCCAGGAGTGATTTAAGGGACAATAACCATCCAGCATGGTTTGCCCCACTTATAGGACGTTAATCACATCTCACCTTGAAATCATTACCTGTCTGACTTTCTCCTCACTAAATCTCTTGGCAGGTAGAGTTCATGTTCTTCACTTTGAGGCTCAGACTGCACCAGTAGCCAGTTGTGTTTTGCATGTGGCAGGCGCTTCATGTTTTCTATGCACCAATCACCAAAAGTGAGTTCTTGTGGTTTCTATTACAACTCCCCAAATGCCATTTATATTGATATAGTCAGCATATGTTTGCTTCCATATTCTTTGGTGTGCATCTCCAGAAGAGTATTATTCATGTCCTCATTTATTTGCATACTCTGATGCAATCTGTCCTGACTGCTGTCTCTGTTTCATGGGGGACCATTGCTGAGCTTTCCTTTCTTTACATTGAGATGACCATTTCCTGAAGGCTGATGTGGTAGGAGCTTGTGTGCTTAAGGAAGTCCACAACCAAGAGCAATCCTCAGAGGGGAAAATAGTTAATGGACCAATAATTGCAGATGATTGCAAAAATAGATTTTCACACTTTCATGAGATAAAAGGGAGTTTTGTTTTTTTTTTTAAATTGCTGTAAATGTGCCTCATCCCTTTGGGAACTGGGTTCAGATGATGTATGGCAGCATTACACGTGGGAGTCTAAATGTATTTTTTTTTTTTTTACTAACTGCTGATTATAATTTTTAAGATCATCATAATCTCCTGTCTTAATACACCATTATATGAATACTCTGTTAATGCCATGAAACAATCCCATTAATTACACTAATATTATTTCAGTATTCATGAGAAAGGTCATTATATCTGTTGCTCCTAAAATTTTTTTAAAAAAATTACATAGTCTCGCATGTAAAAAAAATTATCAATCAAATTATATTAAGAAGACAGAATAAATATTTATTTTAATGCATTTTCTATTATTACATAAAACCTTAACAAAACAATGGAACCATTTATTGGACGCAAATTTGGCAATTTAGTTTGTAGCACAGTGGTGATGTTGAACAAAAATAATCTTATAGACAGTGACATTATCTTATAGGTAGCTTATAGTTAATTATATTTATTTTCCAGATGCCTAAGTTGTAATTCTTACTCGAGTCCTTATTGTTGATATTTTCTCTGTTTTTTTCCATTTCTGACATTAGCTAATCTATGTTTTCATCTAAAGCACATTCGTGAATTACTCTGAAGAAAAACAAACAAAAAAGGTAAATAGCATGGATTGAATGATTATAACTATTTTCAATACTTATCAACCTGTGCAAAAACAACAAGTATTTCATTTGGAATGTACATTACATCATCAAACAATAAAGTAAACATTGTACCTGGAATTTATTTTATTCTTGTCTTTGTCATCAGCTCTCTGGCTACAAATTCAAGTATTTTTATCTCTATGCCCGAGTTTTCTTGTCAATAAAATAATGGTTTTAAATTAATTTAAGGGCAACATTCATATTCATGAAGCTGTAAGTATGGTGTTTAAATATGAATGTGTATATGAGTTTGAATAAAAACTCAAAACTGAGAGCAAATATCATGAGGTATAAGTTATAACATATAAGTTATATCATGAGCTGAAAGAATATTTCTTAGGAAACTTCATCTTGCTTTTGAAATAAATAAATAAAAATATTTTTAAACTAACATCAGAGAAAAGTTTTCTCTTTGAAGGCAATATTGTTGTTTAAGGTAAATATTTAAATTATCACAAAGTCTATAATTCCTATCATTTCTGAGAAATCACTCAGGTATTTCACATGTGGCTCTGGGTTCCCTTCCCTGGTATTATGTCCTCTTAACAGAGATAACAGGATTTAATTGTTTTTTCTCAAGTATCCTTAGAGGTGAAATTCTAAAACGATTCACATGTTTTTATAAAGGAAAATATCAGAACTTAGGCCACACATAGAAAACTTAGCAATCCCAATCAATGATTTGTGTGCATGGCATTAGTTTTATGTATCATGCAAGTATAAATAACACAAAATTTATATATAAGATATTATTTGCTTACAAGGAAGCCAGAATGAGCTTAATTTTGGTGATTTCACTCTTGGCATTTATCAGGTAGCTATCATTTACTCCTGTCCCTTTCTTAGTAAGGGCACATGTACCCTGGACGCCAAATTCCATTGATAGAAATAAGGGCAGAAATGTCAGAAACTCGGAAGTTTAGTTCTATTAGGTATTTAGATCAAATTCTCTCACATGAAACTCCATGAGAGTTGTTCTTTATTTTTGTTATCTTTTTTTTTTGATGGCTTTATTTCTATTGCTACTGATCAAAGGAAAAAAAATACATAAATCTCGAACCCCAGCTCACAATAGAAAACAACACTTAGCCAACTTCCTTCATGTCTTTCTGCAAAACAAGAATGAAGGGAAACAATGAAATTCTACAGTTTTGCTTTCAAGGATAGTATATATATTGCTCCAATTCTTTCTTTGACATGTCACTTTAAAGCACCTTGTGAGAAGAATATTTCTATGGTTTGGATTTGAATGAAATTACTGAGAAAATTAACTGTGTATTTAAAATGATGGAGGATTTTACATTGAAATCTTTTTCACAAAATTGGCTTAAAACATGTGCTTCCAAAGAGGAAAAAAAATATCTCACTAGAGTATCCTTAGAGAAAAACTTGGGTTTAGGCTGGTATTTCATAGAGGAGTAAAGATCAATTAACTTGTAATCACAGGAGCAGCATAAACTTTGGAAAACTGTTAAGTAGCCAACACTTTGTGTTTCAAACAATCAATTCCTGTTTTTAGTAAAATGAAGGAAATCTTGATTTCCACAGATGCCCACCGATCACTTGGAGCTTTCCCACCCAAGCAGGCAGCCCAGAGATAAATTTGAAGTGCAGGTTCAGGAGTGTGGATTCCAGGAATGTGTTCACTCTTGGGGGAGCATATTGCTTAGTCCCAGGTAGCTAAACCAGGCAAAATTTAATAATTTTAGAATGTTTTAGAGTATTCTGTTTAGTCATTTTTGACTATTGAGGTAAACAGAATGTTAAAAGAATCATTTTCTGTAATATTCTCAAAATATGATATTTTCCCCTTTTAAAAAATACAAATTACCTACAACTTATCCAAAGAGCTTGTATTTCTTTTTAAAATTTCTCAATTTTCATCTATCCTCATCCATTAGAAATATATATGTATACACACACACACAAATATTTCTATATTGTTTTCTAAGCTCCTGTTATAATAAAACACATTCCTTATAAAAGTAATAATGACTATCCTTGGGTCTATTACATCATTTTATTTTGACCAAGTAAGAGAATACCATATCACCTATTTTTTAAAAAAATTTTCCATATAATGCAGCTGCTTTAGTATTTTTCTTTTATTATGTTTAGAATCCCAGGTTGATTTAAATATAACTCTGCACATCCTTGACACGATTAATGAAAGATCCATATTATTGTAAATAATTAAGAAAACCCACCATTTCTGAGTGAGCAAGACTCGTACAGATAATTTTCCTTGAGAATCATAAATAGAGTGTAACATCCCACTGCCTTTCACTGTGCCTTCCCTCTGCTGCAGTTGTTGTGATCAATCCTCTAGGAATCCACAAGTACCCCTCTGAATGAGCCCATTGGCACTTCCATGTTCCCACACCATGGGCAACTCCACTGGGCTATGCTACATTTAGGGAAGGGGCACTATTGATGTCTGGGGTACAATAAAATCTAAAACTCATCATTCATGAAAAATCTCAGAATGTTTCCTCTCTCGTGTTTTAAAAGGCCATTCATAACAAATAATGTTGAACCCATTGTTGGTATCCTATTGTCTTCATCAAAAGAATATTGCTCATTTTTTTTTCATGAAAATTGAAATTATCTCTTTAAAAATAAAGTCTGGGGTGTTGAGAGCCACAGCCGAAGGGGCCCCAGCAAACTTCCAGCTGCCAGCAAACTTCCAGTTGCCGGCTGATGATTGGCTCACAGCGGCCCCAGCAACATCTAGCTGATTGGCTCCTCTGCAGTGACCACGGAGCTGCTCATTGGGGGACTTTTTTGGCTCCACCCACGTGACCCAGCCAATCGGCCTCAAGAGCAGGAGGATTGTGGGAGGTGGAGAGAGGCTTGTGTTGGAGAGAGAGGCTTGTGGGAAGCCGGTGGTGGCAGTTGGGCTCAGAGGGTTTTTCCTGAGAGGCTGTTTTGTTTGGCATGTGTGGTTCTAAAAATAAAGTTAGTTTCTTTTGACAAGTGGCTCCTGATTGTGCCCAGCCAGACTGCGGCATTTGGTGGCTCGCATGGGGAGCGACTGAGGGTAAGTGATAAGGTAAACTGCTCGCCCCTGAGGGCAGGGCAAGAGGATGGGTAGCCATTTTAAGATTCTTCTTTTGTTATTTTGTTTCACTTTTGTTTTAAGTTGCCTGTCCCTGGAGATGTGTAAGATGGAAGAAAAACCGCTCACATCTGAGGAACAGATAGGGAGAAAGGACGGATGGACATTTCAGGAGGCTATTATAATGATTTTGTGTTGTT
>NW_026000068.1:9488707-9632305 GCF_001458135.2 Marmota marmota marmota
CTAGGTATCCTGAGGCTGTAGGACAATTAATACTCAAAGGAATAAAAGCAGCAGAGGGAGTGTTTGGAATTTCTCCCAATAAAATTATTACTCCATATACTATGAATCAAATTGATGAGTCAGCTAATGAGTTATATACTTGGGCAATAATCATGTGCAAATCTAATGTTTCATTTGATAACCACTTACCATCTAATCCTTTATTGTCTTTTTGGTCATCGCATCCTGTAGTTTTTCCAAAAATGACAAGAAAAACACCTATCATGAATGCTCCAAATATATTCACTGATGGATCAAATAATGGTACAGCAGCAATAGTTACACCTGATCAAACTTTTACATTTTTAGTACCCAAACAATCAGCTCAAAAGGTAGAGCTTAATGCAGTATTACAAGCTTTTGTGATGTTTAAAGATTCTGTATTTAATTTATTTTCTGATAGTCAGTATATAGTTAATGCTATAGTATCCCTTGAAGATGCTGGTAGGATCTTCAAGTGCTACATTTAGGGAAGGGGCACTATTGATGTCTGGGGTACAATAAATTCTAAAACTCATCATTCATGAAAAATCTCAGAATGTTTCCTCTCTCATGTTTTAAAAGGCCATTCATAATAAATAATATTGAACCCATTGTTGGTATCCTATTGTCTTCATCAAAAGAATATTGCTCATTTTTTTTTCATGAAAATTGAAATTATCTCTTTAAAAATCAAGTCTGGAGATTTTCAAGCAAATAAAATATAATTTAGCCAGAACTATTTTTAAAGTATCAGGATTTTATTTACTCTTGGCCCTCAATACTATTTTAGTTTTTCTGGGAAGGAAAAGTAAATTCTTTAAGAAGTTTTATATTTCACTACTTCCAAAATGATATTTGCATGATTAGGAAGACTGAACCTAACAAAGAATTTAGTATTGCCGTTAGATTTTTGGCAGTAAAATTTGGAGCATTTGAAACGAATGAGCTGCTGCACAAACTGGCATCACTATATTATTTAAAGTGGAATCACATTAAGATATTACCAGGAAATAAAAAAGGATATTGAAAAGTAATTTATGTAAATATGTCAATCACTCCAGATCTTTCTTGAATATTCACAATTTCAAACATTTTTGAAAGAGCTGGTTTTTGAGAGACCTCTTTCTTCAAAAACTTTAGATATGATAATGGTAAAGAATGACTTTTGTCTCTTCTAGAAACATGAATCAACTCTAGCCATATATGGCTATTCTTTTTGAAGAGTTTCAAAACTGGTTTGAAATAATTTGAAAACAGCCTGCCTTACCACACATTAAATTTTCATGATCCTGTTGTGCAAAGAGCTGCATTAGTTTTCATGTGTGCAAATAAATGCATGTGCATACAAATTTGTTCTCTAGTTTAAATCATATTTTAGTTTAACATTCTTAATTTTGTATTCAATACAATTTCAAGTATGTAATCCTGCAAATTTTCCATTTCCAATGAAAGACTTTCTGAATTTTTATTAATACATTTAATTTGTATTATTAAAAACCGGAGGCGCCTCTAAAATCACATACTTGTTACTGTTATTTCCTTTATGGATCATTTGTTTCCATTGTTTTTGTTTGTTTGTTTGCTTGTTTTCATGGTTTATGATTAGCTGAGTGTCCATTTCTATTTAACAAATTGAAGTTAGCAATAGTGGCAGAGGTAGTTTTCTCAGGAGAGAGTCTCTAGGTAAAGGTGCACACATCTCAGCAGACCCTATCAGCTAAGGAGTCTCCTGGGATTTTTATCTTCCCTTTCTTACTTTCAAAGCATTGTGACCTGAGCTCACTGCAAACTTGGGATCGATTTTGAACTAGCTAGTTAATTCTGCAATGTTTATTTAAGTCATAATTGATTTTTGACCTCAGAATATCACAGTTCTGTATTCAGGTACATGAGTTCATCATGCAGGAAAATACATTTCCACAAAGAAGCACACCTCAATTTCAATAAAATGTAAATAAATATTTACATGAATAATTAAAAAATAAATGCTAGGTCTATTCTGATGTGTTTTTATTTATATATTTATATAATTATTTATTTATTTTTTTAAAGAAAAATGCATTCAGCAGAGACAGGAATCTATTCGCTTCCAACAGGAAGTTCTCCAAAAATAATTGTTGAACTAGAGTGACACTACCAATCCAAAGTATTGTCCCCTTTAAAGTGACCACCTTTGAACACCTTACTTCTCACTTACATGTCTTGTGTGAAAATCATCTTTAGAGTGGGTACACTTGGAACTGGAGCAGATCAGAGGAGTTTGGGGAGCCCCACAAAGTAGCACCCAAGCTGACCCCAGCGTATACCTCTGGTCAAAGAACTTCACCATGATGGGGAAGCCCTTGGTTTTGGAGCTTTGTAAAAAAATAAAAAGAAATTAAAATAAAGAAAGAGGGACAGGATTGTGGCCACTCCATGATATGCAGGAGATGAAAAAGCATGAGAGGTATCAGTCTGATTTGGGAATATTCAGGAATCCAATCCTGCAAAACAACTGAAAGAAACGTTGGTGGGGCCTCCTGTCAGCAGAAAACATTTTGCAGAACCTCTGTGTGGCTTTTAAAGTCCTTTAGTCTCATTCTCTATGAACTAAATAACGTGGTTCATGTTGAAATACAGGGAGACGAAGCATGCATTAGACAACATATCATGTGACATGTTACCGATGAAGCACTATTATTTTCAATATGAGAATATCCCTGACAGTCATCAGACAATTTAAAGTGCTTTGATATTATCACCAATAACATCTTTAAAACTAGCTCCAGGTGTGCAATGGAATTATAAAAGAAAAATTGTCAAATTCCAGTAACACACAATGTTAACATAAAATTTAATGTTATATTCATCTGGGTTTTTATCTAGACTTTAAAATTCCTTCCTTAGAAATTTGACATATTATTTATTAAGATTTATATGAAGGTGATTTCTTTTAAAGATGCTATCAAAATGAGACTTTTTTATTGAATAAATTTTCTAGTTGTTAAGGTTGTTTTATCAAAGGCTACTTAGTTTTGCATTAGTAACCAACAATGTTGATGAAAGTCCTCATTAGCTCAGTTTTTCTCTAGCATTCTCAAATGGACACATTTTATCAATGGTAGTTTTGTTTATTCTTTCTCATCTCACATATTTTATTTCACCTTTATTTTATTGTATAGGATAGTTTTTATTGTCTTTTTATGTTGATATTATTGGTCACAGTGGTCATTCATGTCTTGTTCCTGTTATTTAAAAAATTCTTTCAAGGTTTCCCTACTAGGTTGGTCTTGATTGCTGGTTTTTATTGGGTAGATTTATTATTATAAGAAATTTTCTGAGTTTCTTCATTTACAACTTGTTATAAATGTGTTTTGAGTATATCTAAGTAATTTCCCCACCTTTCATGAAAGTTTTATTATTTTCATAGTTTATTTCTATTTATTAATGATATATTAATAGGCTATAAAATGTTCAACTTCCTCTGTCTTCCTAAGAAAAACCTATAACATATTATATGACAATATATAATGCATTGTTGGATTTAGATTCCTAATTTTAATTTATATTTCTTGAATATATGTTTACACATGACACTGTATTATAATGTTTCTATGGATTTATGCTTGTTTACTCTAGAATAAATTTCACAATTATTTGTCTTGTTTTCTCTTTTATTATTTTGATTTCTAAGAAAGAGTTACTGGATTTTTTTTCTTAATTTTTTCCAACTTTATTGAGATAGAATTTACAAATGCAAATTGTATACATTTATAATACACAAAAGGATGCTTTGATACATGCATACAGTGGGAAGTGTTACCATGTTGCCAGCATCAGGCTAATTAGCATGCCATCCCCTCACATGGTTAACTCTTTATTTGTAACTCTGGTGACAGCATTGAAGAGCTCTCTCAGGAGACTTGAACTGTATGGTGTGTTATGTGGTTGCCGTGCTCTGTAATAGACCTTATTCACCTTGCACAATTGATGCTCTGTACCTCTTGAAGAAATTGTTACTGGGTTTTCTTTTTATTTTAATAACATCTTTTGTTTTTCTATTATTTTCTCTTCTAATCATCCCTGATTTGTTCCTTCTACTTTTCTCAGGCCTAGGTTGTGGATCTGTTTTCAACTTTTGAAACGAAATGCTTAGTTGACATTTTAATTCGTTTCTGTTAAGTGATAAATGAATGCTTCTCTGAGCTCAAATTTGTTATTATTCTGTAATTTATAGTAGGTGATATGTTTATCATTATTTTCTATATATTCAGAAAATGCAGTTTGATTTCCTTTAGTATTAGAATTCTGTAACAAAAGCTTCTAAGTGAAACAGCAATTCATTTTTCATTTTTTTCCATTTCCTGCTTTATTAAAGGTCTAATGAAATATTTTGCATATTAACACATGACAATCTTTTAAAATGTTTGAAAGTGAATAATTTCTAGGACATTAACAAATGCAAATAGACTAGTTAATATGAATCCATTAATTGGATTTGCCTAATTATTTAATATACCTATACCAGTTGTGTGTTTCCCCACTTACACCAGGCTAATAAAAATTATATAAAGTTTTTACTTTTTATGTTACCTTCTCCTTATACTGACTAAAATTTCTACTTCATGAATGATAGCATTCTCCAATTTAATAAACAATGCTTACTTTTAGATCCCAAGGTACACTACAGCATTTATCATTGCAAAGTATACCACCATCTTTTGCTTAAAAGTCTTTGCCCTGCATTTCACCTCAGTGAATAGTGCTGTTCCTACTCCTGCTTTCTTAAGACATGGTCATTTCAAATCTGTTATTCTCAGCTACCTTTGAACACTCTTGGTACACCACTGTAGGCATATAAATGTAGCCCAGAAGCAAGAAAAATAGTGTGTGTGTGGAGGGGGGGCGGGTGTATATGTGTGGTGTGGGGTGTGTGTTTGTAGTGTGTGTGTGTGTAGTGTGTGTGTGTGTTTGTGTGTGTGTGGTGTTCAGCAATGGAGCTTCACTCCTCTTCAATTTGCCCAAATCCTCAGTGATGCGGCCACTCCCAACATGGCCACTCCACCTACTTTCCCATTCAACTCCACATTCCCCAGCCTCTGCTTAGTCAGTGAGCTCTTACAGACACATCCTTGCTTGTCTCATCTGCTTATTCCCCCACTTTCCCCTCCTTTTCTGAGACAAGGAGTTTGAAACACTGTCAGTTCTGCCCAGGGGTGAAGAAGTCAGCCAGCATTATGTTTTGGTATTCTAGCTTACCCTATTCTGATTGAGTACTGTGAAGACTTCTTCAAAATTAAAAATTGATGGTATTTCCCAGTTACATGGACTATAGGATTTCATTTTCTACTGGGCAATGTCTTTGCTGCTTTCTTTTTTTTAATATCATTTTTTATTGTTGTTGTTTTTATTTATTTATTTATTTATTTATTTATTTATTTATTTTATGATTGAATTCAGGGCCTCATGAATGATAGGCAGGTGCTTTACTACTGAGCTATCTCCCCAGCATTTGCTGCTTTCTTGTGCTTCAGATAGAAAAGTGGAAATGCTTTTACTTACCAAATTGATCTGAAGTTCTGAACATTTTTTGCAGAAGTCATAGCTGTGTTCTGGATATAAGCATGTCCCCATAATGAACATAAATAAAAATAACTCATGCAAGATTTTATGAAAATATAAAATATAACATATTTAATAAACAGATAGTTATGAGGCAATATTATGTAGAATATTAGCTGGCTCAAACTTTAATGACAATTGAATATATTAGATTCAACAATATTTTTTTAAATGGGATACTGCAAATGTTACAGGAGTAAATTTGGATTAATAAACGTTGGATTGCAAAAGATAAAAGTAAGCATATATTGTTAAAATTATTCAGTCAAAATTACTTGAAAATGAGAGTAAAGTATAATAAAATACAGTTTAATAGTAAATCCATAACACTTTATTATATCATGTACTGTAAGTTGGTTATCATCTCTATTTCTCTACTAATCTAAGAAAACGTCATACACATTTAAAAACTGAAGTATATAATTTACTAATTTGTCTAGTGTCTTATCAATATATTCCTAAATCAGTAATCAGGAATTTATTGATGGCTTATTGATTCCAGAGAGGCAACCACATATCCACATATTTACCATGTTTGACTCAAAAAACAGAATTACATTCTCAGATGAATATTATATACAATTAGTATTAATATTCTTCATATTTTTCTGTCAGATGTTATTTTAAACTTCACATTTAGCCACTGTACAAATGATTAACATTCATATAGTTCATATATGCTAATATTGATTTAATTAAAATTATATTCAATTATTTAATATTATACACAAAAATGGAACAAATTTATGATCATTTGTTTTCAGCAATGTGCAAACTATTTTATAATTGTAAACTCATGTTGCATTTTATTTACTTTCCAGGTAGGTAGAATAGAGCCTGATTTTAATGTTTAATAAATTTTGCAATGGAATTTCTGTGAAATTTTAATTCCTAAATATCTAAAATATCTATGGATAAAAGGACAAGAGATAGTTGCTTCTTAACAGAAGAAAATAATAATAAAAGCAAAATTATGCTGACTTTTCTGTAATGTTTTAATATTCAAAGATAAAAAGATAAAGCATAAACTCAGGGTCATCTAGTCTAAATAATTTAAAATTCTCTCATATATCCTAAATATTTAGAAGGCAAGGAAATGTCTGTTAGGTTTTAATTTTATGTAGGTTGTATACATTTTATTTATGTTGACTTGTGCTTTAAAATAACTCAGAACAAATTTGAGAATTAAACATAGAAACACAGTCTTTCACTCTTTCCAGGATAACCAGTTACTCTACTTGGTTTTAGTTTTGCGTATGTACAATGTCCTGGTTTTTGCATGTTTTAAAGCTTTATAGATTACTTTTCTGTGTTCAACCCTTTCTTCAAGTAAGGTGGTATTCATTAATGTGGGTACATGGGCTGTACTACATTCATTTTCAGAGTCTACTGTACTTTTACATGAATATATCACAATGAATTATCTACTTGCTTACCATAAACATTTATATTGTTTCTGACTTTTTCCAAAGACAACTAATGTTGTTATGAGCATTTATATAAATGTTTGTTGTCCACATAAGATCCTTTAGGACACACTGAAGTCTAGAGATTTTAAACTTTTTAAATATGTTTTCAAATTTCTAGACACCTTCAAATTGGTCCTCAAACATCTTCTACAGTTAATACATCTGACAGCAGCTTATGAAGAATCTGGTTGCTCATAAGCTCACAAGCACATGGTAGCTTCCGACTGGAACTGAGCCAACCTGAGCAGAGTTCCTTGTGGTGTTCTTGAGTTTAAATTTTCTCATCTTTTATTACCAAGTACAAGAACAACAACTTTCCAAATGTTTATTGTTCATTTACTTTTCTTCTCTGAATTGCCTAGATTTTTTCCTTGTGGTTTGCATACTGAATTGATCAGTGATTTTTCCATTTTTAGGAATTATTCATTGCTTTTGTGAAATAAATTGTTCATTATGGTAAATATTACAGATATCTTAGTCTCAAAGTTTTCTTTTTATATTTAAAAAAAAAACCCTGTCTTTTAAGGTAAAACTGCTTTTAGTTTTACTTTATTGCTCATGATTTGCTAGCTTTTAAAACCATTTTCTCACTGAAGTTCATGAAGATATCCTCCACACTTTTGCAGTGCCCCAGAGCCTGTCTGTAATTGTGAATCAATGATAACTCATGTATGAACCATTTAGCATCCAATCTTTCAATTCATTCAATAAAACTTACAAACTTCAAAAAATGTGATATATCCTCGCAAAACACCTCTAAATATTTTGGTAGAATTATTCTTAGTTTTTTTTTTTTTTGTTGTTGTTGTTTGTTTGTTTTATTGCTGTTATAAGTGGAATTCTCCCCAAATTTATATTTTAAATTTTTTCTTCCAAGTTGTAACCTGCTATTATTTTAGTATATTCATCTTTTATCCAAAACTTTGATCAACTATCTTATTAATTTTAATTATTTTAGAAAATTATTGCATTTGTAGTTTTATACTGGTCTGAGAACCATGATAATTTATTACTTCAGTATCATTTTTCACATTTTTATTTCATTTCTTTTTTCCTCTAACTTCAATTCTTAAGATCTTAAGAACAAAGCTGAATACCTTATGTTTAACTAACTATATATACAGTTAGTTAACAATCTACATTTTTCCATATTCATCTTTAAATTTTCTTTAATTCATTTTTTTTCTTTTGGCCCTGATTGTTTTTGTACATCAAATCTTCCTGGGAGTATCATTCTCCTTAAAACACAGACTACAGAATGCCCCTGTTATGTCTCTGTTGATAATCAGCACTTCTTAGATTTTCCAAAAATATCACCATTTTTACTTGGTTATTGAATGACAGTTTAACTGATCATAAACCCTGTGTTGACTAATTTTCAGTATTTTGAAGCTCTAATTTCATGATACTCTGCATTTAACAGTGCTGATTGAAGAGGGTGTAGATATTTCTATTTTTCGTTTTCATAAATTTTGTTTTGTTAAAAATTGTGTTTCCTAGCCCAGGACCAGATGCTTAGCTAAGACTACCAGACCTTCATAGAAGAACTAACACAAGTCCTCCTCAAATTATTCCATGGAATAGAAAAGGAGGTAACCCTTCCAAATTCATTGAGTGAAGCTGACATCATCAGCTTTATTTGGTAATAAACCAAAACCAGAAAAAAGACACATCAAAAAAAAAAAAAAAAGAAGAAGAAAGAAAGAAAAGAAAAGAAAACTTTTGAACAAGATACCTGATGAACATAGATGAAAAAATTGTCAGTAAAATACTGGCAAATTTCATACAAAAATACTAAAAAGATAGTGCACCATTATCAAGTGGGTTCAACTGAGGAATGCAAGGTTTGTTCAACATAAGTAAATCAATAAATGTAATTTATCACATGAATACACTTAAAGACAAGAATCAAGAAATTTACAAAATTTAGCATCCATTCATGTTCAAAACACTAGAAAAACTAGGGATAGTAGGAACATACCTCAACACTGTACAAACTATATATGCTAAACTGAAGGTCAACATCATTCTAAATGGAGAAAAATTGAAAGCATTCCCTCTAAAATCTGGAACAAGACAGTGTTCCCCTCTTTCACCACTTCTAATCTGCATACTCATTAAACCTTAGACAGAGGAATTAGTCAAAAGAAAGAATTAAAGATATACAAATAGGAAAGAAAAAAAAAAGCTCAAACTATTCCTATTTGCCAATGACATTATTCTATATTTAGAAGACCCAACAAATCCCACAAGAAAACTTTTAGAACTCATCAACAAATTCAGCAAAGTAGCTGGATATAAAATTAACACCCATAAATCGACTGTGTTCCTGCATACCAATGATGAAACAAGTGAAAGAGAAATTAGGAAAACTATCCCATTCAGAATAACCTCAAGAAAAAAATACTTGGGAATCCATCTAACAAAAGAAATGAAAGACCTCTACCTGAAATCTACAGCACACTAAAGAAAGAAATTGGAAAAGACCTTAGAAGATGGAAGGATCTCCCATGTTCTTGGATAGTCGGAATTAATATTGTCAAAATGGCCATACTACCCAAATTGCCATGCAGATTTAATGTGATTCTTATAAAAATTCCAATGACATTGTTTATAGAAATAGAAAAAGCAGCCATGAAATGCATTGTAAAAATGGGAGACCCAGAATAATTAAAGTAATCCTTAGTGAGCAAACTGAAGCAGAAGACCTCACAATACCATAGTTAAATTATAATACAGAGCTGTAGTAACAAAAACATCATGATATTAGCACCAAAACAGACATGAAGGCCAGTGGTACAGAATGGAAGACACAGAGACAGACCCACAAAATTCAGTTATCTCTGACTAGACAACGGAGCCATGAACTTACATTGGAGAAAAGATAGCCTCTTCAACAAATGGTGTGGAAAAACTGGTAATACATACGTAATAAAATAAAATTAGACCCTTATCTATCTCCCCGCACAAAACTCAACTCTGAGTGGCTCAAGGACTGACATAGTAGAAGAAAATGTAGACCCAATACTCCCTCATGTTGACTTTGGAACTTTCTCAGCAAGATTTCTAAAGCACAATCAGTGAAATCAAGAATCAACCAAAGGAATGGATTCAAACTAAAAAGCTTCTTCTCAGCAAAGGAAACAATCAAGAATATGAAGAGAGTGCCTACACAACAGGAGAAAATCTTCGAACTCAAAAACCACCATTAAAACAAATAACCCCATCATAAATGGGTAAAGGAATTGAATAGGTATTTCGCAGAGAAAGAAATGAAATATATGAAAATATATATGAAATACATGTGTATTTACGTGGGTCTGTCTCTGTGTCTTTCATTCTGTACCACTGGTCTTCTTGTCTTTTTTGGTGCCAATACCCAGATGTTTTTGTTACGATAGCTCTCTATTATAATGTTTCACTTTTCTCGCTAAGGATTGCTTTAATTATTCTGGGTCTCTCATTTTTTCTAATGAAAATTGTATATATAAAATATATGAAAAAATGTTCAACATCTTTAACAATTAGAGAAACACAAATTAAAACTACACTGAGATTCCATACCACTTCAATAAGAGTGGCAATTATCATTGAGGATGTGGGGAAAAGTGTACATTCATACATTGCTGCTGGGACTGCAAATTGGTGCAACCACTGTGGAAAACAGTATGGAGATTTCTCAAAAACTAGGAATACAAACACCATTTGACCCAGTTATTCCTCTCCTTGGTATAAATCCAAAGGAGTTACAATCAGCATACTACAGTAACACAACCACATCAATGTTTAGTAGCTCAACTAATAATAACAAAGCTATGAAATCAATCTAGGTGTCCTTCAATAGACAAATAGATAAAGAAAATGTAGTATATACACACAATGGAATAATACCCAGCCATAAAAAGATGACTTTGTGACATTTGCCAGTAAATGAATGGACCTTGAGACTATCATGCTAAGTGAAATAAGCCAATCACACACACACACACACACACACACACAAAAAAAACAGAAAAACAGATGTCAAATGTTCTCCATATCATGTTCGACCTCAGGAATGGGAGTATAATTAAAATAAGTTATACTCTGTGTATGCATAACATGTCAAAATATATTCTACTGTCATGTATAAGTAAAAAGAACAAATAAAAAATAAATAAAAATTGTACTTCCCTATTTTTTTCCAGTTTTACTGTAGTCGAATGCATTTGCACTGAAATTATTGGGGCTAAAATTGTGTTAGAGGGTAAATATTTATGTTCTTCACAAATGAACAAGTTGAAACCTAATCACCAAGGTGATGATATGTAAAAGTGAGGTCTGTTGGAGATAATTAAGTCCTGAGAGAGGATATCTGGTGAATGGTCTTTTTGCCCTTTAAAAATGTACCCCAAAGAGCTCCTTTCCCCCTCCTCTACATGAGGATACAGTTGGAAGACAGCCATGTATGAACCAGGAAGCGTGCCCTCACCAAACATTGGATCTGCCATGGGTTTGGTCTTAAAGTCTCCACGACTGTGAGAAATACATCCCTGTTATTTATAAGCCTCCCTGGTATTTTGTTACAACAGCCAGATAGATTAAGACAGAAAATGGGTGCCACCTAAAAATGTGGGTGTAGTTTGGAACTGAGTGGGTAGTGATGGACTGCAAACAAGAAATATAGGTCTCACCAGACATCAGATTAGCTAGCACTTTGAATTTAGGCTTACCAGCCTCCGCTGTGAGAAAATATTTCCTTTTACGTATGCCACACTGTCTTGGTATTTTGTATGGAAGCCTGAGCTAAACTTCTCCTACTACTGGAAACTCATCTCATCCACTTTTTTTGTGACATTTGCAAAGGCGATATACTGTATTTCCACATCAATTGTTTCAGAATATTCTCTCTCTATTCCTCCCTTTATGGATGCCTTGGAGCAGCCATGGGCATTTTGAGGATTAAGCAAATTGAACAATAAATTAGGCAGTTCTTTTAATTTAGGTAGTGTTATGCTTTAGATTTGGATTATTTCCCACAGGCTCAAGTATTGAGGCTTGGTCCCCTGTGCAGCAAAGTTCAGAGGTGTGATTGTATTAGCGGGGCTATAAGCTTATCAATGGATTAATCCATTGGTAGATTCATAATTTTATGGCATGAATTATTGGAGAAAGTGTAGGAAGTGGGACCTCGTTGCAGGAAGCAGGTCACTGGAAAGATACCCCCCGCCCCCGCTTTCTCTCTCTCTGCCTCCTGACTGCCATGAGCTGAGCAGCTTTTCTCCTTCACACTGTTCTGCTATGATGCTCTGTTAGAGTCTGTAAACAAGTCTGGATGGCGCCTGGCAAAATGCCAGAGGGAGTAGTTTGAGAAGTAACACCAGCGAGCCATTAAGTGTGGAGATTCCTTATTGGTTGACTGATGTATCTAGTTTATACTAATTAAGATAAGCTGTGTGGAATGTATAAATACCTCTGTTGTCCTACAATAAACGGCTTCCACTCCTGCTGTATCAACGTACACAAGTTATTCGTCACCCCCAGGTTATTTTGCTGCAGCCGGACTGCGGCAATGCTCTAACTTACCCCAGGCCCAAAGCAAAAGTGCCAGTCAACCACAGACTGAAACCTCTGGAACTGTGATCCAAAATAAATCTTTTCTTCAAGTTATTTTTCTCAGGTACTTTGTCACAGTGACAAAAGGCAGACTAACCTAAGTAGTTATTTGTATTTATGATATAACAGCCTCTTACCTAATTGTGTAATTGCTCACTGTGTTGATGTAGACTGGCTGCCAGGTGAACATCTCCCACCTACTGAGGTTCTTGGTTCAAAATTAAGATGTACAATGTAGTCCTGATTTGCATTTCTCTGATAGTGCAAGATGTTGAACATTTTTTCACATATTTATTTCTCACATGGAGTATATACATGCATGGAAATATCACAATAGAACCCATTAACTTATATAATTAATAAGTAATACTAATTATAATTTTAATAAGATGTGTAGGTGCAAGTGCTCAGGTTGTAATTTGATTGGAAGTGTTATCTGTCACATGGGGTTAAATGACTTGGGTAACGAGGGAGGAACAAGTTGAAATAATTGGAATCAGAAGTCAGTCTTTGGCAAATTTTCTAACACTCCAATGGATAAAATTGTAAGCAGATAAGTTGATTTTCAACAATAATATAAGAAGCAGAATTCATCTTCTGATAGGAAAATAGTTCATAATTCATTTAGAGGGTAGTGTGTTTTTAAAATGGAAACTCATGAAATAGAATTATCAACTCCCTTATCTGTGGTCTAAGCATCTCCTGTATCTGTAGCTATATCCACAGTACTTAATAAAGTAAGTATGCTTGTGTGTGAAGTGACATGTTTATTTAAGCTGTAATCAGGAGAAAATGGAAACAAGCTTCGGTCAATTACCTAAAGTAGTAGTTTTAACTGCAGGTGGTGTTGCCCTCACATCCACCTGGGTACTTTTGACAATGTCTAGATCTATGCTTAGTTGTTACAACTGGCATTTAGTAGCCAGAGTTCAGGGATGCCGTGTGACATACTACAATATACACGGCAGCCGGTCATCAGAGTCACCTGACCTGCAACAGCAAAGGTGGTAAGGTTGACACACCCTGCATTAGAGAAAAGACCAAGTGCCTTTGGTGTTGTCACTGAAACTGTTACAAAATCATTGCCATATATTTTCCATCTCTGACTCTCTAAGCTAAATCCTGGATAACTTCTTAGTTCAGGTTTGAATCTACAAATTCTCTTTCTTAGGTATCTTGTTTAAGATTATCACTGAATTTTCAATTTTTGACTACATTATTCTTTTCTAGTCATAATGGCTGTTTTTCAAGTTATTTCTATTCTTTTTTTGATGGTACATATTCTTTTCACATTTCATTTTGTATTTTTAAAAGCTTTCCATTAGTATCATTTGTTTAATATGTGAAACTTTAAAATATCTCAAGTTCTTGAAGGGATGCTTGATTTTTCTTTATTTGTACTGATTCTCAGTAATGATTTACCTCCTCATATTTTATAATTTTCTTTTATTGTGACCTTAACGTTCAGTGGAGTTTCATTTGTTGGAATGTCGGGTGGCTAGGGTGTGAATATGGATTTCCAAGAGGGCCTGGTTTGGATCTCCTAACACTCAGAGATATTGCTCACCGGATCGGGCGTTGGAACTGATGAGAAAAGTGCGTGTCGTGAGTGAGGGCATTTCAGAGAAGAATCTATTTAGTTTTTCTCCTTAGGAATAGAAGAGTGTCTTCTCTCCCTTTCTGAAAGGCAGACTTCTTCATCCTGAAATCCATCCTTTCACTGAGGGTGCAGTTCCTTCAGAGGACTTTAAATTTCAAGTCCCATTTTGCATGTCCAGAAATATACCTACCTGATGAGGGAATTGAGATCCATCCTTTTAATTGGGAAATCACAGAAGAGCTGCAATAATAGCACCCTTACAACTGGAAGCAGAACTCCAGGGCTTTTTTTCAGTTCCCTATGTGTTTTTGACTCCTGATAGTTTCTTCTATTTCCTTAGCTATGCACCCAAAACTATATTTGAATTTTTATCCAGCATATCAGGAACAGATTTTCTGGATATTTTGCCTGCCACATTGCTAGAAATAGCAGTTCTATATTACATTTATTGTGGGAGGCATTTCTTTTACATGAACACACCAGAACCAATTGCAATTAAAGTTTGTTTGGAATTAATATTAACATAATATGAGAAAAACACTTTGAAATGGCCTTACCCTTTTCATCTAGCAATGCCTCTTCTTAAAGGTACTTCAGTGTTGGTTTGTCCCTACCTCATTATTTCTAATGTATTAGTCAGCAAATAAATCTGAAAATGTTATCCTTCGAGAAAAGTAATGGATATTTATTGCGTAAAATTTGGAATTTATAGAAAAAAATGTGAATGAGTTTTAAAAGTATATAAATTGCTCAGCTTTATTGGGTTTTATGTAGACTCTCATGAAATATTTTACCTCAGTGTGAACATTTTTATGCTGTCAAATTTAATCAATCCTTTTATTAATTAGTTCCATCTCCTGCCCCTCACTTGCTAAGAATATTCTATAAATGAACAATTTTAAAATGCAATTTTAGGCAGGTGAACACATACAATTCAGATGGGATTGCTAAGGAGAAGGAGGAATTTCAGACATATCTTTTGTTGTTATTGCAGCTACTGAAAATAGAATTTTTTGAACACATACCATCCTACACTTCCTTCTGTAGCTATATCCATTAGACACGACATAATGCCAGATTCAAGTGTTTGGCATTACAAAAAAACACTTGTTTTTATTTTTTACAAAAACCCTCATCAAAATTTAATATGTAAAAAATAGGTTATAGAATGCATTATGCTTATTATTAATTTAAAAAGCAAGACCTGTATTTTATGACTATAAATTGATAGTTAAAAAGCACAGCATTTCTTCAGTTTTTTTAATCATATTGATTACTGTGCCAAGTGTCTGAATTGCAATTGCCAACACTAGTTACATTTAATATAATTTGATAATTATTTTATCCCACCAAATCAGAAAGAAAAAAAAAATAAAAGGAATTTATCCAAATGAGAGTCCATACATTTCAGTAGCACAAATCAAGACTTACGTCACTTTTAATGTTAAATTGTTCAAAAGCCCCGAGTAAACTTCAGTCTTGGGCTTCACTGTGGATGTGAAGAGTTAATTCCAGTAGGTGTCTCATTGGTCTCTGTTTTATAAAAAGCACCTGGTCCTTTTGTACAACCAGGTGGAGGTGGGAGTGTGAGTAGGTGTCTATGGGTGTGGGAATGGGGTGAGTCTCTGAGACCATGGGAGAAGGCCCCTGGCGGGGGCAGGCAAGAGAATTGTGCAATGTCATTGACATAGGGAAGTGTCCCTGTCCTGGGGCTGGCCTTGGGCTCCTTGAAGTCTGCCTACAGGGCCTGCCAGGCAGGGCCATGCACCCTGGGTAAGAGTGCATGTAAGGGTGACTGGACCTTGCCTGATGTGCTGAGGGGAAGCTGGCACCAGGTGAAGGCCAGTGTCCTTTGTCTGAGGACAATCAGCATGGACCTCAGCCATGCTCAGAGGGCAGCACTAAGGCTCCTTCGGTGTCTTACCCTTCCTGCCTGCTCTTTTGGGGAGGTACTGGGGAGTGAAGCAGAAAGGCAAAAGAGAGAGGATGCCACTCTTGTCCCTTCTGGTTCCCTTCTGATTCTCATGGATGAAGCAGCTTCCTGCTGGGAGACTGGAGCTTCCATGGGAGGAGAATGAATGGCAACTGCCACACTAGCTGAAATCATTATGATGCGGCACTCGTTCATCCAATGAAGTCTGAAAGAAAAAAAAAAATAATGAGAGAAATTTATCCAAACGAGACTGGATGTATGTCATTAGCATAAGTCATAATATGGAATAGTTCAGCCGGCTTTCAGGATTTCAGTTCATGAACAAGAATACTGCTTGTCTGAAAATGACTCAAGGCCATTTTGTTATCTGTCCAAGCTTTCACCCAAACTTTGGGGAAGAAATAATCTGTATTATGAAATAAGAGACAGTAACAAGAAAAGAAAAATGATGGATTGCACACTATTGAGTGAATTTCTTCCAATTAACAATTAATGAACAGTTCTTTGTTTAATTAGAAGATATAGGAGATCAGAAATGTAGCTCTTGCCATTGTAAAACAACAGAGCCTCTGCGCAACATTTTATTATACAAAGGATCATAGATGATCTAATGAACAGTCCTATTCAGCTTTGGCTATACCAACAATGTTATAATTGACCGATTGACTCATTCATTCATCCATTTATTCAACAGACACAAAGACTGAGTATGTGTCAGTTTCTTGAGGATCCTGGCAAGGAATAAGCAGATGACTCCTTTGCTTATGGAGTTCCAGCTCCCAGGAAAGAGCCATTCTTAAGGTCTGTGGAGAGAGCACAAATAAAACAAACTCCTAGCAGAGACGCGGCTGCATAGAAGAGAAGGTGCCTGTCAAACTCCGCTAGAAACCGTTAAACCACACAACCAAATGGCCACCTCTGTGGAAAAGCATACCAACCTTATAAGGGAATGACAGCCTTCCACCACTTCTTCCCGCTATCATTTATAAATTTTATTTCAACTTTGGCCAGTTTGAATTCCTAAAACTATCTCCTATGGTCTGGACCTTAAACATCTCCCAAAGACTCATGTGTTTAAAATCTTAGTCCTTACCTTGGTGATTTGGGAGGTAGTAGAAACCATAGTGGGAGGTCTTCTATTCCCCAGGGGAGTGGGACTCCAGCCCCTTCCTCTTTCTCCCTTTCATGTCCTGGCTATGAGGTAAACCGCTTTGCTCTTCCACATGCTTCCAACCACAGTGTGGTGCCTCACCACTGCCCAAAACAAACGGGACCAATTGACCATTGATAAACCTTCCAAAACTATGAGCAAAATAAACGTTCTCTCTTTATAAGTTGATTATCTCAGGTATTTGTTACAGTCACAGAAAACTAACACATTGATGCAGTTTATGTTGCATTATTTAACTATGAGTAAGTTTGGACATGATTTCATGAATTTGCTATGTTAGTTCTTCTGTGATATACTTATCTATAGCTATGGCTGTTCATTTATCGCTCATAAGGTGTTAGCTTTTCATTGTTGTGACCAGAGTACCAAATATAAACAATTTAAAGGAAAAAAAAAAGATTTATTTTTGCTCACTGTTACAGAGGTTTCAGTCTGAGGTGGGCTGGCTCCATTGCTCTGGGTCTGAAATGAGGCAGAATATCATGGCAGAGGGCTGTGGCTCAGCACATGGCACCTAGGATGCAAGGGATAGGGAAGGAAGGGTGTCAGGGGAAGCTAATCCACTCAGGGCATAAACCCTGTGACCTACTTCCTCCAATAAGGTCCTGCCTCCTCGTAGTTCATTCAGCTGTCAATGGGTTAATCCACTTGATTGATTATTCAACTAATGAGGTCAGAACCTTGATGATATATTCATTGCCTAAAGTCCTACCTCTGTGCCCATGAGAATTCAGGGTACATTGCAGACTAATGCCATGACACAAACTAGTCTTTTCTCCCAACCATCCTTCATTATTTTTTTTTCCATTTTCTCATCTCATTTAAAATTTTCTGTCTTCCTTTGAAAAGAAGGATTCTTCCAGTTTCTATCATAAATACTTCTTTTAATTATAGTTAATTTTGTAAACTTAAATTCAACAGCAACCACTCTTTTCCGTTTAAAAACTGCTGGTGCATGATCTAAATATCATTAAATAATATTTTAGTGTTTAGGCATTTTTTCATTATATCTTCAGTTTCCATTTATATTTGAATTTGTTTACATTTAATGGTTCACTATTTTACTTAATACATAGTAATATACTGTAGCCTTAACAACATTCATATGTATTAGTCTTCCAACATAGTTTTTTGAAAAAGGCTGTTTATAAATCTCTGTACTTTGAAAAAAATTTAGACATCAAAGAAGGTTCAGATATAATACAGAGTTTCCTTATACCATCACCCAGTGTTTCCAGTGGAAAAAAAAAATTGAAGACCATAGTATAATTGACAAAAGCAGGAAATTAACATTGACCCACCTCTATTAACTGATATACTGACTTTATTCACATTTTGACTGTGTACTCCAGTGATTGGTCCAATTCGTATTCAGGATCATGTATTGATTGCATTTATGTGTCTTATCTCCTCAGTCTCTGTCCAAATAAACTGTTCCTTATGTTTCATGAACTGACACTTTTGTCAAGTACTGATTGTTTTTTTAGATGTCTCTAAATACATATTTGTCTAAAACTTCCTTGTGATTAAGTTCAGGTTTTGTACTTTGGGCATAAGTGTTGTGAAGTGATGTCTACTCATATGAATTCAAGTCCTCAAGCAGAAATCGATACTGCTTTCCACATGCCATTCCTAATCACCTTTCATTACTTGTTGGTATTTTCCAAGCTCAACCACCATAATTTTATTTTTTCCCCTTTCTAATTAATAAAATCTTGTGGGACAGTCCTTTGAGACTAAGCAGATACCTTCCTTGATTGTCATAATACTTTATTTTTTAACCTCCATTAAGGATTCTTGGATGCAACAATTATTACTATACCATTTATCAAATGGTGGTATCTTTATCAGGGACTGTGGGCTTCTTAATTTTAATCTTCTCCTTCAACAGCAACATGAAACAAAAACCATTATCTGGGAATATTGTTTGTGGTGCGATTTGGTTAACTGGATTAAACCATGCCTATAAGTCATAATTCATATTGTGAAAACTGTTATGGTTTGGAACTTTTGAAAAGTCCCAAAAGGTTCACATGACAAAGACTTATTCACCAGCCTGTGGTGCTATTGGCTGGAATCTTTAGTAGGTGGGCCTCAGGGAAACGGAGTTAGGTAATTGGGCATGTGTCCTTTGAAGGGACACTGAGAATATGGACCATTTCTGTCCCTCTCTTTGCTTCTCAGTCCTCAGGTGGGGAGAGTTTCTTGGCCACACTCATCTGTCATTATGTAGTGTCTTCTTTAGGCCCAAAGCAAAGGGGCCTAATTACCATAGACTGAAACCTCAAAAGACCAGTAAATCCTCAAAAATCAATAAATCTTCCTTGATAAGGACAGTTTGGTATAAAAGATGATTTGGGAATCCAGAATTATTTGAGGGAGTTGTAACTTTATTGCAATTTATATGTGTGGCAGATGAGTTACTCTCTGATTTGAATATTGAGTTTATGTACAAACCCTTAGGAAAAATGTTACTGGTGTCTTTTTTTCACCATAAAAGTGAAATTCTAGATTGAAAAATAACTAAAAATCTCATGTTCTGAAAAACTTTCTATTGTTCAAAAATATGTCAACCATTTTCCCTTGTATCAACAATAGACTGTTAGATTAAAAAAAAGTTATGAACTTTTAGATCTGTCATCTTCACAATTTACTTATGCATTATTGGCTTAAAAAAATCTGCTAGGCAGCAATTGCCAGTCTGAAACTTAAATACACTTTTCAAATCTAATTGTTTGTCAGAACAACTTTGCAAAAGTGTTATTTTTTGAACATCATCCAAAATCTTCTAAAATACATTTCTCCAAAAATTTAACTGATATAAAAGATAAGTATGATAGAAAAATAGAATAAAAAGGTATTCTATTCAGAAAGAATAAAAAAGTATTTAGGCTGATAAAATAAGAGAAGAAACCATTGAAATAGTATGTTCTACCTCAAGTAGTCTTATCAGAAAAACAGCCCAAACACTTTTCTTTATGATACCCTCTGTTTAAAGTAATTCATTCTCATCACAATATTTCTATAATATATTTAAGTTTTTACTAATGTAAGTTCTTACTAATGCAACAAATGTGACAGTGCCTTACTTTTTTTAGCAAAGTGATTTATATTCTGAATCCAAACTGATTTCTATTCTCAATAGTTGTTAATTCATTTCATTTGTCTATGCATCATGAATCAGACATGATGGTTTGTGTGTTACACCCTTGATATTTTGGATTTGTTTGTTACAGGAGTGATAGCTTAGCCTTCCTTGATTAATATAACGAGTAAACTTTTCCCTTTGTATTGTATCAAACCTTAATACCCTTAGAATAATTATCCAGTTTGAGACTGCTGGATCAAAATGTGGACATTTTAAATTCTGCACATTGCCAACGTACTTTCAAACAAGAAGTGGAGGAATTCACAAAGTCAACAAAAAATTGAGCATAAAATGTGTTTCATCCACTCAGGGAACTATGAAAGCCTCTTCCAAAAGAAAAGATTTAAAGTACATGTTCTCAAATATTTGGGTCTCAGAATTATGTTACACTCTTAAAACGACATAGAAAACCCAAGGAGCCTCTTTTAAATGACATGCATCCGTCCGTATTTATCATTTAAGCAATTGACGTTGATTAATTTTTAAATCATCATGTATTAATTACTTTAAAATGTTCAGTACTCAAATATTAAATACTCTGATAAATAACTTTTTATTAGAAACAACTATTTATCCAAAATGATAAGTTATGGTGGGAGGGGTGGCACCATTTGAACTTTGAGAACCTCTGCAGTCTCTGCCCTCAAAGAGGATGGCTGCATTTCTTTAATGCTCTACCTTCTCTATTGGGCTATCCCATGCCAAGTACCCTCAGGAAAATTCTGCTCTATATCTACGAGAGAATGAGGCTATATTCTGAAAATACTTTTTAGATTGCTATAATTCACCCACAAAACTTCGAGCTTGATATGGTTGTGTCCCCTGAGAATTCCTCATCTGAAATTCTGAGGATCAATGTGATAGTACTAGGAGACAGGGACTTGTGAGAGGGAGCTGGTGCTCTTTTAATGGGATTAGTGCTACAGGTGCTCTTTCTTCCTTTTTACAAGATAGAATGCAAAAATCATTCACCATCTGAACCAGAAAGCAGGTCTTCACCAGACTCGAATCTGCTGGCACCTTGGTGTTGGATGTTTCAGCTCCAGAACTGTGAGAAATCAATGTCTATCCTTCATATATTATTTAATTTCTGGTATTTTGTTTTAGCAGCCCCAAAGAGCTAAGATCTATTGATTTGATTAGCTACCAACTTAGTGCAATAACTAGCCTGTAATGAATATGAAAAAAAATTCAGAGATAAATTTAAGATAAATATATTTTATTTATATAAAATATTAAATATATTACATATATACATATGTGTATCTTTGTTCCCATCTATGTGTACATCTATGTATGTGTATGAAAGCAATGCAAACTATTACATACAGCATTTAACACCTGCAACTACACAGATGCCTTCCATTGTATAGGATCTTAACTCTAAAGAATATCTAGGGACGATTTGCCTTAGAAGACTAAAATTGTTGCATAGCAATTTACCACACACTTTATGGCTTAAAACAATGGCCATTTACTGGCTCCTATCTTTTTGAGTGAGAAGTCTGATACAGCATGCATGAGTTATCTATTGCAGAAAGAAATCAAAACTGAGTTGAGTTCTCATCTGGAGGCTGCGGGGATGATTTCCTTCAGAGCCACTTCTTGCTGTTGGAAGAGCCTATTTCCTCTGGCTGCAAAACTGAGGTCCCCATGTCCTTATTGCTGTGAGGCTGGAGCTCCCTGCAGTCCCCTGGGGCTGCTTTCCCTTCTACCTGGTCCTGTCCAGCCTCAAAGACAACATCAGGAATCTCCTTTCTTGAATCCCTCCTCATTTCTATTTCTTTTAATCCCTTTAAAAGCAGATAAGTCTATGAAGAGACTTATCTGCTTTTAAAGGGCTCATGTGATTGGAATAATCCACACAGATAATCTACCTTTCTTACTGTCCCCTCTGCCCTATAGTTTACCTCATGACACCTATGGGCTTACTCACATGCAAAGAGGAGATGGTTATGCAGGCCATGGAGAGTGGGATCATTGCCATCTTAGCTACAGACCCAGTGAGAGAATCTGGCAAATGTCACATGGTGCAACCTCTGTGTTGGGCCCCCTGGTTCTCCTCTCACGTGCATGCCCTGGTGCAATCTCCTTCCCTAGAGGGAGCTATACCTAGTGACTCTCTTATAGCAGTTAGAATATGGGAAATGGAATACAATGAACACTCAGTAAAAATTAGACATTGAGTGAAAAGTGACACAGACAAAGCTCACTGAAGGAACACCACTCTAAAGGAAAATGGATTCACAGAGTGGATGGTGGAGAGATCCTGGTCCTCATCCCACTCTTCACATTGGAATGGTTTTTATCAGGTACCCACCTGTGCACCAGCTGAGCATCAAGAAGGGTATGGACACCCCGAGGCCAAAAGAAAAGATGTCACTGGAGTAAAAGTGTAAAAGTGTACTTGTTGACAGAGAAGAGATAATAAGGTAAGTTTGGGAGTAGAGGTGATACTAAAGGAATAAGGAAAATAGAAGGAGTGTAGGCATTATGAAAAGAGAGGTAGGTATACTTACTATTTTAGTTTTTAACCATCAACAAATGAAATTCCGGATGGCTATTCTTCATTAACGACATCAAAGAGTTTTATTTTCCTGACAGTGCTGATCATGACTGAATTAGAGTCACAAATTTCTCTTGGACTTCATCAACATCAAATTAATAATAAAAACTACATAGTGCTTTTATATTCATTTCCTAAGGCTTCTTGGAAATGTTGAGGAGAGTGGGTTGCTTTAAAAATTCATGTCGTGTAGTGAAATCTAGAATTAAACTCCTGACTTAAAATTGTGTTTAATAAAAAAAATACAAGAGTAGCAGAGTTTCAGATATACTTGATTGTGTGTAAAAAATCTATTTTATTTGCTTCTGTGTATCTCTGCCTTTGGAAACCTGACTTTTAAAAATTAAACATAGATTCCAAACTATGAGACTATGCACAGTGTATTTTCTTTCTCCACTTCTTTGCTGTTATTGCTCCCCAGGGCCATCTTCATCTCTTCTCCAGTAAGCCAAGCTCCCATTGCTGGCCAAGATATGATATGTCAAAATTTACCACCTTTCCGTGTTATTGCTTAACTTCATTGCTCTATTCATTTTTACAATCTTCCAGCAAACCCTCCCCTTTTTGTATTTTTATAGCTCTTCTCTCCAGAGGCCACTTTTTTCTCTTCTTAGGTCTTGTATTGAACCTTTAGTTTGGAAAAAAAAAACACATTTCTTTCTTTTTCTCAATCAAGAATCAGCTGGAACTTTTATATAAATTTTCAGTGGTTGTCTTCTACTTAAGAACATGGCTAAGCCTTCTTGGCCTCAGACTTTTAGGGTTATAAGTTTCCTTGACTGTAAACCCATTAGAGTAGGACCTCATTCTCATTACCATACCCCTTTCCAGATGCCCTATTTTCTCATAATGCTGTTACCTCCCCATGGCTTCATGCAGGGTCTATGCAATATTTATATTCACGAGGTCTGATGGTTTTAGATTAGGGGACATTCCAAAATATTTGTTGACATGTAGCTGAAGAAAACTGATGTTTTCAAAGAAACTATTAAATTCTAAGAGATTACAGAGACTTTGGAAGATATTCCCAGGCAAGGGACAAATGTCAGAGGGACAAGTGAATTTATTCTATTTTTTTGTAATGTTTTTCCACATAACACCCCATCTCCTACCCAATCATCAAGATAACACATAGATGTTTATAGTTCTATTTAAAAGGAGGATAAGTTGGTGAAGACCACAGACTTGTTTTAAAATGTGTATCAATTATGTAGACATTAGAAAGGCCATGGACACAATAGCATCTTTCAATTAAGCCAGATTATTGTCTGTTTTGCAGACAACTCTCCTGGACTGTGACTATGAAAAGGGGGATCATGGGAAGAGGTCCCTTTTTGGTTTAGTGTGCTTTAGAATGTCAGTGTATTAATCTTATGCTCAATTCAGGAAATGGCTAATACAGACCTCTCATGGTAATTTCTGTCTTCTTATTGACCCAAAATGTCAGTCCCCATACCTGATGTTGTTGATTTAACTTGACTTGGAGGTGAATGTTAATATCAAGGGAGCCGGAATGTTTTGCAAGGGTGCCATATTATGAAAGGCAACTGGAAAAAACCAGTCATGGAAGAGCTCAGGATAAGTCTTGGAAAGGAGAGAGGTGACTGGTGAAGGGGGAGAGAGAGAGAGAGAGAGAGAGAGAGAGAGAGAGAGAGAGAGAGAGAGAGAGATTTCATACATGTATGTGTTCATGGTTCAGACATTCTGGCATTGGCATTTATACAAGAAAGGAAAATCAAAGTTCTATGTATACAACTTGTTAAGAACAGAATGATCCTTATGGAAAAGTAATATGAACACAAATATTTAAAAAGAAAACTCTAGGGTAAACAAATACACACATGGTTTTGTTTCCAGATGTCTCAAAAGTGAATTTGACTCAAAGTTTAATCAAAATAGAAGCTGAATAATACAAACTATTAAAATCCCATAATGGGTTATAAATTAGAAGTAAATCAAGATATCTATTAGTCTATCTTTCTGTAAAATTAATCATAATTGTGTGGTACTTTGACTCATAATGTACATAGCAAATTATAAGAAATAAAAATATTTTAAGGAGAAAGTCTCTCCACTGTGAATATCAAAAGGACAATGTACAGTGCATATTTGGAGGAAAAATCATTATTTACATATTTCATGTGCTACCTTAAACAGCAGGACTTTCTTTGGCGAGGGAGATAAGGTCATTTGCAACCTAGAGTAAATGAAAACAAACAAACAAAAAAACAAGCCACCTGAAAAACTTTGGAAGCAAAGAAATCAATCACTTTTGGGGTTTATCAAAGATTGTGCGTTCTTCATTCTTCAGGGAGCATGTGTTTTTCATTTGGGCTGGCTCAGGAAATTGAAATGATACTTCTAAAAAACAAATATGATACTCCATAGTACAGATTTCTCCTATCCTTGAGCCATTGAGAAAACGATGCAGTTTAAAGAAAAGCTCAGGCATGAGAAAGAACTATGATAAGGCAGGGAGAAGTGGTTGAGTAAATATCTAGGATCAATTATTTATATACTCAATAGCCAAGTTCTAAATGCAACATCTATGAAAATGGGTTAAAAGAATTTAGTTATGAACACTAGAAGAGAAACAATTGATAGTTTTGCTCAGAGAAATGATGATACAAATAATATGTTTTATAATAATTATGAATATGGGCATATTCTTAATAAAATAATGATTCCCTGATAGCAGATGAAAGTAATTCACTATGAATAATAACATATGAAGCAATAATATCTTCAAGTAATGTTTTAATAAATCGGTAGAATTAAGAGAATCCTAAATTCTGGTGATACTTATTGAGGGCACAAAACAAGTATAGAGTTATAGCTTTTGTGCAAATAATTTCACTAAATTAATATCCACACAAGTGTATAGCGCAGGTTATTACACATATCAATTGTTCTTCAGAATCAGAAGACCAGAGGACCAGTGAACATGTTTAGGAAATCCTGAGCACTGGGAGTGTGATTTGCACGTGTGAACATAATCCATGGGTGAGGTCCTTTGAGTGAAGAATAGGGGAACATGGATGAGAACAGAGGAGAGAATAGACATGTTCAAGGAAATGCAGAGGATTTGATACTTCTGGAAGAAATAAACATTAGCAGTCCTCAAAGATACTCCTCCCATCTGCTATCCTACTAGAACACCCAGGTTTTAGCTGGATCTATGACTGTCTTCAACGGACTGCATTTTCCAGTCTTGTAGATAATGAAGTGTGACCACAAGACCTTGAGTGTTCAAAGGGGCGTGAGAAGGAATCACTGGTTATACAATGCACTTAAAGGGCAAATAAGCTGCTTTCCTTTCCTTCTTTGCCCTCTTCTGTGTGCTGTGGTGCACACCTGGCCTGGAGCAATCTTGAATCATTTGGTTCATCCTAAAGATTGCTCAACATCCTGGGTGAGAAGGAACCAGTCATTTGATGATTATGTGAAGAGTAACTACCATGTTCCCCTGGACTATATCTCAAAAAAGATGTGAAAGAAAGGTAACTTTCCATGCAGTTTAAACCACTATGAATTTGGGCTTCTGTTATAACACTATATGACTTTCTTTTTAATTACTTTAGCCTTTATATAATAAGTTTTCCCTGGATACGGTCCCTCTTATAAAGCTATGGGTCTCTAGAGGACCAAAGCCATGAATAGAAGACTTACCTTGAGATCTACAGGCAGAATTTGCATTTTCTAATTACATGTTGACATCATGCAAAGACTTAAAGAGAGAGTAAGGGAAAGACAAGACAAAAAGTCCTAAAAAATGTCAACTCTGTCTTTAAACTACTGTTGGGCAATCCTCTCTGTGTGACCACGGAGATTCATGGTGAATATCTAGTGATGAAAATTAGGGAATTATTGACAATACTTGAGCCTGGGTGTGGCCACTATAACATCTGAAACAGGGAGGCAGGAAGGAAGGTTCAAATGACAGGCAGATTGGACCTAGAAGGAGGTCAGTTTTTCAGGTGGACTGTGAATCTACAGGATTAGCTAAATTTCCATAATTAAATACTAAAGAGGTAAGACTAGGCACACAGGGAAGAATCTTTCAGAATCTCCAGAATTTTTGAACAGAAATAAATGAGAAAAGCAAATCCAGTAGTCAAAGGAATCTTGTGGAATTTGGTGTCACACGATCAGGGAAGAGTTCTGAGAGAGAAAAAGTAGTACAAAGACAAAGAAGTGGAAAGGAGTCTTGAACAGGTCAGTAAGTTCACAAACTCTTATGCTTTGTGGAAATGAACTGTCTCCCAGTGACTGGTTTCTTTTAAAGCACATTCTCCAGTAGAAAGGAGCAGTGGTCCTTGGAGAAATGGGTTGGAGGAAGAAAACACCAGATAGCACTGAGAGTCTTATGGTCAGTGAAGAGCCACTTAAAAATAAAAATAAAGCTAATAAAACAGAAAGTGAAGCTTGTCAAGTCTGAAGGACAAGAAACAACCTGAACAAGCTTTCACTGAGGTGTCCAGAGAATTTGAGCAATACGATATTTATAGCTCAATATCACCCAATAAAAAATAATGAGTCTTTGATGATATAAAGAATAAATGAATATATATATAAATGTGACAAGAGTGTTCATTCTTTTTACAGATGGATTCTGTTTAATAAAAGTATTTAATAGAAGTAAAAAGAAAGGGAAAAATGAAAATACTATTAGAACCCAAGAGTAATAATTGCTGCAGCTAAGATCCAGCAAGGCATGTTAAAATAATTATTAGGCTAAATTTTAAGGGTAAAAGAATATTTTAATTTTTAAATTATTTTCCCCTAAATTTGGTTTCCATATAAGCAGGGGACACTTTGAAACTCCTCCTTCTAGGAGGCAAGGTTTGGTGGTCTGTTTTATTTACTATACCACAGCGAAGGGGAAAATATGAGTGTACAGTGGGTCTGGCAGACACCATCTTGACAGGTGACCAAGACCAACCAGCATCACCAGTCCTAAGACATATTGATATCATGTGCTGCGCCCGCCCCTAACATGTGATATGGAGAGCATATTTTGCAGTATTCTTTCCAAATGCTGAATGACCTGTCTCATCACAGGAAAAATACAAAACAAAACAAAATATCTGATGGCATTCTTCCAAGATATTAAAATTATAATAAGAAAAAAAGAAAGATTCAGAAACTGTCCTTGATTATGGAAGTCCAAGAGAAAAAAAAATGACAAATGCAATGTGACATCCGGGCTTGAATCCTGGAACAGAAAAAGAATATTAGCAAGAAATCTGGAGGCATCTGAATAAAGCCAACAGTTTAGATAAGAATGTGGTGTCAATATTCGCTTCTTACTTTTAATCATTGTACCATGAACATAAGCTGTTACATGAGCAGAAAATGTATAAAGTGTATAAAGGAAAGCTCTTTATGGTCTTTGCAGTTATTTTGTAAGTCTAAAATGAATTTAAATTAAAAATTTATAAAATAAACACACTTTAAAAAATACCTAAAAAAACTTTGGTTAAGTGCATAGTCTTTCTATACTATATAAATTTTGAATATCTATCTATAAATCATATGTAGAAAGGTGATAGAACAGATTTGAAAGAACACAGATTATGCATGGTGTTTTGAACAGTATCTAATTAAGGTGTGTACAGAAGATGCAAGGAAAAGTCAAAAGATATGTAGAAAGATATATATTATCTTGAATGAGTAGTAACAAGTGATCAGAGGCCAAAAAATAATTACACACAGGCAGGAACAAATTTAATTAAAATGAACCTGATGGATATTATGTTGCCTTATTGCAAGGTAAACGCACACAGAGGGATTTATTAAATGTTAAAGCAAGTTCTAAAGAAGATACTACAGTCACATGGAAAATAACAAAATGTAAGAGAAAGGGAAGGAAATGGAATTAAAGAGGGAAACATCACAGAGTAATT
This sequence comes from Marmota marmota marmota, assembly GCF_001458135.2. Taxonomy (NCBI): domain Eukaryota; kingdom Metazoa; phylum Chordata; class Mammalia; order Rodentia; family Sciuridae; genus Marmota; species Marmota marmota. Next base: position 9,517,718 of record NW_026000068.1, read on the forward strand.
TCTAGGAAGGGATATTTTCATTTTTGTTCATAATGGCACATGGTCTACAGTGCTAATCACAGTAGGAGACCTCAGTCTCTGAAGTTGATGTTCTTGACTGGAGACTGTAGCCATGAATGTACCTGTCATGTCAATGAGTACTGAGGTGAAATATTTGGCTTTATCATAACCTTCAAAACAGGGATGGTAGTAAAATGACTGTCCATGACTCAGTGACTCCTTGATATCTGGGGGGACGGGTTCCTGATCCTCAAGAATACCAGAGTCTAGAGATGCTCAATCCCTTTATATAATCCCTTACATTTTCATGACGTAGGCTTATCCTTATATTTTATAATATCCTTATATTTTAAATGATTGATAGAGTACTTTAATACTGAACACAACATCAATGCCAGGTTAAGATTGTTACACGGTGTTGTTCAGAGACCAACAACCAGGACAAATGTCTGTACATGTTAAGGACACGTCAAATCTTTTCTCAAGTATTTTTGATCTGCAGGTGTGGCATCTGCAGATTCACTGGTAACGTGGATAACATGTGACTTTGCTGTTACTCCCATTAGAGCTGACAGAGTCATCACAACTCTGCTGAATAGCATCTTTGGCCACTTGAACTCTGGAGACAGTACAGGAGCAAAGGCTCACAGCATGCTTGGCGCATCTGCCTTGATCTCTTACACTTCAACAAAGGTCATGTCAAAGTGACTGCATCCCTGGTCCGAAGAGGATGAGAGACACCTGGAACAGACACAGTCTTTTGCTCCAGCTTGTGGCCAAGCCCCGAGGAGCCCACCACAATCATCCAAAGCCCAGCCAACCTGCACATATTAAGGAGAATATTGTTGCTAAATTTAGCTACAGTTTTGTGCTTCTTTGTTATGCACTTTTGACAGATATAACCCACCTGTCTCCCTTCTCAGGATTTTCAGCCTGCAGTACAGTCAACTCTGGGGTGGGTAGAGGGTGTGGTTTAGAGCTTTGCTATATCAGTTTGCTTTTTCATATGTTGCAAAGTACCTTTGGGTTACTGTATGGGGATTGTATGGATGACGGTGACTGAGAGTGATTTCAGTCCTCAGTGAATATAATTGCCACAGGGCCAGCAAGTACATATTATAAATGGGCAGTGGGAGATAAGAAGTAGACAACTGAAAGCCCTCAAACAGTACAAAAAAAACCCCACTCTTTTATGATTTCATTAGTTATTTTTCATTGACTTCTTAGATGCTTATAATTGGATGAATCACACAGTTCTATCCCAAATAGAAACTATTATCATGAAATTAATGCAGAGTTCTTATATAATCATTTTGAGATTGTTTCTAACTCTACAAAATAAAACTTCAAAATTACCTTTAATACCTTTCATATTAATTTTCCTACAAGTTTTTTAAACTTTAAAGTAGATAAGATTCATTTCATTAATATCAAATATTTTTAGTGATAGCGAAAATTAAGAACCAAGTGAACTTAACATAATTTTATCTCTAAATTGACCCTGAATACTGATTTCTTTTAGGATGTCATCCTCAAATAAAATAACTATGGAAAATTTTATCTTGTTCTGCGAGATAAAATGGAGTTTTGACAGTGCAAGGAAAAATCATACTCTATTGGACAAACTCAATAAATCGCTCATTCCTTATACCATACAAAAGCAAATATTTCACTTTTTTTATGTTTTGCTTATAGCATTGAAGAATTCTCTTCTTAGCATGCTTTCTTTTAAAATATCTGTTAAATATGTTTCCAATAGCTAAGTGCTTACAGTTATATCTATACCACTTGTGTCATTCTTTTCAAGGACATTAGATGACTTCGGAAGAAAAACTCCATTGACTCATGTTTAGCTCTGGTACACAGAGCTGGGTGCTATAGTAAATATTGAATGCAAAGCTAAGTGGTTGGACATAATGAGTGGTTATGGATTTCTATTGCTTGTTCAGTCATTCTTTTCAATATAAATATAAAAGAAATATAACCACTTAAAATGAGAAAAAATTTTCGTAACCATTCTTTTCTCTGAAGAGGTACATGTAGGTATAGATATCATGTAACATGCTGAATACAGATGTTTTTCTATCTCACACATTTTAATCATACACCCAAGAAACAATATATATTAAGAATACATGAATATATAGATTCAAATGATTCGACGGAAATGATATTTTTAGACATGATTGAGGGAATATAGAGCTTTTTAAGTTGTTTATTCCATTGAAAAATATTTATCAGTTTATTTATTTATTAGATACTGGGTCTATCCCCAATCCTTTTCATTTTTTTATTTTGGGACAGTTGCCTGGGGTCTAGCTAGGTTGGTGGTCATTACCAATGGGAAATCGGGAAACAAATTTGATGAGGATAGAATCAGCAAACATGCCCATCTTTGCTGTGTTAGGATGTTCAAAAACACCACAGAGCTTCCTCTTCTACGCGCTTTAAGAAGAGGTCAGCGTGTGGCAGTATTTGGAGAATGGCTGGTTCTAAGTTAAACTCTGCCCAGATCCTTAAGAATACAGCGAGTGGAGCCTGATTGGGATGTCCCTTGGCCTCCTGGCTCTGCAGGCTGGCATGTTTTCTTGGGTTGTTCCATATGAGGTAATTCTGTGATCACAGACCAGCACTTGCCTTTGAGTTTTGCTTTTCCTGGCATTTATACTAGATGCTTCCTATTGGTACTAGTAGAGTCAATGCTAAGAAAATTTTTGGACCAAAAGATATTAATCCCTACCTTTTTTTTTCTATTGTCATTTCGTTTCCCCCCCCCCGACCCCCTTTGGGGTGTGAAGGAAATGTCAGTTTCAAAAAATCTCATTAAAATTCATTCTTGGAAGGTGTTTAACTAACAACAGAATAGGCAAATATATTCATAGGGGAATATATTTAAAATTGCCCTTAGTTAGAGAAAGGAAATTTACTAGGAGGAGTAGAGATATGAAAGAGAGAGAGAGAGAGAGAGAGAGAGAGAGAGAGAGAGAGAGAGAGAAAAGAGAGAGAGAGAGAGAGAGAGAGAGAGGAGGAGGAGGAGAGAGGAGGAGAGAGAGAGAGAGAGAGGAGGAGAGAGAGAGAGAGAGNGAGAGAGAGAGAGAGAGAGAGAGAGAGAGAGAGAGAAAAGAAGAAGAAGAAGAGGAGGAGGAGGAGGAGGAGAAGGAGGAGGAGGGGAGGGGAAGGGAGAGAGGAGGAGGAGAGATGAGAGGAGAGGAGGGGAGGGGAGGAAGAAAGAGAAAGAGAAAGAAACTTGGGTTTGCTGAGCTGGGGTTCCTGGGAGGCAGGTTTTGAGATGCAGGAGTCAGCAAGTGGGAAGGAGCTTATTGTGGCTCACTTATGGCAAGAAAAAGAAGCCGAGTTCATTGGCAGAGGGAGAAGTTAAAGGTACAATGGGGACAGAAGATCTGTCCATTCCCCCAAGTAACTGGGGGCTACAATGGCCTGACAGACTTGCCCCTGTTGGATGAAATGGCTGGGCTTTTGTATTCCTGCTTCATAAATATTTGGGTAAGGGTCAGTCCATGGCCATCAAGCTCTTGGAATAGTCACTATTAGCAATCCTTAAAGCATCTCTTGGCTGAAATCTTGGTGTTCCCAGCATCTCTGGAAATACCTTTCCTGGCCAGGGTTGGGGGGTGGTTTCCTGAATAGATCTGCGGCAGTGTATTCCACCTCAAGCACACAGTTTATTCTTTTTGTGTCCCAGTAAAGTTCAAAGACTTCAACACCTATTAAGAATGCAAAAATTATTGCAAATGATTGATGACTAAAGAAAATGAAATATGAAGTCCTGTGGCTGGATGATAGAAACAGGAATCAAGAGGGAATTCCAAGACAGCAGACTAACCGGGAAAATTTCTGAGCCTGAGTTCATAAGGACAAAATACCTTGTGGGAAGGATAGAAAACCATAATCAAGCAAACTGTCACCCCTGAAAATGAGCATTTTTGTGTCATTGTGCACTTTCCAAGTGGATAGTATTCAATACAAACTCGGTTCCTATGACTCTGAGCTTGGATTTTATCTCCTGCAAAGAACTATAATAAATTTGTTCATTGTTTATGTTAATTTACGCAGCTGTTCTTCTGATAATAATTAAAGTTAGTGGTACATATTCAATTCTATTTTCAGGTGACTATCTTTCATCACTTGTTCCTGTGTTTTTTTCATATGACAAAATACTCTTAGTTTCTGATACAATAAATTACGTTGTTTTTTTTTTTTTTCCAGGAAAATTCCTCTTAGAATATACTCTTTCTTCAAGTTACATTTGCAGTTAAAAAAAGAATCCCAAATTAAGTCTACTGACTAATGACTAGAGGCATCCTTGTACATATGTGACTTTTAAAAGAACAGGATGAATATAACTTTTAATTTTTAATCAGTGAAGTAAAACAAATGGAAGTGGCTGCGTCAATATTTGTTACCTACACATTTCTTCATGTACAGTTCAGAATTTGATATCATAGTCAATAAATATTGCTGCAATGAAATAATAAAAATGCACACTTAACTTTATTTTGGAAAAATGACATTACATATATGTTTCCTTATCTCATATTTTGCAGTTATTCTTTGCTTAATCATTTTATCTATATTCTTGGAAGACAGTGTTGCTAAAAAGGTTTTTGGCAGGAAATTATTGTCAACATTTCAATAGAAAGATATTGCATCATGCAGTTTATGAACTTCATGTTTCAAAGGTTTAGAATCATTATGGATTTCTTTGAAAATCATGTAAATACCTCTACTACTTTTAAAGACCTTTTAAATTTGTGAACATATTAAACTACTTGTTTTAACTTTACAACTGAATGGTAAATAAACTACAGTAATTTGCCAATGTCAGTTTACCTTTGGCAATCTCTTTCATTTCTTGTTTCTTACTTCACAAGTCTGAAATATAGATGCTGTTGCTAAAAAAAGATGCTCAACATTCTGAAATGACTTTGTCTTTTCAAGATAAACACATATTTTCATGTATTTTTAACATTTAGAATAAGAACAAACAGAAGCAAAATGTGTTTATTTTGTGGACAAGCCCAGAGTTATAGCATTTGGATCCTGGAAAGATTATTTCCTTCATGGATTTAATATCATAAATAATTAATAATAAATAATAATTAAATAAATAATTAAAAAAATGATAAATAATGCAGAAAATGAATTGATTATTGGAGATAGAAGGGATACTACATTGTTTCTGTTCTTTTTCTTGTTTTGTTTTGATTAGGATAAGTTGACTAAACTTTGCATACTGTTGTGAAAGTATATCAGTACCAACATATTTCTACAAGAAGTTTATTAAAATTGCAGAATATTGCACTAAAAAATGTCTACATTACCTAAACGTGTTTTTGAAATGCAGATACTGATTCAGTAGTTTGGGATGGAGAAGGGGTTCTGCATTCATGGTAAGTGCCCAGATGATGTGGGTGTTGCTGGTCCTCACTTCGTAAGAAGGCTTAGAGTGTGGGAAGTAGAATTGGATATCCTCAGAGATATCTAATTCCTAATTTCTTATTATTTTTTCCCTTGATATGCATCATGGACTCCTTTTCCATGTGTGTGATATCCATGGGCCCTTCTCAAAATAATGTAACACAATTTGCAAAATAAATAAGATTCAAAAATGAGGAATTTTATGGAAATACCAGTGGCAAACTATTTTAAAAAACCATGCTGTTTAGTAGTATATATGCTGCAGTACTGGCAATAAATAGCAAAGCTTAACAAAATATCTAGAAACAACCTCTGTAATTTTGAGGACGATATCTTGAGATATCTGAAGCCATGTGTTAGGGTATAACAGTACCTGTGTTTTTTGTTTTGTTTTGTTTTGTTTTTTTGAGAAAGGGTCTGACACCACTGTGGTTTGTTTTCTATGTTACTAACAGCAGAAAATTACATATTTTAGTTAGTGGCTAATAAAGATGTTAATTTCTTCTCAGCAAGTGCTCCAAGGTCATAGCAGCAGTGAAATTTTATGACCTTTAACCAACAGAAACACCTTATTCCTTTTACATAACAATTTATGAATTACTAAGAATAGAAGGGAAAGGTCAGCCTATTTCATACCTTTTCATTAATGATCCTTCATTGCTGTGTCTTGTCTTAATTCATTTTTGTGAATATTTATTGTGTACCTGTGTTGTTGTTAAAATATATAGCTGTTATAGTTGTAAAATCAGAAGAAATCAGAAAATACTTGAATTTTTGAAGTTTTGTTTAGTGGTAATTCATGTTTCAAGGATTATTTATAAAAATTTAGTCATGTGTTTGTAAAAGTTTCCACTGTTGGAGTTTATATATTAACAACAACAAACCCAATGCTAATAAAACTGTAACATAAATTACAAAGACCTCCCCACAGAATTCCTTCCTCTGGGTGTGGTTTGTAGTTGAAAGTACCCTTTCACATGTTACCTCCTAATTCTCCACATTAACCTTCCAGTGGGTCAGCTGGATTGTTAATTTCATCTCATAAGGGAGAGAGGTGAAGTTTGGATATTTTGTATTTTCTCAAATATCTGGTTTTGAAATTAGAACTCGGATGCAGGACACTTTTACATGTCTGTGTAGCTGGTTTTCTCTGCTAGCCATGGTTGTAGAACACAAATACAAGAGTTCTTGCTCTTACTAGACCCCTTTCTGGTCACCATTGCTTATATTGATAAGTTTTGCATGGTGTCAGGGTCCTGTCCCAACCTCAAGGGGAGCTGGAATTGTCAGAGGCAATGCCTCTTTAAATCCTCTAGAATATGATAGGACTTGTGCTTTGGGAATTAAATTTACAGTTAATTTTAAAAAGTCACATTGTGCAGGCCTGACGGGGCCTGTTCCTTCTTTTAAGCTCCTTTTGTTCATCTCCTCCATCCTGGAAGAAAAAACTCTTTAGCACAAGTTGAACAAAATGTCCCAGAATTAGAATCAGCCTGAGCATTTGGGATGCAAAAGCACTCCTTGTTTTATGCAAAGAGTGAAGAGATTTGAGAAATTAGCTTTGTGCTTATTTGAGTCTTTCTTAATGTCATTCAAAAAAGTTTCATAATTTTCTCTGTAGAGTTCTTGCTCATATTTTATTAAATTAATTCTTCGCCTTTTTGTCTTGCTGTTATGGGTACACTATGTGCTGTTTTTCCTTTCTTTTCTTTTTATATTTCATCATTAGGGCAGTTTTGTTCTGTCTCAAGTTTTTAAAAGATATTTTGTTTTGTTGTGTTTCGTTTTTCATCATAACAGTATTTCCATTCAGAATTCCTGGTGTGAGAAGATAATGGAGAAATGCTACATATTCTTAGGGGAAGAAGAAATCACTCAGTTGCATATTTTAGGCAATCAAGATAACAAAAAAAGATAAAAAGTTTTACTTTTGTTTAAATCATTATTTACATATAATATGGGCATAAAGTAGATGCTTTAAAACATAAATTTAGATACCAATAAACTCTTCTTGGCATAGCAAAAAATGAATAAAAATAAAAATAAATAAATAAAAACAAAACCCCAGAGTAGAGAACAATTCTACAATAATAATTCAAAACTTCAATAGGCCCTTACATCCACCAATTAAAAGTTTTTCTTTGTTTTCTCCAAAAAGAAAGAAAGAAAGAAAAAAAGCCAGTAAGATTCAGTGGGAGCATTACTAAATGTTTTAGTAATTTGGCAGTTAGGCTATTCTAAAAATATCATAAACCGGGTAGTTTATAAACAACATAAATGTATTTAAATCTATTTCTCACAGTTCTGGAGGCTGCAAATTTCAAGATAAAGCAATTGCAGATTTAAAGACTCCTGAGAGCCCACTTCCTGGTTTATGGATGACAAGTCACTTTGGGGCCTGTTTGTCTTTGTGAGAGGAATAATCCCTTCCTTGAGGGCTCTTGTGACCTCATCAGCTTCCAAAGCCCCTAACTCTTAATAGTGTGACCTTGGAATTTTTGACATTGATATTTGGGGGCGGGGCATAAACATTCAGACCACAGCACTCAATTCATTAAATTTAGATACAAATTAAACAACTATGGAAATTGTGACTTTAGAAGAGAATACAAAACATTTAAAATTATACATAAAATCATAAAAATTGGATGTATAATTGTGTACCAAGTAATGTTTGATGCATGTCTGCATAGCACAACGTTTAAACCAAATTGAAAGATATCTATCTCCTTGGATATCATTTCTTTATGGTGAAAATTTTTGATAAAGTTTTGAAAGATAATTTTGACAATGATTTAATCTTATATAGTTTTATTTTACAAATATTTAATTGCACATTTACTAAGTGAAGACATAGTTTCTAAGTGTTTTAGAACTGTAACTTTCATGAGGTAATAGAAACAGTCTTAACAAGTCAGGAGATGAAGGGAGAAAATGAGAAAGATGATAATACTTTGATAGCCAGGTGTTAGGGAAAAAGTTTGTGTAAACTTGAAAGGAGCATTTAAAAAGAAAAAAAAATGGAAAACCCAACCTACTTCAAGAAAGAAATTTCAGAAAAATTACTCAGGGAGGATTATTTCCTTTAATAACAGAGCATTTATTTAAAGTTTTTCAATCCTTTAATTTTTGTTCATTTTTTGTGTTAAATTTAAATGTAACATACTTTGCTATAATAGTATCTATGTTTAGTTTTAAAATTTAAATTTACCTACATACCTATCTATTTTGTGTCTTATATGACTGAAAATATATTGGATAGAGACTTAATCCTGGACACAGGAGTTGGCTGTAATTTGTTTTCATATTTGCCCTTGCCCATTCTCCACTGAGTTAAAAATTTATGAAAGGGGAATGTCAGTTATCAAAAGTTGTGATTAAAAAATAAAAGATATAGCAATTATGGAAAAAATAAGGTGGTTTCTCAGGAAATTAAAAAAATAGGATTGCCCTCTGATCCAGCAATCCCACTGCTGTCTATATACCCAAAGGCAATGAGATCTATTTGTGGAAGAGACTGCTGCTCACCCATGATCATTGCAGCACCCTTCCCAATAACCAGCAAATGCAAACAACTAAGTGTCCATCTACTTTTTAATAGATAAAGTCAATGTGATGCACATTAACAAAGGAACATAATTCATTCATGAAATGAGTGAAATCATGTCATCTTCTGAGATGTGGATAAAAGTGGTGATCATTAAATGAGGTAAGTCAGACACCGAAAAATATTACTGCATGATCTCATTTATATGTGAAACCTAAAAATGTTGATCTCATGGAAGCTGAGATTAGAATGTATTCCCCAGAGGCAGGGGAGAGAGGGATAGGAGGAGGAACAGGGAAAGATCGATTAATGAATACAAAATTACAGTCAGATAGAAGAAATTCTGGTGTTCCTGGCATTGTAGATAACTATAAATAACAAAATGTATGGTACATTTCAAAAAGCTAGGAGGAAGATTTTTTTTTTTTTTTTTTTTTTGGTCAAATAATTAGGTAGTCCATCATTTTATTTCAAAAGACTGTAGTTATAAATCTGGGTATGCATAATTACCAATCCCAGTGATCAATGTCTGTACCTTTTGTTTTCTAAATTATTTCTTTTATGAGTTGTCTGCTAGTAACTGTGGCACCAGTGTGATTTTCATTAGTATATCTGAATGTTTATGCTTAAAAAATTATGTCATTATTATTGTGCAAGTGGTCTACGAAATGTTTTAAAGTTTTTCAAATAATCTCCTTTTTAAACTGCAAAAAATATTTTAAATGATTGTTCATAATTATTCTTTTGAGAATTTTTGAAATTTTCATCTTGAACTATTTTAGACTTTAAGGACTTCAAATTTGGGCATTATGGCATTAGGGAATGTCTTCTGGGGTCATAGCCCAAACCCAGCTTAGAATATGTGAACATGATTAGCCCCTTTCTCCCTATGTGATCTAAAGCAAGTACTATAATTTTATGAGGTTCACTTCAGTAATCTACAATGGGTATAATTATACTCAATAAAATATTTATGAATATTAAGTTAAACCTCTTTTGAAAAATCTCTCTCTGGAGCGCGTGGTCCCATGGTAGACACTCAGAACATCTTGAAGATTCTTATTTACCTTCTTTTCTACTCCTTTCCATGTGGTAGAAATTGTCCCAGTTCCTTTATAGGACTTGGTTAGTTGATTTCACCCACATATTTCAGAGGAACAAGAGGTAGGGTAAGCTTTATTTTTGAGTTAACTTTTGATATGCTTTAATCATTTAATTTTTGACAAATCCTAGTCTGTTTGGTGTCTCTACTTACACAAACGCACTGGGAACCTTTGAAACCTCTGCAAATTTTAGGAATTTAATATATTCTTAGTGAGCAGCTGTAGTATGGTATATATCATTTTAAAAATAATGTGGAAAACATATTTGAATGGTATATTTAGCTGTTCAATGTACCCTGCTATTTAAATATTTTCAAGTATGGGCATTGTATTTTGTGAATATCAAGTTTGTATATATGAAGTTCATATTTTGTGCATATCATTATGAATATATCAAGTTCAGAGAATATAAAAGGATGATTGCAACTTCACTTCACTCCTTTGCCCACATACTTTGCTTTCTCAGGATTCTCAGACTGTACCACACAGTGAAGAGCAGAGAGAGAACACAGAATGCTAGGGGACCCCATGAATGAAGTAAGTGTCTTTATAAGAGAAGCCCCACAGAAATCCCTGCCTCCTTCCCCCATCTGAGGTCACAGTGAGAAGTCAGTGGTCTGTGAGCAAATGCTACTCCTGGGGATAAAAACCAGGACCTCTTGAATGCTAAAAAAAGTACTCTACAAGGGAGCTCCATCCCTGTACCTAACAATGAACTATGAAAAGCTATATTATTACACTGCAAAAAGACTGATACACAATATGCAGCCAATGAGAGTTTTGGTTTGATTAATGTATATGTCTACCATATGTAAATATGCCTTAGTAGAAGAATCTACGTAGTTCCCAGTATATTAATGTACATTCATGTTATAACCAAAGAATTAACCATCTAAATATTACATAGCCTGGAAAAATTAAAATGTTTGCACTTTGCATTTTTAAAATTGGATACTGTTATATGTGAGGAAGTCATACATGAACTATATTTCGATTTCATATGTATATTTAAATTTCAGGATATAAACTCAAACTCAGTTACTTTTACTCTATGTTTTACTAAGGTTTAATTTAAATGAATTTAATTCATAATTGTAATGAAATCATTATGAATGATTTCCTATTTTATTGGTCTTGGTATTTTATTGTTAGGTACATATCATCTTTCTGATCTCAAGGAGATCTGTTCTTAGGTGAATTTATTTTTTAATTGTGGTAATAAAAACAATTAAGGTCTCCATTTCTTCATTGCAAAAAGGATGATTTGGACTGGGCCTGGTGGTGCATGCCTGTAATCCCAAGTGGCTAAGGAGGCTGGGCAGGAGGATTGCAAATTCAAGGTCAATGTCAGCAACTTAGTTCGGCTCTAAGCAATTTAGCAAGACTCTGTCTCAAACTAATAATTAACAACAACAACAAAACATCTGTGGATGTGATTCAGTGGTTAAGCACCCCTGGGTTTAATATCCAATATAAAAAAAAAAAGATTTGAGAGCTTTAAATAAGACATTGTGTTTGATATAAAAGGCAATTGATCAAGAAACAACTAAGATTATTTACATAGTGTATCTTTACAATTAAATATAATATATAATATTATCTTTATTTAAACAAAATATTGCTACCTAGTATTCATGTTCTTTTCCTGTAGGACCAGAGACCCTCTAGAGTAAACTCAGGAAAAGCTGGGGTAGGGGACATTTACTGTAGGGAGTCCTCACATGCAAAGAGTGTATGCAGAGTCCCCAGGGCTCCAGACCTAGGAAACTATCCCTGAACTGCTTCCTCTTATCTTTCAGGCGCTGAAGATCTCTTTCAATTTTGCTTTTGTTTGCTTGTCTTCACAGGTCTTGTCCATTTTCTTCTCTTTGGCCCAGATTTCTTTGGTACTAAAAACAGCAGAGATACCTTTCTGACTCTGGGAGAGTTGAAGGAGGAGCTGCTTGTAAATGCAGGCCTCCAGGGCCCTCATACAGTGGCAGCTGAATCTGTCACTCCAAAATGCACATGTTGAAATCCTAACCCCCAAGGTGAGTGTGTAGGAGGGTGGGCCCTTGAGAGATGATTACATCATGACAATGGGCCCCCTGAATGAGGTAAGTGTCTTTATAAGAGAGGCCCCACAGAAATCCCTGCCTCCTTCCACCATCTGAGGTCACAGTGAGAAGTCAGTGGTCTGAAACCCAAGAGAGGGCCCCGGCAACCTCATGGTAGGCTTCCCAGCCTCTTCAGAGTGAATGGTGCATTTCTGTTGCATCTAACAGTCTGTGATATGGTGCAGCCCCAGAGCAGACTGAGACAGCAGCTTTTATTCCCATCTCTTTTAGCCAGAACCCTTCTGCTTTTCTGTGCCTTTGCTTTTGCTCTTTCTCTCTCCTCACCAGTTCTGCCTCTGCTTTCCTGGGACTGGGCTTGGTGAAGCCTGTCTCATTCTCAGTATGGTATCAGCTGCCTTTTCACATCCTCATCCCTGACTTCTTTGCCGCTTGGGCTCCTGGTCTCAAGAGAGAACATAGCCATATCAGCTAGACCTTGTGAAGCAGATTGCATATCATGGATGAACAGCACTTTCTTGCCAGGAGCCCACTCCTAGACTAGCTGACTGTGGTTGACAGGGTGTACTCCTAACAAGAGGAGGGCTGTCCTCGGAAGGGAATGCAGAAGATAAGGAATGATGAGAAACCTGCATGGAATAACCATGGGCCTTACTTTTAAAGGGATGTAGTCATTCTCATCCCCCCTCCCTCCCTCAGAGCTCTGTATCCTCAAAACCCTATGTAACACTAGAGAAAAATAATACTAATGATATTAAAGAAGACTTCTTCTTTAGAAAAGTGATTTAAAATGATATAACAAAAAAATCAACTATTAATAGTGAGCCTTCACTGGAGTACATCCTGGAACTGTCTCTATCCAGCATGATCCTGGGATGATTTGAGTGAAGTTATAATTATGGATGACTATGGAAGATCAAGCTGACTCTCTATCCCTCGAGATTTCATCTGTTAATTAAGTCAGATCACCAGAGAATTACATTCTGGGACCATATGGTCCTGAAAGCTTGCAGAATTGCAGCTGCATTTTGGCAGCTTTTCCACAGACTTTATGGAGGGCGGCCGCAGAAAACAGCATTAAGTAAGAAATTACTGGATGTTCTACAGAGAAGCATCCTGTATGAATGCCCCGGGGGAGAGGGTTAGACCAGAGATAGTATCCAAAGAACGTTCTGCTCTCCCAGGATAATGTTTTTCCTTCAATGACAAGGAGAGCCACTTAGGCTCTCATGCTATGGTTATAGCATGTCTAATTTATTTTGCAGCCAGTGAATTCAAAATCTGGACTTTTCTCTGATAGTCATTCCTTTAAACCACTTTATTCATCTTTTAACTTCTCCTTCCTCATCCCTCCAAGTCACATAGCCTTTAGTTGGAATAAAACCTTAACCAGTCTTTTTCTGTAGACTTAGCTCAGGGATTGCACATGTATATAACATAATATGGGGTTGTCACTCAAAATAAGCCACTGTAGAATCCAAGCCAGATATATTTCTCTACAACATAATTCCATCGTATCATATATATATATATAAACAGTCTTCATACCTGTCTCTGTTTATACAAGAATGCCAAAATTTATTGTTTGACATTGTCTCCTATTGATGTACAAATTCTTACTTCCAAAATCTTCCTCATGGGATTCCATTTATCTAGGATGAATTTAGTTTTTGCCCAGTAATGAACACTCATGGAGAACATCACATGCTAATTTATGCTGTTTTATACACTCTACCTATGCTTATGAATCCAAGAAAAGAATGCTGGAATTGAACCCTGCTGACAGCGATCAAAATAATAACCTACTTCTCCAACTTCCCATAACTGCATCCTGAATTCTACCATGAATTTGATGTGGCATAAACCTCCATTAGAGTGACCTCCTAGTTCAAAGTGTTTTTAGTTGTGCTAATAGTGATTTCCTTACCTATGTCTTCCTCCCTATCAGCTATGTAGAAAAGAGTTCACATAGTAAGACTGATCTTTTAAAGGTCTTGCTGGTGTGACTGCCTTTGGTTGGCATCTTGGAATCTGCCTGTCACAATGGTTTCTCTGTTTTAAGTGACAAATTTGTTTTGGTGTGCCTGGGCTTTTGTCCTAACCATGTGATCTAGGGGAACACCTGATTAGCATGTACCTCTGTGACCATCTCTTAGTAACAACCTCATCAAATAATAAAATAAATTGTTATGGGAAGTAATTCATAAAAGGGAACACAATACAGAGGGTACAAATAGAAAACAAACACAAAACAACCCTAAAGCGGTCAGTAGGAAGGATATCAGTCCTGTGAGTTCTCTAGGGAGTCACCAAACATGTGGTTGTACTCCAAGCCCCTACAGTTCCATCTACAGTGCTGACAACATGGCGGAGATGGTATAGCACAGGTACTGTTGGGGTTTAGATATGCTGTCCCCCAGAAACTCACACATGAGACAATGCAAGAAGGTTTGGAGGATAAATGATTGGATTATAGCCTTAACATAATCATCGAGTTAATCCCTGATGGCTGATTGGAGTGTGGCTGGAGGAGGTGAGAATTGGGATGAAGCTTTGGGTGTGTATTTGTATCTGGCAAGTAGAGTCTCTCTGCCTCCTGATCACTGTGATGCTAGCTGCTTTCTTCTGCCACACTCTCTTGCCATGATGTTCAACCTCACCTCCAGCCCTGAGGAATGGAGCTGGCCATCTATGGACTAAGACCTCTGAAACCATGAGCCCTCAAATAAACTTTTCCTCCTTGCCGTCGCTCTGATCAGATCTTTTTAGTCACAGTAGCAAAAACGCTGACCGAAACATGTACAATCTCAAAATGACCAACCAGGGGATGCAGGCGGTACAGTAATGGAAGAGCCATGAGGCACCACTTTGTGCAGAAGGGAAGTGTGCAGATGAGTGGTCATTAGGAAGTGTGCTAGGGGACACGGCTGAGGAGCAAGTCAAGAGCTGAGACCTGACTGTTCCAATAGTAACCTCCAAGAAAATCAGCACTGCAAACCACCAGCACAGAGAGGCAGGGACCATGAGGTACAAGGGTGGGGGAGGGAACACCAGAGGAGAAGAGTCACAGACCACTGATCCTCCTGCCCTGTGCCTTCAAAACCCCACAGATTAGGTACCTACCTTTTAGGTGAAAATTTTTCATTAAAAAGAAAAAATAATGACTTCAGGCAGAGCTGTCACAGTGTGCTATTTAATGTCCCTGCCAATTTACAACTGTCTCCCTTCAGGCTGGTGCTTGACAAGGCCCGCCCAGTCACCATGAGATTTTCAGCGGCATTTGATGCCTTCATTTTTATACAGTATGTGTTTTGATAATCCAGACATATCAGGCATCTGAGAAAAATCGTACCACATGTGAGAGCTATATAAAAACAACATCATTTAAAAAGAATGACAGTTCCAGTTTTGTATTAAATCCCTCCCCCTCTCCAGGATAGCAGAGGCCACAGGCAGCCATTTGATGCGCTGAACCCCACCCTATGCAGAGCTGAAGGATCCAAGCCCAGCCTGGCAGAATATTTTCCTCCTGCTTTTGGTACATCTGTAAGTTTGGCAAGGGAGTGAACACGTGTTTCTATCTACCATATGGCAGGGGGAAAAAAAAAAAACAGAAAAAACAGTGAGGCTGATGGAAGGGGGATTAAATAGGAGGATTTGAGATGAGCCCAGAGGAAAGGTGCAAATCTAGAGGATTCCAGCCTCCGCATCAGCCCTCTTGGCAGGCGTGGCTACCGGACTCCCTCTGCATCCTGGAGACACCCGTCTGCTACTCATGTCGGTGCTCCCCAATCTGAGAAGGTTAACACTGTTGGGGCCTGAGGTCCTTAGGTAATTCCTTGTGTTGTTTCCACTGGATTATAATCAAATTCAATCTCAAATGTTGAGCCTTAGAAACACCGTTTTTTATTTTAAAATAATCAACACCTAGCATGTCACTATGTACATGGCTAGTTCTCCTCTCTCTAAAATATGTGCATTATATAATTATAAATATTATATAAAGTACAATATGTTACATAGAAATAACTCCAAACATTGAAAATAGACATTTGAACTTTTGATGGGTGAAGTCTCTCTCTGCCTTCTGAGAGCCTCATAAATCATTGACTCTGTCCCTAAAGCTGGTAGCCAGAGCAACATGAAATGCTTCTTCTACATCCCTTTACTGTTGTTTGCAGTCCTTGTCACATGCCAGCTCTCCCTGTCCATCATATGCACTCACTCTGGCATGCTCGGTACCTCAAATCCTGATCTGCTGCCAGTCTCACCAGTGGGCCCCGTGTACTCTGCCATTCATTATTTTTTCTTTCCTGTTGGACCTGAGGCAGACACCCTCCCTCTTCCTCTAATGGCTCACTTTCTCCTTCAGGCTGCTCTGTGATTTCACCTTCCCGGTTTGTTCTGCACAGGGATCGCACATGATATGCCTTTGCTCTGAGTCTGAGCCACAGCTCCTGCTCCTCTTTCTTCTCCCTGGCTTCTGCCAGCTCCATCTTAGCTCCACCCTGGGAACCCAGAGAACTTTCTCTCTTCAAATTGACTTAGCAAAGCCAACACTACTTTGCACACAAGAATGTGAAGATCAAACAGAACAAGTAAATCGATGTGAAGATATTTATTTTCAATTAAATAGCATAGCCTATCACATCGGCACATATTGTGATAGAAGTTTTAAAAATGCATGCTATTCTGTACAAAGTTAATCTCTCAATAAAATTTAATCTAGGGAGTAATGCTTAGATGGGTCAGTTTAGATGAGAAAATATTAACATTTTGTCAAAAGAAGAAAAAATATGAATATTTTCAAATCAGATAATATTTGAAAAGATAAAGGTGATCTTGAGAGAAGATATGAATTTGGCTCATATACGCAGTGAGAAATATAAGGAATATGAGTTTTTTGTTGTTGTTACTTAGGCAGCATCATTTGCTCCCCTATAGCCTGCTCTTATCCAGGTATTTTAAAACTGACATTTAAATTCATTCTTTTTGCGTACAAGTACATAAATAAGCCAAGCTTCCTAGTGCATACAGTATCATCTGTTTTTCCCTTTTTAAATAAAATTACTGCACTGACTCCTTTATAAATTCCAGGCATCTTGCCCATCTTCCAAATTCTTTAAATTAGCAAGAAGCCTTACAATGACTTTTGCCAACACCTAAGTACCTCATTAATTGGGTTTGAAAAATTGTATCTAGACTGGACATTCAATTCATTCAATTAAAATTAATGAGTATCCATGGGGCCACTCGCTCAGAGTTGAGTTCTTGCCAACCTATTTCTAACCAAAATAAAATGTGTTCCCTTTGGACATAGTCCGTGTCACAATCAGTAAGACTGTTGAGCTCTTCATTACTCCCAGTGACCATCCAACACCCACTTCCTACTATTTTAAAAGTATTGACTGCCTCACAAAATTGTTGAAAATGAGGAATTATTCCTTGGCAATAACTTTTACACATAGGATGTTGTACTTCATGGTATCATGATGACCATTCCTTTTGAGATGACAAAATAGGACTGGGCTGGCTGCTATGATTTATTTGAAATGGTGGGAACAGGATGCTTGAATAAATGCTTAAGGAACAGAAGTTTGGAATCTTTTTTATTTGTCCTTTTGATGTTCTTTAGAATCTCATCCCTACCATTTAGATATTATTTCTTAAATTATTCTAATTGAAAACATAGTTATACTTGATAGGAACATGTTAAAAGGAAGCAATTTAATTCTGGTCATTATAAATTAATTACAATGTCATTTAATTCTTAGTTACCTGAGTCATAATGATTTTATATTCTTATTTGCATACCAAAACATCCAGGAGGGTTTTAAGAGGTTATGAATGAATTTAAAAGAAGGAAAAAGATGTGTATCATACCAATCTCCTTTACTGGACTATAATACGACAATTTGGATCTGAGTATTATGCACTGCATACATTTTTCCTTCTCCTAAAGTTCACATTTCAAACTTTGTACACAAGGTTGACCATTAAAATATTGCTTAAATAAGTGAAATGGGAGAAGTTTGTTGGAATTCACTGTTATACCCATGGATTAAAGCATACAGTAGCAAATGTATTTCAATTTTGAATGTCACAAACTTAAAGTGCATGGAGATAGACATTTGAGTCTCTAACTAGTCTTGGAGCTGACTCTAAACCAAAATGGAATAGTTATGGGTGCAGTTGGGGGAATGCCATTTGTCACATTAGTCTAGAATTCCTTCTGTTCTGAAACAAATACCCAGACATTATTTTTAGCTTATATTATACATAACTTGCAAAGAGCTGTACTTGGATGCATACCAAATGAAAAATGTAAGTATAACTGTAGAAATGCTTATTTTGAAGACTAAAGGGATATCATCAAAATTAAATAGAATTACATGGTTTTAATGAATTATGGTTTAAACAGTAGAAATATTTGTAGAACAGGGTATTTTAGATGTTATTCCTTTAAAAATGCTGAAAATGCATTAGAAATGATAATATATCTCTTATAGTAGTTGGCGTGAAATTTGATGACATAAGAGTTGAGCTTTTTTCTCGTCCTTCCTCTGGTGTGCTGCGTCACTGTTACAATGAGCTTGATTATGGTTCTGAGTTCCTTATCACAGTGTGTGTAGGGTGGGGGGTGACCTTGCATGTGCTATGCTCTGTGGATTTTTGGTTCCATCTTATTGAATGCTATCATGACATCATTTTCAGCTAGTTACAATCATTAAATGAGCACATGTATTCAGCTTTGAGAGAGTGTCTCACAGTAGTGTTGATGGCCTGTGGATCATTCCTTCATCATCTTTCCCTGCCCCATGATCAACTTTCTACACACAGTATGTTTCTTTTGAAAAATCCCCACAGACAGAAGTCACTTTTTGGTGGCCACATTTTTTCCTCCAAGAGCCACCCCATGCTTCTGCCTTTCCATGGTAGTCTATGCAGTGACACACCTCACACATGATACACTCCCCACTGTGTCATTATGTCTTGGTTCATCTCTTTTCTTCTTAGTTAGCCTCAAAGCAGTCTCAATAATACTTTC
The DNA here is from genome assembly GCF_001458135.2 of Marmota marmota marmota. NCBI lineage: Eukaryota > Metazoa > Chordata > Mammalia > Rodentia > Sciuridae > Marmota > Marmota marmota. The sequence continues at coordinate 9,536,909 of NW_026000068.1, forward strand.
TGCTATTTAAAATGAGATGTAATAACCCCAAAGTTTTGTAAAAGTGAATTCCTGCTTCTCTGCTTCAAATCCTTGTATCTCCCAACTTTGTTATTTATCAGTGCTCACCACGCACCTGCTGTGAGATTGGCACTGCACCCAGGGGTCGAGACCCAGGATACGCGACCCAAGATACGCAACAGATACCATTTCTGCCTATTCTGTGGCTCCCAGGCTGAGAAGAAGGTCACAAAGGTTCATAGAATAGCCATGTGGTCCATGTTCAGAGACAGGTGCCTGAAGGGGAGAGTCTCATCCAAGACTGTCCACTCCAACCAAGAGAGCCAGACCTAGATGCCAGGGATTCCACTCCAGGCTACAAGATGTGGAGAGCACTGAGTTAGGAAGCCAAACAAGGAGTGTCCAGAACTGAGAAATGTGTATCTGTAGGTATAATAGAGAGAAAACTGTTGTGTGTTACACCATGATGCTCAGAGGGATATATAGAGAGCTGAACTTAATCTCTGATGTCATTCATCTTTGAAAAGACAATGTATATGGTACCCTTGTGCCCTGAGTACCGTTGCCAATTTTTTTTTTCTCACTATAATAGACACTGTTTCTTCCAGAGCACATTTGTTCTTGTAAATATGAACCGGTAAAGGGATGAGTCACCAAAAGCAACACCATTGGCTTAGTGATTCCACAAATGTCAAAGACTGACCTACCTACCCACTTACCCATCCAGATATAGACAGATATGGAATGTTAGAGTGATCAGTGTGAGTGTGAGTGTGCAGGTTCAGGGGGTTGGGAACTTTCAGATTAAACAAGGAGATGGATTAACCAGGGAGCAGTGAATTAAATATTGCTAATCGTTTTAGAGCCACTAGAAATGTTTGTTTGGGCTATAAAATAGTCTCTGTCTCATCCAAGTGAGGAAGACATCTCTGGGTGGACACTAGGAGGACTCAGGAGCCATGGTTGTCTTGGGGGAAAGCACTGAAAGGAAATAAAAGGTTCAAGCTCTTCACCACCATTCTTCTGAACGGCTCCTCAGGAAGGCTTAGCTCTTGATGATGCTTGTCAAGTGATGGGCCTCCAGACGGACACAAGACCGGGTTTTCCACATTGTCATTGCTTTCTTCAGACAAGAGTTTTAAGGTACACATGTCACCATTTTCTTAAAAAAAATCCCAAATAAGATATGTACATATGTATCTGCAGAGCAACTCTGATATAAATCCCTGTGTATTGAACAGGGTTTTCTTATCAGTAAATAGTAAAATTTTCCTTCTGAGTAACCGTTGGAAACTTACTCATTACTCTGCACGATGCACAGGGAGAGGAAGGAGAAGTTGTGCTCCATTTGTGTACAAAGTGTCAAAATGCATTCTACTGCTATGTATAACTAATTAGAACAAATTAAAAAACAGATTAAAAAATAAATTAAAATTTACCTTAAAAGTAAAATGTAAATATATCTTCTACTTTTAAGAATATATTCAACACTATTTTTTTATCTACTAAATAAATCCACCCGTTTCCAGAGAAAACTCTGAAAAATGTAAACATCATTTCCACAGAATAAGATATTATAATGGTGTTATAAATAATGATGTGCTCTTTACAAGCCAATATAAACTTTTCCTTCAAAATTATCTTTCTATAAAATTTCTCCATATGACAGAGTATGCAACGGAGTGTTTTAAGCCAGTTTTAATTGCTGTATGTATTACCAATTCATTATATACCCTAATATTTACATAGACTTTGTCACTTGCAAAGTATTTTCACTTTAATTTTTTTAAAATTATCGCATTTTGAGCTAAAAACACCTTGATAAGTTAGGTGGGCATTATGATTCCAAGTTGAGGCACAAGGAAGAGATTCAAAGAAGCCAAGAATTTATAGGTTTGGGACCTTTCTTTACAGGATGATTGGTTGCGGTGTTTGCAGGTCATCTATACCCAGTCTAGGATGTAGGGTTTATGGAACTACATATGATCCACTCATTCCCTATTTGTGTTGCCCCAATTAAAAAAAAAAGAATTTGCACAACGTCAAATAACAAATGATTTGCAGAGCTAGTAATAGTCACCAGGACTTACTAGTCACCAAACACATCCTTCAGTATAGCAAGTGCTATGTATGTTTACTGTAGAGCATCAGTCTTCCAAGGAGGAGAATATTGTTCCCAAGCAACTGAGTGGATGACTAAGGTATCCAGGTAAGGAAGTGGAAGAGCCTAGTACCAAAATAAAAACATTTCACACTAAGTCAAAAAAATGACTTTTCCTCATTCAGATTAGCTGTTTTTCCTTATTTTATAGTCTAGCTCCATGATTTTTTTATGATGGCAGAAGAATGTGGTTTCATATTTTCAGGTCAAATGTTTAAATGTAAAATAATTTATAGTCGGTTCCTGTAGATTTCTGTAGGCAGTATCTTTTTTATAAAGAAACTATTTTGACTGGTAATTTTCTGTCAAATTACCAATTTCTTCTCCTCCCTGCAGAGTGCTGTAATAGGAGAGTCAGCACATAGTAGTGTTGATTTAGGTGCTACAAAATCAATGAACTGAAAATGTTTAACTTATGTTCATGCTTTTTAATTTTTTTTAGACATTACTCTTAGTCAAGATTTAAATAATAGAGTACAGAAAAGCTGCATCATCATCATCATCATCATTGCTAAACCACCAATATTTATTTGTAGCACCGAACACACTAAAGAATATGTAATTCCCTTCATTTCTCCTAAATCTTAAGTTTGAAAAGGAATCTAAATTCTAAACATCCAGAATTAAGTCTTTTTTAAAAAATAATTAATTATACTTCTGTTGACAGACTTAAAAAGTCAAATATATTTTGCAAGATATGATTTAAATTAAGAAATATTGGGGAAACCTTTTGCGGTAAATATCCTAAGATGATCTGTATCAAATTTATGTGACTCACAAATTAACACAGCAGTTTTGGAGAGCTGGTTTAATAAATTTATAGAATGGAAACAAATTAATCTATGTTTAGTAGAAAAAAATAGATGTGTTTTACTTTGAGTATTAGACTTATGTGTTTCTTAAACCAAGGTGCTCTGATGTTAAAAAAAAAAAAAGATCTATAATTTTATTATTTTGGTATCTGTGAGAAGGATTATTGGAAACTGTGACTTCAATGTTTAGTGGTAGGATACCAATATCATCATGAGATAGATTATATAGTGATCTAAAACTTGATCATAATTTGAATTTTTTTAATTCTAATTTGTTATACATAGAGCATAATGCATCACAATTCATATTACACATATAAAGCACAATTTCTCATATCTCTTGTTGCACATAAAGTGTATTTACACAATTTGTCTCTTCATACATGTACTTAGGGTAATGATGAAGTTTTTGATTCAAAAGAATTATTTACTGTGGAGATTCAACTGGAGTAGGAGCTTCAAAGCTAGAAGAAATCTCATCCCAAACCATGAGGACACTCTTAGCATTGGTCTTCAAGAACTTTACCTGTTGTAATTCTAGTAAACAGGCATAAAACAAAAGAAGATATTTTATAATTTTTCAATGTTATTGTTGAATATTAATTCTAAAAAAACAATGTCTGACTCTCATTTGACTCATTGTTTGAAAACACTTCCATAACTCATATCAATGATAATATGAGCTACCAAAGCTGCATAGCTCCGTAGTTATTTCTTAGACATGTGTACATTTTACTTCCAGATATCTCTACTGTCACTTAGTTCCATTTTAAGAAGTAAATTGTGTTTTTCTAGATACAGGCGTTAATAGGATCCTTCATTCACAAACTCTTGAAGAACCTCGTCCTGAGATGTGTTGGTTTCTGTATGTAGCAGTGCCCTCTACTGGGCAAAGAGAAATCTGATGTTACTAATGGATTTCTAATTACTTAAGGGCAATCTTGTAGAGAATACATGGAGAGATCATGCAAATTGAACTATGTGATATTTTCTTAAGAGCATGAGAATTATCACTACAAAATATAAATCTCTTCAATTTATTCATATAAATGTCTTTTCATTTATTTACTCTTGTTTTGAATAAACTTGTTCTTTGATTTGGACCTGAGAAATCCTAGATTTAACCTTAGAAACTTTTGAGGTTAAAACATATGGGAGGCAATTAGTATTTTGTATTATTATATAGCTGATTTATAATGAAATTAAAATCAATTTGCCATTAATTTCAATGACTTTCTTTAAGCTAGTGCTTAGGAGGCAACTAAAGAGAAATATTACTTTAATCTTTTGATTTATTCATAGCTTAATTTTGTTTATAAATTTAATTATATGTAGGATCAGCTTATATTTGGATGATGATAGGACATGATTTGAATTTAGGTATGGTTTCTCTAGGACACAGATGAGACCATGAGTTGTATTTCTTCTTTTTCTCCCTATTCTGTTATAGTACAGGCCAGGGGTTTTAGAACTAACATCATGACCGGAAGGTGCTGATTATCTCTTAATTTAAAACAAAATGATTTAATAAAAATTTCAATGTTCTCTAAAAAAACTGTAAGTAATATTGAGTAACTATTAAAATATGATTAGTTACATCAGTAAATGAAAAAAAAAAGATGGAGCAAATTGGATAATATGGTCAGCAAGTGATATCAGAACATCCTGAGGTGGCAGAAAACACTTAGCATAAGTTTTCCACATGATTTTCATGATTTAAAATGTAACAAAGTCCCTGTCTTTTAGAATCTTATGTGTCATGTTAATATTTGTCACAACAACACTTTTACAACTTATTTTATTTATTTATATGTGGTGCTGAGGATTGAACCCAGCACTTTGCATGTGCTAGGTGAGCACTGTACTGCTGAGCCACAACCCCAGCCCCAACAACAAAAATACTTTTAGATGATACAGAATGTCAGTCTGTTCTGTATCATATCCCCTGTAGGGACCTTCAATGATGTTCCATTATACTTGTTAGATAACAAACAATATTTAAAAGGTAGCTGAACTAAGGTAGAATTAACACCTTCCTGTGAAAACTGAGGATACCGTGAGGGGTTTCACCATCTTGAAGTAATGGGGTAACAGGGCCATGATTATTGTCTGAAAGTAATTATTGTTGGCTATTTAAATACAAAGAACATTTTAGACCCACCCAAAATGAAAGGTCACACATCTTGTTCTTTGCAAGATTTACAAGAATTATTTGGAGTAAGGGTCCAATAAAGATGTATCCCACATAGAGCTTTATGATATGAATGTCAGAGGGGTTAATGTATCAGTTAATTGTATCAGACTCTTATTTGTATCAACTTCTTTTAAAAGTGGTAGGATGCAGTGGAAAGGCCTTACATTTTTGCCTGGAGAAGATCTCAGCTACTGGGCTTTCCTGGTGCTGTTGTGAATACTAACATTACCTTCAGTGAACATCCTAATAATAAAGAATTTAACCATGACGTCAGCTCACCCAGGATCTTAGTCCCCTTCATTGTCAGGAGAACTTGCAGGATCTTGCCTTTTCACCCTTGGTGTTCACGTGCCTGGGAAATGTATGTGCACACATGCACAGGGTCCTCTTATCCAGAGGCCCAACACTTGCAAACCCTCTCCTGAGCCTCTACAGCAGAAGTTCTTTGCTTGGGGCACACAGGAAACATGGAGAGAACTTAGGTGCTCGACCATAACCATGGATAAGAAGAACTTTGTCTATTTTCTTACAATCCATAAAAAAAATTCAGCATTTTTTTTTCACTTAAGAATATAAGTAGGCAGACATTAGAAAAAGTACTTGAGATTTCATCACCAACAGAAATCATCTCTATGAAAAAAGATATTACCTTTAAAGTAAGAGCAAAGGGCAATATTGTATATGAATTGTAATTTCCAAAGTCACTATTTGAAGAGTATTAAATTAATCTGTGATAAAAGGAGTAGCAAAACTATTTATGATTGATCCAAAAAAAGACAAGAAAAAAAATGGTTGGACATGTAAGAAGAAATTACAGTGTTATGTATGTAGAGTCACTGCTCCAGTGGATATGAAGCAGAAACTGACAGAATTCACAGAGAAAAGAGCAAATTCACATATATGATGGGCGGCTCAATAGCTGACAGGACAGGCATATGGAAAATTGGTAAAGGCATGAGTCTAACCTATTTGATGATGATGATGATGATGATGTGTATGTATGTGTGAACCCAATTCCCAAAAATGATAGAATTCATAGTTTTCAAAAGTACACTGATCCTTCAAATAATAAAAATTGAGTATGTTATGATGAAGCATGAAAAAGATTTTATGAAATAAATTCTTTGAAAGAGACATTTAAAACTGAAAGAAGAAGAAATAGAAAATCTGAACATTCAACACGTTATCTACCATATATATTAAATCAAATAGTGTAAAGTTTTCTATATTTAGGTCTTGTGCTTTTTAAGATATAGTGCCATCTAAAGGACTTTGTGGTCTTTGTCACCTGTAAGTTTTTACCCCCTCTTATACTGGAAAATACCCATTAAAACAGTTTGCAAGGAAATTTTAAGCAAAGGAAGATTTTAAGAAATAAGGAAAATAAAATTAACTTAAAACATGTTGCAATAAAAATGAAGTATCAGAAGTAATGAGTTTGACAAAGCCTCTCATTATGGTATAATGCATTTTTGAAGAAAAAAATGCAAAGCAAACTGCTGTTTTAAGAAACAAGGCACACAGAATAAATTTAAACTGTGTTGGAATAAAAAAGTAGTGAAAATAATAGGAAGTAACAACATCTTCTTCAGCTCTAAATGGAATAAATTCACTTGAGAAAGAAAATCCTGAGATCATTTCCTGATGGATTATTACAAGTATTCATCTAGCTCTAAAGAGACTGAAATTTCAACAGTGCATGTGCAGATTTAAAGTGTTACCTTTCCACAGACCCAGATATGTCCTTATTCAAGTAGATATATAAAAGAAATTCACTATATCTAGTCAGATGGCTCTCATATTTTACTATGGGTTCATCAGGAATCATGGCATATTTTAGGTGGTCATAAAACCTTCTATTCAAAATGTAATTATGTGGACAGGATCAAACATTATCAAAAAGATCTCAGTTTTGTGCAATTTAATTTTTCCATTTAGTAAATATCAATAAAATGAAGAATAAGTCTTTCTGGAATTAAATAAATGACTCCAATGTTTACATAGAAAAACAAATATTCAGGAATCGATGAGGATAACCTAAACAAGTAGAATAGGTAAAGTAGATTTACCAGATCTTAAAACATAATATAAATATTTTATAATTAAAAGTCTACTCTGGGCACATGAATAAACAGACCAGCTGAATAGAATACATATATTAGAAATTAACCTCAGTAACTATGAAACTTAACCTACTTTGAATAGATCAGATAAATACAAGTAAAAAATTATAGGAAAAATGAAAATCCAAGATTTGAGCCTAATTTGAAGAAAACCTGAGAAATAATGTATTGCTCAGAATTTATCTAGTTAAAAATATAGGTCAGTTTGGTGACATTAAAAATGATTGCATTGTTTGACAAAATACAGAGTCCATTCAAGTTCAAAACACATGAAAAACTAGGATACGAAGAAAATACCTCAACATTATACCTGAGGTCAACATCATTCTAAATGGAGAAAAATTGTGATCATTCCCTCTCAAAACTGGAACAAGACAGGAATGCCCTCTTTCACCACTTCTATCTGACATGGTCCTTGAAACTCTAGCCAGAGCAATTAGGCAAAAGAAAAAAAAATAAAAGAATACAAGTAGGGAACCAGGAGCTCAAATTATCCCTGTTGTTGATGACAGGATCTTACATTTAGAAGACCCCCAAAATCCCACTGAAAAACTTCTAGATCTCATAAATGAATTCAGCAAAGTATCAGGATATAAAATTAATACCCATAAATCAACTGCATTCCTATACAACAATGATAAAGCAGCTGAAAGGGAAAACGCTCCCATATATAATAGCCTAAAAAAATTGGGAATCAATTTAATAAGAGAGGCGAAACACCTCTACAACAAAAATTACAGAGCACTAAAGACAGAAATTGAAGAAGACCTTAGAAGATGGAAAGATCTCCCATGTTCTTGGTTAGGCAGAATTAATATTGTCAAAATGGCCATACTACCAAAAATGCTATGCAGACTTAATGAAATTCTTATTAAAAATTTTAATGACATTATTTATAGAAATAGAAAAAGCAGTCATGAAATTTACTTTGGAAAACCAGAGGCCCAAAATAGCCAAAGCAATCTTTTGAAAGAAAAGTGAAGTGGGAGCATCACAATGTAAGAACTTAATTTTACTACATAGCCATAGTAACAAAAAAGAGCATGGTATACATCTGAAGGACTTAAATTCAGTGTACTACAGAGATGTAGCCACATCAATGTTTATATCAGCTCAACTAGCTAAGCTATGGAAACAACCTAGGTGACCTTCAATAAATGAATAAAGAAAAGTTATATATATATATATAGATAGATAGATATATAGATATAGATATATCAGCAATAAAAAATGAATGATTTTATGACATTTGCCGGAACATGGATGAATCTGGAGACTACCATGCTAAGTGAAATAAGCCAATCCTCCCAAAAAACAAATGTTGAATGTTCTCTAGAATATGTGGGTGCTTAACACACAACCGGTGGGCCGGGGAGGAAGAATACAAGTTCACTGGATTAGACAAAGGGGAATGAAGGGAAGGGAGCAGGGATAGGAATAGGAAAGAGAGTGGAATGAATCAGACATAACTTTCCTGTGTTCATATTTGCATATGTGACTAGTGAAACTCCACATCCTGTATAACCGAAGGAATGGGATCCTAATTAGAGTAAGATTTACTCTCTGCATCATAATATATCAAAATAGTCTCTCCTCTCATGTATATATAAAGAGAACAAATTTTAAAATAAAAAAAAGAAAAATGTAAATTAACTTGTGAACTAAGAACATACTTTTATAACTAAGCAAGCACCCGAAGTCTCAGTCATTTACCTCAGTTCAAGCTTCATCCAATCTCAGGCTGCCAACTGATCAGACCATGTTCATATACAGCAAATGCCAACTGTAGTCAATCAGATTATTTTGATTGACTATAAGTTTTTCTCTAGACAGAAATATAACTTTGCACAGTGGAGGTGGGAATTTTGAGCCATCTTTGATGTGGACTATTACCCAGTTTTAGCAGCTTTTTCATCCTCAAGTAAATTTTTGTTAAATTGAAAAATAAAAATAAAAATAAAAAATTTGTAATTGCAATGTCATTGTTATGGTTTTGATGTAGTGTCCCCCAAAAGCTAATGTGTGAGATGATGCAAGAAGGTTTAGGAGAAATTATTGGGTTATGGTTTGACCTAATCAGTGAATTAATCCCTGGTTGGATTAATTGAGTGGTAACTGGAGATGGGTGGGGTATAGCTGGAGGAAGCAGTTAATTGGGTGTGGGTTTGGAGCATATATTTATATCTGGGAAGTTGAGAGCTCTCTCTGCTTTCTGATCATGATGTGAGCTGCTTCCCTTAGAGTCCTGAGGAATGGAGCTGACTGTCTATAAATTAAGACCTCTGAAACCGTGAGCCCACACATAAACTTTTTCTCCTTTAAAATTGTTCTGGTCAGGTCCTGTAGTCATGGTGGCAAAAAAGCTGACTAAACCAGTCATCATAAACTTAAAACAAAAATGAAGACAAAGTGGAATTTTATTGCAACATATAACACAAGTAAAGACATGTCTCTATTCTATGAAAAAATCCCTTAAAATTTAGAAAATGAAAAAAAGAAAAACCCACAAAACTTTTTACAAAAATGATGCACACACATTGACACATACACATAGGCACCACTACACATCAGTTTGTAAAAGAGAAATACAGGACCAATGAAATGAAGAGCAATGGAAGAGAACATGTAAACATAATGAATGAGAATAAAAAGATCAAAGAAGACATGTATATAACAATATGCCTCTGAGCACTTTCATTTTTTGGAATCATGACTGTGTTTGACATTTTAAAAATATAAGACCCAAGTGTCTGTCAATGGGTAAACGTGGAGTATCCACGTTTGAAAAGTGGAGTATCCACTCAAAGGAGTATTTGGCAGCATGAAGGAACCAGGTGCTCACATATGCTGCAGTGTGGGTAAACCTCAAGCTCATCCTGCTAAATGAAAGAAGCCAGACCCAGGAGACCACACCTTGTATGACTCTGCTCATGTGAAATGTCCTGTAAAACAGGAAAGACAGAGTAGGAGAGAGGGCGCCTGGAGGTGAAGTGAGAAGTGGGTGGCACCAGTGGTTTCTTTTTGACACGTGAAGTTTCTTTTTGGATATATGGAATTGTTCCATGATCACACTGTGGTGGTGGTGGTTGTGACATTCTACAATTAATAAAAATTATTGAATTGTATGTATGAAAATGGGGGAATTTGGTGGTCTATAAATGATCTGGCAAGGCTATATGAAACAAGGATAATCTATGAGTCTTACGAAAGCAAAACAAATGAAATTACATGTAATTATGTAGCTTTAAATCAACAAGAAGTGAAAAAACTAACCGTATATCACATTGACTATAAAATCTTCAAAAAAGAAATGTGAATTTCACCTTTATGTGTATCTACAATGCACTCATTTAAAAAGCTATAAATAAATGGAAGGAAGACCGATGGAATAGAGGAATGGGAAGAGGGGAAGGAAGGAGGGGAGAGAAAGAGGCAGAACTGGGGACTGAGCTGGAGAATACTATATTTGATGCTTGTTTAATTATGTAAAAATGAACTCCAATATTATGTATAACTCTAACGCACTAATAAAAAAGAAATATGGAAACAATATTAGTAACTTTTGAACAGTTTATGTCTTTAGTCATATATACTGTCAATAGAATGTACTTTAAAGGCAAAAGGAAACAAAAACAAAATTTCTAAATTTATTTATTCAACTTTTTGTTGTTTCTGACATGAAAGTAGAAATTCTAAAATGACTTTATGTGGATAGTAGAATTAAAGAAGTGATAACTATATAAGTGTTTTGTTCCTCAAGTTCTCATTGTGGAGGAAGTTTACATGCACAGACTGAGGTGAAGACAGAGATGCTGGGCTGACCTCCTTGCATTAGATACGTTCACATCTTGGGGGTGGAGACTTTGTGTAGGACCAGCATTTTCTAATTGTTGGGGTGAAGTGGCCCTCATCTCACATTTGTGCTTCTTAAGTGAAGAAGTTTCTCAAGGAGAATCTTAAAAGTATCATTGTCAAACGTGAAAGAAAGAAAGTCCCCAAATATTAGAAATAAGGCGGGAAGCAGAACGGTGACAGATGACCCCGTGGCCATCATGTGGTCTGTTACCAGATGAGAGCCTGGGGTCCGTGCTTGGGAAGTTATTATTCAAGGGAGAGGGAAGGAAAGATCCTTGATCCTGCATGGGGTGGGGTGGGGTGGGGCACTTAAATTAAACATCACCCCAAGCTGATTCCTGAAACTGGCTTCCCATCCACAGTACTGGCCCAGGGAATGGCTAGTGGGGTTGCTACCAAACAGTCCTGCAGTGAATGAGGGACAACTGAAAGCACAGGAGAACACCAGTGTGAGCATCTTCATGGAAATTAGCATATCAATGAAAAATGGAAAGGTCATTGAAACCCAAGGCTCCAACAGGCTCTCTAAGACCTAGGTCTCTCCAAGGATTCAATACATTAGTAAGTAAATCTGTAAAAACTATCTTCAATAAAAAAAGAAAGACAAACCAAAATCAAACAGAAAGAAACCCATTCACATGAAAGAGAACCATCAACCAAACAAGAATTTGAAATCATAGGTGCCTTTGAAGAAGCTCTCAACTAGTATGAAAGTAGATGAAGGGGTTTGGAGCAGAAGTCTCATTTATGACAACTGCTAAGTAAAAACATATTCCTTCAAAAATCACTGTGTTAAAATAGTCATTTTATTCTGTTCACATTTTTGAGAGTTGGAAATTTGGGAGGTCAAATTGGGGAATAATCTGGCCCATGCTGCTGGGGGTGAGCGCTGGAAGATGAACAGGGCCCAGGACTGTGGCTGGATCCTTGGGGGTGCTCAGCCTCTCTCCCTCTCCTGTATTACAAGGTGTCCGATCTCCCAGATCTGTCAAAGGCAATTGCTCATGTGACCTGGCAGCCAGCTTTCAAGAGGAGGCCTCCTAAGAGGCTGCCTGGAAAATAATTCTGTGAGAGGCAGGTTATGTCAGAGGATCCCACAAGAGCAAAAGAGAGAACTTATCAGAAGTGTGTAATGCAGACGTATGCAGAGCTGGGAAATGTGAGACTTACACGCATTAAAAGGCAAACAGAGGAGAGGTGCAGAGGTGTAAAATTTTCAGAGGGATGGTACACAAGGGATGAAACTCAGACTTTGTTAAGATGTGAATAAAGGTTTTTTGATTCTCTCCATCAAAGAAGTGCATTGAATTTGGAGCAAGATAAAAACAATATCTAAGCCTGGATGGATTGTGGTGAAACTACAAAACATCAAAGAGAGACAGGCATTAGCAAATTCATTTGGCAGAAAAGCCAGATGACCTACAGTAATAATAATAATAATAAAAATTCTCTACCTGGGCATATATATTTTCCTAGTATGGGATTTGAAATAAGAGAATATTAGAAATAATAGTCTTCATAAAGGTACTACGAATATAATTTATTTAGTGTTTTTAAGTATAAATATTATTAGGGGTATTTCAGAAATTAGTTATTAAACTACCTTGGGAGGTGTCTATTCTTTTCTTCATTTTATAGACAAGGAAAAAATTTGATTACCAAAGCTAACAGTAAGTAGAAGAATCACCATTAAACTACAGGTCTGTTTCTCATGAAAACCAAAGGTCTTAGTAGTTAGCAAACAACCCTCTATGGAGATCAAGAATTGGACCTTTTGTGTAATGTCTATATAATGATGACTTTGCATGAAGTTAGCTGGAGGTTGCCACAGGTGAACATGCGCTTGGGGAATGTGAGTCCTCCTGAGGAATGATGGAGCCAGTAGAACAATAAAATCTTTCACAATGGGGTGGTAGTGGGGTTTTGTTTTTATGTTTGCTTTCCTAATAGCAGTGATTCTCTAATACATGAATCTTGGATGAAATTTTATATTTAGAACAGGATGTATCTTGCCTTCTTACATTAAAGCTGATGGAGGAAGATTAATGTTTTCACCTCTTAGTTTTATTTACTCTCCCTTCTATGCTGTTTTAAAAATAATGGATGTCAAAAATGATTTTAACACTTCAGTCTTTGCAACCAGCAATCGGCACACCCTTCTCAGCAGTCATGCACAGCATAGTGAAGATGTAGAAGCTATGCTATGTCCCTCAGATTAGCAATTTATATATATTATCATGTATCCTTCTGGATTGGATTTTCATTTTACACAAGGGAAATGATGGGGCTGTTTTAAAAGTATGTTAAAATTATTGAAAATATATTTCTTATTTGAAAATGTATGTTTCTGCTTGTGGTGAAATGATGTAATAGACCTGGAACCATACTCTCAAGCCTCAGAGTCTAGACAAGCATTCAGGTATATTCTATCTATCTCCAAAATTTCCCCTGGTTTACTCATAGCTGATCCTACACAGAGGAACCTCAAAACTGTATTTTTTCACATATATAATATATGATACCTTCTCTTCCTTTAGATCACAGATGCATTCTGTGATTATCTTTACAGCCTGGTTTGGAAATCTACTTGCTCTGTGTCTGGGATGAGGAACTCACTCCTGGCTCCATTTGGAAATGGTTGTGGAAGTCCTTTGTCGTCTTCAGAAAGGGGCACCTGCAGGAGCCTTCTTTCTTGCAGCATCAATTCCTCCATTAGATTAGAGTTCATCTCTATTACAGTTTTCATATCTGCTATCCTTTGTTGTGACCTCCTGGTATATGAATGGAAGTCAAAAAGAAATTTGTAGGTGAATAAAAATACTAAAGTGTAGGTATGCATTTTACGCACACACACATATATGTTGCATAAAGGGAAGATGTAACTATTGGAGTTCTGAAAATATAACATGAAATAGGGAAGAAAAAAAGCAAATTCTTGTTCTAACCATTGAACAAGATTGGCTGGCTTCACCATGATTAGCAATTGGCAATCATTTAGAATTTCATAAATCTCTTCTATGTAACTATAATCAGTATCAAAATACTGAGTGTTATTGACCACGTCCTCAGTGATGGGCACATTTTGGACTGTCACATGCACAGACACAATTAGTTATAATTAGAACTGTACAAACTAGTAACAACATTGTCTGTTTGGCTTGAGAAATCTGAGGAGAGGGAGTTGAATGATTTTCTGTGCCAGGCAACGTTTAGGGAAGGACAGAAGCCAGGCAATGTAGCCAAGAAGGTGACCTCTCACCTCTCCATCACAACCACTTCCCTGGAAGGGGTGGGGCTGGAGCAGACCTTCCCAATCTTTAAGTTTCTTACTATTTAAACATGGCACAATTCTTAAGTATTATTAAGTAGAATAATCATGTGGGAAGTGGAATCTCTAGAAAATTAAATGCTTAGAACAGCAGGAAGTCTGGTCAGGACAATTATGAAATAAGTGTCATGTAGAGATCATATTAAAAAATAGAAGCCATTTAATTAAGAAATAACACCGCGATCTGCAGTGTCAGTGTTGATCCTTCATCTCGTGTATCTCATACATTCCAGCAGTACTCATTTGCTAGCATTTCTTTTTCACAGCAAGTATATGGAGTGCAGGGACAATTAACAATTAGGAAATACAGAGTCATGAAATAGTAAGCTTTTGTTGTTGTTGTTTTTGTTGTTTGTTTTTTCTTTTGGTAAAATCTTAGTCACACACATTTGCTAGGTCCTAAATAGGTACTAGATTTTATTTATTTTTTATTTATTTATTTTTTTAGTTATATATAGCATTAGGTTCATTTTGACATAATTATAAAAGCATGGAGTATAACTTGGTCTAATTCAGTCCCCAGTAGTTTTCCTCTCCCTCCCCTCCTCCTTCCCCTGTTCCCATCAGTTTACTCTAATGATTTTTCTATTTACTTACAGTTATTATTTTTGAAATAGTGTCATGTGAGTGTACATACTGGTGAGATTCGTTGTGGTATGTTCATATATGTGCACACCACCAGGGAACTTAGATTCATTGGCATTCTTTATCTCCAATCATGACACTATCATTCATGTATTTCTTCAAACAAGAATGCTGAAGTCGTCCATCCAGTGCTTTTTTCCCAAAAACCTGTCTGAGCAGTATTATGTACATCCTGCCTCCTAAGTGTCTTTTGTGTCCATCTCTTTCAATGTCCTCCATCTCCCCCGTCCTGCTTCCTCACAGTGTGAAGATGCTCATCTTTATACTGTTCCAAGGGAAGAAGGAAAGTGGAGGGAAGTTGACTGCTAGATGTAAAGATGCATTATATAGTTTCATAATTAGGGAGGTTTGATATGGGCTCAGCAATGGGCATGTTGATCAACACGACATCATAGAGAGGCCACAAGTGGTGCAGATACGTGGAATTCTGATACAGGACAGGCTTCATCATGCAGATGAGACGACCATTCAGTGATCTGTGCTGGGACAATGAGTAGCCCACATGCAAACCAATGAAAGAGGACATCTTCTCAGGTATCAGTGTCTCTTTACTGTGTGAGTGTAATTTCTGCTTTTACTTTCAAAAGCATTTATAAAAACTCTAGGTTCTGGTAGACCCTAGAGAAAAGATGAGGAAATATTGACTTTGTTGTGCTTGATTTAGAAGAAAAGTTAATTATTCAAGTGAAAGTGAGTTGGAAGTATAACAGGACAAAAAACTGTCCTCAAGAGCATTTCCCTGGCACAGTGCCACTGTGTTTTTGTGTAGTGAGAGTATGTGGTGAAAAGTTATAGGTAACAGAGGTGCATTTTTTTAGTCCTGTTTTTTTTTTTTTCAAAGAGTGCAGTTAACTGTTGGCAAGTACTCTCTGGTGGTTGTGACTTTCCTTTTCCTTTCTCTACTGTTGAGCTCAAACTCTTCATGGAATGAACATGGTATAGTAACAGTAAGAAATACAAACAACTCAAGAACAAGCTAGCAAGGAAAGAAAGGGCTGTGTGGGCACTCTTAAGTCCTGAGGTTATTTTATGTCAGAAATTCTTCTACTTTGCAGTTAATATCTGGAGGAAGCATTCCTCTAAAGGGGTTTTACAAGATCCTCATTATCAACAACTAGCACAAGGAATATCTTTTTAAACTTTGGCAGGTACATTGTCTTGTAAGAAGACATGAAGAGCGTCACTCAGTGATACGCAGATGCCACTTCACACGCCTACATGCAGAATTCTCATCTCATGGCTTTCTGTTGAGATGTGAAGGGGAATCTGAGCTTGAATATATTTGTGTAATTTTTATGGCAAGTAAAATATGAATAGAAGTATGTTGATGTATTAATCATTCCCCCTAAATTCTCAGCAAGTTTTTGACTCTTCATCTATAAATTTAAATGTTCAGTGTTCACTTCCAGCTGGATATTCCTAGAACTTATCTTAGCACATAAGAAATATTCAGTAACATCCTGGAATAAATGAATAGCTACAATCGCCATTATGATGTGTAGATTTAGATGAGAAAAGGAATACTGATTCCGTATTCACAAGAAATCTCATGAATAAACTTGTAATCTCTAGGATTTAGCTCTCTAAATTTAAATTATATTTATGTGAGTAATTATCATCTGAAACTCTAAAATTAATGATATCAATTCTTCTCGGAGGAAAATATCATCATCATTGAGAGATACTCTTGAAATAATCTCTGACAAAATTTTAACTTATTATATGAATAAAGGCTAGTAGAGCTCATTCATTCTTTTCTTTGGAATTGAAAAGTAAATACTGGAGGCACAAAAGTAAATACTATGGCATTACCAAAAAGAGTATCTGGTGCTAGCCTGGCTTCCTAAGTAACACAATCTAGATTCCAAACCTGGCAAATATATTAACTATATGATTTTAGGCAAGAAAATAAAACTTTAAATTTTGATCTCTTATCTGAAACAAGGGTATACTAATATTGCTTACTTCAAAGGCGACTATGAATTTTCATGTTAATTGCTCAGCATAGAACCTCACAACTGAAAGTGTACTGTGTGTGTTATCAATAGTAACAACATCATTATCATTATTGGTGCAGCACACTGCTTTACCCATAATGGAAATATAGCATTAAATGTGATGATTTACTTAATAGATACTTGTTTGGGACAGATATATTTACCTAATATAAATAATAGCTTATGGCTTTAATAATGAATACATGCAAAAGTTTTCTTTAAATCATCAAACTTCCTAACTAAAGCAAGTTGTTTTGTTGCTTTGTACAATCATGTCAAGCATTTGAACTTGTGTTGATATTTCTCCTTTATCACATTTCTGTTAGGATTTCTGAACTCTCAATAAGGATGCATCATTGACTTCCATTTGGACTGAAATTAGTCAATGCCAGATGGAGAATCTGGAAGTACCAACTCCTTGTCCTTCACATTAGTATTTTTCCAAAAAGGAAAATTTCCTGTAAACTTAAATGTTCAGTGTAAAGTACAATTAAGTTAGACTGAAGAAATGTTGGGTATCGACTTTGACATAAATTGGAGAACATGAAATTTAAGGTTGACATTGAATGAAGAATTCATACAAAATCATGTTAAAATATATTTATTCAAATAGTAATGTGATTATGGATTTGAGTTTCTCTTTAAAAAATATTAGCCCTATTTCATTCAAATGCAGAATTCATCAATTCAAAAGGAAAAAAGAAAAAAAAAAACTTTCTCAGGACTAGCAGCCTAACATTTCACTGAGTGTACTTGGAGAAGTCTAAAGGATGAGACTGCCTTGTTAAATGTTAGTGTACAAGGATACTTTTAGGTTTTTTCTTTCCTCCATATAGCCAAATGAAGATCAGTAGATCAGGGAAGATGACTTTCCAGCGTCTATTCTTTGGCTGTACTAACTCTGTTTTCTAAAAAAGTGTATTGGTGGAGCAAAACTTATTGCTTTAAGGTAGCATGTGACTTCAGTAGAGTCTTAGCAGTGCTTTAGGATGGATTCAGAATAAGATATTTATAGGACTCTAGACCCTGAATTATGTGATTTTAGGACAGTTCTTGTCAGGGAGAATTAGTTGTGATTGGGCAGAGTTTATGACTTAATAGCTCCAACAAGACAGGGTTTCAAAGTGAGTCTCAAGCAATTGTTAGTTTTGGTAAGTAATACATTATTTAGAGTGTGATCATTTAGGACCAAGTGTCTTCTGGAGCAAGAAGCTTATTTTTACTTGGGCCTGGTGTTTTCTTACACAGGGATCAGATATTTCATCTGGCACCAATCTTATCAGGTCAGGGAGGGTGGGTCACATTATGTCAGTGCTTACACATTGGACATTTCCATGTGAAATGGTAGCTACAACTAAAATTTAAAATATTTGTTTCAGACTCTCAAGTGGCCTCCTTTTGAGTGTGTGTATGACTTGCTTTTAATTAAGACAATGTGACAGAGAATGGGAGTTACCCCTGACATTGCATTATGCTAGGTATTCCATCTTGCTAGCACACACATTCTGTTCCCTTCTTGGCTTCCATTGGGCAATGAATGGGCAGTGGCCTCTGGGTCAGAGCCAGCAAGGAATTCAGGGCAGCCTCCAGTTAATATGCAGCGAGGAAACGAGGCCCTGCTGACAGGAACCCATGAGATAGGGGATCAAAAGCACTCAAGTGAATCCTTCCTCTGCTGAGTTCTCAGTGACACCTTGCTAGGCTGACTCTGTGATGGCAGGAACCTGAGAAACAGTGAAACAGAACACCTAGCTGGGCTGTGGCCAAATCCCACAGAAGGTATGGTCCAACACACAGTATGCAACCAAAAGTGCTAACATTGAGACACAGCAATGATAACTAGCGCCAGATCTAAAACTGGACTTTCCATTTTGGAATCACAAAGGGAATTTTAAGAAATGTGTTGTCTTTTTTCTTTAGCTCCCCCTCCCTTCTTTTACTCCTATTTGTCTATTTCTCTCAGGATGTTTTCTTGTCTCTCCTTGTTCATTCTTTTTCTTCCTTCCCATCTCTTTACATTTAATTGCACACTGCCCCCACTCCAATCGCTCCTTACTTGGTTTCTTAGCAAGTTGCACCATTACATCTTACATTACATGAAAACTTTGGGCATATTGTTGATTTATTATGTAAAAGTCCACAAGCTCCTCTCTCCTCTGCCAGCAGAGGCCTGGACACAGCTTATGAAAGCCAGTGCAATGATGTTTATTCATGGGAAATGGTCACTTTAGGGCATTTCAACTTAATTGCAAGTTCAAGCCTGAATGGTGGCCTTATAATAAGATGATTATTTTTCCATTATTGAAGCAGAATGGAGGTTTAGGGAGGAAATTACTCCTTTCCTTTCTTTTCTTCTCTCCCAGGCCTAACATTGGAGATTTTATGAAATAATAATTCGATATATTCCTGATGGCAATTCATCCGCAAAATTTAAAGTAAAAACCTACCCTCTCAGAAAGAAGGGATAATTTATTTTAATGTGGCAAATAAACATGTTTTTTGTGAAGTTGTTATAAAGTCAATGTTAATAAATCTAATATACCAATTGAAGTCATGTTCCCCAAGCAATTGGGCAATAATTTTGCAACTCTATTTTCCCCTAGCCACTCTCCTACACAGAATTGGAGAGCCAGTGAAATTTAGGTTAATTTACCTTCTGCTCAGCAGGAATGCAATTGCAAAGTTCGGTAACTGGCAGAATAAGAAAACTCTCACGCTTTCTTTAGGAGTCCTCAGATTGTACATTTTTATACTTTATAATTTATAGTTGGAATCTCATGTTATTTTGGTATGGTTTAAATATTTGTCCTGTTTTATTTTCTCTTTTTAATTTTTTTTTTCCAGAAATAAAAGTTTCCTAAATTTGCTGAGTAGGGTGGCACATGCCTGCAATCCCAGTGGCTTGGGAGGATGAGGTAGGAGGATCACAAGTTCTAGGTCAGTCTCAGCAATATATAGAGGCCATAAGCAACTTAGTGAGAAGTTGCCTAAAAACAAACAAACAAACAAACAAACAAACAAACAAACAGGGCTGGAGGTGTGCTCAATGGTTAAGAAACCCTGGGTTCCATCCCTAGCACTCTCCTGCAAAAAAGTTACCTAAATCTTTGTAAATAACAGTATCAATTTAAATGATATATAATTAACTGCTTGAAAGATAAATCAGAAAATAAGTATGAACTACATAAATGCTAATATCTACAACCTCTTTATGATTTAATCACTTTCATTTATATAGATGTTTCACATTTTTTAGTTGGCTACTTCCTCCACAAATGTTCTTAATCCTTGAAACTGTAGAAAATGGAATCATTATTCCAACTTGTGATGTTTTCACATAATAATGAAGGAAACATACTGTATTTCAAAATGTTGGAGACTTAGATAATTGTATCTGTTCATTTAGAAATTAAAGTGACTAATGAGTAAACATCTTTATGTGTTCAAGTGAAGTCTGATTTATTTTTCTTGGTTAAAAAATACAGATGCTAGATAATGCTTTTATTAATAATGTTAACCACTTTATGTTAAACACATTATCTTAAATGAAACATAAGAACATAGATTTAAAAAAAATAAAAAGGACTGAGTGAAATAGAGCAATTGGTTGAGCATTTTAACTTCACAGCTTGTTTTGAAAAAATGTCAGTGTGGAAAAGGTACAACAAGCCAAAGATATGACTTTTAATTTTGAGCAAAGATGTAACAAATTGCATGACCAGCTGTGCGTTAGTCTTTTGGAAGATCATCTATTACTTAACATCAATAATTTTGACACCTTGAACATTAGTTTCTCATATGAAATTGGAAGTATGCTTAAAGTTTTCTACAGTATAATTTGCCTGGAAGTCCTAGTATGATTATTTCATAAGAAAAAAAGTTAGCTAAAAGTTTATGGAGTAAAGACAGTTTCACTACTTAAAAAAAATGGGCAAGTTTGTATAATTAGCATATTTTTCAAATCCTCATTTATTCAGAGGACATACAATTGCTAGTCGTGATCAGTGGATTTTGGCACACCACAGTAATTTTGTTTACTCATTTTTACTTAGCATCAGCTATGGCTTCAGTATGTCCCCAAAGTTCATGCATTGGAAAGATAATCTCAGGGCAACAGTGGTGGAGACGGGTACTTTCAGAGGTGATTAGGTCATGGGACACTGCTATCTTGAATGGATTAAGACTGTATCTTAGGAGTAAGTTAGGTTTTAGAGGGGGGTTTTGGCTCCCTCCTCTCACCCTCGCCCCTCCTCACACACACATGCACACTCTCTCACCATATGATATCTTCTGCCATGTTATGACACAGAAAGGTCTTCGCCAGACATGGCTTTTTGGTTCTGACTTTCGCTGTGAGAAATACTTTTTTTTCCTTATAAGTTACCAAATCTGTGGTATCTTGTTACAGCAGAATAAAACTGACAAGTGCATTATTTAACAAATTTAATAATCTCAATGGATACCTGGCTACTTGATTAAGTCTTTAAGAACAACTTATGAGATATTATGTGCACTGAAATTTGGGGGAAATTTTGGAAATTTATTATTCATTTTACTGTACAATATCCTAGAAAAAAACTGAGTCTCAAACATTTTTAAGTGAACTCCGATTCAAAATAATTCCTCACTCTAAAAATTTCGTGTTTAAATATTAGAATAATTGTTTAAAGAGTTATGTAAGCAAGTTAATTCCCTTACATATAATTATTTGTCCCCAAACTTATTGAGAGTAGCAAACTGTCCACAACTGTTCTTTGAACCTCTAGGAATAAGACTATTAAGGTGGATCCCAGACCCAACACAAGAGCACAGTTTCCTAAGGGCCACCTGAACAGAAGAGCCTCCACAGTGCTTCAGACACTCGGGGCCTCCATATTCACAAGGTAATGGGCCTGAAACACATGCCTATCCCCTGGAAGTGTGCTGGCATCTCCTAGTTGGAAGTCTAATCACAGGTGATGGTTGCAAGAGTCGTGTAAACAGAGGAGGGTGAAAAAAAATCAGGGAACAATAGATGGAGAATGAACACAAGCTGTTTAATGACTACAAGTCACCTTTCCAAGAAAGTCAGGCATGGCAGAGGAAGGCAGGGAGTTTGAAGATGAAGGAAAATTAATTTTTAAAAAGTATTTTCACAGTCAGAGGAGGGGAATAAAGAATCCCTGGGATTAAAGACATCGCAGGAAACAGAGGATATAATTGACTCTCTATCACGGGTTGCGTTTGTTTCATGTAAAAGAAAAGAATGTTTTGGGAAGTGGTCACCTTGACTTTCCCTCCATGTCCAAGGCCTCTGTAGCTGATAATGCTGAGAGTAACTGTGTAAAATTTCTCTTTCTGTTTTGCATGGAGCTTGAGGTTATTTTCTATATTTTAAATAAATGTTTCTTCAGAAAGAGTGACTCTAGATCCACACACTACAAAAGTTTTACTAAAATGTATTCCACTACTTACCCCAAAGACTTGCTCCATGTACCATTAAGTATTTAATCATGATTTTTCCCCTTATGATGAGATTCATGGACAGTTACAGAAATTAGAAACAACATTTCATAAAAGAACTACTTTTCTGCATTTTGGAAAATCAAGTTTAATTGAGATATAACAACAATATTTCCATACTATTTGTGACACATATTAAATTCACATTATTGCTGTATTAACTTAGTGTAAATTTTGTGGTCCAAAACACCCCAAATTTATTACCTTGTGTTTCTGTAGGTCCCCAAGTTAACACTGAGGTATGGATAGGGCTGTGCTTCTTCTGGAGACTCTAGGGAAGAATTCACTCTGTTTTCAAATTTCTCGAGAAAACTGCATTCCAAGATTGATGGTTTCTTCTTCAAAGCCAGCAGAGTAGCAGGCAGAAAATTTTTCTCTGACTTTGACCTGCTTTTCAGCCTCCCTCTTCCACTTTAAATAACCCATAGGATTACTTTAGGGCCACCCAGGTAATTCGGTATAATCTCTTTTATGACCAGGCAATTAATAAACTTAATTCCTTCTACATCTGCAACTCCAATTCCCCCTTGCCATCCAAAACAAAATAGCCACAGATTGCAGAAATTAGTGTGTGTATTTTGTAGAGGCATTTTATTATTATTATTATTTTCCTAACATGCTTCCTTAATTGTAGGTCCTTTAGCATGCTATCATTAAGCTCTAAGCATTCTTGTGGGGAGGGGGGATTCTATTATGCAATATTTCACAAGAATATATGGTCAAGAAAACTACTTCTTCTTTTCTTAAGTAGATGGAGAATTTTTTTTTTTTTGGGTCTTGTGGACTCTCAGAAAAACAGAGTTAAACCAATATGAAAGTTGCTATGTGTTCAAGATTGTCTTGCATGTCATTGGATGACTCCATAGCCATTCACTCAAAAATGTACTGAATGCTGTTTTAGCTCAGCTTTTCTATTTTTTTAATTATAATGATTAGCACACACTAATTGTATGAAATAATGAGTTTCATTGTCATTAATGCATATAGCATACTTGGATGGCATCCACCATCCCACTCCCCTTCCCTTCCCTAATATCCTCCTTTGACTTTCCTACCCTCTTTCCCACCCCCCTAGTTTCCACAGCTGATTCTATTTTAAGTGATTTATTGAAGGAATACTTTCACAAAAAAAAGAATAAGGGAGAAGAACAAGGAACAGAGGGGGTGCCAAGCAAGAATGGGATTTCAGCTGGCAACGGGTCTTACTCTAAACTCACAGAGAAGCCCTAAAGTGCAAATTGGACTGAAGAGTTCGTCATTCAAAGGTGTTTCAGGATGGGCAGACCTCTGCACCCTGTATCAGTCCTCATTGGCAGAATTCTGTGTGTGGAAGGGACTTTTCATCTTTGCAAGTGAGTGTAAGGGAAATCTGTAGAGAAGGCAGACATTATCAGCCAACACGCTCTACCTGGGGGTTTGTTGCACTTGCTAGAAGAAGGGAAGGGGATGGTCACCACTGGCATCCAGAAAAATCTTCTTGAAGAAATTGAGCATTGTTGAAGGCATTGTGTGTTTAAAGGAGCTAGACAAAAGGGTTGCTACCATCTTGGAACCTGCCATCTAGAATGTAAGAGAGTAAACAAATGCAAAAATAATTATGTAACTTCAGATAATGATAGTTGATATAAAAATGAAGTAAGGTAGTGGGGTAGTAATTGTGGGAAAGTTTTGGGAATATTTTTCATAAATTGGGAATATTTTTCATAAATCTGTAAAGGAACAAACATTTGAGGAAAAATTTGAGGTGTGAAACAGACATACTTTGGGGAGATTTAAGAGAAATTG
Source organism: Marmota marmota marmota (assembly GCF_001458135.2). NCBI lineage: Eukaryota > Metazoa > Chordata > Mammalia > Rodentia > Sciuridae > Marmota > Marmota marmota. The sequence goes on from NW_026000068.1 coordinate 9,561,311, forward strand.
TTTGCTGTGAAATTTGCTACAACTGTAAAGACAATGAGGAAGGAATAGACTTGCCCTATTGATGTATGCTGAGAAAATTTGAGTGACAGAAGTTATTTTTAACTGAAGGGTTAGCAGAGGTACATAGGTATGCAGAGCTTTGTTGGCCATGGGTATGTGTTTGAACTTCATTTTAAGTATAATGTTGCACATAATGGAAAGCCATTCAGGAGTGATAAGCAGGAGGACTTGCATATATAAGATATAGTTTACAGTGTTCCCTTTGGTGATTTTATAGTCTGAATTATTCTGATTCAAAGGCACAGAAAGGAGGAATCCGAAAGAGGTTACTAGAGTTGGCTCTGTGGGAGGTGACTAGTAGGGTCCAGCTTTGGACTAATGAATTCCAGTTTGGCTAAAGGTGAGGAGTGATTAGATAAAGTTTGTTTTGAAGACAGGACATCTGATGCTTGGTACATGAGATAAGAAGTTAAAAATTCCATTACTAGAATAATAAACTTGTTCAATTACATTCTGTTTAACAAAATGCTGCAAACTGAGTTTGAATGGGTTTGAAGAGTAGGGCTGTGTTGGTGTATTTCAGTATAAATAAAGACATATGTAAAATGTGCACATCTAACTGAATATAGCTGATTATCTTGGGCATATACATATGTGTAATCAAGAGAGAAACTACTGAAGTTATATTAAATTTCTTAAAAACAAAAGATTACAACAAGTAGTTTTAAAATGTCTTCACCGTTTGGACTTTTGATTATCTACATGTATTGGTTTTCTTACAATCTCAATGTTAAGCCTTAACTCCAAGATACTATTTCCTGTAGACAATCAATCTAAAGCCTTCAAAAGCACCAGCTAAGTTAAAAATCAAAAGTATTGGCATGTTAAGTTGTTACCACACCTTTCTGAAACATGGAGTTAATTAAATGTGACAGTAGAGACACCTCAATAAAGAATTAATTCTACATTAAGGATGAGCTGTCTGTGTTTTCAGAATTTATCAAACAAGAAGCAATTTAGCAAAGGGTAAAGAATACTACATTTATAGTTCAAAGAGCTGAGTTTGGGATCTATTTTTGGAATTAATAAACATGGACCTCAGTTTCTTCAGCATTAATTAGAGGTAAGAATGCCTGCATTATCCTGTTCAATGCAAAATACTTTATAATAGTAGATGTGATAAAATGGCTCTTCCATTTATGGATGTATTTCGTTTTATGATGCATCCCCTTGTTATGGCAAGATTGCAATAAATCACCCAGTTGATCTTAAAGCAGGAAACAGGACCATCTTTATTCATCAGCCAGCAGTCGAGATCCACCAGCTGGCCGGCGAAGGAGCCGGCTGCAAGTCTACACCTTTCGACCCCTCCCAGGGTTTGAGTCCACCTTTTATAGTCCAAAATCATAATAATCATAAGTGGCTCTTGCTATAATTCAAAACCATGAACACACTTCATGAGATCTAAAACCATAAACTGAAGGGGAATTGGGTCAAAATGACCCTAGTTGAGTACACATTGAAGAATGATTACCAACATTCAGACAACTGTTCTCTGATAGGGTACCTTGTCCAAGAAATACAGGAACCAAAGAGAGAACAATTTTACATTGTATAAGAATTGCAGTGTTGTGTTGCCAACCATGCTATGCTTAGCAACTCTTGAGGGGTATAGAGGTGGGGTGTTCCCTCTGGAGAAGCATTTCTTACATGACATGGAGTCTCAGGGCAAATGGAGTCTGTTCAGTCATTGCCCATGTAGCCTGGCCCATAACACTAATTAAAAGTAGGAGAGCTCAAGGAGTCCTGGTCGATTTTGACTTCTTGCTTTGAATGATATTTTGTTTCATGCAACTGACCTCCCTTCTGCTGCCAGTTGTTCCCCAGATGCTGGTTGCTTCCCCAGCACCTGGGGAACTGGTTGTTTTCCCCGGTGCTAAGCTCTTGGAGCTGTTGTCTGCTGGTTCTTTCCCATCTGTTTGGACCATCTGGAAAACTAATCTTCCTTGGGATATGTTGTAGTTTTGATATGAAGTGTCCCTGGAATAGCTCAGGTGTTGAAAATATGATATCCAATCCAGCAAGCTTCAGAGAAGGGGCTTTCAGGCAATGATTAGAGCTGTGTTCCCATCACTGGATGAATCAATGTGCTGGAAGGACGACTAGGCTTTAACTACAGGCTGGTGGGTCATGGTTGGAGGAAGTAGGTCACTGCAGACAAGGCCCCGTAGTGTATTTGTCCTGATATCCCCCTTCCTGGCCATGACCTGGTCAGCTTTCCTCCGCCAAACCCTGTGCCATAAAGTTCTGCTTCACTAAAGATCCAAAGCAACGGAGTTGACTGGTCATGGACAAAATCACTGACACAATGGGCACTTGATAAGTTTTTCCTTAACTAAATTGTTCTTGTCTTGTATTTGGGTCGCTGTGATGCATTCTCATTCAACATCCCCAAAGTGTCCCTAGTGGATGCATCGACATTTCTTTGCTTTACACTCTAGTACTAGTGGGTCCAATATTAAACAGCACTCACAGATTGGCATATAAATTTATCTACAGTAATATTCAACAGTAAGTTTTCCTCAGTGATACTCCATTCTTTAAAGTGAGGACTCAGCCTGTTTCCAAATTCTGGCTCTGTTATTGATCATTGATCTCAGTAAAATATTCTGTGACTCGCCCCACTGTTCTATAAAATGTAAAGGTCAAATGTACAGCAGAAAACAAGTGATTATTTTTAAAAGTAGAAATGGAGGAAAAAGACACCCTGAAATACACCTGGAAGCTTTGGAATGATGGTGAATAGAGGTTCAGTCACGAGGAACCTGAAGGGAATCTTGCATTTTAATACTTTTCATGACATGACTGATTTTTTTTTCTTTTATTATCAAAATATTGAGAAGTCATTCATTTCTTTAAACATCTCAGGAGAAAAATTGTATCATGTTCTTTTTGTTTTATTGTGAGTTGGAGTTGCTACTTCTTTTATTAGCTTCTGCTACTTCGCCAAGTTCACATGACTGTAACTTCTCAACAATTGCTTTGGCTTAACAATTGCTGTTTTTAAAAACATAAGAGAAAAATGTTAAAGATGAATATATATCCTCATATCAACCTTGTATGTTTGCTTACATTTGTATGTCTTATCATCTATGAATCTATCCATCTATTATGTATCCATAGATAAGCATAATGCAATTTTACTCATAGGGGATCATCTTACTGTTTTTCCATCCACTTAATATTTATAATTTTTGGTGAATAGATAGAGAACATATTTCAAATAAACAAGGGAAACATATCTTTGCACATTCATCTCTTTAAGCAAATTTAGTTAGTCATGATTCCCTTTTTCCATTTTAAAAATCAAGTTTTAAATGAGATACAGAAAAATTAAGCCTTTTTAGTTTAATACCTATTTTCTAGTATTTTCTTTGATCCTTGGCTTCTCAGTATATTAAATAGTGTCATTTTAAAAACAGTTTGTTTTTTCTGATTATGGATTTATTTGTATACTGTCTAAGAAATCTTTGCCTATCCATAGTCACAAAGATGTTTTCCTGGGCTTAAATTGTAAAACTTTTATAGATTTAGCTTTTACATTTATCTTCCTAAAATAGTTTTTTATGAATTATTTATAAATATATGAGATAAGGCTTGCTGTTAACTTTTTTCTCATATGAATGTCTAATTGTATCAGCACTATTTGCTGAAAGACTATTTTTTCTCCTCTGAATTGGTTTTGACCTTAGTCAAAAATCAATTGACAGTATATATGTGTAGGTCTATTTTGGGGCATTCTATTTTGTTATATTGATTGATATGTCTATGTTTTCTTCATTAACATACTGTACTATTATAACTTTTCAGTTAGTTTTGAAATTGGGAACAACTTTGTTCTTTTTTTTTCAAAATTCTTATTGCTATTCAAATTTGTTTTACCAAAAAAAAAAAAAAAAATGGAAACATCTTTTTAATACCTAAAACCATTTTATGCTGAAATTTTGATAGAAATTGAAATAAAAATAGATAAGACTTTGTGAAAGTATTCCTCTGAAAACAATATTGAGTTTTCTGATGCATTAGTACAGTGTATCTCTCTATTTAGATTTTTATTTTTCATCAGTATTTTGGAGATTTCAGCATGTAGCTCTTACTCATATTGGGGTGCTTGTATTTTAGAATCTTAGTTTTCATGATAGTATAAATGATACATTTTCTTATATCAATATGTAATTCTTCATTCCATGAAAATTGATCTTTATACATTGACTCCATATCCTATGTCTTTGTTAAAATCTTTGGGATTTTTCAGTGTGGTAAACATGATGTCTAAAAAGACAGGTTTAAATCTTTCCTTTCAATATGAGTGCTTTTTGTTTACTATAGTTATGTTCTAAACCCTCCAGTACAATGTTAACTAGGAGTAGTGACAACTATTTTTTTCCATATTCCTGATCCAAGCATAAAATAGTCCTCAACTAATGGGGATGAGTTTAGCTGTAGGTATTTTTGGTAGATTTTCTGTTCTGTAGTGAAAAATCCTCTGTTATTAGATTTCTGAGAACTTTTAATGAATTTAAGTTTAATTTTGTCAAATGCCTTTTTCTGCAACTATTGAGAGGATCACAGACTTTTCTTTAGTCTGTACAATGATACATTGATATTTGAAACTCAGACCAGGTTTTTGTTCTTAGGATAATGCCCACTTGATCATGATTTATTAGCTATTTTTATTTTTAGTTGTTGGATTTGTTTTGCTGCTTATTTGTTAGAGGTATTTATTATTTGAAAAGTATTATTAGTCTAATATTTTCATTTTTAATACATTTTTTGTTTTAGAGCAAGGTATCATTGTCCTAATAAAATGAATTTGGAAATACTCCCTCACTTTTTTTTTTAATTTTATGTTTGCATTCTGGAGATGAGGTATAGAATGAGTACTACTTATTCCTTAAATATCTAGTAAAATTTAATAGGAAATCCATTTGTGTCTGGAGTTTTGTTTGTTGAAAGTTTTGCTTCTTTGTTTATTTTCAAGAGTCAAATTGACCACAAAAAATAACCTCGGGTGACTTTAACACACCTCTCTCACCACTGGCTAGATCTTCCAAACAAAGGTTGAATAAAGAAACTATAGAACTTAATAATGAAATCAATAACTTAGACTTAACTGACATATATAGAATGTTTCAACCTGCATGGAGCAGATACACTTTCTTCTCAGAAGCACATGGATCCTTCTCTAAAATAGACCATATACTATGCCACAAAGCAACTCTTAGCAAATACAAAAAAGTAGAGATACTGCCATGCATTTTATCACATCACAATGGACTGTTGGAAATCAATGACAAAATAAAAAATAAAAATTTCTCCATCATCTGGAGACTAAACAATATGCTACTGAATGAACAATGGGTTGCAGAAGACAACAAGGAAAAGATTAGAAAATTCTTAGAGGTAAATTAGAACATAGACACAACATATCAAAATCTCTGGGACACTATGAAAGCAGTACTAAGAGGAAAATTTATTGCATGGAGTTCATTTCATAAAAGAAGAAAAAGCCAACAAACAAATGACCTCACACTGCATTTCTCTTTTATTAAGTGTTATACATGCATAATCCGGAGATGGTTTTAGAAATAAGGGAAGATATTCTATGTTCTCTGCAAATACTACTATTTTATAAAAGAGATTTGGGCGTCCATGGATTCTGGCATCCTGGAAGGTCCTGCAACCAATGACAGCATGTTGAGACCAGGAAGTGGGGTGCTGTTCTTAATTCACCCTGATCCTGTCCAATTGTTTCCATCCTTATGTCAGAGGTGTGCTATAAGGACCAAATATTTCAGTGCTAAATTGTCAATATCTGCACAGATATATCTCAAAGAAATTAAAGATACAAAAGTACATTTTATAGTTCTTGCTTATTTAATGCATAATGCAAAATTCCATCTTTATGAAAAATTTTCTGTAACATTTCTTCCAGTGCAGGTCTGTTGCTAAGCAATTATCTTTCATTTTCTTGGTCTTAATTTCCTTCAGTTTGAAGGATGATTTTTTCAGTATAAAGAATGCTGGTTGACTCTGGTTAAGTAATTCAATGATTCCACCCCAGTCTTGAGTTACATATCCCATTAGTAGACCCCAAAGATCCTATTATTCATTCTTCTTAATGTGGTACATCCTTTCTCTCTAGGTACCTTTAAAATTTTCTCTTAATCTTTGGCTTGGCTTTCAGCAAATGTTTTTTTTTTTTTTTTTTTTTTTTTTTTTTTTTTGTGGTGCTGGGATTGAACTCAGGGCCTTGTGCATGTGAGGCAAGTACTCTACCAACTGAGCTATATCCCCAGCAGTCTTAACATTGTTTGTATTATGTGTCTAGATTTTATTGGTTGAAGTAAATAATTTTTATGCCAGAAAAGCACACTTTGCCCGTATCCTAGAGGAGGAATATTTTGATGTTCTCCTCCCAGTGCCTTAAGTCTCTGTCACTCACAAAGCTGTATGTTCTCTTTCCTGAAGCTTCCACCATCTTCTATGAATTCAGTCACTTAGCCTTTTATTTAGTCATCCTTTAGCCTTTCCTGTGGTTGTGGAGAAGAGCCCAGAAGTGAATTTCTCTATACACAGCTCTGAGGGGTCTCCCAGAAGCCCACAATCTGCCATTAGCAATTTGCTAAAATCTTAAGTTGACTTCTCACCTACTTGGGATCATTCCATACCTGATTCCAGGAGGCTAGTGTTTCTGTCGTCTTTCTTCTGAATTTACATGCATGCCCGTTAATTTCAGGTTAGTGGGCAATTCTGCAACCTAAGCTCTCATAGGATTTCAAGAAAACCTAATATTTTGCAAAAATTTTCAGTTATTTTTGTTGTTATTTTAAGTTTGGGTGTGATGCTCTTTCCAGACTTCTGTGGTCTAAGTGGAAGAAACAGTTAATCAATCATGGTTTTGATGTCAGATGAATACTTGCATTTCTGTTTTGATACACTAATGGAGACTATTACTCTTCTTAAAAACAACAGGATTTTTTTGCAGATTTTGCAGAATAGTTATCTCTGAGTTCTCTAATTATCAATGTTATATAGTAATATTGAGAAAACTGTGTATTTCATACTGTGTTTATCAACAGAAGTTCATAAATGAATTAGTGAAGTAAATTAAATACATTTCCACACAACTTCCATCTCTAAGGATTCATTAAATTCCATGTCAAATTTCTGATGGTAGACTATAACTTCAATGCAAGTGTGATTTGATAACCATGTACATATGAAGTTTACATCTGGGAGAAATAAAAACAAAATTGTGTCTTTTAGTTACAAGCTGGGAAATAAGTGATATGTATTACAAAAAAAAATGTGACCTTGCAAAATGTTGTAACAGTCTACCATGAAAAGAAGTTTGTCTGTTACAGTAATTGTATACCTTTTAATTATATGCTTGACTGATTTTCAGTAAAAACATTAACTTTCATAGAAATAATGTTATATAAGTAATACTATATGTTTTCTCTCTTTTAGTTAATGAGCTTACATATTTTATTCTGGAGATACACTTCTAAATAATTTACTTCTAATGAAACCTATATGCTCATTAGGCATTTTGTCAAAATATCTTTATGCTAATTTATGTTCTAAATGTCTCAATATGTTTTATGTTCACTCAATTATGGTGAAAACCACTCAGTATTTTCATGCTGTCAGTAGCTTGCTTATGTCCTGCAAGTGAGTAATTTAGAATGTATAAATTTTGACTGAGGCAATACCTTCAACTTAACCTTAATAAAATCTTCTTGTTAGATTTTATCATTTATTTGAACTGTCGGACTGTCTTCACAGCCTATATCATTAGTTATCTTTGCTGTCTATCTAAATGTTGCTTCATTCATAAGTTTTATTTAAAGGCTTCTATGCTCAAAGAATAGAATGATGAATTAGTTAAGCATGACCACACTAAACCTCATACTTATGGATGCATGTGTTAATATGCATACATTTAGGTACTAGGATTCACACCTAAAAATATAATTCACAAATTAGGTAATGAATTATGCATAAGTAATTATACTAACATGTGTTTAATTAAGTACATGATTCTAACCCTTTGTGGTCTTGAAATTAATCACAAAACACATATTTGGCAATATATATGATTATTATAGTGTATGGTGAAAGCATAGTTTTTATTAATATCTATTCCCAGCTTTAACCTGTATTTTAATAAATATGCAACTAATATTTAAAATAATTCAAAAGTAAGCCTAAGCTGGATAAAGTTTAAGAGAGTAAAAATGATGGAAGGAAGGAGATCAGCTGCACAGGTCCTCCTTCCTCATAACCTTGGCTAAGCTTTTAAGTTTATATTATTTACCGTACTTATATTCTTCTTAAACTTAATTATTAGACTTTAAGCAGGATTACTGGCACAAGGATAAGCTACCAAGGTCTTGACAAAATTTTAATTGGGCTCTCTCAATCGATAAAAACAATTTACCAACATAGCTGGAGATTTCAAGGATGAATTATGAAATTAAAAATGATGTCATAAGGTGGACTTATTTTTGAATCTGAGAAAGCAGCAGAGTCTTATATTTTTGTAAAATAGAGGATTTTTATGGATTACATCTTCTTATGTCTAGGAAAATAGTATTAAAATTTACTAACCCTAAATACTCACTCAAAATTTTTCCAAGGCATTTCCTTATCAAGACATAAATATCTTCAAATATTATGAATATAAGAACCAGGAAGGAGATATTTTTGCTTTAAAACATCAGGTTATAAAAATTCACTTAATTAGTGAGATTTTTAATCTGATGGAGAAAATTAGCTAGTTTTCTGAAAGTGTGTTAACAGAGGACAAAGACATTTTAGTAAATATATAGTATATGAAATATGAATAGAGTATTGATGTAAATCTTTGCTTCTCGCTTATCATTTGCAAAGTTTTATTGCTTAAAGCTGTGGGAAATATGAATATTAAAAAAAGAAAATTCCTTTTCCACCATCAAGAAGCTTAAAATTCACTGTCTGGCAGAGGAAGGGTAAGACACCACAGGAAAAGGCAAAGTGACATCTAATGAAAATAAAAATGCAAAGCACAGGGCACATAGGAAGGGTATGTTTTTAACTTCAGCAGGCAATTCCAAGAAGCATTTCATGGGGACCATGACTATCTGGATGTCCTCTCAAGGAGGAGCATACATTCTGTCCACTAACAGAGGGAAGGGGAAAGGCTACTTGTCAGAGAATCAGGGTGAACATAAACATTTAAATGAAGTTCTTGGGAGAAAGAGGGTGTAGTGGATGTACATCATAGGGGAAAGGAATGACTATTAAAGAATAAAAGAAATTTATTCTACTCTACGAGACTGACAAGAGAGACAGGCACAGTGCTGAAATGTTGCCAATTCATGGAGTTTCCCCAGTCTGAAAAATACAATTGTTGAAAACAAATATAGAATACTTTTTAATGTATGAACTTAATATCAATAATCCCTTTTTTCCCTTTGTACAATAAACTCCTAGTAGTACTATATCAGATAAAGATTTTGAAATTCATCCAGAGCAATGATGTATTCTGTGTGCATGGGGAATCATTGAGGAGTGTGAGATTCTGGCTAAAGCTCTGTAGCTGCCCTGAACATCAGCATCAAGCCAATATCAGGAAGCTGTTCTCTAGGGGTGCAAATGTTCCACTTCATGAATTTCAAGTTAGACTATCAGGACAAAACTTGTTAAGAAGAACAGACTTGAAATTGTTGGTTATGCACATCTTCAACTTGGTTTCTCAATAGAAATTAGTGCTGTTATTAAGATCATAATGTGTGTGTTTTTTTTTTTAACAGCAGATACATGACTTACAGATCATATTTTTGCTTTGATTTCCGAGCACAATCTAGGCAGTCTCTTGCCTGCCAGGAGAGGCAATGTAATGGGGAGTCTAGGCTTGAACCTGCTATTTAACATACAGACTTAGTAAGTACAAATAAGCTTCTTTAACTAAACTTTAAAGAAGACAAGAATGAGATGGGGAAAGAGTTGGATTTGAGGGTGGAACAGGTAAGTTCTGAACGGGGTATCTTTTTTCCACCTTAAAGAGCACACTAGTGGTGGAATATAGAAGACCAAATTCTTGGTCTTCACTTTTGTGTCATCCTGTTGCCTAGGAAAGTGATAGCTTTACTGTATAAAGTATCTTGTTGTGGAACTGAAAATAAGTAGATATCCTGAAAATGTAAATGCAATATTGTCACATTGTGATGGGTGTTTCCTCCAGCATCATGTCTTCTGGGGGCTGGCTCCAGCTCTTTCAAAAGGCCATGTCCTTCTAGTCACCTTTCCTCTGTCTCTGAATGAAAGCCAGACCTGCCTTGCTTGCACTAAGCCTTGGTCAGAAGTGGGCCTCCACTCAATTCAGGCCAATCAGGATTCTTCCCTGGGGTTTTCAAATGGGCACCTGGCTGCAGACTCTGATTTTCTTTCCGGTGGCCCATCTGTGTGAAAGTGAATTTGGAATTGCTGGTGGCTGTGGTTCCTGAGATAATAAGGGCTGTAGTATTAATTGCAGAATGACTCAAAGCCAACATTTTTAGAAACTATCAAATATTTATGAAAATTAAATTGTTCAATGACATTATGTGATTCCATTCTAGGCAAGATTTACTTTGATGGGAAGTAGATCTGTGGCTTCTTGGAGGATTGATTGCATTGGCACCTACAGGAAAGGGTTACCATGGCAGGCCTAGGATTCTGGTCCTTAGAATGGCCTGCCTGCAAGTGCAGCCTTGGTTGGCCATAGGGAATTTGAATTTCAGAAAGCTTCCCACCGTTCTGTGATAAGCATGGTTCACTGGCCTAAATAGTTTGTGCAAATTATTGGTTTATGCTGAATACCTGCTTTCCTTCTTTGAATATGAAATTTTTATACATACCAGGTGGAGTATGCCTAAGGGATCAGCCCCAGTAAAAACCACAGGCACTAGGTCCCATGAGTAATTCCCACTTTCTGCTGGAGCGACTAAACTTACCTGTGTCACTCCAACAGCATAAGACTCTTGGAAGCCTGCACCTGGTTTCTCCTAGGCACTGCCATCTGCAATTTTTCCCTTTGCTGATATTGCTTTTTATCCTTTTTCTATAATAAATCACTGCCATAAATATGACTATAAACTGAAGTTTGGGAATACTAGCAAGTCATTTCACCTCAGGATGGTCTTAGGAAACTCTGGTATAGCACAAAGAAACTTTTTATCTTAAAGGAGGGTAAGGAATGTGGGTGTTATTCATTTTTCAAAACGAATGAAATGGTTCACATAAATTCTCCATGTTAATATGGAAATAAAATTATCATGAGAAAAAACTATCAAGAAAAAAATTCAAAACATAAAAACTTATGATGAATCTTATTTTTCAGCTGCGTGTTACATAAAAAGAAGAAATTGATGGTAGAGCACAAAAGGAGTAGCAACTACTAATAATCACAAAGAAAGGATTTCTTTTCTCTCTCTCTCTCTCTTTTTTTTTTTTTTTGGTCATCTGCAGAATGAATAAGTAGCTCTGGAAGGGCCTCAGCAATTTGTCAACCCACCAAACCCAAGGAAATGATGTTATTCAAGTATTACACTTGGCCATATGATTTATTTAGAGAGAAGCTTACTTAGTATTGCATATGAATAAAGAACATTTTCAATTTTTAAGTTTTTAAAAATTTTTAGATGGGAGAAGTGAGGAGTCAGAGGTGGGAAGATATGGCCTGAGTTGATTCATACCTTTCCTACCAGTTTTCTGGCTGTTAGATGGTGGCGGTATTTCATGTTTTCTCAGCATGTTGTCCCAGGCATGACAACCCTTCACAGAGAGAACTTTATTATCACATGCAGAACTATGTAACTTTACTACCTGAGGTTCTTCTAATGAAATCAAGATCAGTGAATATTCTAGGAGAGTTTGCATCAGAGTTTGTTCTTCTGACAGGTATGTCAATGAAAAGAGTTTTCCATCATCAGAAACAGGACTCTTTCTCTAACAATTCACAGAGACATCAATACATTGTCATGAAATGTGGCAATTAAAAAAAGAGAAAGGAATTTAGTGCTTACCGAATTTATTTCTAAACAAAACTCTTCTTTCAGAACAGATTTTTCAGGGATAGAGTCATGTGTGGTTCTTTTTGGAATCTCTTAAGAAAGAGTCAACACACTACAAAAGAGAAAATTATTGGTATTATTTAAAATAATGCAAATTTAATAAAAGTTACACACCAAATTTAATAGTAACATGATGAAACTACTAAGAAAAATGCACAGTATTTTTTGTACATAAAATTGTAAAGTGTGGTTAACACCAATTTTTGAAAAGAAAACCAGGACAGTTAAGTGTCTATGTTTGAACTCATGCTAGATCTGTTTTTCCCTGATCCTTAGATTTGGAAATGAAGGTAGAGATAGGCCTTGCTAAGGCTAAAATCTCCTCATTGGTATGTATAGTTTAATGAGGAATTTGCAGGTGTCAGATGGGTTAGCACTAAGAGGATTTTTTTCCTGCTGTGTTTGCTTAATTAGGATTGGTACTTCCAGATGTTATCTGGTGGTTCTAAGAAATTTCATGAAACACTGAGGGAAAACATAAATTTTACACTGTTCTTTAGCTAATGTATTTAATTTAAACCTCCTCTGTAATATCTTGTTCTCTAAATTGTTAAACACAATGTTGGGTTTTAAGAAAAAGAAGACTAAAGAGAAAACTCAAGAACTCAATTTTTGGATAAGACCCAGAAAAAGCTGATTAATTTAAAAATCAACTCATAATTCACCATAACAATGGATGTTGGAAAGAAGCCTCATAAAAATTCAGAGTTAAGGGTGGACATTAGACAGATAGAATAAATCAAGAAGAAGAAAAAATTTCCCCTCAGAAAGCACCAAAAGCCAGTGAGAAATGACAGGTTTGATGAGAAATGTAAGAACCTGATGGTGTCCTGCTAAGTAATGGCTATAAGCTGTCATGTCAAAACACGGTGTTTTTTTGCTCTTAGAAACTTCTGTGATCCCCTGATAAAAGAAAAAAATGAGCCACATTACTTTTAAGTAAATCACCTACTTTATGGTGCAATATATATTTTGAGCATAGTGATATCGTAAATCCATTTTAATAATCACATTTGTAAAATCTCTAAAATTTCAAAGATGTATAGGTTCCCTGATTTATTACCTCCTTTTAACTTCTACAAGATAAGTTTACATAAATTTTCATCCAGGTGAAAGCCACGGATTTCCAGGGATTTGCGGAATGATCAGTTCAGTGAATTTTAATGGTAGTAAAAGGAGGAAATGATGTGTAAAATAACCAAAATGTAGCAATTTGGAGCTTACAGGAAGCCATGCAATCTATAATACTCAGATATCATGCTTTCCATTCAATTACTAATAGTTTCTAGAAAGATGATGCTCTCTGTGTGACACAGCCACTGGCCTAATCTTTAAAGCATTGAAATGCCTGAAACTAATGATCTGGATATTTTGCCCACACCATGCTCAACATTATTTAATAATTATGCATTGAAAAGTGATTATGCAATCTAGTGATTATGGGGATTAAGCTATCTTAATGATGAGACAGGTGATGGATGATTTTGGGTGACAGAATCATTATATTACTGCCTATTTTATAACTACCTGTAGACATGCACAAATTCTCAACATGGTTCTTGACAGCTGTCTTTGTTCAAGCAATGAAACTTACAACATATTCCTGCAGTTGGTTAGAAAGGTATTGAAACTCATATGTGAAGGTACATGGAATCTCTCTTGGATACTCAAGGTGGAAGTAAGATTACGTAAGTAATCTTCCACCTTGAGTATCTTACTTCCCTTAAGTACTCATTGCCTTAGCAAACTTACAAAATTATAGCTCTCCAGTAAATGAATCAAAGTTCTTTTATTCAGTAATGGTATCAATGATAGGTAACAATTCAGTCATAATATTCTATCCTAAAGAACAGGAACTATACTTGGAGTTTCTTTATATAATATTAATAGCTATTCTATATGATTGCAGGCACACAAAAATCTTTTTTTTCTTAAGAATGATGCACAGAGATACATTTTTTAATGCCTAAACAAGATTTGTAGACAATATGTGTTATTCCAATGTCACCAAATTGGATCATACTGGAGTAAGAACACCTTTACTTAACTCTATGCATATACTTTAATTGGGGAGAGTGACACTTTGATAAATCCACAAAGCAGATTCTGTGCTAGAGGAAACTTAAGAGTAGTTCAAGGTCAACCACCATGTAAAGGTGCATTATGTTTAGGTACTGCACTTACGTCAAATTTTAACTCAGGTTGGGCTTTTTTCCTCTACAACTATGTTGTAAAATTATGTGAGAGAAAGCTGAGTCTTTCCTTTGCTCTATCTTCATTTGATTGCAGCAACTAACAATGCTTGGAGTACAGAAGGTGGCAACTTAATGGATAGAATCATGGATAAAAGTTTTGATACACTTTTTGGCTAAATTATGCAACTGTAGTTTCTTTTTATAGTAAAGGGCCACTTTACATTTTTGATACATTTCATAAAATCCTAACAGAACTCACTGTTTTGTAAATAACAGCTATAAATTCATGGCAAAAAGCACAACCAATGCACCCAGTGAACAAACAAAACTGACCCAAAATACAGGTAATGATAAAGAGCAGAGGGAAAAGGATGCCCAACACTTGGAAAAAAAAAGTTGTGTAGGAAATTCCTGTTCATATGGCTTCCAGGTGAAGGCAGCCTGCTGAGAATTCTATGTAACGTGGGAAAATCTCCATTATGTTACCTGTAGCACTTTTGGCTTGAAGAATTGAAAGGCAAAGTCTGGGGCATTTGCGACCCCTTGGTAGTAAGGGAGTCTCCTTAGAGGAAAGGCCATGTAGGGTATCCCCAGTTCTATGAATAAATATTGACTTTCAATCACCTTGACTCTAGAATCAGAATTATAAAGGAACTGAACTGAGATCTAGGTTGCTGCCCAAGAAATAGAATTCAGAATTTGAGTTAAGCAAGTCCGTCACCTTCAATAATGAAAATTAAATATTCTATGGGGCCTAGAAGAGAATTCAAAATTTCTTAAATATCATATTCACAAAGTCTGGCTTACAATCTGAACTTCCTTCACACATGAAAAATCAAATTGTATGACACAGTTTCAAATAATAAGGCAATAAATAGAATCCAACACAAAGATGATTCAGATATTTGACTTATCAAAGATTTTGAAGTATCTATTATAAATAGGCTCAATACAATAAATTCAAAACATTTTGATAATAAATGAAAATATGGCAACATTTGGCTGATAAATAAGGATTATGAAATGAAACAAAATCAAAATGTAAAACTAAAGGATGCAACATCTGAAATAAAAAAAAAAATTCACAGAATGGGCATGGTAGTGAATAGTTGATAAAGGGTGAAGGACCATTCATTTTAAGACAAAACAATTGAAATTATCCAACTCCAAGAAGAGAAAAACAAAGCTTGGGAACAAAATGATTAGAGCCTGTGGAACAAGCAGTTGAATAAGATTATAACATATGAAATAGTAGTTGCTGAAGGTTAAGAAAGAATTAGCACAAAATGTCATGAAATGATGATGGAGATTGTCTTGAATTACAGATTTAAAAATTAATAGGAAGAAAATCATGGTTCAGCATATGCCTGATCAAACTACTGGGATCAAAATATAAAGAGAAATGTTGCAAATAACTATAGAGAAAAGGAATGCTTTGGAAATTTGTGATTTGCAGGAATCTTGACTTCTTCTTTTTTTAAAGATGGACACAATATCTTTATTTATTTTACTTATTTATTTTTATATGGTGCTGAGGATTGAACCTAGTACCTCACCAGTGTGAGGCAAGCACTCTGCCACTGAGCTATAACCCCAGCCCCAATTCTTGGCTTCTTAAAGCTGTGACTACCAGAAGATAATGCAATATCATCATCAGGTGCAAATGGAAAAAAAAAAAAAAAGGTGTCATCTCAGAACTCCAGGTGCAGACAAACATTCCTCAAGAAGAGGGACAGCTAAAATGCTTTCAGATAAACTAAGTCAACATCATGTATTGCCATAAGTTGAAGTTCTAAGCACTACTAAAAGTTCTAAGTGAAGTTCCACCAGCAAAAGGAAAGGAAAACCACAGGAAAATTATAATCTTTAGAGGATGAAATGCTTCAAACATAGTAAACAATGAGGTTAATGTAAATTTTCCATTTTCATTTCTTTAAAATGCATAATATTGTTCAAAGTAAAATTACAACATTATCTTGGTTCTTTGTAATCTATGTAGATGTACCACCCACGAAAACTCTTTTAAGATAAAGCATGGGGAGTAAGTGAACCTATACAATTACAAGGATTCTATCTTTTATGTAAAATGATAGAGCACCTTTTTCGAAAACAGCTTTGTTGAAATACAGTTTACATATTATACAATTTACTAAAATGCACTCAGTCCAGCAGTTTTTAATTTGTTCACATTATTGTATAACCATCACTGAAATCAGTTTTAAACATTTTCATTACACAAAAAGGAAAAGTCCACAGTCATTAAAAGTCCAATATTTATTCCTTATCTTCAGTACCTATCCACTCCCTGGCCTCTTACTCGTAAGCAATCACTTATTTTTTTTTCTGTTTTATTCATTTTCCAGTTCTGCATATTTATTTTTATGTTTCTCCTATCTAACTATACTTATTATATACCTTCTAAGTAGATTTTGAAAATTTAAGGGTATATATTGTAATTCCTAGACCATGTACTCTATTGTCAAGGAAAATGAGCTATTTAATAATAAAAAGGAAATTTGTCAATACCAATCATAAAGATATAAACATGTAAAGACATAACTTTCAAAATAATTTGTGACAAAATTGACAGCATTGAAAGAAATAGAAGATCAAAAATCACTTAGCAATTATTAGTAAAATGAATCCAGCAATGTGTAAAAAAATGAACACATCATGAACCAGTGAATAGAGTCAGTCACTGGATCTCAACTTTGATTTAACATTGGAAAATCAATGTAGTTTACCGCATTAAGACAATACAGGAAAGAAACCAGAATATCATTTCAAAAATGTTTGAAAACCAATCTCACATCTGTTTGTGATTAAACTATTATTCAGATCACTAAAGTAGGAATAGAAAAAACTTCTCCTGTCTAAATGACTTCAACTGAGAATGTATACCCAGGAATGGCAGCAAGATGGCAGAAGTCGACTCTGACCCCACTGCTGCAGCAGAAAGCTCAGCTGGCAGTCCTTTGAAGGCCAGAATGTCCACCAGAAGGCTCCTCTGTTCAGAAAGAAGCCTGGGACAGCTGCATGGGCTTCGGAACTGAAAGCAGATTGAAGTGAAAGGGTAAGAATGATCCCTTCCCTTCCCCACCTGAAGTAAGGGAGGATTTCCACGTGTCCAGGTTTCTCCTGGGGGAAAGGAGGAGCAGAGGCAGTCTTGCAGCTTCCCTGGAGTCCATGAAGCTTCCCAATCCTGCCCCACCTGGACCTGGCTGGATGTCCACTCCACCTGCAGGTGCTGAGTGTCCCTGGGCACGCCACGGAGTGATGTCACAGCTTCCATTGTCTGTCTGCCTGCCTACTTAGTTTCTCGTATCACCTGTTCCAAGTTGGCTCATGGGAGGTTGAGGAAGACCTACAGCCTTTCTCAGAATTTAGAATAAGGACAAATTTTCTAGAAACAAAGGTCTCCTGTCCTGAATATTGCCACAGTCTGGCTGGGCACAAATGCCGCAGTCTGGCTGGGCACACAATCACGAGCCACCACACAGCTTGTAGATTCAAACAGCAACTCTTTATTCCCGAACTCACACCAGCCGTATACAAACACGTTCTGGGGAAATCCACGTTCTCTGCCCAAATCCACCTCCACTGGGCTTCTGTCTCCCAAAATATACTCCGAATCCCGTGAGAACTCAAGGGGAACTCAGGCAGCAGGATACGCCCTATTCCCAGCAGGAATAATCTTAAACCTTAAACCTGGAACCTAAACTGGGAACGCCCTAAACACGATTATCTTAAACCGGGAACACCCTAATCCGCCTTGGTCCTTGAGCAAGGTCACCTACATTCAATGTCACTGCAACATGGGGTACGCTGGCAAGGAAATTGTCATACCTACTTGGCTAATGGCTCCCAGCAGAATATCTCATGCTTTATTTTAACTAGTCAGCCCAGTTCCCAAGCTTGACCTATACTTGATTCTCCTTCTAAATGCCCATGGAAAAAGATTGAGTCATTCAAAGGGAAATTTTTTGTTAGTGATATCTTTTGAGAGGAGCTAATAATTCCTCCTTTACACAAACTTCATAAAGGGCTTCGTAAAGTTGACCCATAATACCCAGATGACAATTCTTGGGAAGAATTAAGCTGACCATGTTCTGTTGCACTTGATTAAAAGAGAGTTGCCCTGATATTATGTGATATTGTGTGGCAACTCCAGACTATTAGTTTGAGAACGGATGTAAAGAGAGCATTAGTTGGGCACGTTGGCACACACCTGTAATCCCAGTGGTTTGGGAGGCTGAGACTGGAAGATTGTGAGTTCAAAGCCAGCCTCAGCAATGGCAAGGCGCTAATCAACTCAATGAGACCCTGTCTCTAAATAAAATACAAAATAGGGCTACTGAGAATGTGGCTCAGTGGTTGAGTACCCCAGAGTTCAATTCCAGGTACTCCCCCAAAAAGGGAGCATTACTTCTTCTTTTTCTCTTTTTGGTTATAAGGATCAAACCCACATCCTGTGCAAGCCAACATTGTGCTGTAACATTGATATACACTCCCAAACCTAGAAAGCATTAACTCTTAAAATTTGAATTGATTCTAAATTTAATCTTTTTTATTTAAAAATTTTGCTACTTAAAAAAAATTTCCTCCAACTCTTTTGAATTATTCCCTCATTATGGAAATACACAAAAGCAAAGAAGCAGAGAACAAATATTTAATTTTTAAAAGCAGTATAAAAGAACACAAAATATTAATTCTGGCTATAAAGAGAATAATTTCTCAGTTAGCTGAAATGATTTTTATGAAGAGATTCTAGCACCAATTATTCCATTGTTCTTGAAGATCCATTCCTTATTAAGGAATTTTAACTCAATTGGTCACATAGTAGTGCAATGCTCTTGATTCTCAAAAGCCTTGTCAATTAGTGTTTACCAAAATCTTATTCAAGAGAAACCATATTTAAGACAGTTAAACTGAAATGCATCTGTGTCAGTCAGCTTTTTATTATTGTAACAAATACCTAAGATAATCAACTTCCTAAGACAAAGTTTATTTAGATTCACAGTTTTGGAGATTTCAGCCTGTGATTGGATGGACTCATTGCTTTTTAGGTCTCTGTTGCAAGCGGGGGGGTGGGGAAGCATATCACTATAGGTGTAGATAGTGGAGCAAACCTACTTACATTATGACTGGGATGTAAAAAAGACAGAGGAGGAGATTGGGATCCCACAATCCCCTTCTAGGCTGTAACCCCAATAACACCACCTTGCATTAGGTCCCATCATTTGAATTTTCTATCAATAGTGCCAGTTTTCAATAGTGACAAGCTGAAGACTCAGCCTTCAACACATAACTTTTGGGAGATAATTAAGATACAACTTGTAGCAACATCTAATGCTCCCCACAATTTATGCATTATCCTGTATCAGATTTTATTTAAAAAGAGGGTAATATGACAATATTTCATTGAACTCTGTCTTCCCCCATATACATGTACATACGCAGCATGCAAACTCACATGCAGAAGCCCTTCAAACACACACACCAGTGTACATCTCCACATACACACATCCAGAATTGCTCTCACTAAATTATGGTTGATTCTAAAATCATTGGCTTGTAAACATTTTTGATGAACTAGATCATTGGCTGCATTTTGGGGATATTTTGGGGATCTTAACTGAACCACTGTTATTGTGTTCAGCAGGCACAGTGGGATTCTTAATAGTATGGCAGGTCATATCCTCCAAGTAGCACTGGTTCTTTAATAATCCACCTGTGTGTGGACAACCACGTCTAGTTATGTGACTATATTTTTTATTATGCAAAGTGGCAAAAGTTATTTTTTAAAGTTTTATTTTATTTTTAATAATTTAATATAAATAATTTAATAATTTAATATAATAATAATTTTAAATATGTATGAGCTACAATTTGGTATTTCAATACCTTTGTATACATTGCATAATGATAAGATCAGGGTAATTAGCATATCCATCACCTCAAATATTTGTCATAGCTTTGTGCTAATAATTTTCAAAATCCTCTACTCTATCAACAAAAGCAAAAATAGATAAATGAATTTGCATCAAATTAAAATGCTCATGCCCAGCAAAGGAAACAACCAAAATAACAGGAATCTACCTGCAAAGTGGGAAAAAAAGTTTGGAAATTATACATCTGACAAGGGCTCAATATCCAGAATATATAGGAACTCAACTCACTATAAAACCCAAATAATCTGATTAAAATGGAAAACAGACATAAATAGAGCTTTCTCAAAAGCAGAATAGAAATGGAAGTAGGTATGTGAAAAAAATGCTTGACATCATGGAAGTGCAGATCAAAACCTCAATGAGTTAGCACCTCATCCTAGTTAGAACGCCTATTTTTAAAATGACAGAAAAAAGAGTGCCAATGAGAATATGCAGAAAAGGGCTTCTTACTGCACTGTTGGTGGAAATATAAATTAGCACAATCGTTATGAACAACTGCGTGCAGTTTCCTAAAAAAAAAAAAAAAAAAGAGTAATAGAACTAACATATGACCCAGTAATCTTACAACTCAGTATATATCCAAAATCAGGATGTTGGAGAAATATCTGTATTCTCATGTTGATTGCAACACTATTCACAGAATTGAAGATGTGGAAACAACCTAAGTGTCCATCAATGGATGCAAGGATTAAAAATGTGACACACACACAAACATACACACATCCCACAAAATATATTAGGTCACACAAAATAATGAAATCCTGCCAATTTTGATAATATAGATGAAACTGCAGAACATTATGGAAATAAGTCAGGCATAAAAGAAAAAAAATATACATGTGAAATCTAAAATCGTTCATCATATAGAAGTAGAAAACAGATTAGTGGATACTGTAGGCTGAGGGGCTGAAGAGAGGGAAGGGGTGGTGAGACTTGTCAACAGGTGCAGTTACAAGAAGATAGGAGGTGCAAGCTTTGACTCTCTATTTCAAAGTAGTGTGACTACAGTTAACAGTAGTATATTTCATATTTCTGTGTGGTATGCTTTTGAGTTAAATGGAACACAGTAACTTTAGAGTGTGGGTATATATGATCATGGCATTCATTGGCATATATGATCATGGTAGCTCTAAGGAATATTTCATTAAGGGTTAGTGAGTCTTTAATCAGTCTGCCTGGATTAATATTTTATTCCAATGTTTAATAAATCTTTACTCATGAGCAACTTAGAAATCTTAATTAATCCTCAATTTCCTCATGTAAAATTAGATATAACAGTACCCAGTCATTAGTTTTGTGAAGATTGGAAGAGATGGTGCATGTAAAGTGGCTTGTTACCCAACACATATAAAGCATTTTATGATTGTTAGCTCTGATTAAGGAAATCATAGTTTTACTTACAAGTAATAGTAGTTTGGAAAGGTATTGTTCTGATAGGTATTTGGAATTTGTGCCATACTCTTATTAGATCTAAGTTCATTTGTCCTTCAAAGTTTTTAAGTCTTCCTATGAAATATGAACAATAATCTCATATTTGGGGCTTTTCTTAACATTTTTATATATTGGGAAATATGCAGAGAAATAAACCTGTTCATTGTATTTATCAGATATTTTATTGAATTCCACTACCACTGAGTATGTGCCCTTAATGTCCACCAATCCTTTAAGTACCTATAACTATTTTTTAGCTCTTCAAGGCATGGACTTGATGAAAGCAATGGTAATTCTGTGTTTCTCCCCATTTCACTCAAAATTTCTGCTCTTCATTTAAATGCCACCACCAGGGAGAGGGTGTAATATTAAGAGAGTTGACCAGAATGCTAGCTCTGGGGCCACAGAGATATTGTCTCTTGCCCACTGTTGGACCCACACCTCCTAAAAGAGGGGCTTGGGACAAGGAGGAACTGTGGCAAATTTAAGCAGATGTTAAATGGCAGGTCACTTAATGAATTAATGATTAATTTGTTATTCCCAACCCTCTATTTTGTGAAATGTAATTTCTTTATAATATAGAATGTTAAACACTACTGGAATGCGTAAGAATATACATCAAAAAGTTACACCATTTCTATAAATTAATAACTATTGAATATGGGCCGTTCTGTCCTGACTTTATCCACAGAACACAAATCTCTTTTTGAATCATGAAAACTTACAGCTAACTCCAATTATCCAATAAAATAATGAAGTATGTGCAAAGGAGTTGAAATTCACAAGTAATTCCCGAGAAGTATTTTGGCCAGTGAATTAAATGTTTCCACCTCCTAACCTTTAACGAGAGCTGCCGGAGGGAACAAAAGTGGTTCCACTCGCCAGTCCTCTCGCTCCCGGAGGAGTTAAAGAAGCACGAGATGTCTAAATGGCAAGCAGGAGAAAGAGGTATAACAAAGGGCATTGCTGATCCACAGAAAATCCCTAAATAATTAAATATGCACTTGAATGAAAAATTCATGCCATAAGACTATATTTTAAGCACATTGTATTTCCAACCATTTGCCACAGACCTTAGCATTCTATCCTTTACCGTTCTCATCTGTACAGTTTCTTTTCTACTCGGGTTGTGAGTACATTGGACATATACATACTTAGACACACACACACACACACACCCTAATATATATTAACGCACACATGCACATTGTGATACTACATATTTGTATGCAGAATTTTATATATGACATATAATAAGATTATGATGAATGTGAAATAGATAAATATAGGTGACAAATACTACCTAAGTATTGTTCTCTGTTAAATAAACACATGAAAGTTTAATGAACATGAATCAACATTTTATGTTATCAGATAATGATTCCCTTCATTTACTCTTTCTACCATTTTTCACATGAAAGAGCTGTGTTTTCAGGTGCTGGGAGGAACATCATAAGGATCCCTTTGCAGAAACTGGTCACTTTTAGCATGGCAGGAACATAGGATCTACACAGACCTATATGCTACATGTGAGGCCATGTGCTCCACAGAAGAAATGATATCTATTAGGAGGCAAAACCATAAATCTAATTTAGAACATAGCATAAGGAAAATAATAGGATGAAACACCCTTATGGGGTAGGGTGACTACTGCTATCTTCAAGGAGAGTCAGGAAAAACAACCTAGAAGGTACCAGGCAGAGCAAGCTCGTAAAGGAATAGAATAATACGTATCCATTGATCTATATTAGATTCAAAACCTGAGAATATTGTACCATATGCATGTCAAATTACAGAGATATTTAACAGTGTGGTAAGTTCTGCTCTTATTAACAATGACGAGCACCTGAACATTCTAGAATACAGTAGAGATTTTCCTTAGTTGAGACCATGAGCTCAATGTGGGTTTTTTTTTGTTGTTGTTGTTTGTCAGTTTTCATAATAGAAAGTCATGATCTTCAGCACCCCATTCTCAGGGCATTTCTTTCTTTATTTTATTTTTATGTTTTTGTTTTTCTAAATTTGAAACTCTTTCAGTCATTCTATATTTGCATTATTGTGGTTTATAACATTTATATTTTGTATTGTAATTCCCTTGATGACCTTTGCCTCATTGTAAGAAGAACTGAATTTACTGCTAGGTTTTATCTCTATATATTCCTTTGATGGAGATCATTGTCCTTAAATGTTCAGAAACTCAGAAGGTTAAGAATTCTATGTTTTCTTGCATATGTGGAAGCTAGAGAGAAAATGGGAACAGAAAGATGTGGGGGCTATCTTATAAAAATCCAAGGGAGATCAATAGAGTAGAGAAAAAGGACTATGGGTGGGAGGAGGGAAGGGCAAGGGGGAACAATGGAAAATGATATTGACTAATATATATTGTCATATTGTGTGCACTTCTGAATATGTAATATATAACAATGAATCCCACCATATGAACCATTGTACTGCACTAATAAAAAACATGGACAGAAAAAGAAGTTACTCATGGTAACCATAGTTCTTGTGTTAATACCTGCTTGGAAATATTAGCTTTTTTTCTCAAATACTTGAAGATTTTTAGCTCTAATTTATAACCACAAAAAACTCATGAATCACACATTGTTTTATTAAAGCCATTTGAGACATCATTCTATGATTTTATATTATCAGAAGGTGGCACATCGAAGCCTGGGTGCAGCTTGACTTTCATCCACTTGTACATTATTTTTTTCCTTCTGTTTTGTTGCCATGGGATTCCTGATGATTTTTATTCTAGTTTTGAATGCAGGTGATGTCATAGGATGTGGTTCAGTCTGGATAACCATGTGCCAGTTCTGAGGGATATTGGAGTCACTTTCACTTGAAAATCTAAACCTTTTTATTTTTAGTGAATTTTGTGAATTGTATAGTTTTTTGTTCTTATTTCTTTTGCATTCCTTTGGGATACTTGTTATGCCTATATTGAATTTCATTTTTTGTCTCTTCTTTGCATTTAACTCACTTTCTGATTCTCAATTGCCATGTCTTTGTTTCTTTTGTTATGGTTTTATTAGTGAATTATATTTACAATATTAGGGTTCATTTTGCCATAATCATACATGCATAGAATATAAGTAGCTCCATTTCAATCCCTAATACTTCCTCTTTCCCTCCCTTCTACCCTGCCTCTCTTCCTGTTTATCTGCTTCCTAATAATTTATTGTTTTTTTAAAATTGGAGCTCTATAGATAGATTCACTGTGGTGTATTCATATGTGCACACACATAATTTGGTCAGTGTTATTTCACCCTTCCTTCCTTTTCCTGTCCCCTGCTCAGTACTGTTCCTATTATTTACTGGCCTCCTTTCTATTTTCATGGGATTCCCATTCCCCATTTTTTTCCTTATTTTGGTCTAGCTTTTGCATATGAGAGAAAATATTTGACTCTCGATTTTCTGAGCTTAGCTTATGTGGCTTAGCATGTTCTCCAGTTTCATCTATTTACCAGAAAATGCCATGGAATGTAATTCTTTAAGGCTCAGTAAAACTCTACTGTGTATTTGTGCCACATTTTCTTTATCCATTCATTGGTTGACAGGTACCTGGGATGATGTCATAAACTGGCTATTGTGAATTGTGCTGCTATAAACATTGATGTGGCAATCTCCTTATAGTGTACTGATTTAGAGCTTTTGGGTAAAAGCCATAGAGTAGGATAGCTGGGACATGTGGTGGTTTTCTTTCTAATCTTTTGGGGGAACTCCATACTCCTTTCTAGAGTGGTGTACTGATTTGCCATCCCGCAAACAAAGTATGAGTGTATGTTTACCCCCACATCCCAGCCAACATTTATTATTATCTGTATCCTTGATGATTGCCATTTTAACTGGAGTTAGATAAAATCTCCATGTAGTTTGATGTGCAGTTCCCTGATTGCAGTGATGTTGAACATTAATCATATTTGTTGGTCATTTGTGTTTTTTTCTTTTGAGAGGGGATGGTTTCATTCTTTTGCCCATTTATTAATTGAATAATTTATTTGTTTTTTGATTCTAAGTCATTATGTATTCTATATGTTAATCTCCTGAGGAGCAGGTGACAAAGATCTCCCATTTTTTAGGTTCTTTCTTGTGCTCTTAATTATTTCCTTTGCTTTTGAGAAGCTTTTTAATTTTCTGCTGTCCCACTTATTGATTCTTAGTCTTATTTCTTACATTTTAATGGTCTTGTTGAGGAAATTGGTGCCCGCACCAATATGTTGGAGTATTAAACCTGTTTTCTTCTAGCTGTTGCAATTTTCTGGTCTAAATATTAGGTCTTTGACCCATTTTGAGTTGGCTTTGTGCAGTATGTAATATAGGTATCTAGTTTCATTCTTCTACATATGGCTATCCAGTTTCCCCAGCACCATTTGTTTAAAAGGCTATATTTTATCCAGCATAGGTGTTTGGTACTTCAGTCTATTATCAGATGCCTGTATCTATGTGAATTTGTCTTTGTGTCTTTTATATATTCCATTGGTCTTCTTGCCTGTTTTGATGCCAGTGCTATGCTGCTCTTGTTACTATAGCTCGGGTAGTTCAATGAAAGGTGCAGTACTGTGATGTCTCCAGCATAGCACTTCTAACTCAAGATTGCTTTAGCTATTATAGGTCTTTTTTTCTTCTAAATAAATTATAGTGCTGTGTTTTCTAATTCTGTAAAGAATGTTATTTAGCATTTTGATGCAAATTGCAGTGAATCTGTAGAAACATGATGAACACAGATTCAAAAATCCTTAATAAAATATTGGCAAACCACATTCAAAAACAAATTAAGAAGGTAGTACACCATAATCAAGTAGTTTTATCACCAAGATGTAAGGTCATTTCAACAAATGAAAATTGATAAATTTAATTCACCCCATTAGTAGAGTTAAGAAGGAGAATCACATGATCATGCCAACATACACAGAAAAAGCATTAGACAAAAACCCAGCACCATTTCATGTTAAGAAGGCTGGAAAGGGGCTGGGGCTCCAGCTGAGTGGTAGAGCACTCGCCTAGCATGTGGAGGCATGGGGTTCAATCCTCAGCACCACATAAAAATAAAATAAAGATATCGTGTCCACCTAAAACTAAAAAATAAATATTAAAAAATACTTTAGAAATGGCTGAAAAAAGTAGGGATAGAAGGAACTTACCTCAACATTGTAAAAGTATATATGACAAACTTAAAGCCAACGTCATACTGAATGAAGAAAAGCATTAAATCAGGGGAAAGACAAGATGTCCATTCTTACCACTCCTATTCAGCATAGTTTTTGAAATTCTAGGCAGACAAGAAAAGGAAATTGAAAGGATACAAATGGGAAAAGAAGAAGTCAAATTATCTGTTTGTCAATGATATAATCCCTTATTTTTAAGATGCCAAAAAATTCCCCCAGAAGACTTCTAGAGCTGGTCAACAAATTCAGCAAAGTGGCAGGATGGAAGAGTAATATATGCAAATCAATCACTTTTCTGTATTTTCTATACACTAATAGTGAAACTGGTGGGAAATAAACCAGGAAAACTATTTCATTCATAATAACCTCAAAAGAAAGAAAGGAAGAAAGAAAAAAGGAAGGATGGAAGGAAGGAAGGGAGGGAGGGTGGGGAAAACTTAAACTTAGAGACTTAGAAATAAACCTAACCAAGGAGGTGAGAAAATTATAGAACACTGCAGAAAGTAATTGAAGACCTCAGAAGGTGAAAGACCTCCATGTTCTTGGACAGGCAGAATTAATACAAATTGGCTGATGACTTTCTTTGACTATCGAACTTCTTTCTTGAGATGTGTTTACTTTATATTTAACCTGTGATGTTGCTGTATAATTTTCTTGTTGAGTACTTATAACAGGAGCTCTTACAGAAGTCATTTCATTGTATTTATTGACTCCTCAAGTGACTGATTAATTGTATCTCTGAGCACCATGACAAAGCATTTCTCCCCCTAATATCTGCCAAGATTTTTATTTATTCTGTTCACTATCAGCTTTAGCCCTTACAACATACTTACAGAGCTCCTATTCCATTTCCTTTTCTATTCTTTGAATTTGAATAAGAGGAGTTATTATTGGAATAGGATGCAAGGATATTTCCTAGAATACAGCTATATCTATAAGAATGCTTCCAAGAAGATGCCATTATCTGTATTTAAAGCCTGGTACCATGTGCTATGTGAGTGTATGTGTGTGTGTGTGTGTGTGTGTGTGTGTGTGTAAGAGAGAGAGAGAGAGAGAGAGATAGAATAGACATAGATATATCTCACATGTCTTTATCCAATCATCTGTTGATGAACATCTANAGAGAGAGAGAGAAAGAGAGAGAGAGTGTTGAGAGCCACAGCAGAAGGGGCCCCAGCAAGCTTCCAGCTGCCAGCAAACTTCCAGCTGCCAGTTGATTGGCTCACAGTGGCCCCAGCAAACTTCTAGCTGCCAACTGATTGGCTCCTCTGCGGTGATGCTCATTGGGCTGTTTCCCTGCCCTTTCAGACCATGGAACTACTCATTTGGGGACTTTTTTGGCTCTGCCCATGCCACCCAGCCAATCAGCCTCAAGAGCAGGAGGAGTGGGGGAGGTTGAGAGGCTTGTGGGAAGCCGGTGGTGGCAGTTGGGCTCTGAATGTTTTCCTGAGGAGCTGTTTTGTTTGGCCTGTGTGGTTCTAAAAAATAAAGTTTGTTTCTTTTGACAAGTGGCTCCTGAATTGTGCCCAGCCAGACTGCGGCGAGAGAGAGAGAGAGAGAGAGAGAGAGAGAGAGAGAGAGAGATATGAATCAGAGGGGAAGATATTCATATAGTGTGTTCATTTATACCATCCAAGAAGTTAATTCTTGGCACATATACGATTTTAAATGTTTGTGTTGCATGGATGCATGCCACAAATTAGCTCTGTGAGTACCGTGCGTGCATTCCCTTGTTCAACCTGGTCCTGTCAGTTCCAGATTCATACACTGTTGCCACGGCTGCTGGATAGCAGTGGCTTGTTTGCTCCCTCTACTAAATACTAATCATTCTTCATGGTAGAGATGGTGGAAGAGGAAGTGCACTTGTGCTACCAGTGTGACTCCACCTTCTCTTCAATCTTGGTGTGCAGAAGATCTACACTCATGGCAAAGAGGTAGAAATAGGGGGAACAGACCTGTCAGTTACACTTTTGACTCATGGAGCAGCCAAGCAAAGAGCAAGGTTTGGTGAGAATTTGCCTGGGAGTCCAGAGGTGTGCAGCTATTCTCCCAGCTAGTCAAATGATGCTGCTGGAATTGGGAGAGGAAATGGGGACAGGATTCCATCACTGGGAGGGGGGCAGGATCCTACAGTTCACTCTTTTATCAGGTATTCTCAGGACCTGGTAATTTCTCAAGTAACAGATACCATGCCAGCTGGGATAACAACAAAAATTAAATGCACAGTGCAGGTGGAAAGATGTGAGAGAGGAAAATGAATTTTGACATCTAAAAGGTCTGACTGGTAGGCAGCAGCAAGAATGGTAAAACCTGCCTGGGAAAAATGTTGTTTCAGCAAAAGCCTTAAATGAGGACCTCTGGAACGCTCTGGCTGCTGGTGAGGAGGACAAATGCAGGAACATAAAACAAGTGGCCATTCATCTGCAAATAAATCTACTTTGGTCTCTATCTAGGAAAAAAAGAAAGAAAGAAAAAGAAGAAAAAAAGAAAAAGAAGTGTGGTTGTGCTGCACCGCCCCCCTCTGGGGCTTCCTGGTCCTGCGTCTTGCATAGTTGGCTTGTTCTGAGGTTTCTGGGCTCTTATTGGTCTCCTTAAGACATGACTCAATGTCCAACAGGGTTCAGGACACTCACACAGCTTTCTGTATTTCCACATCTGTTTCTAACAAAAGGTCTCTGCTTCTGTCTTTTGGATAAAGCCACTTACGGAGTCTACAGGCAAGGTACCTCTCTTTCCCCCTCAGAGACCTTTTCTATATAGATATTGTATTTGGGTTGTAAGTTCTTTCCTTTCTCATTTATTGCATAATTTCCAGTGTTTGTTGTCAAGAGAATAGGAAAGAGATATATTGTTTATTATTTTAAAGTTATGCTCTCTCTTTTCTTCTACATTCCTTCTCGTATTATTTCCACTTTATCATTTGAAAATTGCTTGGAGTCAAGTGGCTGTAGGTCCCAGTTTTATAAGAATGAAAATGATGAATGCTATCTTATATAGTGATGAAAGAGGTATCAATCAATAAAGTATTGTATCTTAACATTTTTAGCAAGAATGAATTGAAATCAACTCATCACAAACTAACAGCATTGTAAAAGTTGCCTCATATTGTTGCTGCTTAATGCATAGTCTAACTACAGTTGTATAATTGGCAATGGAATTTCACCAATGATTTACTTTTGGAAACCCAGTGAACAAAAGAAGATCTTAGATGAGCTCATTAATGAGATTTTTCTAGCACCAGGTCTCTTGACAGGTAACACTTACATAAAGATTTTCAGCCCAGACGCTCTAAGTTGGGATGTCAGGTGCAAAACTAGGGATTTTAATCATTTGTTATGTTTGTGTGGATCCAGAAAGGTCACCCATATATCCCAACTCTTGAGCAGGGTAGGGGATCACCTACTTATCTGACAATCATGGTTATGGTTTTAATTATTGGTAGAATAATTCCAACCTTATTAACTGTGCCTCTTTTGTGACATTTCATATATCAGAAATTGTCCTTAATCAGCAGCGTGAATGATCTTAAGATCCTTGAAAGAGAATATTTTTATTCTATACTGTAAATTCTAACAAAGCTTATTTTTAAAACATTGAGACAATTGCTCTTTCTGAATGTATTTGATGAGGTTTTTTGCTCACAGAAAAAGATTATTAAGGGTCATGAAAATAGTTACAGGTTGAATGTTTTCTGAAGGCAATAGAATGTCAATGGATTGTCTGAACAAGTCTCTTAAATTACAGAGTGGCATCTTAAAAATGGACTGCAAGGAGAGACGATGGCAGGATGGATTGAAGTAGAGTGAAGTGGAGTTGAAAGTGAAGGAGAGGCACTTCTGTGCTTGTCTAAGAAGCTCACACTGGAGCCATGAGCCAAGAAGTTGCAGCAGTGATGGAAAAAGAAACAGAGATGATGTAATTAGACAAGAAGGGAAACTGAGTGATTTTAGTGGTTGTCTTGGTTAGTGTGGGTTACTATAACAAACTGTTCTAAGCTGGGTTAGTGAAAAACAGCCAACGTTTTTCTCTCACGATCTGGACACTGTAGGTCTGGGAGTAGGGTGGCGTTCTGGTCAGGGCTCTTTGCTGAGTTGTAGGTCCCTGACTAACCTTTGCATCCTCTTCACTAGTGGAAAATGGTGAATTTAAAAGCCACTGATCATGTTATGGGAGCTCATGAATTTATGTAATCTACCCATTTTAATTACCCCCCAGTGGCCCTTCTAAAACATCCCATTTGACGATTGGGGTTCAATGTAAGAATTCTTGAGGGACACATTCAGTCCATAATGATAGTTAACTGTGTGACAGAGGTTAGGCGGTGAAGGTTCAGGGAAGGATCTCCACGTTTTTAGCTTTGGTTTCTAAATTCACAGTGATACCACCAGCAGTAATAATTACATGAGAAAAGAGCAATAAACTCAGATTTAGACATTCTAAGTTAGTGTTGCCTGAACAATGTTATGGTGGAGTTCAGCACCAATCTCAAATACAGGGGTTCCGAGGCTTCTGGAAACTGTAGGAAATGGTATAGAGGTATATTCCATAAGAATCTGAGAATCCAGGAACATGGCAAGAGTGAAAAGGAAAGGTGGTGGAACTGAAAGGACCTAAATATCTTGGAGGAAATAAAAGCTCTGAACTGGTTTTAATATTTATCAAAATAAAAATTTAAAATATATCTACTATTTACTAAAAGTGGATATCAAGTAACTTAAAATAAATAACTGGAAAAGCTGGCTTATATGCATTCATAAATGCAATGGATTTTCTGAGGATGATTTGACATTTGGAGAGAGACTGTCTTGCAAACACTGGTAAAAAGGAAAGTGCTTTTGGAGGAGAGAGAAGTAGCAGCTAATAAACACAGGCAGGAAGTTCAAAGGAGTCCCCCCAGTATCACTAATATTTTGACTTGTTTTTTGCTAGAATACATAAAAGGGAAAAAAGAAAACACTTGATGGAAAAACAGATTTGGAAAAGCCAATGGGATTTGTACTTTGTTATTTGGACAATAATTAAACAAGAAAGATTTTTTGCCACATATTATAAGTTCGGATAATTGCATAACTTGCCTGGAGAATTAATTTAGCCACTGCTTCACATGGAGGAGCAGAAAACCCTTGCTATTTATTTCTATATTAATAGCGCTGTTAGAAACCTTGGAAGTAAATTAAAATCTAAATGCTCCGATGGAAAAAAATCTTATTTTAGCCAATACTTCCATGTTTATATTCAAAAGAGAATTATGAATGGGATTTTATTCCTGAGAGATCCATTGGTTTAGCATGTTAAGTGATATTCTCAAGACCACTGAAGCATCTCAAAAGCAATTTAGCATATTTAGGGCACTGATATTTTTAACAAAATAAAATACATTTAGGTAATTTTTCATTTCTAATGTTGAAATGTGTGTCAATTTCATCAACTCCTTACACACTGTGCTTTAAAAATACAATTTTATATGATCATATTTTAATAAAAGGTTGACATATTTATGGAAAGGATAATCAGAATTCAAAGGTTGTCACATTCTAGTTTTTGCAGGACTGAATTGAGAGGCTTGATAGCATAAGATTTTATAGCTCCGAAAGCCTCTTTTTATCTGTTGATTATCATTGCAGTTATGTAGCTAGGCCATTTGAAAAAGCATGCCATTTAGAACAAAATATTAGGGAGTATATTTGTTTGCACATTAAATCTTACATGAATCTGGAACAAAGTGTAAGGCACAACACCCTAGGGAAAAAGTACAGTTAAACTAATTCACTGAAATCTACTGAATGGATATTGATGTGAGTGGTGTTAACATTTAATTTTAAATAATACCTTTAAAGCAAATGTAAAAAAAATAAGTAAAATATTTAAAGTCTTCAAAATTAAATAGTAAATACTTAGATAGTAAAATACTATAGCACTATTTAGGATAAGCCAAACTTCTTTTTCTAGTCCCCATAGGAAACTATAAAATGAAAATGATAAAAATATGTACATAATTCTGATAATTTTCAAAAAGTCATTGGTAAGATATTCTCAAGATGGTAGTGTTCTATGGGATAGAATTGTACTGTATATAAATTAAATTAATTTTATAAAAAGTTGTTATTAACTGTATGAAAATTTGAATATTTCCATTAATGTTAGAACAATAACTTATGCCCAATATCATGGCTATTATTTAGCATCATTATTAAGGATTTTAGGTAATATGATATAGTCAAAAAAAGATACGAGAGTTAAAAGATCAAGTGAAATTATAAGTGATGTAAAGTCAAAAAGGTAGGAAAATCTACAAAGTACCACTAACAAGAATTTAATAAATAGATGGCTGTGTAATAGTAATAAGCATTATAATAAGCAAAGCCATTAGTATTTGTATATCAGCAATAACCATTTAGAAAATTCAGCTTTCATTTTAATTCTGTCCTCAAGAGCCACAAAATCTGGATGGTTCTCCTAGGACCATGTGTACCCTGGGTGTATGTGGCTCTCATTGAAAATACACAGTTATGGAAGGTTTCAAACAAGGAGGGGAAGATGCCTCATTTCAAATATGTAAATTGAGACTACAGAATAAATGCAAGTTTAAGGCAAATATCAATAGAACGTTCTGTGGAACTTGAGAAATGCTTTAAAACCCATTGGCAGTTGGGTATCTGAGGGGAATGGAGGTTGTCATTTCCGGTTTCAAGACAGGTCATAAAACTACTGGCTGAAATAGAGTAAGGATAGACAAACACATCAATCAAATGAGAACTAGAGAACACCTTCTCTGTGTGTGTGAAATTCGCCTGTGGCCGATGTGGTCTTATAAATCATGGAGGAAGGATACCTGTCCAACAGCTGCTATTGGAATAATTTGCTAGGTACATGGGGAAAAATTAAACTAGATTTCTACCTCAATCATACACACAAATGAAATTCAAGCTGAATAGATAGCTAACATTTCAGTGGGTTCTAAGTTACAATTATATAGAAGAAGTCAGTGCTGGTGTGTTATTGCACAGTAGGATGACTTTAGATAACAATAATCTAGTGCATATTTCAAAATGGCTAGAAGAAAGGATTTTGAAAGTTTTTATCACAAAGAAATAATAAATGTTTGAGGCAATAGAGAGGTGGATTATTCTAATTTGAACATTATACAATGCATTCATGTATGGAAACATCACATTACCCTATAAATATATACATTTTGTATGTCATTTAAGAAATCTTGAAGAATACATAAGAGGACTTTTTTTTTTATCTCAAGGCTGAAAAAGTTTTCCTAAATTCTACAGAAAAGACCTAATATATTTGACTGAAGCCACATAGAAATTTTATGTGTGGCATGATTATAAAATTGTGATAATAAAAACAAAAAACAAATAGAAATAAGCCATGTTAATTAATAAGGAAAAGGACACAGGTATGTTTTGTATATTAATATGAAGTGCTATCTTAATATGAGAGAAGATTGTCCCATAGTTAATACAAATAAAATATACACACACTCATTGTACAATCTCCAGCCAATTATGGAAAATTATATTTACTAAAAACAGATTATTTGCAGAATAATAAAAATACCAGGATAGCCTTTATATTATGTAGAAAGAAGTATTATGAACATCTTTTCATTTTACATTTGTCTATGTAGAAACACGTTCATTTGGACTGAATTCACATCTGCAAACTGGGAAGCAAAATAAAACGGGTGTTTTGGGTAGAGGTAACATGACCTGGAGTTTGTCTGTGTTGTTTTCTGTAAAATACTTTTAAAAGATTTTTTTAAAAAAATAATAAAACAAAATACGAGCAAACATGAATTTGTAATCATTGGTAAATAGGGAATTATGCTGTTTTTGAGCTTGTATTATGTTTCTTAGTTTTCTTTAAACAAAATCTTATGTGTTCAAAATGATAGATGGATTATGAGGTGCTGTGGAATACTAGGGCAGGAAGCTTTGAGTGCATCTCTCAAGAATAAAAAAATATTCACCAATAAAGGTGTTCATATGAGATCCTCGTAGATCAGATGACAGCAAAGAGTGCACATATTATTTATGTGTCAGAAACAAAAAAAAATGTACCACCACATGCACAGTGTATACCACCTCTCGATTATTTATTAGGTCTTTAGAACCTCGACATGAAGGGAGGAAACTCAATTGACTAAATTCATCTGTCCTCTACTCTATGAGATAGAGATCGAAATGGAAATTAATTTCCATTACAATAAATGATGAGATAATATTTTCATAAAGATGTTTGTGAAATTATTTTTAGTTTTTGCAATTTATATTTTTTTCTCCATATTTATTATAGGCTAGTATACCTGTAGTTTGACTAATTTTTCTCAGTCTTTATACAATTAAAAATTTCTGATGACTAAAGTGGTGTGTATATTTTTTTCATACACATAGGATAATTTGCTTCTTCTTAAGGTAAAGATGAACTTGTTTAGATAACCTTTATCTTTGTTCAATCTAAAATCTGATTCTTCACTAAGATGTATTTATAGCTGCTAAGTATAGCCAACATTTAATTGTGTGGGCTACAACTTTCATCTTTCAAGGTCATACTTATAATAGAAATACTAATTAATAGTCAATGCTTATGGGCTTTTTGTCTTCTAAGTACGTTACCAACAATTAATTTAATTCCCTCAAGAATAACTGGGGTCTCAGCTTTGTAGAATAAAGAAAGGTATCGCTGCGTTCATTGGGAAGGAAGTTAGGTCAGGATGTGTCTTCACAGACTGGATGATGTTTACAATATGAGGTAGGAGAAACAAAAAGGGAAGAAAGTACCTATAATTCAGATTATATTACAATTTCTGAAAAAAATTCCTTATTTTCTTTTGTACAAATTAAACTGCAAAGGATTAAACTTTAATGAAGTGTAGAATTTAGTTATTGTAGTTGACATTTCACTAAAAGAAAGTTGTAAAAGAGGTATCAGTCTATGTATAACACTATTGTGCCTACATAATTTGATAATATGGTGATCTGGAGGAAAATGTTAATTGTAAAAACAAAACAAAACAAAACAAAACAAAAACCTGTGTACATTATGCTTTTCTGTTAAAGGGTTCTGAAAGAGTTGTCACTTTTACTTTGAATAAGTAATTGAAAGATATTTCTGTTCTATCAGTGTGGCTAGGGCCCTAGGTTTCATATCATACATGCACAGAAATGGTTCCCTGGAGTATTTTGGATGGATTTACCTCCAAAACTAACTTGGTGTGCAGATAAGATGAGAAACAAACCTCTCTTCTTAATTAATACAGAGATTTGTCTTCCATCTTCATAGTAAAAGTCATCCTTCTCTGGGAGTCTGTCTGCCTGAAGGCATGAGGACTCTTTCCTTTCTTGAAAGGTGACTGTTCTGGAAGGATTCAGGCATCACTCTTTTCCTTGCTTTCTCCCTCCCTGTGCCTCTCTTTCTCCTCCTCTCCTGGCTCCTTCTCCTCCTTATTCCTCTTTGCTCTATTTTACTTTTTCATCAAGAGCTACATGTTCTTAGCCAGTTAGCCTCCAGTTAGAACCACATGCACTTGTTTTTCTGCTATCAACATGGGTCCAGCACAGACAGCTTCATAATGCACTTTATATCTGCAAATGTGAGCCTCTTATTTAATTGGAGAAATGTTAAGTATGTCTTGCGAATGCTGTACCCATGTCAGAAAGTGAAAAATTGTAGCACAATTCGAAAAAAAAAATAAATGTTGTTGAATAGAATGCTATGTTTCTCTTGGAATAAGCAGTTGCAGTATTCAGCTATCAAAAATCTCAATTTTCTACCTAATTTATTGACAATTGAGATTCTCACTTCATTTTAAAGTACATGGAACAGTCACCATTTATCTCTTAGCCACACAATCAAATATTTTAATTAGTTGAGGCTTTAATTAAAAATAAAGCTGAGTAATCATGATTTTCTGTCACTGACCTATTTATCGAAAAGCCTAGTTTATTCCTCAGTCCTTGCTGTCGTTTGTCTCCCTCTGCCAGTATTTAGGAATTATTCTCTCAATAAGAAATGGTTACATGCAAATAATGAGTTTGCTAATGAATAGTTTTCAAAGATCGATGTTGGCAGTCTCTTAAAGCAGTTTAAAATCTCTCCCAGGGGCTTGTCTCCAAAAGATTCACAGGTAAATGATCCACTGTTTTCTAGACAAGCGTTGTTTCTCGTGATGGCACACATTCAATAAATTATTGATGTAAAGCTAAGGAAACATTTCTAACATTGCCATTGCTATTTACTGATGGAGATAGACACGAACAATTTTCTATAAGGTCAGAGATTTTTAGGAAACTCTAACTGTATTTTATAATCTGCTCATTGGGAATAACCTTGGAATTTCTGTGGTAGGTTAAATAATGACCCCCAAATTATACACATCCTAATCTCCAGAACATCTCACTGTTTCTTCTATGACAAAATGGACTTTATAGATGTGATTAAGTATCTTGAGATGGGGAGATTATCATGAGTTATCTGAGTAGATCCCTTATGCAATCACAGGTGTCCTAAGAAGAGAGGCAGAAGACACTTGCCTTCAGTGGGGAGGGGGTCTGGGACCAGGGACACAGAGCTTGAAGTGATTCTGCCAGGAGCCCAGGGGCGTAGGCGACTTCAGAAGGGAAGAGGAAAGGAGTGGATCTCTCCTTGAGTTGCTAGACTTGTTACCCCAGTGGAACTGATGGATTTCAGACCTCAGGCCTCTACATTTGTAAGAAAATGCATCTGTATTGTTTTATGCCATAAAATGTGTGGAGATTTGTTCTAGCAGAATATTAGTGTGATATTCTTTAGTATCTCTTCCCTGTTGAGAGTTTGCATGCACCACTCTAAGCCTGTGACTAAATAATCACACATGTGTGAAACACCTGTCTGTAATCATATGCCTACATGCTTCATATATTGGTAATTTGTTTTTGTTTTATTTCTCCTTTATGTAGTGGGCTTTGTATATTTATACTTGCATTTATTTCCTCTGATGTTTTCACAAAATAATTATCAGTTTATCACCACCT
The DNA here is from genome assembly GCF_001458135.2 of Marmota marmota marmota. Lineage (NCBI taxonomy): Eukaryota > Metazoa > Chordata > Mammalia > Rodentia > Sciuridae > Marmota > Marmota marmota. The sequence continues at coordinate 9,599,247 of NW_026000068.1, forward strand.
ACAATGTGATCAACTTATTCTTAAGCATACTTCATTTTCTATGTAACTCTGTTCAGTTAAAATGATTTTAATAATGTATTCATAAATAAATATAATTGGCTCCATAACAATGAAAACCTCTTCTCTTTTGAAGATAAAATGTTTAAAAATTCAGAGAAGAGATATCTCATTATCCATACTTGGTCAGGTAAATTTTTATTAAATCAAAGAAAAGATATATAAGTCTTGTAATCCCCATGCTTCCATCTTGGTTGCAGATGCCACAGGATGTCTCTGATCACACTCATTAAAGAAAACTGTTGTTTTTTAACTTTGTTTCTAGGTTTACATGCTCAAAGTTATAAACATGTCAAAAATATACTCATAAAACAATTTAAAATTATACAATCCACAGAAGGCTATATGAGTCTACATGTGTGCTTAATCTTGTTTTATAAACACTACTAACTAGCCGTGGAAAAGAGAGACATCCATCCCAGACTTAATTCCAGTTGAATTGAGTAATCTTAGTTTCTCATCCTGTTTTGCCCCCCTTGTAAGTGGAAAAGAATGAGCTATATTGCCTGCATAGTACATAAATATTCTTTAGATATGATCGTTGTTTTATGTTCAAACTAATAAAAAAAATTCTCTTTGAGACCTTTACTTTCAAATTCTGGTGCCAACCATAGAAGCTTGCTTTGAGTCATTAAGGAACTGCTCATTTGATTTTACAACTAAATGACAGTTGACCATCCATTTTTACAGAGATGATTGATATTATTTTTATTAGTCATCTGACAAGTAGAAGCAAATCCTTCTAAATGGATATGTTTAAATAAATGATGAAATCAATATTGTTAAGAAAAGTGCACATACTACTTTAAAATTGGACATTCTCCTTGGGTCATGGAAACTCCTGTGACTCACCAACATAAAAATCCAGAAATGGAGTAGAAATAGCAAATTGCTTGGTATTATGTGACCCTTAGCATTTTCAGTGTCTGGGTAAAACTTAGGTAACTTTTATGCTTGTACATGTGCATGCACACGTGTGTCTAAGAGCTGAGTGCTAGAATGCAGAAGGATGGGTGGACAACTGGCCTAATAGCCACAAATACATCCCAGGAATACTAAGCTACATTTTCTCTTCAACCTATATATTGGGTTTTATTTCTGATTACATGCACATTTCAAGTCAAAACATAATTTTTTCCCCTTGGATTTTGCATACATAAAGGAAATAATTTTTTAAAAGAGGATTTTAAGAGGTGTGTTGTTCAGAGTGCTACAGAACAAGGAAGAAAAATGAGAAGAGCCCTTATGGGAAATTCAATATCAGTGGGTAAGTCAACACAAAAAAATAAGCTGCAAAGTTTTCCAGCAAGTGTCACATGAAAGTGTCAGCCCTTCCCAGTGGCAACTAGCAATGCTGACTGTGCATGCTCCAGTCCCTGGTGGAACCTAGTCCTCTTGAAAGTTCAAAGGGTGTCCTGAGTCCTCCACTCCCTTGATTCCCTTCCTCTCTAAACTGAAGATTTGTTTCCTTGTTCCACAGACCACTGTTGCCACTGAGTTTGGCACCATTTCCATTAGGATGCCTCAAACTCTATCATTAAATACTATATCCCATATCTTTCCTTTTGTGTCACCACACTGTAAAAGCTAAATGGGGACGATGAATGCCGTAAATCATCCAAGTTCAACATGAAATGCCCTCTAGGACAGATAAGAAGAATGAAGGGTGCATAAGCTGTTGAAACTGACCTTCTCCTGTCACTTTGGAGAGCAGTTTGACATTTCTGTCACCCCAGATGCCTCTGCTGCCATTCACTGTACCTGCCTAGATGGCTCTCTATTTCAGGGCCTGGCTTGCCAGTCATTTCCATTCTTCAGGTTTCTCACCTTCTGCTCCAGCCTTTTGTAGCCTATTGAATAGGACCCAAAACCTCTCCCACACTTTCTCATCTGCCCCTAGATCCACTTTAGCTTTCTCTTGCTTTTTCCAAAAGAAACCTAACAGAACTCTGCATTTTCAGACTTCAGGTACCCTATGTCAACACATTGCATAAACATACTCCCTCTTCCCCATCCTCTTGACTTGTGTGATTGAGCTGGCCCACTGGATTCCTCCCCTTGGTGAAAACACTAGTTCAACAGTAGCTGTCTCCAAAGATGTCTTTGCACTGCTTCTCTCTCTCCACTCGCTGACTTCTTTTAATAGATTGGATATTACCATGGGACGGCCCCCATAATTATTTCTGTACAGATTCTGTATTAGAAGATATTCCCAACCTCGTGTTCCCATCTGATGTTCACTTTTGTTGACACTTCACCACAAAGAGAGGGAAGACGGTTCTTAGCATCTTGGTAATAAACAATCACACAGTATGGAATGTGAAGCAATCGACCTATCAGGAACTTATTAGGATGGGGAAGAGGAGGACAGGGCTGGCACTGCCTTGGGGTGAGAGTACAGGGAGTGGAGGGCAGCTACAACATGGAGGAAAACCGAGTATTCCAGAAAGGCCCCCAGGATGAACTCTTGGACAAAAACAGGTGGTAATGTCTTCAAAGGTTGGGAATCCTTTTGGTATGAACTGAAAAGTTAAAAAACAAGATTTTTTTTTTCCACAATAAGACTTTTTTCTCCTCACCATGTTAAAATGCACAGAATCTCAGCATCTTCAGTAATTTTTCTCATTTCAGACTAATAGTCTTTTTTTTTTTAATTTTTTGGTAGTTGTAGATGGGCAGCATGCTTTTATTTTATTTATTTTTGTATGCAGTGCTATCGAACCCAGTGCCTCACACATGCTAAGCAAGTGCTCTGCCACAGAGCTACAGCCTCAGCCCCAAGACTTATATTCTTAAGGCCAATGCTAATTTCAGTTTAAATCAGTAACTTGGCATTGGGTCATCAGTATATTCAAAGCGTTCTGTGGAGAAGTTCAGGGCATTCTCTCCCAAGTAAAGCAGTGGCTTGGTCCTTGGGAATGGAGTGATCAGGAGACAAATAAGCCAGGTGCACAAAGGGAAAAGAAATGTTTTGTTGAGCACCTTGTTTCTGCCAAACACTTTCTGTAGAATTTCAGATGGGTTCTAATGTGTTATGTGCATTTTAGAGTCAAGAAAAGGAGCAGATGGACAGATAGATCAAGTAGCTGTCAAGATCTCTTCTCTCAGGGAGAGAAGGAGGAGGAACCAGGATGTACCTGCACTTCCATGTGTTTCCTGGAGTCCCCCATTCTCCCTTTCTCTTCCATTACTCCTTCTGTTGGCTTTGCACCAGCGAAGGGCAAGCTGCAGGCAGAAATGAGTCTGAAGAAAGAGATCAAATGCTGAGAGTATACAACAAAGTCGGAGCTCACTGCAATTTGAAGCACTTCCCCGCCTGCCCCATAAGGAGATGGTGTTTGAAGGATGGAAAGAAGCAGCCCACTATTGGACAGAAGTTGGCTGGGGAAGGGAGGAGGTTAAGAATGTTCTGCATTACAAACAGAGAATCAAGGCAGGGGAAAACTGGAGAGGTATTTTAGAAACAGAAAGACATCTATTTTGCCTATCATTTGTCACCAGGGTGGTTTATTCAGAAGAGTTATAAGAACTGAGACTCTTGAGTCAGGATAGAGGGCATTCACTTAATCAAATGGAAAATGAGGACTCGCTAACATTTTTGTTTGGGCCATAAAAATCAAATCCACATTATTGGAAGGAGAGTTTGGCTGAGGTTTACAGCATGAGTCCCCATGCATAATACCTACACATTCCTACAAAGTTTTTTAAATGAGAGTACAAATATATTACTTGAGTTTAACAAGAAGTTGGACTATACATATAAAATTGCTTTCAAATGTATTTGTTAAATTATCCAATGAATCATGGTGTGAATAGAGATAAGAGACCTTTAAGTAAGTAAATTCAAAACCATTATGGCTGTTATGATTTGGATCTGAGGTGTCCCCCTAAACCCCCGCCCCCTGTTAATGCAGAACTATTCAGAGATAAAATAATTCTGTTACGAAAACTGTAACCTGATCAGTCCATTCTAGTGTAATTGGGTGGTAACTGTAGACAGGTGTAAAGTGTTGGAGGAGGTGGGAGCCTGGGGGTGTGCCCTAGAAGGGTTCATCTTCCCTGAAGCCCCTTCCTCTCATGCTCTGCTTCCTGGCTGCCATGAGTGGAGCAGCTCTCCTTCACCATACCCCTCTGCCATGATGCTCTGCCTCACCTTGAGCCCAGAGCAGAGTCAGCCCACCATGGACCGACTAAACCTCTGAAACCACGAGCCATAGTAGACTTTTTCTTAAATTGTTGTTGTCAGATGTTTTGGTCACAGCAATGCAAATCTCACTAGCACATCAGTAGTGAAGGAAAGACAGTAACATTTGGAAAGAAGAAAGATGAGAAAGTTTAAACATGCACTGTTCATGTGTTAACATCCAGTTACACATCCAGAGAGGACCGTGGCTAATCATGACTCCAGCACTCTAACTTTGGGTGGTCGAGGCAGCGTTACGAGAAAAGAGAAAGTTGAAAGGCAGGTTCTAGTTGTCCTGGAATATATGCATATCATTCCTTTTCATACAGCATTATTTTATTGCATTATTTTGGGATCTTGGAAGAATGAGCATGCCTGGCAGTGTCGGATGACATGCAGGTATGACAAGGTGTTGAGGAGGAGGAAGACTTGGTTAGAGCAGCACACGTCCACTAGAGGTGGGGTTTAGGACAGGGGGAAGCCTCCTTGAGGAAAAGCCTCTGTATACAGCTTACCGTCCTCCCAGGGAACCACACAAGAACAGCAATGGCAGGTGACACTGGAAGTGCCACGGGCTCTTGTCAGGAAAAATCCGTCATCTTTCTAAGGCAAGGCACCCAGGGTTGATATTTGAAATTGTCTTTAAAAAAGAGTGAGCAACCATAGATAAAAAGAAACTTGAGTAGCGGAGAGAGAAAATAAATAGCAACAGTTTTTGGTGGAAGTTTAATCCTGGACACATTGTCATGGAGTGAACATTTTCACTTCCCATGCTCTGTCAGGACCATGGATGTGGGGAAGCAGCAGGTGACAAAATCAAATCAAATTGAGAAATCCTCAAAACATGGAGGCTACTTTGATTTTACTTTAGATCATTGTATTGTGATAGAAGACATTGTGCACCAAAGCCTCCAGGAAGGTAGCCTTACATCTCAGCCAGAGCAGTCATGGGCATACCTTCTAAGAGCTGGTTGCCTGGACTTGATTCTACAACTATAGGACCTTGGAGGCAATCATCCAACCACTCTGTTCCTTAGATTTAACGTGTAAATTGGGGCAAGGGGAACAGTGGTACAATGTGATAGCTAAGTTTGTTTCCATAAGTAAAACATTTAGAGTAAACTTTAAAAATAAGCATAAAGTATAGAGTGGGAAAACGTTATGATTCCATATTCCGGGAATATATTTTGTATAAGGTATTAGCAGGGACTCTCCCTCTCACCTGGAGCTACGTTCAGCCCTGGGAGGTCCGCAAACTCATGCATTTCCCCAAACTTCCCAACTTGAGGATTACTAAAGCCAGAAAAATGCTCTTGATGCCTGGGGCAGCCTGGCTCCCTTAGGCTAGTTCCAATGTCTCCAAAATCTCCAGGACTCCTGGGATCTCAATCCTGCCAAAAACAAAGAAAAGACTAGATAAGTGAATTAAGACAGAAACGACAAATAGAAAATGAAATTACATATCTGTGTATCCTACCATGATTTCACTACTCCTCCATCTTTTTCCATATCTCTATTATGAGCCATGAAGATTTCATTTTAATTTGGGTCCTGAGGGTTAAGAAAATCAATAAGGAATTTCAGAGTGCAGAGAACATAAACTATCAATATTCTCTGGAACCATGAAATTTATCACTGTCTACCCTAGAGCAAAATTTGCTTGCTTAGAAATTATCAAAAACATAAATTATGAAGACCCATTCCACAGAGATTTATACTGATTGCATTTCAAAATTTAGATTTTGGGAGGTAAAAAATATTCAAGGAAAAATGTCTCAAGATGCATGCATTAAATGTGTAATAGTGATTATTGTAAAGCATATAATTTTTTCGTGTGTAAGTCATATATTACACAAAGACAATCTAAAGGTAGCATTCAGTCATTAAGAAGTATAATGCACATAGTCATTTGTATTTCCCTCTCATATCTGCCATTCATCACAGGTGCATATTAAGTGTCCTTGGTCTACCCTCAATACTCACACATTGGTACTATGCATGCATATCTCTTGATCTTCTAATTTTAAGTGGGATACAGAGCAAGTTTTATGATTCTGGGTTTATTATAGAGCAAAATGTCTTAATAAGAGCTTTTCTTTTCTTCCACCAGCTACATCTCCAGGGAAACATATATGGCAAGGGGGGAAAGGCAGTGATAGAGGTGGTGAAGAATTGGCAAGACAAACTGCATGTTGATAAATAATCTTGATGTGGACATGTTTTAAGGACTCCTATGTATAGTGAATGAATGCACCTGCCTAACTGTAAGCTGCTTTACTGGAGCTGTAGCTAATTTCCTCAGGCTTTCAGCAGCTATGTCTGATTCAATCACTTGAGTAATAAGCTCGTAATTTCAGTGTGTTTTGAAGTTCTCATTCTTGAAAACTCTTTATTTTCTTGATCTATAGCTTACACATGTTAATGCATTCAACAGACTAAAGGATGTGTCTTGATCATAACAATGGGAGACAGGTGGTCAGAAAACATAGGTTGGAATGTTAGCATCCCCGTGTTGAGGAAGTAGGCTTCTAAATGCACATTTACTTGTGTATAAAATGGTTATCAATACTGTTTTCTCTTACAGTTGTTTGGCATTAAGCGAATTGGGTGTGGGAAGTGTATGAAGAATGTAGTCAGTGCAGAGACACAGTCAATACCTTAGCTGAGGAAGTTTGACCTTACTAAGGATGGCTTTGGCAAAGTCTCAAAGGGGATGAAGGTCATAGACAGACTTAGGAATCAATTTTGTTTCATTCTTGGAAACTCATTTCTAAATTTACAGACATTGCCAGGTGTGACTTTTATTCTTACCTTGAGGATGTCACAAATTCTTGCCCTAGGTTTCCAAACTCTAATAGAAGGATGTGTTGCAGATTTGGAAGTCAGGTTTGATCAGTGCTAAAATGACTGCTCTGCTCTTCATTATTGCTGCTGAAGAGCTGATGGAGGTGAAGAGAAATGTGAGTCTATGATAGCAATGACTCCTTATCATGCATAGCCACTGAATGTTTAGTAGCAATTGCAGGTGCTATGTCATTGCTTATATGACAAGGATGCCAAGAGTGTGTACATTTCTTGAAACAATATATGTGTTTCATTTTGCCAAATACCATGATTAGTGTAGAGTTAGAAATGGTGGTAATTATGATATAATAAAAATAGATTCTGTGGATTACTGGTGAATACTTTTATTATTTATTAAATTATTTATCATTAAATGAAAAATACTACAAAATATAATAGAGGAAATAAAATTCTCTTATGATTTCACCTATCCAAAATTATCACTTCAAAAAATGTTTTGTATGCTTAGTGTCATGTACATAAAATTTCCTCATAACCTCTTTTTCTTCCCTACGGGCAATTAATACCATAATATTTATGCTAATCATTCTCAGATATCATTTTATAATTTGTACTATTATTCATGATATACAGTATTGTTTTGTGCATTTACAAGTTATATAAGCAGTGTGATAATGTGCATGTCCTCTTGCAACCTGTAGGCTTTATATTACATTTTAGTTATTTATCCATGTTAACATGGATCCATTTCTTTTTGATACTATAGAATATTCTATTGATTGCAACTTAATTACAGTTGCTCATGCAATTACTGCTGAGAAGGAAGTATGCACTCCACTGCTGTGCAAGACCAAGCATTGCTGTACTGAAGAAGCCTGGCTGTTTCTCCTAGACCAAACATGTGAGCCTTTCTGCAGGACACAGCATTAGCATGCTTAGTCACAGAGTGTTTGCATCTTTGACTTACTGACTGCTGTCTAGTTCTCCTTGGTGAAACTTTATCAATAATAGTTTTGCTTTCTACCTGTCAGTGTTCCATTTTTCTTACCATTAATTGGTTGTAGCATATCGGTAGCTGTAGAATCACTCATTATCTGGCTGTTTTTCATTTCCTTTATTAAAAGCAAAGGTGGAAAACTTTACATCTCATAGTTGTCCATTCAGATGTTCATTGGTTTTCATTTCAGTGAATGATTTCTCTAACCATTTGACTGTAGTAGCCAAAAATCTAGGAGTCCTTCATAGTCCGTTGATCATCAGGTTCATTTTATTCTTCCTCATAAACACGTTTCATTTCTCCTTACTTATTGACATTCCCATCATTAGTCTATACAACTATTGCATATTCCTAACTAGCCTCCAATACCCAACTTTGCCTTCTTATACTACATTATTCATCAACACACCAAATAGGGTAACAACTTTTGGAGGGAAATAATCGTCCTTCACTATTATTTTAGTTGATTGCTTGAACTAATCTGTTTATACCCAATTTTCTCTATGTGATTCATATGCACACCTATACATAACACACAGAGGTAGATATTTGCCAATATACCTGAAAAAAATTGTTTGGCTAATCCTTTTGTTCAATATCTGGGAGTATTTCTACACCTTATAAGGCTTAATGCTTTTGATATTATATTTCTTTAAATAAGATTCTTTTTGATAAAATTAAACATAATCACTTAAATGTCTGAAGATATTACTTCTGGTGCTTATGTATTACCTACAACGACTTGACCTCAATACATTAAAGTTTAATATTATTTAACCAGGAGCATAAACACCAAACACGTCCATACAACTGAATATTATGAAATAATAGTTTCAGAGCTGGGTTTGCAGCTCAGTGTTAGAGCAATTGCCTAGTATGTATAAGACCCTGGATTTAATCCTCAGTGTTGAAAAAAATAGAAAGAAAAAAGTAGCAATCTTTCATTTAAAAATTTCATTTGCTTTAGTATTTTTAAAAAAATCACCAGCATCTAATATTACAACATGCAGTTTATTACTCCATACATACAGGTAGCAAGTTGAGTCTTCAGTCAAACAGTATTTTTTAAAACCTATTATCAATCTCTGATGATGAGCAAATTAAGTGCATTCTTGTAGAACTGCAAAACCAGAGAGCACACTTCAGGTAACATTAGTGAGAGAATTTAGAGAGTTTCTTTTACAAAGAGTTATATCTTAGAGAATATTTGTTGTACATGCATACTTAAAGTATTTAAAAAAACAGCAAGAATTTATTCTCTCATAATTTTTGGAGGCCAGATATTCAAAGTCCTGGTGCTGGTTGATTCTGTGCTCATGTGACCTTCTCCTCTGTGTGCATGTCTTCACAGTGCTGTTGTGTGTGTGTGTGTGTGTGTGTGTGTGTGTGTGTGTATGTATGTCCAAATTTTCCCCTTAGAAAGATACTAGTCATAATGGATTAAAGGTCCACACTACTTAGACACGAATTTACCTTAACTTAGCTAATAATTCATGCCATAACACTTTTTCCAAGTTAGTTCATATTTTGAAGTACTGGTGGTTAAGATTTCAACACATCTGTTCATGGGAAACAATTGAACCATTTGAATGAATATAAAAATACTAAATATTGATTGCTAATTGCAGATGTATGCACATGAAAGTTCTATTATAAATTAAGTTTCATGAGGAGTGTACACAAATTTAGTTTTATAAGCTAGAAATTCATGTAAAAGTGGTTGCTCAATTTATCTGAATAAATATATGCTATGCTCAGTTTGCAGGTAAAATTGCTCTGTTACATTTGACAATTAGTTAAGAAAGCACTCCTGTAAACTTATTCTCACTCAGTGGTTAGCTGATCATGGTTACCTAGTAATTTGTTGCTATAATGTTCCTTAGTTTGATAAAATGAAATAAACTTGAAGGCTGTTCATATCCCAGTGTACTTTTAGTATGTCCATAAAGAACACTCCAGAGGTTAGAGCAGAATTGTGGAGACAGGATGCCTAATTTGAAATCCAGCCTCCATCACTTACAATAATACAAGTCTGGGTAGTTTGCTTAACCTCTCCCATATCTGTTTCTTTGGTTGTACAGTGAGATAAATATAGGAGTTATATGATAAGGCAAGTCTTCTAAAGTCTTTAGGAAGGAGCAAAAAAAATAGGCATTTCGAAATATTTTCTATTTTAATTATTGTTAAAATATGCAAACCTCATTTGATATGTGAAATAATAATGTTTCCTTTAGACAAATAATGCATAAGTTATCTGTAATTAAAAAAGAAACTAGAACCATGAGATATACCTTTCATGCCCCTCACCAGTCTCCATACTTGTCCCATTTGGGATTGCTGCTAGCTTGGGGATTGTGAAGATGTCTTCATTCCCACCTATTCCAGGTCCTTTGAAAAACCTGGGGCCCTGTTTAAAGAACACAGTGATTTCATTATTGAAAAGGAGCTGGGCCTTTTGTAATCTATTATCCTGTCCTTTCCCCACTATGACAGTGCCAGGTCATGGAAAATCCCCCTGGCTGCACAGTATTTTAAATTTCTGTCCCAGTAGTGCACAATATGGACTTGGCAAGGTCTTAAGACATTTTTTATTTGTGGGTTCAGGGTGGCTTCCACATGTGCATGTAAACCTGTTATAAGAATCTCTTCACTTTCAGGTACACAGAAATTTTTGGAAGCAGATTATATGAGGATGCAGTTTATATGATTTTTAATTATGCAGATACTCTTACACAAGCCTCTCAAACATTTCCTTTTCTTTATTTTCTAATATATTTGTAATGTCTATCAACAATACATTTCCAGACATTCCTCCTAGCTTATTGAAGTCTCTAGATGTTAATATTTGGAACATTATGTTAGGAATGTTGCTATCCTATTTTTATGGTACATTATTATAAATACTAATAATTTTGGAAATCACTTTCTAGTTTAATCTGTAATTGCCTTGTTTGGTGAATTGCCTAAGTCTTTGATGAGGTTTTCTATTGAATTACCTCTCTGTCACTAATATATGGATTTTTATGGCCGTCCATTACTTTCTTATTGTAGCAAGTATTATTCTTTCAATTTTTCTTATAATCTCTTATTTTATAAATTAGATTTAATTCAAATGTGAGAACACTGTTGATCTTCATGTTCATACCAATTTCTCCAAATAGTTATGTTTTTAAAAACTTCATCTAATATTTTTTCCTAGCATCCATTTATACATATAGATCTTTAATCCTCCTGAAAATAAAGTTTAAGAGATTTTGAAGTATTATTTCAATATATGTCTTGTTTTTTAAACACTATTGAGGAAATAATCCATCTGTTATTTGTTGTATACAAATGCACATTATTTTAAGATGCTTAGAAATGTAGCATTTCTAAATAGTGTCTTGATTTTATACAATAAATGAATGAGATAAAAAACAGTAAAACTTATACCCTTATGATCTCCATATCTTTTTTCCTGTTTTGATGTTATTCATATATATTGCATAATAGATATTTGATGTTATTTATGTGAAGTAAATAAATCTTGATAGCTTTCTACTTTCACAAATTTGTTTTTGTTGGGGTTCATGAATTATGAAGTTTTTTTTAATTGACAAATAATAATTGTACATATTCAAGAGGTACAGAGTTTGCTTTCAATACATGTATACATTGTAAAATGATCAAATCAGGGTAACTAGCATATCCATCACTTCAGGTGCTTTTCATTCCTTTGTGTTGAGGACATTTAAAGCCCTCTCTTTTACCTATTTTGAAATTTACCTATTTTCAAACTCACAATTTTTAATTCCAGTCACCGTATCCTGTGCTGTAGGATGCGGGAGCTTATTCCTCCTAATTGGCCTTTATGCTTATTGTCCATTTCCTCTTTCCCTGTCCACGCCCTTGTTCCCACCACCTTCTATTTTCTATTTATGTAAATGCAACATTATTTGGAGTTCTACAGAAAAATGAGATAATATAGTACTTGTGTCTGTGTGTCTGACTTGTTTCACTTCACATAATGTTTTCTAGGTTCATCCTGTTCTTTTATATTTTTTGAAGCTGAATAGTGTTCTGTTGTGCACGTATACACCATTTTACAGACCATTTGTGCATTGATGTGCACATAGTTTTTTTCCATTTTTTGGTTCCTGTGAACAGTGCTGCAATACATATGGGAGTGTGGAGATCTCTTAGTGTTGCAGATTTCAGTTTCTTTGTGTAAATATCTAATAGTGAAATTGTTAAATCATGTAATGTTTTAGTCTGAATCTGGAATGTCCCTTATTACTCATGTGCTGAAGGCGTGGTCCTCAGTGGGCAATATTCAGAGATGGGGCTCTGGGGAGGTGATTGGATGGTGAGTGCTCTGGCCTCATTAGTGGATTAGTGCACTGATAGATTAACAATTTGTTGGCCTTGTGGGAGGTGGTGGAGGTTTTAAGAGGTGGGGCCTTGTTGGAGGGAGTAGGTCACTGGACTCTTGCCCTGGAAGGGTATTTCTTAGCTTAGCCCCTCCCTCTCTTTCCCTGGCTGCTTCCTGGGGAACAGGAGGTGAGCAGCTTTCCTCCTCCACAGCCTTCCACCATGATGTTCTGTCTCATTCAGGCCCAGAGCGATGGAGCCAGCTGACCATGGGCTGAAACCTCTAAACCAGGAGCCCAAATAAATATTTCCTTCTCTAGTTGTTCTTGTTGCTTATTTTAGGTCAACCAAAACTTAATACCTATGATAATTCTATGAGGAGCCACCATAATGGACATTAAAATGGTTTACTAATTTACAGTACTACCAACAACATATAAGGGTTCCCTTTTCTCAGTATGGTCTTGTTATCTTTTCTCTTTTGGATAATAGCAGTACTATTGAGGTGATAGTTTTGTTTTGATTGCATTTCCCTGAAGTAGAACACTTTAAAAATATACCTGTTGGCTATTTGAATACCTTTTTTTTTTATTAATCCATTTTTTTTTTGTTTTTCTTAATAGGGTCATCTGTTTGTTATTGACTGGTTTTCTGTATATTTTAGATGATAATCTCTTAGAGATACATGTGTAGCAAATAAAAACCACATGATATTAACTTCTACTGCTCCAACTCAGGAGAGCTGCTACTTTGGGGAAGAGGGGCTAGGTATTGATTGGGAGGGACGTATATTGTGGAATATTATGAGCTTTATTCAAACAATTTTCTCCTCTATAAAATATGAGGTTGATGTTAGTATGGAAGAAAGAATGAATTTCACACAAATAATACAATAGTCTCTGCCACAAGGCCCTAAAATCTTAACTTGGATTTAGATATTTCACTTTATTTCATTCATTCTGGTGCTTTTGATTGAGCTAATGGTGAGGAATAGGTAAAAATTATTATTTTTTGTTCCAGGAAATTATTGAAAGAAAGATATTAAATATATTTAAAATAGTAAATAATCCTACTGTTTGATTGAGGAAATTCTTGCACTCCAATATATCTAGGCAAAGAGTAAATTTATTTGGGCTGATATCTTTGATATGATATATTATTCACCTAGTCATTTATTAGACAATAATCAAACTTTCTACAGCACCAAGCATCTCTGTTTCCCAGCCCTACACTACTAGGTCACAAATATTGTTCAGTCATAATCTCTTCCCCATTTTGAGTATCCTTCCTTAAGTCACTTGGGCACCAATGCTAAAAATGTAGAAAAATCTTCTCAGCATTTCCTTTCTCAGAGCTTATCTCTGTCAATATGGCATTCTCTGTTTCTGCAGTAAGCTCCATTTATATTATACTAATATAAACACAGCAAAGTCAATATCTGTGGTGTGTGTGTGTGTGTGTGAAAGAGAGGGGGGAGATACTTTTGGTAATCTATTGAATGGGTCACTTCTCAAAATACCATTTCCTAGGTCAGAGGTTCACACTGGCAGTACACCCCAGGCTTTTGAACACAACATATGTAGGCATTTTAGATTATTTCTTTCATCATATTTATTTAAGAACCTTTGCTATAAAAAAAACATGAACTTATATGGGAAAAATACGAACACAGTGGGATTATTGCAATAGGAGGCAGACCCTTCCTTCCTTTCCTTTAGAGGACTATGGGGCACTGGTGTCCTTCAGTGACTCTACTTTTATGCTGTCTTCCCTGGCTGGCATGTAAGGGCAAGTTGGGGTGCAAGGGGAGAGAATCCTGTAGTTAGGAATCTGACCACAAAAAGACAATGGGGATCCTTAAAAAAGGCACAGGCAGCTTGCTCAGCTCTTAAGTGAGAAGACAAGAAGACCTTATGTGTTCACGCTAATCCAGGTAACTGACAAGGGAAATGACTGGGCTGTTCCTAATAGCAGCCCCCTTTCCCCATCCTGCTGTTTACACAACTGCTCTTCAGGACATGAGCATGGCTAAGACATCCTGATCACAGCCACCGACTCACTCCATGCCAAGGCCAGTTAATTGAAAAGTCATGATAGTTGGAAGTAAACTTTTATTTATTTATTTATTTTTATTTATTTTTTTTTTTTGAGAGAGAGAGAGAGAGAGAGAGAGAGAGAATTTTAATATTTTAGTTTTCGGCGGACACAAAATCTTTGTTTGTATGTGCTACTGAGGATCAAACCCGGGCTGCATGCATGCCAGGCGAGCGCGCTACTGCTTGAGCCACATCCCCAGCCCCTGGAAGTAAACTTTTAAATTATTAAATTATTCAAGTGCAGAAAACTGTTAAGTTCTCAAGTTACCAACTAATCCAAATATTTTTTTCCATAAAAAGAACACTTATGCATTTAAGGGTTAATACAGCATTCATGGTGTTAGTAGGTAATAGTCCTGATTTGTGTATCTACAGAAAAGCCATTTGCAAGTCCTGGAGTTAGGAATAATAGTACAGTCACAACAAAAATAAACCTATGTCTAAAGAGACAGCAAAGGGGACTTCCTTTTGGAGCCTTGTTTTTCACATAGTGATGATTATTAGATCCGACCATTCCTACTACCCAAATAAAGAGAATCGTCTTAGGAACATCTGCAGATTGTCTCTATTCAGATTTTAATGATTACTGGGTGTTGAATATCATAAAACTCATCTATAAGGGCTTAAATTACTCACTTGAAATTTTAAAAATAGAAAATGATGTTATGTTTGAAGCCAGATTTTAAGTCTACATGAATGTGGCATCATACATTACTTGTGGTATGTACTTCATTTATTCTAATCTTGCAAAATTTCTAGTAGATCATAAAAACTTGGTTTATCCTGAAAATTGATGGCAAAGGTAAATGATGAGTTTGATTTTGTGTTGAATCTACTTATAGTGCATAACTTTCACTCTCCTGATTCTATAGTCTTTATATATATATATATATATGTGTGTGTGTGTGTGTGTGTGTGTGTGTGTGTATTTTCATATCCTATAGCACATACTTTACACAATGAAGACATTTTATTTATTGAAAAAATGTAGTTTCATTTAAATGCATATAGCTGTAGAATTTAATGGAAATGGAATTGTAGAAGACTAGAAATGTTATATGCTCTTATTCTAAGAGCACAATTTCCCTAGGTGTTGAACATAAGAAGATACCTCTCCTTGGTGACTGTAAAGTGTTTAGAAGAGCTCAGATCATGGCTCTGTCATGCTAAAGTTTGGATACGGTTTGAATGTGGCCCCCAATTTTTCCTAGGTCAGAAGCTTGCTCCCCAGTGTGGTGATGTAGTGGTAGAGTCTTTAAGAGAGGGGACCTGGAGGAAGGTAATTATATCATGGGGGCACTGCCTGCAGAAAAGATTCATGCTACTCACTTAGCTCCCATTTGAGTGAGATTTTATAAAAAGAGCAAGGCTGGCCCTCCCCAGTGTCTAACTTCCTGTCTTGACATGTGACCTCTTCCACATCATGCTATGCCATCCATCAGGAGACCCTTGCCAGAGCTGAGCAGAAGGAGGCGGTGCCTTGCTCTTGAACCTCCATAACTATGAGCTAAAGCAACCTATTTTCAATTATCTGGATGTTAAAATTTATTTATTAAAGAAACAGTTTCCTAATATATGTGATATTCAGGGAAGGACACATCAGTGACTACTGAATGGTCTCTGTCCTAAAATACATCACAAGATGGCAAAGATAATAGCACATTTGTTCACAGTTTGGTGAGTCTTGTCTGGCCAGTATAATTTCAGGGTTGAGGGAGTCCATGCATGGAGAAAGCACTGTGAAAGTTGCAGAAATACCTCAAGGTGGCATGTGGAATAAGGAGGTTGTAGGGGTGACTTATCCTCAAGAGCAAGGCCTTATGAAATAGGCTCAGTAAGTAAAATCTGCATATGGTGATGTATAAGGCAGATTCTCCAGAGAAATATATATGTGTGCATTTATTCATTGATTATAATAATTGGATCACCCAAGTATGGACTCCCAGAGTCCACTGGCTGTAAACTGGAACACAAAAATGGGGTGCCTTGCTGGTATAAATCCCAGAATCCAAAGGCCCAAAATCAGCAGTTGCAACGTCTGAGGGCAGAAAATAGATGTTCCATCTCAAGGGACAGAAATCGTTTCCCCTGCCTTTTGAGGAGGACTCTCTGCTTTAAAAGTCAAATTCCAATGTGGATTTACTTCACATTTAAATGTTCATCTCCTCCAGACACACCTTACAGATGCACTCCCCAAATAATATTTTTTGAGGAATCTGGGTATCTCTTAGCCCAGTCAAGTTGACACATCAGTCATCACAGGTGGTAAGCAGAGGACTTCTGTTCACTGGAGAAGACTGATTAGTGTTCCCAGAGAGCAATAACTTAAGGAGCAGGAAACTGCTAGGCAGGAAGGGTTGGGGAAATATTTTAGTTAGATACTCATTTTGTGGAGAAATGTACCCCTTTAAAGAGTAAATTTAGCCTGACATGTGGAGCACACCTGTAATCCCAGCAGCTTGGGTTTGAAGTAAGCCTAAGTTTGAAGTTACCCTCAGAAACAGCAAGGAGCTAAGCCACTCAGTGAGACCCTATCTCTAATTAAAACACAAATAGGGCTGGGGATGTGGCTCAGTGGTAGAGTGCCCCTGGGTTCAATCATCAGTACCACCCCCCGCAGAAAAAACAAAGTGAATTTAGCTCCTCGTTAAACATATCATATATCAAATGTCTTAATAATAGAAGAGTTAACAAATGAAAGTCCAGCACATGGTAGGAAATCAGGGAACTTTTCTTGGTTCTCAACCCAGAGCAATGTTGCCCTCTAGAGGAAGGTGGGCAATCACCGGAGGCATTCCAGCTGTCAGGAGGGAGGGGACACTATGGGTGTCTATTAGGTAGGGCTCAGGATGGCACTGTTTTCTTCACTTAGCAAAATTTTAGTTAGACATTACCATGAGCTCTGTGAAGTCTTTATTCCTTTTAATGGAACTATTCTTTAAACCCCCGTGTTCATAGCAACCTTTCTGAATTTGTGATCATTATACAAAGAAGCCCTTAACATTTAGATAAGATATTCAGTAGCTGCTTAATGGTGACTGCAGCCATACTTATGTTTTTGACTTTGATTCATTTCCTGATCAATGGTGATTTTACATAATTCAAGTACCAACATTCTTCTGAGTTTAATGTTAATTAACAGCACCAGCTGTGGTCTTTGAAAATGTGCATGGCAGTATGTCCTTAACCTATCATTGCTGAAAGTTCCTAGTTACTAAAGCCAAGTGTACTAAGTCATTCACATTTCTAAAGCTGATGCCAGGAATCACCCAATTTCTCAAAGTTTATATAATTTAGGGATTTAATTGAGTCAGGCCCACGAGATCTAAAATTTAAGCATAGGTAGGGAAAAATTAGAATTCTAAAAAATGAATAATTGTTTACTAAAGGTTATATGTACTAGTTTGGATCAAAAATCTCTTGCCAGGTAAACAATTTTGGAAACAAAGTTTAGAATTTTATGCTCACCAAAAAGGAATATTTACAGCCTAATGGATATTACCTATAGATATTGAAACAGTCTTGCTGTTTTTGGCAACTGTGATAGTCAGTTTTCCATAACTGTTACAGATATCTAAGATAACCAGCTCATAAAATAAGGAAAAGCTTATTTTGTTTTACCATTTTGGAGTTTCAGCCCCTGGTTTCTTGACCATATTGCTTTGGAACCTGCAGTGTGTTGTGGGGACAACATTCGTTGGAACAGGAAGCACATATTGAGCAAGCTGTTCACCTCATGTTGTCCACGAAGTAAAGAGAGATAAAAAGGTGTGGGCAGGGATTCAGTGACCCCTACAAGTACACATCCCCGTGCAACTGGAAAACTTCCAACTAGTACCACCTCTAAAGGTTCTATTACCCGGTGGTTCTACCACTGAGTGGGGAACACATCTTAAGCCTACAGGCCATTGGGGGTCACTTAGCATCATCACAGCAGAGACATAATTCTTTGCTGAGTATTGTATCAGAAAATTTTGATAGAATATCATTGTAATCCAAGTGATACAATGGTCATCCATATAAAAAACCTATCATAAATGTGATAATCTAGGAATAAAAGGCTGAGAAAGAGCACGGAAGTTGGAAGTTATATTTGTTTAGAATATAGGTCTAAAGTGATAGAAAGGGTACAAGGAGCTATAAGGAAGTCATAAAAATAATCAGGGTGTGGACAGCTCTTGGCTGGAGACTGATGAACCAATCATGTTAATTCTACTTGCTAAAGGGAAATTGGTGATAAGAAAAAGATGAGTTGAAAGGAAATTCTGGATGCTGTCATGAAGCTGGACAGAGGGGACAGTAGGAATGAGACTATCAGACACCAGGAGCTGTGAACTTAGGAGAGAGAATTTTTGGATTTAATTATTAAATATGTGATAACTTGATTATTATAGAAGCCTAATATTTGCTCATGGGACCTAATGTTCATTGCAGAAGAAAGTTTAGCCCTGAATATAGACATGGTGAATGGTGGATCATTGAGATTTACGCGAGTTTAACTTTATTTCTGAGCTACTATATATCTCATTACTCTACTTATATTTGATCAACTTATTTATAAATTTTATACATTTGTTAAAAAATTGTGTTTAATAGTGTCCTCTCTCAACATTGAAGTCAAACTGGTGTTGAGCTCACAGTACTTCCAGCTCACAGATAAACCTGGTTTTTACTTGCCCTTGCAAGGCGAGAGGCTGAAGTTCCTAGTGGTGCTCTCAGCTGAGCTTGTAAAAGACATACAGCCACACAGGCACACAGGCACACCATTACAACACACACACACACACACATTCAGAACCCATTCCTCCTGTGAGAAGTGGTATATGACAAAGGCCTGTCAGCTCTGTGGAGGTTTATGCCTAGAAGGCATTATATTTCATTAGCAATAATATAGTTATGAAATCTGACCAATGTATATACATATTTTTGGTACTGAGTATAAAACTCAGGGGTAGTCTACCACGGTGCTCTGTCCCCAGCCCTTTTTAATTTTTATTTTGAGATAGGCTCTCGCTGAGTTATTTAGGACCTTGCTAAGCTGCTGAGGCTGCTCTCGAAATTGTGATCCTCCTCCCTCAGCCTCCCAAGTCCCTGGGATTACACATGTATGACAACATGCCTGGCTGAAAACTGACCAACATTTTTAACATCATTTTTAAAAACAAAAACATGTGTTTTAATTTGTGGACTGCTTTCATTGTAGGGGTTGTTCAATACAATTTATTTGAGAAAATAATTAAATGAGGATAATTTTTTTTTAACATAAATCATACAAGATTGTGCCCAAATTCCTCTCACAAACAAGGTAGTCTAGCAGCCACAGATGAACAGTGAGCTAACATGTTGATAGCAACAGTCAGGGTGTCAGGACCAGGTCTGCTCACAATCATTACAGATAACGGCAGACATTATCTGTAATTATATTATTCTGTATATAATTGTGTATATAACGGCAGACATTATCTGTAATTATATTATATCTGTATATAATTATGTATATATCTGTATATATACATATGTGTGTGTGTGTATAATTATACCTGTAATTATTTTTAGACAGATAAAAAACTTTTTGTTGTAGTTGGACACGATACATTTATTTTCTAAATTTTTTTTGTGATGCTGAGGATCAAACCTCGTATGTGCCAGGTGATTACTCTACTCCTGATCCACAACCCCAGCCCCCTGTCTTTTTGTTTTAATGAGCTATTAACTAGGAAGCATATTCTTAAGATTCGCAAAGCAAATTACTCAAGAAATCTTAAAAGAAGGCAAAGAAAAAAGACACATTTCTTCAAAGGAAGAGCAGGAAGTCCAGGCTGGACTTCTTTCCAGAAGCAGAGGGTGGAGGACTGCACAGTGACACTCTCAGGTGCAACACAGAGATCTGTCAACACGAAATTCTAAACCCGTCAAAATAGCTTTCTAAAGGATGTTTTCATGAAGACACAAATGAAGACGACGTGTCACTAGCAAAGCTTCACTGAAGGACTGTACCTTTGAAGGAGGAGGACAGTGATCCTCGATGACATCTGAAGATGCTCATTTAAAGGAAAGCATTGTAAATGGCAAATAGACCAGTACATATTTGTGGGCACTGACTGTCAAAAAGTATGTGGATCTTGACTTGTGTGGTTATAAATAAAGGAAATTAAATGCCCTGGTCGAGGTGGGATATAGTAGGGAAGAGGACACAGCAATCTAGGTGCTTAAAGGTCATTGCCTGGAAGGGGAAGCCATAACTGTTCCACATCTGGGTAACTAACGGGCATGCCTTGTAACTCTGGGTAATCATTAACAAGTATAGTAAAGGAAACCTATAATGTCATAAATTTACCAAGCTAATGGGAGAGTAAAATATAATAATGAAAAATAATCCACACAAGAGGAGTCAAAAGAGGACAGGGCAAAGGAAGAGGAGAAGACAAGACGAAGACAAAGTGCAGTGAATCTGTGCTCCCATAGACTAGTCACTTTACAGTTGCAAGGTGACTAGTGCTCTAATTAAAGGCAACCTCACCAGATAGGAGACACACATCTAGAATGAAAAGAATGAGGAATCTGAACTGGATCACTCATATCTAGGCTTCAAGACATAAAATTGATAAAGATCTATTCATAGCCCTATAATTAAAAGTTATGCCCATAAATCTTTCTAGGATTTTTTCAAAAGTCTTTGTAAGCTCTTACTGCACATTTTCCTCACATGCACAGAGTGTAACAGTGCTAAATCAACAGCACTTTACCGGAAATACTTTTCGTTTTCCATTTTAATTCGTATTTTAGGCTGGATCATTCTCCCCTCCAAACTCCTTACCTGGCTCACCCAGCATTTACTGTGTGATTTAATGGCTTTGTTCACTCAGTTACCAAGACTGGAACTGAGTGCTGTAAAAATGTTTCTCTCCCACCCCAGCACTCTCTCAAACCACTAATAATGAACACCCCGTCTCCTGAACGTGTTTGGAACTACTTCAGTCAGGATGTCACAGTAGCTTTGAACCTCCAAGGGAGAAGGACATGATTTAGTCCACTTTCGCTTCTATAGCAAAATACTTGAGACAGAGCATTTTATAAATAATAGAAATTTATTTCCAACAGTTCTTGAGATTGTAATTTCCAAGATCAAGTGCTGGCTATTTGGTGTCTGGTGAAGCCTGTTTCTAACGGATGGCACTTTCAGGGTGTTCTCACATGGTGTTAGGGACACAAGGGGCAAATGGGCATGAACCCTGTGGCCTCATGTTGTTGATGACCAGGAGAGAAAAAAACCCACTTCCCCCACTTCCTCAGGGCCCTTGGTAGTGTTCCTCCCTCCCATATGGTCTTCATCCTCATGACTTACCTCCTAAGGGACCCATGTCTTCATACTTGGCCATTGAATTTCAACTCACAGATTTAGGGGTCACCTTTGGACCACGGCA
This sequence comes from Marmota marmota marmota, assembly GCF_001458135.2. Lineage (NCBI taxonomy): Eukaryota > Metazoa > Chordata > Mammalia > Rodentia > Sciuridae > Marmota > Marmota marmota. The sequence goes on from NW_026000068.1 coordinate 9,621,159, forward strand.
GGACTCCATCTGTTGACTTGCCAGGCAACACTTCCAACTGTCACTTTCAGTGTTTGGCTTCTCGTTGTCTCAATGTCTGGATAGTCATAAGGCCTTTGTGAAGTTTAAATCTTATCCCCAAGTATTTGGTTTAGTGACATATTTTCCCTCTAATGCATATTTAAATTACATCAGGTTGAAATATAAAACATAACTCTAATTCCTTAATTTTTTGTCATCAATAACAAGATGCACTGCGTATATGTACACATCAATACAAGCAAGCCTGTGTGTACAAAGCCTTTTGAAAAGCATCAGAGTGAACCAAAGGGTGAGTCTTAGAATGACAGAACTGTGTTGGTCTCTCAACACTAGCTCCATGAAAAAATATCCTGCTGAAAGTGATGCCTCTAGGAGCCAATCAACCATTATTATGTCTAAGACTGCCTAGTAAGTAGATTCTCATTGGAGGCTTTATCCTGCATTGTCATGCATGCTTTATCTGCCTGATATTCATACTTGGTCAGTTATCAAATGTAAAGACACTGAGCGAGCCCAACATCTGATGGATATTCTCAATTCACCAAAGCGGTTCCATGCCCCAGCTGACTCAGGCACACTCAGCCAGCATCACTACCTCCCTCCTCGCCCCATCGGGATGCATTTTCTCTCATTCTCAGAGCAACTGTCAAATTTTCTTGAGAACACCATTTTGTTGTGTGTATGTGGCCTTCACCAAATCAAAATTTGAGAGTCTGATAGAACTGATATTAATGCATGTGGTGTTATTGAAGTAGGTTGAAATTGTAAAATATAGAGTTCAATTTTCAGATAATAAGCAAATATGTTCATTCATGTGTACCCTAAAACTCCACACTGCTGTCATTTTTAGATCTGCTTTCAAATCATTCAAGACATGAGAGGATAAGACAAAAGGTATGAGAGTCCTTCATTATATTGGCCACATTCTTTAAACTTTCATATCATTTGTCCCCCTCTTCCCTTGCTAACATAAGGACAAACACACTTGCATGTGTACCAGCACACACATACACACACACACACACACACGGGGGGGGGAGAGAAAGATTAAAGAACATCCATGAATCAATCTAGCATTATAAAAATAATACTAAATAACTGTTATGGTTTAGCTATGAGGTATGATCAGAACACTGTGTGAGATGGCTCAAGAATGCTCAGAGGTGAAATTATTATATTATGAGCACTGTGACCTGAGTGTCAGTGGATTTGTGGTAACTATCAGTGGATTAATCCAATAGTGGATTAACTGAGTGGGGACTGTAGGCAGGTAGGGTGTGCCTTTATATTTTGTCCTTTGAGAAGAATTCTCTCTCTCTCTCTCTCTCTCTCTCTTCCTGGTGCCATGTCCTGAGCTGCTTTCCCCCACCAGGACCTTGGGCCCTTGTGTTCCTCCTCACCTCTAGCCCAGAGTGATGGAGTTTGCCTTCTATGGACTGAGACCTCTGAAACTGTGAGCCAAATGCAATTTTCCCTCTCTAAGTTGTCCTTGTAGGGTCTTAGTGTCACACTGATGAAGAGCTGACTAAAACAACAATAAAATATCTAGGGGAAAATGTAAATGTGGAAAAATGTCAAATAGGAGCCTCCTTTCCTCTCTGCCTTCCACCCCTCCTTCCCTCTCACCCTTCCTCCTTTCCTCCACCCTCGTTCTTTGTTCTTTCACTGTAATTATATGCAGAAATGTATATTATGCTGATTTACTTCACTTAATGTACTAGATAATTTTTTAATTTTAGAGAAACAATTATGCCAAATACCAGAAATACCAAGATATATATTTTTGAGTAGCCATATTTCATGTTTATGAATGCAAAATTAATTACTTTAATTGATGTTAGCACTGAAAATTCTAAGCACACAAACTACACCTTCGTTTTAATGTTGTTATTGTATTTATTAAACTAATATATTTCTTATATAACCTGTACTTATGGATTGACTGAAATAAGTTGTTTCTAAAAAAAAAGATCTACAGCAAATCCCTAGAGGAGGTCAATCTTTCCTTCTTTCTCTTTGAACTTTGTTGATTAAAATATGGATACCTTTCCTGGGAGACTGGCAAAGTGTCAGAGTCCTGATGAATTGTTTAAGTTCTGAATATTGTTGCAATGTAGGCAGCAGGAATCATAGAAACCCTTGGGAAAACTGAACATCTTCTCAGAATACCAAGTAAGTAATGGTACACTATGTTACAAACAGATATAGAAGGAAAAGATATGAAACTTTTGACTTTAATAAGAAGCAATTATTTGAAAAGCCAATCATAGAGGAAACTGCTCAAAAATGAATATGTTATATACAACTATCAGTCCTCCAGATCATGTGTATACTCAACCAAAGACCTGCTGAAATAGTCCACAGATTGAAATATGGCAGTCTCTAGAGTAAAATTGAGAAAAGATTTGATTTCACAAGGTGAGAGGTAAATCTGTTTAACTTGGGAAATTACTTTAGCACTTCAGTTGCTATAAAGTAACAACTGGAATGAGCACTAGGGCCACTGATTGTATTCCCAGGTACATCCTAATTTTAGGGAAAAAAGGTTTATTACTTAAAATTATTCTCTCAAATCTCCAAGTCAATTTCTTCTGTAAATTTGAATGCAGGAGAAAATAAGAAGTGCTTTGCAAATACTAAGACACAAGGCTCACACTAGTTTGAAATTATTATAAGTGTTTCCCAAACTTTGGAATATGACAAATAGCTACTGCAAGTGAAAATCATTGTAACAGTATGCAAATGTCATGGACAATGAAATAATTGTTATTCATGACCTATTGAATAGGGTGGCAAATATTGCTTTTCTTTTTTTTGTGTATGATTTAAGCATATATGTATGATTGATGATTTAGGAAACCTTATATAGAAAATTGCATTCATATAAAATGTATCCAAAGAACTCTGGACTTTGTTATTATGCTTTTTATTCGTTTTGGTTTTGGTACTGGGGATTTAATCTAGGTGAGCTTAATCATTGAGCCACATCTGCAGGCCTTTTTATTTTTTATTGAGAGATGGAGTCTGCCTAAGTTGCTGAGGGCTTCACTCAGTTGCTGAAGCTTGAACTTGCGATCCTCCTGCCTCATCCTCCTAAGCCACTGGGATTATAGGCATGCATCACCACATACAGCAAAAACACTGTACTTTTATAGTAAAAATCTTACCAAGATTCATAGAGGAACATTTCAGATAAGGTTGGTTGGGATCTTTTTTACTCTGAGAGATTCAAATTATTCAGTTAACCTAGCTCTTCATAATTTTTGAAAATATTTCTATGTATTACCTTGAAATATTCATAAAGTTTCCTCCTTCAACATTGCCTGGTATGACATGCCCTTTGCCCCATCCAGGCAGATGAAATTTTCTACCTTCATGGTTTCACAGAGTGGATGGTGCAGCTAGATATGCAGCTAATTGTTATTGGCATTTCTTTTAAAAATCCTGGTGTTGGGAGAAGAGGGAGTGCCGCAGTCTGGCTGGGCACACAATCACGAGCCACCACACAGCTTGTAGATTCAAACAGCAACTCTTTATTCCCGAACTCACACCAGCCGTCTACAATCACGTTCTGGGGAAATCCACGTTCTCTGCCCAAATCCACCCCCACTGGGCTTCTGTCTCCCAAAAAATACTGTCTGAATCCCGTGAGAACTCAAGGGGAACTCAGGCAGCAGGATACGCCCTATTCCCAGCAGGAATAACCTTAAACCTGGAACGCCCTAAACCCGGATTATCCTAAACCGGGAACACCCTAAACCCGGATCCGCCCTGGTCCTTGAGCAAGGTCACCTTAGATGCAATGTCACTGCAAAATGTCCTATTTTCACGAGTCCTTCCACTAAGCAACATGGGGTACGCTGGCAAGGAAATTGTCATACCTACTTGGCTAATGGCTCCCAGCAAGGGAGTTTCTGGGCTGGGATAATATATTTTATACAACATTTAATAAAGGCTTCTCACCCCTAATCCAGGACAATCATCCCAGGCTACGAGAACTAAGAGATCAGACGGATGGTGGTAACACTGAAATTACACATGGTCACTCAGGAAAAACACAGAGCTTGGCTGAGTTGCCCACTCCTCAGAGCAGTTCCAAGCCCAGGTCCTGTGGGAGGCAAGCAGTCAGGTGCTTAATGTGTTTAGAGAATCCAAGAATAGATGAAAAAATATGTCAGTTCTCTACAGCTGAAGCTCTGCAATGTACAAAGACCCCAGTGAAGAAATGACCTGTGTGTGTAAGCTGTTAGACCTCAGACAGCCTGGGGCTCAGGGAATAGCTAGGAGACCTAAGCAGATCTTGTGACTCAGGAGGACAGTATCGCGAGGATTCAGGGTCCAAGGCTTGGTGTATACATTCATACACACATGTATGCAAACACATGTGTATCTGTAAATGTGCATGTGTAGCAGAGGAAGTCAGTAACCCTGGTCTTGACCCACTCCTCTGTGATCATTCTCACAAACAGGGCTGCCAGATTCTGGTCCTACACAAATCTTCTGGAATTAGCTACAACCCTATAGCGGGCTGGGGGAAGAGTATAGAAATTGACCTTGTTTAAATCTCTACTATCCAACCAAATAAGAGCTAGAAATAAATATAATCTGTTATTGTAAAAGATAACAAAGGACGCTATCTGAGTGTGCGTTCTAAGCTGCAAACTGGATAGTAAGGATAAAAACAATGGGAGCAATAAATGGTCTCCCGGCCTCCCAGGAGCCTGAAGGGACAGCCCTCCCAGGAGGTCATCATCCAGCACATGGTGACTGGTACAGAGGGACAGAGACTCTGGTAGCAGCAGATGTCCAGAAGTCACTCCTTGAGTCGCAGGCTTCCCCTGCCACTTTCCCTTTGCGCAAAATTCAGGGTGACTTATCTTTCCAATCTCTGCTTTCATTAGCTTTTGGCTACCATCCAGTGGCTCTTCACTGCCTCATGATTTTGCCTACTGGTTTGTCTATGAATGCCCTTTTCCTGCTTCTCTATTTTGATGTCTGCCTTTCCCCGCCCCCCTCTGTTTGTGTGATGGTCAACCTTTCTTAGAAACTGGGTTAGCCAGGCCTGGTCCTGATTTGATTTCTGCTGTTTGAAGAACTTTCATTCAGGCTGTATCTGAGCTTAGTTCCATTCTTGTTCTGTCTGTACATGTACTAAGGATTGAGCTCAGGGCTGCTCTACCGCAGAGCTTCATCCCCAGCCTGATTGGTTGATTTTATTTTGAGACAGTGTCTCGATAAATTGCTGAGACTGGTCTCCAACCTGGGATCCTTCTGCCTCAACCTCCTGAGTCACTGGGATTATAGGCATGTGCCACGAAGCCCCGCCTACATTCCCTTCTTTTGCTAATCATGTAGTGACCCAGGTTCCTAGCTCACACAATGCCATGGCAGGTGCTCGAGCCCAGGCAAACCTCAGGCTGTCGTATTAGCAGGGACCTGCCTCGCTTCACATTTACGTTCTAACTCTTTCTGCCATGAAGTGAGGATCTTCTTAATAGGTTCGAGAATTTCAGAGATGCCTATCTCAAGTAATCTAATAAGGAGATACATCCACACCTTTGTTTCCTCTCATCCAATTTACACCTACTTGTATGTTTCTTGAAGTAAAACAAAGCAGTCTTCAAGCAAGCTGCTGGTCCTGAGCAGACCTCTGCTATTTCTTGGTCAACTAATTTATTCATCCATTTATTTAACTCCTATGGCTCTTTGTGTCAATTCAGAAAAACATCTGCATCTAGTGTGTTACATTCTAGTATGAGAAGAGGGGACATACCCAATAAGCACACTAAATGAAATGTATGGTACATCAAAAAAGGAAAATATGCTAAGGGAGACAGCCAAATTAGGGAAGTAGGGGTCTGTCAACAGAACAAAAAAATAAACTGGGAGATACATAGATAGAATGCATAATGTGTGTGTGTGTGTGTGTGTGTGTGTGTGTGTGTGTGTAGAGAGAGAGATGGATATGAGTTTTGGTCATCCATAAATAAGAATGCAATGATGTCATTTGCAGGAAAATGGACAGAACTGGATAGCAACATGTTAAGTGAAATGACAGACTCAGAAAAATAAGTGTCATATTTTTTTCTCTAGTATGTGGAAGCGAGAGGGAACAAAGGAAAAGGGGATCTCATGAACAAAGAAGGTAAAACATCAGGGTAAAGGAAGGGGTCCAGGAAAGGAAGGAGGGGAGAGCCGGGAGAGGTACTGGGTAGCGAAAACAGACACATTATGTTATGCACCTGCACAGACAGGCCACAGTGAGACCCCTGGGCTGTATCATTAACAGGCACCAATAAGAAATTTTTAAAAGGAATTTTTCTATCTTGAAAAAAAAAGAGTAAGATCAGAGAAGGGACTTGAGAGTTGCGATTTATAAATTGGTATTTGGTGTGAGCCTCATTGGTAAGAGGGCATTTGTGTCTTTTGTTCTTACCTAGTGTCCTCTGCCATGATGGCTCTATTTAAGAGAGGACAAGATGATGATGATAAACTTGATCCATCTATTCCCAATTCTTAAGCAAACAGGCTCTGCTTCAAAGCATATATCACAAACAAAATAAAATCGGGACATTAGTCTGCTCCCATTTTCTGGCTTCCAGCGGTCAGCAGTACTGTCCACTCCAGTCTCTGCCTTCACCATTTTGTCATGTTCTCTGACTTTGACCTTCCTGCCTCCCTCATCTGAGGACCCAGGTGGCTACACTAGGTCATGGTTAGCTTCCATGATAATTAAGGAAAACCTCCCCATCTTAAATCCATATGCACAGTCCTGTTAGCCGTGGAAGAGGACACGCTCTCAGGCTGTAGGTTAGGGTGTGGACAACACTTGGGGGGGGGGTTCTTCAACCTACCAAGGGAGACAGGTAAATGCCAAGTTGTCCTCTCTTTTTCATTCTCAAGTCCTTGCTCACCACTCCGAATAACTGTTGGACAATATTTGATAGTTTGAAATATTGGTTTGAAAGTGCCCTCAATTAATGATACGTTCAGGAAACCCAGCTGTCCTCCTGGATCAGGAGTGATGAGCTCCTGCAGCATCTGCTCAGGGCCTATCTGGCCACCATGCTTGCAGACCACAACACCACTGTCCTCAACTGCCACTCAAGTACTCAAGCACATTAGTATATACTGCCTGGCAATTTTCTAGGAAGACTTAAAATCCATTGATCAATTGATCATTTTAAAGTTTCTTTTATTTGGTTTGATGATAATTCCCTCAGTACATTACTCACATACGAGCCTATGCTATGCTTTCTGGGAGAAATCTAGGCCAAGACACCCAGATCTGTGATTCTTTCCTCTTCTGTATATTGCTAATTGTTTACATACTTTCTTTCTCAATTTCCTTAAAATGTTTGTCTTTCATTTCTGTTTCAACACGGTGTCTTTGGGAATATAAAAATGATTTTGAAGTTACAAAGAGCAACATGGGTGATGCTGTGATATCACTGCCCTTTCTCCTGACCATGGTGTATATGGACACTTCCATTGTGATAAGAATGGACAGAATCAAACACACACAATGAAGTGCACATGTTCTTATGAAAAACAAACAAAAAAAGGAAATAAAATGTCTAACCTGAGCACATTTTTATGAAACCTCCTTCATTACAAAAATATGCTATTAGATTATATAACTTCAAGGTGCTTTCCTTCTTCATAAACACTAAAGGCAGTAAATGAAGATTCTTTTTCTATTTAATTTCATCCTTTATCGAATATGCAGTTATTTTCATGTGATTCTACGAGTTTCAAATCACAGAGGCCTAACAGGTGGCTTTTTTAAAAAGCCAAATAGACTTTTGTGAATATGAGTTCATAATTTAAGTGAGATGCTCTTACAAATGCATACATTAGTGTTTAATTTGGCTATTAACCCACTAAAGGAATGTGATTTGCCTGGGTTTATAAATTGAGGAGCTAATGTCAAATTAAAGCAAAATGTTTTTTTTTTCTTTTACAGTTTTTCTTTTGACATAGTTTTAAACTCACACACAACTGTAAGTACAATGCAAGGAGATGTTATGTGCTCTGTACCAACTTCCTCCCCTGGTATAATCTTATGGCATAATAATATTATAACCACTATAATGACAGTGACCAAATGCATTATAATTTCAAGGGCATAGTTCCTTCAGAATTGTTCATATGAACCAAGGACAACTTTAAGAACAAGAGAAATAAACAAAATGGACCCAGCACTTTCTCTTCTTCTCATTTGTTTACAATGAAGCCTGTTTTATATTTTTCTGTAAATGCACACCAGCTTCCCACCCAAGTGCATGCCTAATCCACAGAGTCTCCATTTGTCTACCTCACTCTCCAATGCTCTATTTCTCTGTTTTAGTTACCATTGGCCTCTACCTTGACCCTATGCTGTCTGTCTCAATAAATTCAGAACACAAGCATTTACCTTCAGCAAATGTGAACGGTTCCTCCAGAAATATAGCATCCTATAAAAACTAAAGCCAGAGGAAGTAGAAAGGTGAGGTCAGGTACAATTTTCTCATCACAGCCTCTCTCACTTTTTCCTTTTAGATTCAGACACTATGCTGACCTCTGTCTGTTTTTATGGCTAGATTAATTCTGCTATTTCAATGAGTCTGAATTGTCTGAATCATATGGTTGGAATGACCTTAAGAAGTGCTGACCTCTGAAAATATTATGTGGAAAACAGATAGAAAGATGAAAAAAATTAAGACTTACAGACCAAGATGATATCTTAGAGATGGTCTTTTGGCCTTCTAATTTACAAAGAGAAAGGTGAGGGAGGGACAGCCGACGAGATGTGTTAGGCTTGTGTCCCTCTTAAAGTGGCTGTCAAGTCCTCTAAGCTTTGTTGCAGCAAAACAGCCGACTCCAGGCCAATCAAGGAAGTCAGAGGAATCCTAGGCTAACTGAATAATTCAGATTAAAATCTCCAGGTGTTTGACTCTAACCTGTTCCAACTCTCTGCTTTGTGCCTTGCAAAGTCTAGGGATATCTATCTTCCAAAAACTTATCTGTGGGTTTAGATACCACCTTGGAAGGCATTGTCTACTATTGTCTAGGTTCTCTTATGCTCCAAAAGTATACAACTTCAAAATCAAAACCCTATTTGGTGTATTTCTTTGGGACGAGTAGAAAAGGAGAAAAACCAGTATGTCTAAATGGCACTTCCAAAATGGAGAAAGGCAGTTAAGTTACTACAAAAATAGAACTATGCATTCTCCCAATTCCACCACTTCTTACTCCGCTTCCTCTCTTCCAGGGGTACCTTAATCACAGTAGGCTCCTCAAACTACTTTCCATGCACAATAACTATAATAATATTATTCTGTGATTGCTATTGTTGCTTTTTAAAAATATCACACCACTGTCAGTATTGAACAAAACACATTAGTGTTTAAAACTAAACACTTTTAGAGAATTGTAGACCATAAATAAAAAACACAAATGCTTTATTATGTCTCAAGCACCCTGTGAAAGTAAGATTAAAACTGGCTTATAATGAAAAGAATAAACATAATACAAACCAAACAATTGTCACAAATTTGAAATGTTATTAGTTTGAAGATGGCAATTTTAATATTTACTGTGGAGGTGATTAACAGATATTTTCAATTTTTTAAATTTTGTGCTACATTTCCCCCCATAATTCTTACTAGCTAATCAAAAAGTAATAGAAAACACAGTAAGAAAACAATCATAGGTAGTGAAAACTGAATTTTTGTTTTAAATTTTAAAACATCGCTTGGCAGATACAGTCACATTATCAGAGAACATATTCATATAAGCAAAATATGTTATGCTCAAACAAAAACTTTGTCAAATCTCTGAATTTTTCTCTTGAACCTTTAGGAAAGAAGAATAAAAGAGAATATCACAAATTCTTTTGAATTCAAAAGGACCCATATAGGGAATTTACCAAATTAATATTGAAGACCCCACATTGTACAAGGTACAGGAACTTTTAGTCTCTGTGAGATAAAAACCATGACTCATGTGGAAATATGTTGTCTCCTTGAGTTAGTAATATGTATGGTGACATTTATGTGCACAGGAAATAGGAAATCCCACACCTGTATTTATAGGCAGTAGTATTTTTCAGAATGATTATTAATATTTGAATAGATTGATACTACAGATAATGAAATAGTTGTATAAATCCTGAATACTGATCCAAGTAAGTTATTCATCCAAGAGGTTTAGAAAGACAAGAACAGAATAAAATGGTAAAACAAAACTAATGTTTTAGGGTTTTTTTTTCCTTTAATAATGGCCAAGCCAGGCAATCCTATGAGGGAATATATTTTCAATCACTTGTGCACCTAAATATAACTTTACAATAAAATTGGATGCCAGAGAGCAATATAAAAAAATAGAGTATTGATGTGGTGTTTAGGTTCTCATGCAGAAAGTTATTTTGCTATGACAATGACTTCATGTAAATATAAAATCCTGACATAAAAAAATTGCTACCAAGGTAGTAATAACTATTTTTTTAAATAGAATAACCTGACAAAAACATTCTTATAAGAAAGAATAATATAGTATTATTTAATTCTCTTTCTCCTCCTCAGCACTGGGCCTCCTGTTAGGCAAGTGCTTTACCACTGAGCTAGATCCCCAGTCTTATAATGATTCTCATGCTTGCTACTCTATGCAACATATTTAAATATTTACAAGGAGGATCCAACATGGCGGAGAGTGGGGAGGCAGCGCTTTCAGTACCTCCGCAACAACGGGGTCAGAGAGACGCATGGATACGCTTAGATTCGACCTGCTGAGAAACTCCTAGCAAAATTCCACTAAAGAGAGACTATCCAGGAATTGGTAGGATCTTTGGAGGTGACAGTTTGCCCTAGACGAGTGAATCTCCGCCACGCAGGGCAGAGGTCCAGACCCGCCAGCCGCTGCCCGCGCGACTCGGCGACTGTCGGCTGCCGGCACGCAGCCCCCGCGTCTGGGCGGATAGCCTCCAAGGCGCAGCGCAGCAGGAGCGGTGCAGGGACTCTAGGAAGAGGTCTCTCTCCAAGCCTTCATGAAATAGCAAACCAGGAGCTGAAACCAACCAGAGACAGACCAGTCCCACCCCTCCCTTCGGACACTCCGGCAAGGAGCCTGGGGCCCGCCATAGCAGA
>NW_026000068.1:9635603-9652114 GCF_001458135.2 Marmota marmota marmota
GAGGGGAGGGGAGGGGAAGGGGGATAGTAGAGGATAGGAAAGGTAGCAGAACACGACAGTCACTAGTATGGCAATATGTAAATCAATGGATGTGTAATTGATGTGATTCTGCAATCTGTATATGGGCTAAAAATGGGAGTTCATAACCCACTTGAAGCAAAGTGTGAAAAATGATATATCAAGAACTATGTAATGTTTTGAACAACCAACAGTAAAAAATAAAAAATAAAAAATAAAAAGAAAAAAAAAGGTGTTATGTCCAACTACAACTAAAAAATAAATATTTTTTTTAAAAAATGAAAAAAAAAATAAATAAATATTTACAAGATTGATCTTAGCTACATTTGTCTGGTCTCTAAGACGAGTGAATGATTTATTCTCCTGTTAGAATTTCTGTAGTGTGTCTATTGTTGAGTAATAAATCACCCAAAGCTTAGTGACTTCATAAAATACAAAGTTATTATTTCCCTCATCTGTATGTTGGTTTCATGGTTTTACTGATTAGGTGGGTCTTGCCTGAGCTGGACTCACTATCTCTTATTTATCTGAGGTTAGATTTTTGATCTAATAGGAAGTAGTTGTTTTAAGAAGACTGAGTTCCACTCAGCTTCACCTGGCAGACCCCAGAAGCTCTCATGGGCTTGCTTCCCCAAGAGAGAGCAGAAGTCAGCCTTCCAAAGGGCTGAGGCACATTACACTGCCCGTCAACATTTAAAGGGAAGAATTGAAAAGACAATTTGCAAGGAATTACAGACAGGGAGCAAATAGTAGCCATTGATATTGGAGAACGCTTAAACTTAATATTTTTGTTTTTATTCATTGCCATTGGCAGTTGCAAATTTAATCATGTCTTAAATACTTTATGTTACTGGTTTTCAAATGTTGACATCCCATTTATTTTTTAACAAATATAAATCAATACACTTTACAGACATAAAGATGAAGTGCTATTTACACTACTTTTAATAACTTCATTTTATCAAGGAGACAATAAAGATACAAGAAAGAGATACATCAGGGTCTTCTAAATGCTTTGTACAATTCACTGTAGGAATTATGGGGGAAGGAGCACCCAGGCCTTTCTGTGCTGTTTAGGGAAAGTTTGTAGAGACGGAAAGCTCGATTTCCTACTGAAGAAATGAGTAGGAGTCCATCCATGTAGAAGGGGAAAGGCAGGAACTACCAAGGTGGAGGAGACACGGAACATCACCAGGTCCATCTGGACCAGTCCTAAGTGAGTGCAGTTAGGAGGTGGGTTGAGCATGAGTTGGAAAAGTTGGTAGGGGCGTTGGGAAGAGCTCTGTAAATCTTAGCCAGGAATATGGACTTATGGGGAGTAGCAACATCAGTGAATGCAGACCTTCAAACTCTGAATGTCTTGTGGGTTCAGATTCTTGGTAACATGAGTAAAGCACATCTTTTTCCTATTTTACTGGGCTTTTTCTCATAACCTGGCTTTGGACTGTAACCGAGTAACTGGGCTGTTTTCTTCCCTTTCTGTCTCCTAACTTTCCTTTCCCTCCCCTTTTGTCTCCCTTTTGTTAAGCATCCCTAATCCAAAAGTCTGAAATCCCCAAATGCTCCAAAACCCAAACTTTATGAGTGCCCACTGATGCGACCAATGGAAAATTATCATCTGAACTCATGGGGCAGGTCACTGTCAAAACAGAGGCACCCAAAAAATATTGCACACAATTTCCTTCAGGCTATGCCTATAAAGTTTATTTGACACACAAATGAATTTTGTGCTTACACTTGGGTGCCATCCCCAAGATAACTCATTATATGTATGTAAATGTTACAAAATCCACAAAAATCTAAAATTTGAATTAATCCTGCTATGAAACATGTTGAATAAGAGATACTCAATGTGTACAAGTTTTGCAAATACCTGTGGCTTCTCTCTTCTGACTGCCAAAGGAATCCCAGCAGCAAGATAGATCAGATCAACCCTCTCTGGACTGGTCTTCCTTGCTTCCACCTGGAATATCTGCTGCTGCCCAGAAGGCAGTCAGCACAATTTAGATTTGGGGTTTAGAAGTGAAGCAAAAACCATTGGTAGGTCTATAAATGTACTCTACGTTCTATAGCACAGCTTCCCCCAGAGCCTAACACTGGATCTCAGTTCTGTTTCCATTAATAGAAAGTGTCAGTTGCTTCTGATTTTAAATTCCTCCTGTGTAGATAGATTTTATAAACTTACAGTGGAATGGTGCCAGAATCAAGGCAGATCAGAATACCCCAAAATGTTGGAGCATTAGATCTGATATATCCCTCAATGCTATCATTGCTCTAAACACATATCTTAGCAGCATTTGGAAGCTGGAAAAGATAATATCCCTAGATTTTCAGCTTTCTGATACCAGGTGTGGGGTCTTCATTCATTGTAATCATTATTATTTTATCTGTAGTTATCATCTGGCTGATGGTGCTCAATAAATGACTGCCAACTGAATCCAGTTCAAACTTTATATCAGAAAGAAAAAAAGTTGGTCCATGTCAATGTCACAATTTTATTATTATAGAGTCACTTTTTGAGGTGTAATTGCTATAAAATTTTCCTGGATATTTTTCTTTTGTCACTTTATAACTCTTTCCTCTATCATCACAAATAATTTGATGTTGTTCTAATCCTGGTCAATCATGTCATTTACATGTTGCTTTTTCTTTATTTCTTTTTTTTAAAGTTTCTGTTAATCCTTTGAAGAGTAAGAAATAACAAAACTAAATAATAAAAAGTAATACAGTTATCCACATCTATTTTTGTAATTAGAATGTTTACAACACAGAACAAAATACAGCTCCCTATTTAAATGTAAAATATGTTTGCTCAATTAAATAAGGTTGATGGGCCAGTAATTTTATTTCTACCTTAAATTTACAATTGCAGCCAAGAGGCTTCCAATTGCTTCTATACTTGTACACAGTTTGTAGACAATCTGTAGCTAATCAATGTTCCACTCATTTTTCTTTTCATGCTCCTTCTTCTCCTCCTTCCTCCTCCTCTTATTGAAGTACCATGTAACATATGGTGTACCATAGAAAGACTGGAATTTTGACACAAAGAACCTAATGCATATCCTATGAAGTGTGATTCTTTCTGATTTTTATGAAATTCTAGGCTAGATCATGCTAGGTGCTGAACTTGAGTGCTCATTCTGATGTAAATCCAGAGAGGATGCTATGACAAGCTAGAACCATCGGGTAACAGAAAAGACAACTCATCAACAAAACTGTGTTTGGAGAGAAGTAGGAGAATGCATTGGTAGCACGATGTCAGAAAGCAAGAGAAGAGATGGTTTCAGTTTCTAATTTTCAAATTCCAGAAACTTTAGCCTTGGGTCTATTGGTCTTGAGTTTTTCTAAGTTCCACAAATATTCATAAATTCATCTATGTGTTCTAACAAAAATAAATTCCTGTACATAGAGCAGCATGAATGTCATTATGTTCTCTAAATTACATAAAAAGGAACACATCACAGCTTTGAAGTTTCTGAGTTAAGGCCATATTAGAAACTCTTTTTCTGGATATTTTCCATATGTTCCTCTATTCTTTTATAGCTAGGGTTAATATTACTGATGGTGACTTTATCCAACTCCTCTTTTTTTTCCCAGCTTTTAATATGACCTTTGGTTACAAAGGGCATTTGCTCCATTAGACTCTGGAATATTGATAAGAAGCACTGTTGAGCTGGTAAAGTGCCAGGCATCACTGTGCCAGTGTTGAAAGTAGCCTTCCTGCTCAATTTTCCATTCTGCAGATGTGCTCTGGAGATAAAGGTCAAGAATGATACCTCAGGGACTTTTGATTGCATTACCCTGATTTCTCTGTTATGAATCACTTCTTAATACTATAGAAGTAAAGACTCCAAAATAAATTTACTCATTGCCTCTTATAATATTTCCTCCACTTCTTTGCCTGTCTTATAAAATAGCTGATATTGGTTGATTCTGTAAAAGAGATTTTCAGTTCTGTTTTAGAAGAAAGAGGAAGAAACAATAGAAGACAAATAAGTTTCATAATTCTCTCTCTTCTATTCCTTGCCAATGACTAATTTTAGAAAATGGATCATACCTGCCTTAAAAGGTCAAATCATAGCTCTTATATAATTTAATCTGTTAATAAATCTAAATACTTGTTAACTTATAAAGGGTTATATTAAATTGTAACATTTCTCCATTTCTGCAGAATATTACCTCTTTGTTAATATAATTTACTATAGGAGCTATGTAAACCTAACCTGAAAATAGCTGAGTAATGCCTGTGTATATTTCTGTGTGTAATATCAAATTGTTATTTTAAGTACTAGCATTGTTTAGTATGTCTTTAAAGAAAAAGTAACACAGACAACCTTGGCTAAGATATAATTAATTCTTGCATTTTTCATCAACCCAAAAATGTATTCACTACATTTCTTTTGCTTGACTATCTCATCACATGTTTGACACCTCTTGTAAAATCAGCATCTTTGGTTGGCTTTTATTAGAAAAATAATCTATTCCTAATTTTTATCTGAGTTTCCTTTATGTTTAAATATTTTTCCCCAGTATCCCATGTCTTCTTCTAAATATAGTCATATTATTCCTCTTTGATATCTCCCTAGGCATATAATTTCCACAAGTTTTACTCTTCTTTCTTCAAATCTGCTAAATACTTAATTTCACCATCATCTCTTGTAGTCTTGTGGGGTTTGTGTCTTCCTTCTTTCTCTTTCCCTTTGTCATTTTTACTCCTATTCCTTTACCATAATCTATTTTGGTAGAAGGCTTCCTGCAGACACTTGCTGCCGATTGACTAAGGAGTAAGTATCTAGCCCAGGTCAGACCAGGAGTCTGCAAACAGGAATTTGAAATGAACATCAATAAGCAAGACGGTAGAAAACAGCATCCAGGGGGAACTCCCGCAGTGTTTTGATTATTTGGATTATTAGGAGGCCTCTCTTCATTTATGATTCAATTTTGATTGATTTTTATTTAATCCTACTCAATCTCAGCTTCCCCCATTGCTGAGATGCTTGAGAGTTCTGACATCACCGAGTGTGGTGGTGTTAAGCTTAGGGATATATATCTTGTACGGATGCCTTCCTGTTCCTGTATTCCCCTAAGGATGTATTTGTAGGAAGGGAAAATGAAAAACAATGAACTCTGCTCCTGGGTGTGAATGGGATGTTCTCTTGTTGTTTTGTTCAGAACCCTTGTTACTTTACAAAACATTTCTGAAGTCAGGACTTGGAGATGAAAGGGAGGAAGTCTAACTCAGAGCTCTCCCTGCCCTCCACTGAACCACGGAGCCTGGGCCATAGAGGAAGAAAAGGGGAAAAGAGGCCAACATACATTGTGTTGACTGCTACATTTTCAAAGAAGGGTACCCCTGTTCTCCTCCTGCTCCTGCCTTCAGAATGTTGGTAAAAATAAAACCAGTTTCCCTTTTTTTAAATCCAGTGTGTTAGATGGTAAGAGAGTGAGTCTCTAAGTTAAATAATTAACATGCCGGAGGATGGAGGACATACATTCTTTAAAATAATGAATATGTTGATGAAGGAAAATGAAAATCAGGAATCTTCAAATCCCAAAATACAATGAAAGTAGAATGGTTAGGAGGTTAGCAAAGCCCAGCCCTCAGAGGGCTTCTGTCACACTGACACCATTTGTCACAGGTGATAATCTTCAGGATTTCGTTAATATGGTCAGGGAGATATGATGAATAAATGTTAGACTCTGTCACCCAGCAGACAAAAATTAAACTTCCTCTATCAAATTTACAGGCAAATGAAGGGTCTAATATCTCACTTGAGAACTCACCACTTCCACCTGGCTGTCAGGTAGGCCGTAGTACAAATCTAGTAGGCACCCAAGACCCTATTGTGGAGTGGAAGTAGCCTCGGTGAATAATGCTCCCAGGCACTGGCAGAAGTTAAAACAAACACTGACAGAATCCAGTTTCAACTTTGGCCTCAATATATTCTCACTTATGTAAGTCAATGAAAATAATCAGCTCCAATTCTATATTTAAAACAAAAATAACCTCAGAACAGAGAGACAATAATGGTGAGAATCAACTGAAACATCCCAGCAGCCGACCTGTAAGAATTCCATTTTATGACAGTGTCAGGATAATGCAAATATATTCATATATTTGATAAAATGTGAGATAAACTAAGAAACATATGAAGGAAAAGCAGGATTATTGAAAAATAAACAAAAAGATAAGAAGAAAAGAGCTCTAGAAATAAATTGAAAATTAATTTAGTATTAACTTGAATTTCATCTTAGGTTTAAAATACATCCTGATTCAAGTACCCAGTTTACTTAGAAAGATAGTCTGATAAATTTAATGTGAAGCTGATGAAATTATATCAAATGAATCTGAAGGCACAAAGAAGGAAAATGTTGACATTACTGTTAGAATCTGGATAATGTTGGATAATGCTTGGATACACACAGAAAAGTTTCAGAATCATCTAGATAATAAAAAAAGGAGTTGGCTTTTATATGAGTAATAGAAATTATTCCAATCTTGGCATATTTCAGAAAATCTGCAGGGCTGCAAGCCCAATCAAAAAGTATGAAAGGCCATGGGAGAGTTTGGAGAGGTGGCTCTCTGTGGATAAAGGTGGAGGTCATGTGCATCTGTGCTAAAGTAGAGAAAACAAATGTTCACTGAGATTCTGTTTCTGACCCATTTCCTTTCAGAAAAGTAAGCAAGTAAGGGCATTTTCA
The DNA here is from genome assembly GCF_001458135.2 of Marmota marmota marmota. Lineage (NCBI taxonomy): Eukaryota > Metazoa > Chordata > Mammalia > Rodentia > Sciuridae > Marmota > Marmota marmota. Next base: position 9,642,324 of record NW_026000068.1, read on the forward strand.
GAAAAGAATGACGTTTACCAGCAATTATTCTCCTCAGAAATAAAAAAAATGGGTAATCTCCAGTAAAAGGAGGATCACTAAAGAAAGATATTTGTAAAATAACTAAGAATAACATTTAATACATTGCACAAAAACAAGGACAAACATGACAGATAAAGTCATAACTCCATAGAAGTTAAACTTTAAAAAATCATGTATGGTAAAATAGGTAGTGTAAGTTCTGAACAGAGAGGACACATAACACCCCAAAAATACAGGAGAAAGGAGTAATATTTGGAAAACAAATCAGCCCAGCTCTCAGGGAGCACAGACATTGGGACTGAGGAGGAGGGCAAGGAGGACTGTTAGTAGCTGTTCTTACTGAAATGACAGGTATCAACAAGCCCCTAGAGAAATGTCAGGTACCTCAGCTGGTGCTCTGAAATTAGAATGTAGGCTAATTAACACCTTAGAACTCAGCTGTTACTCTTGCTGCCAATTCATGAAAACAAAAATAGCTTATCCTACCATTTTCTAAAATTAATTGGGAAGGAGTAGAGTTCACCTGGAAAATAGAATTTTTTTTTTTTTGTGGGAAGGGTTAATAGTCAAAACAGGTGGATTTTGTGTGAAGTTTTTTTCTGAACCAAACTTTTTAAAAGCTTCTGTTTTTCATGTTTCCCTTCTTATGAAATGTGGATTCTAAAGTTTTTTAGTTGGAAAGTGTTTGATGCTATAATGATGTATAATATCGGTGGTATTCTGTTAGAGAACAGAATAGGAAATGTAAAATAAAAGTTATTGGATTTTATTCTATTATACAAGTCAAATATCCTCTAAATAACATGGACTCCTTCCAGTATGTTTCAGTATTATTTTCCTTAAAGTAAAAAAAATACTGTGTAAATACTGCCCTCAGAATTTGTTCTTATCTTAGGTGTTACTATTTATAAATCTGGTTTCTGTGTTAACAAAATCTTGCTGGAGCCAGAAACAATAGGAAAGAGTTATTTTTCTGAAGTATTTAAAATTTAAATATAATTCTGCTCTCTTAGAAACCTTTCTCATTTTAGTTTGATGAACACATGATGATAAGTTCAGTGAAATGAGCTTAGAAAACTGCCCTTTCATATTTATTTGTTTTTGTAGACAGGTGACAAAATTGATTAGATAATGAAAAAGCTACTTTATAATTTAGGGATTTAATCAAAGTAATTAGAGCTCTAAGTGATTTAGTTTTGATTTGATTAATTTGATGCATTTTAGTATTTTTATTTAGAGAAATCAAAAGATTTAAGGGAAACTGCAACAAGTAACATGAAAAATATAATAAAAGTTAGGCACAGATTTTAAAGAGGTGAAATATTAAAATACACCTGGGTATTAAGCTAGAAGTATTTTTTTATCTCTTAGCAAGAATATCACTTTAAAATTTCCAAATTTTCTGAGGTAAAGTTGATAAATATATGTCTGTGGTGTACAACATGAAGTTTTGATGTTCAAGTGCACTGTGCAATAACTGTGACAGTCAAGCTGGTCAACATATCCATCACTTCCACAACTATGCTTTTTTGTGGTGAAAATAGTGAAGACCTGTCAGTAAATTTCAAGTATAGAATAGATTATTTTCATCTGCAATCTCTATACTACACAGCCCATCTACAGAATGTACTCTATTCTACGACTCTATCTTTCTACCCTTTGAATGTTGTCACTCTGATCCTTTTCCTACCCCCTTAGCCATGGAAACCACCACTTCACTCTCGGTTTCCATGGGTTTGACTTTTCTAGATTCCACATACAGATGAGGTAATTTAATCTTTTCCTTTCTGGACCAGACTTATTTCCCTTAAAATGTAATATTTTAAGTTCTATTGTTCCATACTGGCACAAATTCTGTTCTCTAGTTCCATACTGGCACAAATAACAGGATTTTTGCATTTTACAGCTGAATAATATTCTATTATATTCTATTGTGTGTGTACATTTGTGTGTGTACGTGTGTGTGTGTGTGTGCGTGTGTGACATTTTCTTTTATCCATTTGTTGGTTTATTCCACATTTGACTATCACCAGTAATGTCACAAGGAATATGAGAATTCAAATATTTCATAATATAATGATTTCAGTTTCTTTATATATTTGCCAAGTTGTGGAATTGCCAAGTGATATGATAGTTCTACTTTTAAATTTGAGGTTCCTCCTTCCTAATTTCCATGATGACTATAGTAACTTACATCCCCCAACAGCACGGAAGGGTTCCATTTACTCCACAGCCTCTGCAACACTTATATCTTGTGTCATTTTGATCATATTTATTGTAGCAGGTATGAGGTGATACCTCATTATGACTTGAGTTTAATTTCCCTTACATTGAAGGATGTTGGGTATTTTTTTCATATACCCATTGGTTATTTGCATGTCTTGTTTGGATAAATGTTTATTTATTTAGATCTTTTATCAAACTTTGAAGGCAGTTCTAAGAGGAAAGTTCATTGCATTGAACTCATTCATTAAAGAATAAAAAGTCACCAAATAAATAACCTAAAGTTTAAATCATGTCTTCCTTGCTATTGAATTTCTGAGTCTTATACATTAAAAATATTAACCCTTTATCGGATAAGTGGTTTGCAAATATTTTCTACCAATTCTCACATTGTCTATTACTTTCCTGATGATTTCATTTCCTATTCAGTGTCTTTTCACTAAGGAATCCCATTGGTTTGTTTCCTATGCTATTGCAATTTTATTTTTTTAAAAAAGCCATTTTAAAATATCAAGAAGATATTTCCCTATGTTGTTTTCTAGTATTTTAATATTTTCAGGTCTTTTCAGTCTTTTTCCATTTCAAATTGAGTTTCTTCTTTCTGCTCAAGATTGCTTTGTGTATTTAGGAATTTTGAGGTTGCATATGAATTTTAGGATTTTAAAAAATATTTTAGCCAAAATAGCATTGAGATTTTTATAGGGATTACATTGAATTCGTACATTGATTTGGAAAAATGAACAATTTACTAATTCCAGTTCTTCCAATGCATGAACATGAACCATCTCTCCATTTATTTGTGTACTCATCAATTTCTTTCATCAATATTTTATAGATTTTAATTTTGATCTTTATGGTGAAATTTATTTCTAAGTATTTTTTATGCAATTGATAATGGAATCTCTTAATTTATTTTTCAAATAGTTATTTGTTATATAGAAATATTCTTGATTTTTGTATGTTGGGTTAGTATCCTGTCGGTTTGTTAGTTCCAGAAGCTTTTGAGTTTGTGTGTGTGTGTGTGTGTGTGTGTGTTTTCATATCATCATATGTATGTATAAGAATAATATATATACACATATAATTATAATATTTGCAACAAGAGACATTGTATTTCTTTTTTCTGATTTGGATGCCTTTTGTTTTTTTTCTTAGTGCCATTGTTCTGGAAAGGACTTTCACTATATTGAATAGAAATGGTGAATATGGGCATCCTTGTCTTCCTGACCTAGAAGAAATTCTGCCAGATTTTGTCATTGAGTTTATTGTTAGCAGTAGACTTTTTATATATGACTATTATTTGAGGTATATTCCTTTTCTATGCTTAAGTTACTATTCCTCTTCTCGGTCTATACCCAAAAGACCTAAAAACAGCATACTACGGGGACACAGCTACATCAATGTTCATAGCAGCGCAATTCACAATAGCTAGACTGTGGAACCAATCTAGATGCCCTTCAATAGATGAATGGATAAAAAAAAATGTGGCATATATACACAATGGACTATTACTCAGCACTAAAAATAACAAAATCATGGCATTTGCAGGGAAATGGATGGCATTAGAGCAGATTATGCTAAATGAAGTTAGTCAATCCCTAAAAAACAAATGCCGAATGTCTGATATAAGGGAGGTGACTCAAAACAAGAGTAGGGAGGAAGAGCATGAGAAGAATATTACCACTAAACAGGAAAGAGAGGTGGAAGGGAATGGGAGGGAGAAGGGGAATTGCAGTGAAGATGGAAGGAGACCCTCATGGTTACGCAAAATACATATACAATAGTGTGAGGGGGAAGGGATAAAAAAGAGAGAGAGAGATAAGTGTTACAGTAGATGGGAGAGAAGGGGAGGGGAGGGGGGTATAGGGAGGGCAGTAGAATACAACTGATGCTAGGATTGCTGTATGTATACACATGGATGCATAATCAATGTGATCCTGCAATCTGTACACGTGGAAAAATGAGAATTCATACCCTGTTTGAATCAAATGTATGATATGTCCAGATCATTGTATTGTCTTGAGCAACTAATAAAAATAAAAAAAGTTACTGAGAACTTCTGTCATGAAAGGATGTTGAATTTTGTCACATGCTTTTTCTACATCTACCAAGATGATGATTTGTTTTTAATATTTATTTTATTAATTTATTATATCACACATTGATTTTTATATGATGATTCATATCTACTATTCTACTGAATAGAATTTATAGCCTTTTGTTGAAGTTTTCTTTTGTTATGTTCATCAGGAATTTTTGTTTCTTAAAATGCTTTTGATTGGCTTTGGTAGAAGATATTTCTGGGCTTGTAGAGTGAGTTTGGGAGTGTTCCATAATCTATCATTTTTTGGAAGAAATTAAGTTGGACTGGTGTTAATTTTTCCTTAAATAGTGAATAGAACTCACCAGAGAAGGTATCTGGTCCTGGACTTTTCTTCATTCTGAGAAGGTTTTTTTGACTACTAATTATCTTGGTCCACTTTGTGCTGCCATAATAGTACACCAGAATCTGAGTAATTTATAAGAAATAAAATTGCACTGACCTGGGAAGCCTAAGACAAAGGGGGAAGCATCTGATGCGGGCCTTATTTCATCATCCCATGGCAGAAGACTGAAGGGCAAGAGAGGGCAAGAAAGTGTAGGAGCGAAAGTGAACCAAATCCTCATAGGTAACCCAGTCTTGTGATAGTGAACTCATTCTAGTGATGGTGATATTTAACATAGACGTCCTTATTGGCTCTGTCTTCCAACACTACCATAATGGGTGTAACAATTCCAACCAATAAATGTGCGAGGGAGATGTTCAGGATAGCCATGATTCAATCTCCTTACTCATTATTTGTTTGTTCATGTTACCTGGTTCATAGGTTATATATTTCTAGGAACTTGTCAATACCCCTAAGTTATACACTTTTCTAATCTTTGAAGTATACTGAGTAATATAATAAATAAATAAATACAGAATTTATTTATAAGAAATAAATTCTGAAGGTTGCATTTGTGGGTTGATATTCTGTATATTAAACAAATTTCTTCTGTAACACTGAATTTAATTTTTAAGTCTGACAGTTTTGTGATTGTTCTCATAAACACTAATTGCTTTCAGTCATGTTCAGAATGAAACTTTTTCCTCCATATTTGCTCATATTAAAGTATATTTGATAAATTTTAGAGTAATTAAGAAACATCTTGTCATATATTTTTTGCTTCAAATTGATCTCCATTTCTTTTAAGCCACTGAATTTCTGTATTGCATCCATTATGCATTCATTGATTTTGATGATCAAATGGACAATAATAGATTCCTTTGAAAAAAACTCCTGATTTCACAACTAATTGGTGCCTCAAAGAAGCATTGGGTTATGTTAATAAGTAAGTGACATTTATTTACTGATGGTATTCAGACAACTCTTTTTAAACCATGGTCTTTAGTAAGAAAATTGGCCAAATTATGCTATGTACATATATGAATATACCTTAGTGAATTTCAACATTTTGTATATCTATAAAGTACCAACTGAGAAACAATAAATAAATAGAGGAAGACAGAACAGTGGAGCAAGAGAAACAGGAGAAGGAAGGTGGGGAGAGAAAGTGAAAGCACTGGAGATTGAAATGAAGCAAAATATATCCCATGCATGGATAAGTATGTCAAAATTAGCCTCACCATTGTGTATAAGTATAAAGCACTAAAAAATGCATTTGAAAGCAAAACTTCCCACTTTCTTACAGATAATGTAACAAATTTTATCTTCAGTATATAAAATTTAGTATTTTTTAAAGATAGGAACCGAATATTTTTTCTACCTCAAAATAATTTTTTATCTGACTTCCACTGACATATATTTTCTTATCAGGTAAATATGGTTCTATTATTTTGTTTATTACAATTCTGTATAAATGTAGCTTACCATTGAGAATCTGAAAGTGTGCTCATGGTTTTCTCCACTGAGCATGAATCACAGCTGTAGGATGCTGTGGAATATTGAGAAGGCAGAGGAAGATGACTGTGAGTGTATGTTGAACAAGACAGAAGCAATGCTACTCCACGAACATGCCTTTCTCATGTCTGACATTAAAGATGCTTTTTTTTTATTAGTGTTTATTCTTTCAGATTCTTAAACAAATACATAATGTCAATAATTATTTTCAACTTAAAATTGTTAAAAATTATATAATAACAGCATATATTTTGTATTATAATATATATTACCTGCATAAAATAACATATTATAATCATGATATATTATTGTGTGTGCATTTGTTTATTCATATTTAAATAGAACATTCATATTATAACCATGCATTTATGTTTATTCATATATCTATTATATCTATTTTCATATTAAAATTAAATGATTGAATATATTACTATCATTCTTTTTACAGTAGATATAGTTTTTCCCCAGGCAAATCTTATTGAAATTTTCTTCCTAGTGTGGCAATGTTGAGAAGAGGTGAAAAACTTAAGAGATCATTAGGTCATGCAGACTGCACCCTTGAATAGATTATATTTTTGGAGAGACTGGATTAGTTCCCCAGGGCATGAGTTGTGTCTCATGGGACTGGATTAGACTGCAAGGATAGGATCTTATAAAGCAAGTTTTCTCCAGTGTTTTGCCTTCTGCACAAAATTGTTCATTACTCTCTCATGTGCTTCTACCAGGCAATGCCATCTGTTGAGGCCCTCACCAGAAACTGAGCAGATACTGCCTCCCGCACTCCTAGAACTGTGAACTAAATAAGCTTTTCTCTTTATAAATCATCCAGCCTCAGGTATTTTGTATAACAGCACAAAATGCACTAAGACAGATGGAATCTAATCTCAAATTAGGCCCTATTTTCCTAAAATGTCTTCCTTGAAATCGTAAGTATGGACTCAAATTTCATACGAATTCCATTCCAGCCCCTCTTACTGATATTCCCCACAGTTCCTTAGGAGTGTGTCCATGCAGGCTGCACACAAATAAATGAAACCTACTGTATACATTTCTTTAATTTTTTTTGATGGGCAGTAACATTATTCAATTAACTGCAGTCAGATGATGAACTGCTAAGGCTGGAGAATAAAATTTATTTCTTTGTAAACTCCAGCAGGCTCTCAGGAACCTGACTGTAAAGTCTCTATCTATAATGTGGGAGGAACAAAGTCAATTCATTGTATGATCTGAGTATCAAATGAGAATATCACTGGTAAGGATTATAAAATACTCGGCAAATTTTAGTTGCTAATTTTGTCTTACTCTATTATCCTGTTCTTTAGGGAAAATGCCATTCAACTCACCCCATAACCCACTGAGTTCTGGCCATTTATGCTGGCTTCACTGATATTAAATATTACCTTTGGTACAGCTGTTAGGGTTGACTATAATTGCTTGATTTGAGTCATCAATACTATATTAATTAATTAAAAGGCAATGCTCAAAAATCAATTGCTAAATTTTCTCCATAGACATCATCCATATTTTGGTGATTGATTTTTTTTGGTTAATCCCATCCTCCTTGATATTTAAATGGTCTATGAAGCAGAAAATAATATGAAAGTTCTCCAATAATAATAGTGTCACATTTCCTACATATTATTTTATTTTGGACTAAATAAAATACTCAAAAATAGATTTATATAGTTACGGTCATAAGCAAAAGCAAGATTCCATTTCAGATTTAATAAAGAAAATCTCCAGGGCAGGGGTGGTGGTGGTAGGACTCACTCAATAACCTACATATTTTATGTTATTTTAAATTTGTTATTATTCTATAGTACTTGGGATTGAACTTGGTGTGGTTTACAAACACTGAGTTACATCCCAGCCCTTTGTATTTTTCATGTTTTCCTGGTACATGATGGTCGTAGGTAATTGTGGGATCCATATGCCACCTGAATCATGCAGATGACCTGATTCCATCAACCACATTCCCAGCCTCTCCCCTTCTCCTCTCCTCCTGCCTCCTGCATCCTCTTGCTCTACTCATCTGAACTCCCTTCAAATATTATTATTCTAGTTTCAATTAGTGCATTGTAATTATATATGTAATTCTAATTTGTTGCGGGATGTTCACACGTGGATATGGTACATCATGGGACATTTCATTCCCCAGCACTTCCTCATTCTCTCCTCTTACTTCCTCTCCTTTTCCCTCTACTCTTTTGATCTTCCTTCTATTTTCATGAGATCTTTTCTTAAAAATTCCTTTACTTTTTGCACTTTAGCTTTCACATGTGAGAGAAATCATTCAACCTTTAATTTTCTGTCAGACCCAAAGAGCTAAAATCCATGTTTTTTTTTTCTTAATGTTGAGACAGGATCTCACTATGGTGCTGAGGGTCTGGGTAAATTTCTGAGGCTGGCCTGGAATTTGAGACTCTCCTGATAGTGTCTGGTGTTACAAGCATGCATCAATGTAACTGGCAATAATATGTTTATTATAAAAGTGCCCCAGATACTTAGGTATATCAAACAGGTGGATCCTAGAGAAGTTGTCTGTAGAGAGTTTTCATTAAATAAATTTTAAAAAATTGATTCACCTGCAGTATATAACTTTACCTTTCTAATCACAGGAGGAAAGAAATATAAATAATATCAAAACATTAATTAATGACTTAAACTTCAAAAAGCTTTTCCAAACAAACTCAGATTATTTCAAGAGGAAAATGTCACAAGGAAAATAAAAAGTATTTTTTACTTAAAAAATGATATAAATACTTCGTCTGTTGTGGTTTATAACAATTACAAAAATGTGGTCTGAATTCTCCAATACTGTTTGTAACTATAAACTTGCCTCCTTCTAGTCCCCTCAACAAAGTGTTGCAATGCATCTTTCAATTGTAATTTTTAAAATCTGTGTAGGGTGGATTAAAAAGTCCTCTGATTTTCAATATTCCATCAACTCTTTACTGAGGTATGAAGAGGCTTGTCGTGTTTCTGCTGTTTCTTGGTTGCCTGCCAATAATGAGACAAAGGCTGGGAGAAATGAGGACATATTCAGGATAATCAACCCAGCTCAAGTCACCCTTGACCGTCAATCATTGCCCAGCTGACTGGCCACCTGACTGGCCACCTGACTGCCGGTGCGCAAACAAGCTCGCAAGAGATGGGCAGACTTAGCCAATTAGCAAAACTGTCTCAAAGAACCACAGACCCATGAGCCATAATAATGCTTATTGTTCTATGCTGCTGAGTTTCCAGGTTGTCTACTACCTTGCAACAGTCAATTCATACATCTATTTTAAAATTTAGTAGTATTTTCATACATAACCATAATAGCTTACTGAAACAATTGATATTAAAATTTGTAAGTTGTGCTCGCTTCGGCAGCACATATACTCAAATTGGAATGATACAGAGAAGATTAGCATGGCCCCTGCGCAAGGATGACACGCAAATTCGTGAAGCGTTCCATATTTTTCATCCTCATATCGAATAAAATCGACTTCAAGACTAAGTTAATCAAAAGGGATAAGGAAGGACATTATATATTGTTAAAAGGAACCATACACCAACAAGACATAACAATTATCAATATTTATGCACCAAATAATGGTGCTG
>NW_026000068.1:9655375-9749040 GCF_001458135.2 Marmota marmota marmota
TACCCTGTTCATGGATAGGCAGAACTAACATCATCAAAGTAGAGATATTACCCAAAGTTCGATACAGGTTTAATGCGATGCCAGTCAAAATCCCAATGACATTTCTTGTATAAATAGATAAAGCAATCATGAAATTCATATGGAAAAACAAAAGACCCAGAATAGCAAAAGCAATTCTAAGCAGGAAGTGTGAATCTGGAGGTATAGCGATACCAGAGTTCAAACTGTACTACAAAGCAATAGTAACAAAAACAGTGTGGTACTGGTAACAAAACAGGCAGGTGGACCAATGGTACAGAATAGAGGACACAGAAACCAATCCACAAAATTACAACTTTCTTATATTTGATAAAGGGGCTAAAAGCATGCAATGGAGGAAGGGTAGCATCTTCAACAAATGGTGCTGGGAAAATTGGAAATCCATATGCAACAAAATGAAACTGAATCCCTTTCTCTCACCATGCACAAAAGTTAACTCAAAATGGATCAAGGAGCTAGATATCAAATCAGAGAACTGCGTCTGATAGAAGAAAAAGTTGGCTACGATCTACATACTATGGGGTCGGGCTCCAAATTCCTTAATAGGACGCCCATAGCCCAAGAGTTAATAGCAAGAATAAACAAATGGGACTTACTTAAACTAAAAAGTTTTTTCTCAGCAAGAGAAACAATAAGAGAGGTAAATAGGGAGCCTACATCCTAGGCAACAAATTTTTTACTCCTCACACTTCAGATAGAGCCCTAATATCCAGAGTATACAAAGAACTCAAAAAATTAAACAATAAGATAACAAATAACCCAATCAACAAATGGGTGAAGGACCTGAACAGACACTTCTCAGAGGAGGACATACAATCAATCAATAAGTACATGAAAAAATGCTCACCATCTCTAGCAGTCAGAGAAATGCAAATCAAAACCACCCTAAGATACCATCTCACTCCAGTAAGATTGGCAGCCATTATGAAGTCAAACAACAACTAGTGCTGGAGAGGATATGGGGAAAAGGGTACACTTGTACATTGCTGGTGGGACTGCAAATTGGTGCGGCCAATTTGGAAAGCAGTATGGAGATTCCTGGGAAAGCTGGGAATGGAACCACCATTTGACCCAGCTATTGCCCTTCTCGGACTATTCCCTGAAGACCTTAAAAGAGCGTATTACAGGGAAACTGCCACATCGATGTTCATAGCAGCACAATTTACAATAGCTAGACTGTGGAACCAACATGAGAAAAAGATTAACATTAAACAGGGATGAGAGGTGGGTGGGAAAGGGAGAGAGAAGGGAAATTGCATGGAAATGGAAAGAGACCCTCATTGTTATATAAAATTACATATAAGAGGATGCGAGGGGAAAGGGAAAAAAAACAAGGGAGAGAAATGAATTACAGTAGAGGGGGTAGACAGAGAAGATGGGAGGGGAAGGGAGGGGGGATAGTAGAGGATAGAAAAGGTAGCAGAATACAACAGTTACTAATAGGGCATTATGTAAAAATGTGGATGTGTAACCGATGTGATTCTGCAATCTGTATTTGGGATAAAAATGTAAGTTCATAACCCACTTGAATCTAATGTATGAAATATGATGAAATATGTCAAGAGCTTTGTAATGTTTTGAACAACCAATAAAAAAATAAAAATAAATAAAATTTGTAAGTTAGTGCATATGTAAATTAATCTCAGGATATGACTAAGTAATATTGTTTGGCCTTTAGAGAAGAAAAAAAAGTAAAGAAATGTACACATACATAAATCCTAGCTGAGGATGTTTTTTTCAAACTTTGACCCTATTATGGTTTATACCAACTTTGAATGTTTCATTATGAATATAGAATAGTGGACAGAGAGTGTTTTTTTCTCCTGTATTGGACCATATATTAAATATTTAGACCTTATTGTCTCTATCACAACTACTTGGTTCTGATACAGTAGCACAAACTTCATAGGTATGCATGAACAAATGGATACAGAATTTGTGTAATAGAAAGCAATTTGACAAAACCATCACAGGCTTCTTTTATCGGACCTCACATAGGAATTAATCTCTTTAACGTGTACAGTTAAGAAATATATGTGCATTCAATGTTTTGAGATAACATGAAGTCTTGGCATATAAATTTACTTCCAAGGAATAAGTGGCCAAAGAACAGAATTTAAATGTTCTTACAATGCATGTTTCCCAATTCTTTCCTGATCATCACAGTATTTTTGTTTCTTTAACATTTAACCTTATCTTAAATCCAGCTTACTATCACAACTGTAAAAGACATTTCTTGCCTAGCAGACAGAAGGGACGTGATTTTGCCAATACTTGTCAGCACTCCTGTGTGACCTAATTTAGTCACGAGTGAACCAGATCTTTGATAAACATTATTTGTTCATCCATTATCACTCAAATGAGTTATTTCCATAGATAGTAGCATTTCAACACTAAATGTTGACCTGAATGATAATATTTCATTGTATTTAAAATATTTGAAAATAATGTGCTGTGACTCAGGATTAGAACATGTAAATATTTATATAGCCTGTCAACTTTTATGCTTCATCAATTGAAAATATTCTCATAGTTAAGAAAACGGTAAGGCAACATAATGTCATTTCCTTTCTCTCAATGATCTGCAGTATGTGCATATAACTTGTAACCCAGAACAACATTCTAAAAGACTTTAATGCTGATGCAAGTCCCAGTAACAAGAACTTTCTGAAGATCTGAATAACAGCGCATCACAAAAGGTATAAATTTCAAAATATGCCATAGTAATAGTAAAAACAAGTTGAATAAAACTTATAGTAGCAGTTGCATTTTCAATTGTCATGTAATCATTTGAATTATAGATAATGCCTTCTTTTATTGAGAAGTCAGAGGCTCTTTAAATTGGTCTCCCTTGGATATAAACCTTATTATTACATGTAAAAATTTCACTCATTCTTAAATCTTCTTTTTTTTCTCTGATAAAATCTTGAAAGTCCCATTAAGATCACCCACCAAGTCCATCCAAAATGCTTTGCTCAATAAACCCTCCTCAAGGACTTATGTCTTATGTCTCCCACGGAGTCTGACATGCATCAATACAGCTTTTCTCTTGCTATGTCTGTTTCTGTTTGGGGAATATTACTAGCAAGTTGCATGATTTGCATTTGATTTCCAACCAGATTAGTGGCCAGTAGGTACTCACCATCAATTAGTTGCAAATGCTGACAAGTTGCAACTGGCTTTGTTTAGCATTACTTATCTGGAGGACTCTGGAAAATATTCATGTACCTAGATATGGTGGGTCAGAAAACGAGTTGGTGAGATTCTAGGCTATTTCAACTGTGCAAATGAAAATCTTTTCTGTTCCAATGCTTATGCCAATGTTATAAATCTCTTTGGGCTGTAAAGAATATTCTTAAATTGTCTTCTATTTTGGTTGGTAATTGTATTACTTTTTTTTTTCTGTAAGGGGTTTTCTCCTGTATTGTATTTGAGCTTCTTTTACTTAGGGCTGAAGTTGTAGAAATAAGACCTTCAGTTTTCTATGTGTATGTATCAATCACCACCTTTCTCATGCACACAAAGAGATGCTAGTTATTCATCTAGGAAGGTCTATTTGTAAATATAGCCTTTTGGTGCTGTGAAAAGTTCTTCTGGGCACTTTTGAGGTTGCCACTGGTATTCATTATGGAAATGCTCCTGAAATACTATAGTTAATGGAGGGGAAATACATGCAAAAGTATGAACTCTATAACTTCCTCTCCGTGCCTAAGAAGGCTGAGGTCTCCAACCAAAACAGGCTTTTCTGACTTGTATGATGATTGCACAAAATGCCACAAATTTGTGTTTTAAATCCTCAAATTGGAAAACTGATGGAATCGGGTGATTTATTGTTTGTAGCCTTGGGCTATCCTAGTTTCCAAATAGGAAGGGTTCTGAATGCATGACTTTCCTCTCTCCTTCTCCTGCTCCTCCTTCTCCTCCTCTTCCTCCTCCTCCTCTTCCTCCTCCTCCTTTTCCTCCTCTGGAAGAAATTAGGAAATCCAAAATAAACACACAAATGAACAAGTATAAATAGGAGGGTTTCAGCAATTTGGGAGGTGGTGGTATTCATTTCTAGAGTTAAAACCCTAGCTCAAATTGTAGTTGATATGACAGGGCCCACATGAGAGAGCACGTAAGGGGAAGAAAGAGACGCCACAACTGCTGATTCTTGTATTTCCTTGCCTCGAACTTGTGAGATTCTTCCCTGTTGTAAGAATAAAATACTTTCTGGTAAAATAGATTGACCTTCTTCTTTCAACAGAGGTTCATAAATTAGGTTATAAAATCTCTGAAATTCAAAGGAGCTCTTGTTCTGATTGGCTTAATAAAGTCTGATAAGCATTTACTGAATTTAGGGTAAAGAATTCCATAATTCTCAGAGAAAGAAAAAACTGAACATCTTGTCATTTAAATGTGACAAATACTCTTTTAATAAAAATTTCCTGCTCACACTATGATAATTAAATGGTGATATTACTTGCTCAATAAGAAAGTAAAAGATAACAAATATGATTCTAAAAAATTTGTACCAATAGAATTCCTAAAATATTTTGATGCAAGGAAAACATACTAGAAAACAAAAGTGAGAATTTGTGTCAAAAATTTAAACATTTGGAAAATATTACCTTCATAATATTGGTTTTAAAACACAAACACATCTTATTCTTAATTTTGTCACAATCTGTAATAAGATGCAATCAGAGCCTACGGATTTTTGTAATATTTAGGTTTATTTTCCTTAAATTCTTAAATTTCTGATACTATTTTTGAGGGGTAATACAGTTATCATCTTTTCCACAAAAATTTAAAGTTATGTTGACATGATAGTCATTTGGGATTTAATGCTGATATTTTTGAAATTACTGGCTTTTGTGACCATCAGCTAAAGCTTAAAATCACGTGGAATCATTTCTTCTGCCTGTTCTGCCTGTGAGTGGTGACACTTGCTGTTTCAGCATACGTCACCCCAACTGCCATGGTTCATCCAATGACTGGTGGGCCCCGACTGCCTGCTCCTTTGTTCCTTGTATGGGATTACACTGAGGCATGTGGTGTACTTACACTGATCCCCAGAAATTTATATGTAGAATTGAGTTTCGCTGACACAGGTGGTGCCTGATTTGATGAAGTGGTTAATTAATTACCTCCCCTCTCTGTCATTCCTCAGCTCCTCTTCCCTTCACTTCCCAAATAGTCTCCCTGAGCATTCGCCTTTGGGAGAGCTGATTCACAGAGTAAACCTGGAACTGTCATCTCTCTGAAAAATGTGTTTACCATAGTTGTGTTACTCCATTTAAACATAAATTGCATTTCTCTGAGGGATCCAATCAAAATATAATTTCTAACATTTTATATGGACTTTGTTGGATTGTTTTAAATTGATTAATAAGCAAACTTTGATTATTTGGACAATTTCTGAACGAGATTAAAATCTATGAAGAGAGAAAAACAAAATATTTTGTCCCTAATTGAAGTTTGGCTTACTTTCTCATCTATATAAAAATAGTAAATTACAAGAGCAAATATAATGAGCTATATGTTAACAAATGCTGAAAATTAGTATATATTGAAATGGATATTTTATAGCATATTTAATTTATATATTTTAAGAAATAGCAAGTACTGTGTATTATCATTATTAATCAGTTATCTTGTAAGTCTTTTACTTTCTTATTGTAAATAATAGGAGAAAATCTCAATGAGAAGGAAGTTGTTACTGACTAGAAAATGTTTCCCCATGTTCCTTCCTAGAAAACAAACATTTATATTTCATCAGAGCAATCCACTTCCTAAGAATCATTTAACTTACTTTTGATATAAATTTTGGCATGATATTGAATTGTCGTTAATAAAAACTCTTGGATTTTGCAAAAGATAATATTTTAAACAATTATTGATTTTTTTTTCATTGAAAACTTTTGTTGAGTAGATTAATTATGTAAATAGGATTGTAACCATTTCTTGCCATTAGGCAGCTAGAGCACATCTATATTTGTTGATGCCAAGTCTCCTCTGGTAACTTTTTGCTATTGCCTTTCTAAAACCAGGCCTTGAATTTGCTGAGCCTTCTGTATGGCACCATAGATTCTCTCCAGTACTGTGGAGCTGTACAGCATGACACTCATGAGAAGGGGGGACACAGAGATAAGTAGCTATGGAGAATATTCATGTCAGTGCAAAGGACTGAACTGCATCCTCTCTCAATTTTTATTTTGAAGCCTTATCGACTAAAACGATTTTATTTGGAGATTGGACTTTTGGGAGGTAATTAGGATTAGGTGAGGTCATGAAAACTCCCTCCACCCCCAAGACCATATTAGTGACCATAGAGGGTCTGCAAGTCTTAACAAAAGGCTCTTCCTACAAATGGAAACAGCTAGCACCTGACCTTGGACTTCCCATTCTTCAAAACAGTGGGAAATGAGTGTCTGTGGTTTAATGTCACCTAGTCCAAGGTATTTTGCTCAACATATTTTGGTACTTCAGTGGGGCATTGTTGTGGTAAACACCTAATCATATGGAAGTGGGTTTGGAACTAGGTAATTGGGAGAGATAGGAAGAGTTTGAGGTGGAAGTTACAGATATTAAACGTTGTTTGAGAGGTCTCAATATGGAATGAGGAACAGGTTATAGGACACTGAGAAAAGGTAATCTTGTAAGTGGCAAAGAGCTTGGCTGAACCCTGTTTTGTGGATGTAGAATTGTTGAATGATATTTGCTGAGAGGACGGCAGATCAAAGTATTGAAGGAGTGCTTTGGTTTCTTCTTAAGAAAGGAAAGAGATGAATTGATGGAGAAATTGTCAACAAAAAGGAATCAGAACTTGAAGATTTGGATGATTCTCAGTGCAAAAGAATTCTCAGCAAAGAATGAGGAGAGAATATCAGGGGTGTGGCTGAACATCCCTTTAATTATTCACTTTAGCCAAAGACTGAAAAGAGGTGCGATTACCCAGCCAAGTCACTGCCTGTCTGCGCTAGAGGGTACGTAAAAATGAAACTGAATTAAGGGAGGCTGACAGGCTTTTTAGATCCTTCAGGCCTGTACCATAAAGCCATTTGTAGGATGTTAGGGTCTGTAAACAAGTCAAGATGGCGCCTGGCATTTTTGCAAGAGGGAGTGGTTTGTGAAGTAATGCCAGCGAGCCATTAAGTGTGGAGATTCCTGATTGGTTGACTGCTGTATCTAGTTTATGTTAATTAAGCTAAGCTGTGTGGAATGTATATATACCCCTCCTGTCCTACAATAAACGGCTCCCACTCCAGCTGTATCAGTCTTCACAAATTGCTCCTCACCCCCCGGTTATTTTGCTGCAGCTGGACTGCGGCAGGAGGAAAATCTGCAGTATTCTTCAAGAAAAGGGAAGATATAAGTTGAAGGAAACTGACAGAACACGTGGACCAATGCTTTGGTTTCAATGGGCCAGCCGGCCTCTGACCCCAGCCTTGAGTGGAGCCACTCAGGGCTCTGGGGGGAGAAATCACACCCAGCACTGCTGTGGAGGTGGGATTATTTGCCCAGTGTGTAAAGGAATTAGAATAACAAATGAAGAGAATTGTTGTTCAGCCTTAGGACACAGTAGAAGTTGCCTGGCTAAGTTTAGACTTGCTGTCAGTCCTTCCCCTTCCCTCTATTTCCCTGTTGGGATGGGGATTTCTGCCTCTCACTGTCATCCCATTGGGTTTGTAAAGTGTATAACCTGAGGGTGGATCACTCCAAGAGGCTTCCTGTTACCTATTTAGTGATACTTCGAAAATTTAGAATTTAGAAATGAGACTGGAATAAATTAGACCTTCTGGGGCTTTGGTAATGGAATTAATATATTTTTCATACAGGAAGGATGGGAAAGGGGAGGGAATATGGAATGAATTTAACAAAATCACATTATATGTGTATATAAATATACCACAGAGATTTTACCTTTATGTATGTATAGAAAGTGCTGATCAAAAAGGAAGATCAGTAGAGGAGAAAAAGGAGAATAGGAGGAGGTAAGGGGGAAGGAAAAGGGGGGCTATAGGGATGGATATTAAATTCCATGCATGTATGATTTTGTCAAAATGAACTCAATGATTATGTATAACTATAGTGCTCTAATAATTAAAAAAAAATGTCAGAAGGCCACGACTTTGAAGGGGCCCAGGGTAGAACACTAGACCCTGAGTTGTGTCCTCTCAGAATTCAAATTCGAAGTCACTAATGTGCAATGTGGTGATATTTGAAAATGGGCTTTAGGGAGGAAGTTAGGGTTAGATGAGTTCATGAAGCTGAAACTTTCATGATGTGATTAGCAATTTTATTAGAAGAGGAATGGAGACAGCTTTCTCTTCTATCACATGAGGACACCGTAAGAAGGCAGCCATTTACAAGACGGGAGAGAGTCCTTGCAAGGAAACAAATGAACTAGACTTTGATCTTGGCTTTCCCAGTCCCCAGGAAAGTGAAGAATAAATATCTGTTGTTTAAACCACAGGGTCTGTGATATTCTGTTACAACAGCCCACATAGACTAATGCAATTGTCTACACTTTTAATTAGCTTAATAAGAAAATGAGAAGTTTCTAAACGATCTGTACCTTAATTATGATGCACGTATATTTTGGAGATATGATATTGTTCAGGTTCTGGAGGTGTATTCTATTCACCATAACTTCCCTGTAAACTCCAGCAAGGTACATGCCAGCAAATTGATTTTTTTTTTTTTTTTTGAGAGAGAGAGAGAGAGAGAGAGAGAGAGAGAGAGAGAGAGAGAATTTTTTAATATTTATTTTTTAGTTTTCGGCGGACACGACATCTTTGTATGTGGTGCTGAGGATCGAACCTGGGCCGCACGCATGCCAGGCGAGCGCGCTCCCGCTTGAGCCACATCCCCAGCCCCGTGCAAATTGATTTTTAAGAAAATTTTGTTTCCAGGAATAAAATCTACTTGTAAGTCTTCAAATCTTAATACATGCTTCATAAAACAGAAAAGAAAGTTCTGGGAAATTTGTGAACCTCATGGGTCATAATGCCTTTTTATCCTCCCTGTAACTATTGACTGATTCTACATAATATAGTGTTTTATATCTCACTAAAAGATTGTATTTTCCTCCTTTCTGAGCCTGAATAAGGTATTCAGCATCAATCTTTTATTGCTTAATACTCCTACAGATTACAAAGTGGAGCATCAATAAATAATGCTAGTGTTTCATTCTCGGTAGAAAGGGTTGTACAAGGTGCTCTTGATGGTTGAAGCAGGAAATAGAATCATGTTCTCTACACCAGATGACATGACTTCAGTAAGGAGACATTGCTAACATGGAGACCAAGTCAGCTCACCCAGGAGCATTGATGAGCAGATGATTTCATGAAGACCACTGCTGTCTCCAGAGGAGAAGAACAAGAATTGGTGACGCAGGTCTGAAAGGAACTGAATGAGTGTAACAGCCATTATTATCTTGAAATGTTATGGGTATTGTTTTAATGTACTATTTTTTGCTGGGTCTGTGAGAAAAATGTCTCTTTTTTAGTCATTCACCAATTTAAAAGCACCTATTGGGGAAAATGAAAGAACCCAATTTTGTATAGTATCTTCTTCCAATTAATCTCTCAAGATTAATGAAAAATACCCATGAAAAATGATGCTTATGTTGTCAATTAGTAAATTAAGAACACCTAACCTAAAGATTATTTTTTAGAAAATATGACATATATTAATGAATCTTTGTCTCAAAAATGGTCAATATTGATCCAAGTGATTACTTATGTTATTAAATTTTAGACTCAAAATAGTTATGTGGACAAGTTTAAAAACAAAACAAAACAAAAACTAAGAAAACAAAAATAACAGCAACAACAACAAAAAGACTTTAACCATACATCTGTAAAAGATGTCTAATTTAAAAGAAAATACTCTTTTATTAGAATTAACAGCATAATTATGACTTCAAATTCTTCACATGAAGCAGGTTTGTCATTGCTCAGAGGCTTTATTGAATTCAGCCTTACAGGTAATATGTCACTTCTTGGTAGGTACATTGATGAATTTGGAGATGCTGGTTTCCAGAACAAACCAACACCACAATCAGTAGAAGACAGGAATAATTAAAATCAGAGCTGAAATCAATGAAACTGAGATTTTAAAAAATAGAAAAGTTCAATGAAACAAGAGAGTTGATTTTTTGAAAGTATAAACAAAATTTATAAACTCTTAGACAAACTGAAGAAAAAAGGAAAAGAAACCCTCAAATTATCAAAATTTAGGGTAAAAACGGAAATATCATCAGAGACACTAGTGAAATCCAAAAGATCACCAGAAGCTATTTTGAAAATATTTAATCCTATAAGCTTGAAAATCTTGAAGATATGGACAAATTTCTAGAGACATATGACTTACTCTAAATGAACCAGGAAGATATAGAAAATTTTAACAGATCAATTTTCAAATAATAAAGTTGAAGGATCTATCAAAAGCCTTACAATGAAGAAAAGCTCAGGACAAGATGGAGCCTTAGATGAATTCTACCAGATTTGGAATGACTAACAGGAAAAGGACAATGAGGTTATGAATTGCGTGAGCATTATAGTGAATAAATAAAGTGAGCAAATAATTTTAGATGCTTTAAGAAGCTCCAGACTTACTTTATAGTTCCAGTTTTGCTAACCATACCACAAGGATGTCATTACATATTCATGGACATCATTGGTTGCCCTTGAAATAGACAAACTGACTATCAAATTAATGGTCCTAAGTCAGAAAAAGTTGCTATTCAATCAAATCCATGCCTCAGTGGTTGAACACTATAAGGTACTGAAAAAAGAAATCTGCTACTTTGTGTTTAGTCTCCGCATATTTTGAAAGGAACTACAGGAATTTCCTCAAAGCCCTGAATTCAGAGATTAGCCTTCTAAGCCAGAAACACCATTTTCATTAAAAATGACTCAAGTATGTCCAAGTGGAATTACTGTTGGTGATAAAACAATTTGAAATATAAACAATCGTTTATTTATTCTGGGGACAGTTTTTATGAGAGCTGACTTATTTGCATAGTATCCTATTAGTACAAAGTTGTACTTAGTGCTCAAGAGTTTTCTATAAATATTTTTAAAACATTCAAGATGCTATCACATGGAAAATGGTAGAAATTGGTAAATATCTGAGACAGGACAAATTATTTACTAATCTAGGAAAAATTTCAAATGTGTGACTATCCTATGTCTATCCTATAAATTATCACTTATAACCTTGAGTCACACCTATTACTAGGTTGTTTAGCTTAGTAGAGGAATACTGATTATATTCCAAAAAATTGTTGAAGGAACAGAGAAAGAAACTCCTATTTATCAATTAGGAAATTCAAAGTAAACGCTACTTTTCCTCTTCAGGAAGGCCAATTGTTAAAAAATGCTATTTAAAAAAAAGGAAAAAAATGGAGTCAAATCAAAAGGACATAGGTCTGGTGGGAAGAGGGTGTGGAGTAAATATTACACTATTTTAAAAGGATGATTTCATTAACCTCCTTTGAGAAACACGTGTTTTTGAAAATAATATTTAGATAAGGTGAGGAATTTTTGCATGGATACCCCATTGCAACAATAAGTCAGGTAAAAGAAATAGCTAGAGCAAATGTCCAACTTAGGAAAATAATAGGAGTTTGCAATGTGTAGCAAAGTCACCAGTTTGGAAAGAAAAGCATGAGCAAGAGGAGGTTATTAGGAGCAGAGGACAGAGACATTCCCAGAAACCTATCAGGCTTTTAATCTGAGAGAAATGAAGGGTTATAATTGATTGATACCTTAAAGGGTTCATTGCAGCTCATATGTCAAGAAAACACCATAAGGAGAAAAAGGAAGAGGTTTTAAGACTGCATTAAAAATGAGTTCATGCTGAGAAGCATCATGAACCATGAACCATGAGGGCAGCATTGGAGGCAGGAAAAGATTCTATGTGTGTGTGTGTGTGAGTGTGTGTGTGGGTGGATATATATGTATGTAAAAATAATACACTTCAAATTTCACATAGGTCATTGATATTTATTAATATTAATATTCCATAATAACCTAAATAAAGGAAATTTTAGAATTCTAAACCTCCCAAAAAGAGGGTATTTTAAAATAAAAAGCTAGAAAAATAATTAGTGCATATAGATAGGAAATAGTTACAAAACCCATCCTCAATAATTCCAGCTCCAGATAAATTCGTGGAGGAACTCAGATTAGATCAGGTAATGCAAGATAAATTATCACAGTCTATACACAAAGAAAGAAAATGTCCAGATTTGACTTATGAAATAAGAATAAGTTATATCCTTAAACTAAACAAAGACTTAAACAGAAAAATGTTGCCCTTAATGATGAATATTAATGCAAAAATCTTGAGTTAAACACTAACAAATAAAATGTGATGGCTGATTTAAAAAAGGAGACACCAATGAATCTCAGCTAATTTTCCTATGTGTGTATATGAATATAGTACAGTGAGTCTCACTATCACGTATATCTACAAAACACTAATTAAAATAAACAATAAGTTAATAGCAGAAACATCAGTGGAGCAGAGATAGGAAAACAGGGGAGGAGGGAGGAGAGGGAAGAGAATGTCCTGGGGACTGAATTAAAAGAAATTATGCTCCATGCTTTTATAATTTTGTCAAAATTAATACTAGGCAGTTTCCCATCCAAGTGCTAACCAGGCCCAACCCTGCTTAGCTTCCAAGACCAGACAAGATCAGGTGTATCAGGGTGGTATGGCCATAACCCAATCAATAAATGGGCTAAGGAACTGAACAGACACTTCTCAGAAGAAGATATTCAATTGATCAATAAATATATGAAAAAATACTCAACATCTCTAGCAATTAGACAAATACAAATCAAAACTAGTCTAAGATTTCATCTCACTCCAGTCAGAATAGCAATTATCAAGAATACAAGCAACAATAAGTGTTGGCAAGGATGTGGGGGGAAAGGCACACTCATACATTGCTGGTGGGACTGCAAATTGATGCAACCACTCTGGAAAGCAGTAGGGAGATTCCTCAAAAGACTGGAAATGGAACCACCATTTCGCCGAGTTATCCCACTCCAAGGTTTATGCCCTAAGGACTTAAAATCAGAATACTAGTGATGCAGCCACATCAATATTTATAGCAGCTCAATTCACAATAGCTAAACTATGGAACCAAAATTGATGCCCTTCAACAGATGAATGGATAAAGAAAATGTGCTATATATACACAATGGAATATTACTCGGCCTTACAGAATAATGAAATTATGGTATTTGCATGAAAATGGATGGAGCTGGAGAATGTCATGCTAAGCAAAATAAGCCAATCCCCCAAAACCAAAGGCTGAATGTTTTCTCTGATATGTGGATGCTGATCCATAATGGGGGGCAATGGCTAGGGGAAAATGGAGGAACTTTGGATTGGGCAGAGGGGAGTGAGGGGAGGGGAGCAGGCATAGGGGTAGGAATGCTGGTGGATTGAGATGGACATTATTACCCTGTTGACATGTATGATTGCATGAATGGTGTGACTCTGCATTGTGTACAGTCAGAGAAATGAGAAGTTGTGCTCCTATTGTGTTCAATGAGTTTAACTACATTCTGCTGTCATGTATAACTAATTAGAACAAATAAAAAAATAAAATTAAGACTATTGTTTTATGTAACTAAAAAGAACCAAGGAAAAAAACTAAATTTCATGAATTAAAAAGCCAAGAGGAGTTACCATGACTAAATGGGAAATTAGTGTAGATTATGCTAGGATTGTTTCAATCATAGGACATCTGAAATTATAATTCACTGCATTGTTAAATCTAACAAGAAAATTAGAAATGCATCCCCATTATTTCAAAACAGGCATGACCTAAAGTCCAACAGGCTTTTGTGATTAAAAGATAAAATGAAAGGTCACACACTTCTTTAAGATAAAGTACATGTATGAACCACTTTGGAAAGTAGTATGGACATTCTTCAAAAACCTAGGAATGAAAACACCATATGGCCTAACTGTCCCCCTGTTCGGTATTTATTCAAAAGAATTAAAATCAGTATATTATAGTAATATAGCTAGTACAATGTTTATAGCAGCATAATTCAAAGTAGCCAAATTATGGAGTTAACTCAGATGCCCACCAATAGATGAATGAATCAAGCAATTGTATGTATACACATTGGAGTTTTACTCAGCCATAAAGAGTAATGGCATTTACCAGTAAATGGATGGAAAAGGAGAACATCACACTAACCGAAAGCAATAAGCCAGACTCAGCAAATCAAGGTTCAAATGTTTTCTCTCCTAGAGCAAATATAGGAAAGACAGTGTGTGGGGGGGTGGGGGGCGGGGAGGAGTGATAGGATATGGGTGTGTGTGTGGGTGTGTGTGGGGGTTGAGATATCATAAATATCATAAATATATAGAGAAAATCAGTAGAGTAGAAAGCAGACAATTGGAGAGAGGAAGATGAGAAAGGGGGACAAATATCAAGTGAGTTTAACAAACTCATGTTCTTTGCATATAGAAATGTACTGCAGGGAATTTCACCTTTATGTGTATTTAGAACGTACTAATCAGTCAGGTATGGAGGTGCACACCTCTCAGGAGACTGAAACAGGAGGATTGCGAGTTTAAAGCCAGTCTCAGCAACTTAACAAGAGCCTTAATAACTTAGCAAGACCCTGTCTCTAAATAGGTCTCCAGATGTGGCTCAGTGGTTAAGTACCCTGGGTTCAATCCCGGGTACCAGAAAAAAAAAAGAAAGTAGTAAATTACTAATCAAAAATAAATAAACAAGTGAGAGGAAGATCAGCAGAGTAGAGGAGAAAAAATAGGGGAAGGGAGGAGAGGAAGGAAAGTGGTGGGGAGCTGGGATTGGAGTCAAATTCCATGCATGTGTACTTTTGTCAAAATGAACCCAACTGCTACGTATACCTATGATGCTCTGATAAAAAAGTATGTGTCCAGAGGACAATGCTTAACAATAAATTTACATTAAGAAAATCATATAAAACTAGTATAGCTGACAGTTAGGTGATGACTGTAAAGAAATGGGACTGGTTATGTCATCGGGGAAATATCATAAAAAGCTGTGTATGATAAGTTGAGAATATTCCATTTTATCTTGATGGTATTAGGAAGGCATAAAGTATAGTCACCAGGTATTTGAAGATCAATTTTAGATTTTGTAAAGATCACTGTTTTCATATGTGTACCAGAAAGGGAAAAAAAATGAGAGAAGAAGATAGACTGGGAGTTGGTGCAGTAATGCTGACCTGAAGATTAGTTTTCAGGGAGCAATGGGGTGTGGGTAGAATTCCTGGGCATACAGTAGGATCTGAAAAAATACAATCCTTACATCACAGGGTTAAAAAATAACTTGAATAACAATTATTGGCATCGTTTAAAACATATTAAAATCCTTCTGATCTTGCAATTAAGGGGGTCAATATTATTAAGCACAACATATTTTATAATTATAGAGATTAAAAGACTGTTAAGCAATGGAGCATTTACTTAATAAATTCCATGGGGTGTAGTTTGTGGGTTTTATTTTTGTTAATATTGTCTCATTTTTATGAATATTTAAAATGCTTTATTTAAGTTTTTATTTATATGAGTGCTGAAAAACATTTCAAGAGGCTCTTTTAATTAAAAAATAAACAAACATAACTTATTGCACTCAGATTTGCAAAAAAAAAAAAAAGAATTTATAATGTCTGAGCAAACTACATACATTGTGTAAGAGGATTTTTTCCCTCTGGCATCTGCATAGTGTTATTTTCTACATCCTGTATCTAATGACATGAAGGAAAGAATTCACATATGCAGCGGCATATATTTACATTTTAAATTGTTGTTATAAGAGTTAACATGTTGTCATTATGCACTAGATAAATTCTTCTATTTTCTTTTGATTATGAACAATGTACATAATTTAAACTTTAATTTTCTCATTTTCCCGGTGATTTCTGCCATCATCAAAGTCTTCAAAGAATGCTGTTGAAGACAAACATGAGGAAGTAACCCATGAATCTTTAAACATTAGATACAGTAGAATTTTAAGTGGGAAACTATTGAATTTATGGAAGTGGGGCAGATATACCGTGCACTGAAAGATGTGAAGAATTTGGATAAGGGAATATTAGTTGAATTCCAGTCTTTTAGTTCAGATCCAGCCTAAGGTATTTCAAAATGAAGGAAGATTTATTTTAAATTCAAATTCTAGTCAGGATCCCATTTTCTAGTTTATATTACTGATATTTATTTTCTTTTTTAGTATCCTGGTAACCCCAGCTCCCCAAAATGCACTGGTGAGATTTTTATTCATTTGTTTAGAATACTTGGGACTTAATACTATTAAATTGTATATTGTGCATATAGCGTTTCTTGTTTTCACTTAAAGATGTAACCTTTTGATCTCTGCTGAACGAATCACTCCATCATCTGGCTCAAGTGTAGGGATGAGGGCAGCTCTGTCTGCAGCTTCTAGCCGATCAAGTCAGGACTGAGGACAGAATCAAAAGACCACCAGGGTCTCCTATCCTGCCTACTGGTCCTCCCACTTTTCTTGCTCCTTCAGGCATGTTTTCAGCACATGGTTGGTACTTATTTCTGAAATTTTAAAATGTGAGTTTTACTGTGAAATAGTCTATCTAAAATGATGCAGAAATATGACTTAGTTTTTAATTCGTAGATAGCAGAAGTTCATATCTGGCACTAGGTTACCATTCAAAACCACACAGTGAAACTCATATCATTCCTTTTTAAAGAATGGTTTATGTGGTAGGCACTGTTTTAATAAAGAAATATTTGGTGATTGGCAATTTGGAAGATAGGCTTAAGCAGTATTTGGCCAATTGTAATATAAAATTGTATGTGATTGGAAACTTTCAAGGTGCTTGAAAATGTGTTGTCTTTTTAAGTCAATATTTAAAATACACTTTTATCATCGAGTCTTATTGAGCTTTGAAAATTTCCTACATAACTAGCATTATTATGCATCATTTTTCAACATAAAAAATTGAGGCCAGAGTAATCATGTAAATTACCCAAGATAATATACTCCTGTACATTTAAACCTACATTCCTTATCCAGGTTGTGGCTTTCAGGTAACCATTGGCCTCATGAATATTTTCTCAAATCAATAATAACTACATTGTTTTAAATGATGTATTCTAAAATTTTCAAAGGAAAGATTTAGAAAATAGAATACTTCTTAATAGAAATAATGGGAAAAATATAATTCTGCTCATTTACAAGACCATTGCTCTAAACTCTGGATCATTGTTTACTTTGATAGTGTCAAAGATTCATTGTCAGGTTTTTATTTTACTTTATCCTATGGAGTTGAAGATTGTTCTACCAAAGAACAACATCCTTTTACTTCAGCAAAAGTTGAGATCTTATTGAAGTTAAAGAAAATATTAATATTTCCAATACACTCTAGAAATTGTCTAGATATAAAAACTAGTATGGCTGACTGATTTTAAATAGGAAACTGGGAATTCATTTTGATGCTCTCAATGAAACATCTCAGTGATTCACTTAGACAATGGAAAATCCTTTTCTAAGCCATATAACTGCAAGTTTTAATCAATTGATAGTTACTAGTTGAGTTTCAACTAATAAAAAGTATTTCTATACTAGTTAACAAATAAAGTGCTGTTCTGTATATTCTGTCTTGTTAAATCAGACCAATGTTTGAAATCAGTAATATGAATTCATTATGTAGATAAACATTTTGCAAATTACACAAAGTTGTATACCTCTGATCTTTTCATTCCAAATCAATTTATTTTTTCCCACTTTTCTAAACTGTTATATAGCTCAGCACTAGCCTTCACACTGTGATGAAAGTCAGAACTTGAAGATTTTCTAAAAATCCAGGATGTGCATTAGATCTACCAAACATGAAATGTTAAAGTAAATAGGAGATATTTGCCTGGTGATTGCACTGGTCAAGGAAGGATTAATATAAGATATAAAGCTTTATCCCTACACTGTCTCCAAGAAACATTTGGAGATTCATCTAGCTCAGATTAACATCACCTTCTACTGTGCACCTGCACTGTAGTATTTGAACTCTAACATTGTACAAGCACTGCTTGCCCTCTTTCCAAGTTATGAATGATGTGATTGGTTCTCTCTGCACATTGTCAGGATTCCAGAAGGTCTGACCCATTATCTTTTCCTCCTTATATATCCTATAATTTATCACAGAGAGGTACTCAATAGTTGTTCATGGAATTAAAAAAATATATATGGGTTGGATATGAAGGAACAGCCCAGTTTCAACCAGGATTAATAAATTTGAGCACCTGTATATGCCAAGCATTGGGGGAAAAGTGCTTCTGAAACCTAATAAGTAAAATCAGTGAAGACTAATATTACAACATTAGCATATTTTAAAATGAGCAAAGTGGAGATAGTATATCAATATTTGCTGTGAGTGATAGTGACAGAGGTAGGAAGTAGTCTCTAGAGCATCTGTTGCTTTCTCTGTAAGTACTGCCATCCATCTGTGATATCACTTGACAAAAGCCTTAGCTGTACTTCAGGTAGGCACATTGCTTTTGTGATTCTGGTTGGAATAAGTATCTTCTATAAAATATTTTCATACAATTTGGAGTTTGATGCAGGTTTCCATTTCAAATTTTTAACAGTTTTTTAGATGTTGATGAACCTTTATTTTATTCATTTATTTATATGTGGTGCTGAAAATTGAACCCAGTGAGTGGCACAGACATGCTAGGCAAGTGCTCTACCACTGAGCCACAACCCCAGCCCTCCGTTTCAAATTTTTAATTTTTTTTTTTAGAATTTCCCATCAAGCTCAACAGCAAACCATTTGCCTTTAAGAAAGAAAATTCCCTCCATGTATTTATCACTGGGGAGTTCTGGCTCCTACATAGCAAGGTCAGGGAATGAGGTGTCCTAAGTGCCCTGGGCATAGTCTGAGAAAATGACTCCCATTAACCAATTAAACAATAAACAACAGAAAGTGAAATTCTTGCTTTCCTCATAGTGAAAGATGGAACTAGTACTCCAAATGCAGTGGAAAACTAGGAGAAGTCAATGAATCCAAAGGAAACATGATCAAAGCAGGGATTTAAAATGGTTTTTCCACTCAAAAACAGTGACTCAGTATGTGCTACAAACCTGGCAAGTTGTTTAGACATGAAGCTACAAAGCTGAGAGACTGATTGTTCTGAGCCATTTACAATCTAAAGTGTGTCAGTTAGGTAAAGAAATATTTGCAGTATGATTGTAACAAAGAGGACACAAAGAAGAATAAAGAAACTACAGATTTAAAGACATCAGCTTTGATTGGTTAAAATGTTCAGCCCAGCCAAATAAAAGGTATGACTCATCAGCGCCCATGCAACTATCATACCTTTATTCTTATATCAATGACCTACATCTCTTGTAACTTTGAGGTGTTTTCTGGCATATGCCAGGTGATCCATAAGCATGCTCACTTTTAGGAGGTTGATTGGTTGAGGAAAGCAATTTTATTTAAAACTAAATAGAGAAAATATTAGCTTGACTCAGATTTATCAGTGAGTGTGTGTGTGTTTGTGTGTGTGTATACATACATACATATATGCAGAGAGATATCTATTTATGTATAGATCTACCAATATATAATATGTATATACAGTGTATAGCATATATACTATACATGTATATATGTGTGTGTATATGTATATAGTACACATATACACACACAAATAGTATACAATTTCCCAGATAAACTTTTGCTAGCATAGTGGTAAAAATGGATAATGAATTGCTTAAATATTAAGAGGAATTTATTATTTATTTTATTTCATTTTAGATGGCAATCCAAAATTCAATGACAGGGAAAAGTAAAGAATTTCCATGTTTCTCTCTAGTTACAAAATAAAAATATAGATGAACTATAATATTTTATTTTATAATAGCCAATAGAAAAATAAGTAATAAATATAGCAGAATCTCTGGGCTTAAGATTTTTGAGACTAAACATATTTTTTCCTTTTTTTTAAAATTCAAGTCATTTAATATATCTTCCTACATATTGTGAGCATACAAGAGAAAGTTTGTGAAGAAAGAAAAAAGAATGATGGGATAAGAAAATAAAAGAAATAAAGGAAACAGTTTGAAAGTGTTCGGGAGAGGCTTCATGGCAAGGTTGATACCCCACTGACCGAATCATAGAGCTTGACTCAAGTAGACATTTAGATTTTCAAATAAAAATTATTGATTTAGGAATATCATGAACCCCTTATTTGGATTTTTCTGATACAATAACAGTATTTCTTCTGGGGTTTGAAAGGCACAATCACGTAAGTTTAAAACTGCACCTCTTGTAGAATGATTTCCAGCATTAGAACATCTGAAAACCCCATCCCCTGAAATGCTGAGTCCCAGTGGCATCTTCCACCCCTACACTGGCGACCAAAAATAAATATTGCTTGTTGAGGGCTGAAATCAAGTCAAGATGGCGCCTGGCACTTTGCCAGGATGAGTGGTTTGTGAAGTAACACCAGCGAGCCATGAAGATGATGAGGATTCCTTAATGATTGACTGCTGTATCTAGATGATGTTAATTAAGTTAAGCTGTGTGTAATTAGTTACGTATATCTACTTCTGCTGTCCTGCAATAAAGTGGCTCCCGCTGTTTCAATTGCTCCCTTGTTCAAATACTCACCTGGATGAATTGACTTGAAAAATAAAAAAGAAAGAAAAAAGATTGAATCTAAATAAAAAGACTGGTTACCTATCTAAATTTAGTTTTTTAAAAAACATTTTATTTACTCTTCTTCTCATCACTTCAGGTAATGAAACTCAGCTACCCAAGGGAAAAGTAATGAAAACCCATTTATCAGAAGAACTAACTACTGGAGTCACCTAAACAACTGAATGGTGGTTAAAAAGCTTTTGACCTTCTTACTATTTTTTTGCTCTCATCTTATCAGATGACTTGTCACCACAAACTGGTATCATATTTCAAATTTCCAGAGGAGATTCTCACTGGC
This sequence comes from Marmota marmota marmota, assembly GCF_001458135.2. Classification (NCBI taxonomy): domain Eukaryota; kingdom Metazoa; phylum Chordata; class Mammalia; order Rodentia; family Sciuridae; genus Marmota; species Marmota marmota. The sequence goes on from NW_026000068.1 coordinate 9,676,403, forward strand.
CCATTTTGTATCAAGAGTCTCCCACTTTGAAACCTCATAGCTGAGGAACCAGGTGGTTAGCTCAGAATGGACCACCTGGGACAGGCTGCAGGGTGTGATTGCCTCAAAACTAATTAGTTCATTTGCAACTGGATATATTTTATTAGTCCTTCACATTATTTTAAATTGTTTGAACAAAGTATGAATAACTGATCTTGTGTCATTTTTAGGCAAACTGCTGGGAATGGAGAGCATCATGCTGAGTGAAATAAGTCAGACTTACAAAGTCAAGAGCTGTAGGTTTTCTCTTATATGTGGGGGAAATGTAATATAAATGGTTATTGCAATAATAGAAGGGAGAGCAATAGAGTAGAGGAAGCAGGTTGGGGGAAAAAAGAGGAGAGGGAAAGGGGAGGTGCAGGGGAATGAATCTAACCAATTGTCATGTGCAGGTGCAGATACATCTTCTTGTCACTGTCTTCCTCCTAGATAGAAAAAAAATATCATTAACCTAATGATTTTTTCTAAGTGTAGAAGAAAAAGGAAAATGTTGGTTTTCAGGAAATATCCACATGCTATTTATAATGCCTTTTAAAAAGCAAGCGAGTTTCCGGAATGTGCTGACTATTTTCTGAGGAAGCTTCTTTTCTGCTCATTAGCTACTTCACACGTGTCATGGGCAAAGCCTGTGTACCTATTAATTCATTAGAGCCCTGACTGCATGCTCATCTTCACTTTTCTGTGCTATAAGACACATAGTTGTTTCTTATAAACATGTCTTCACTTGTCAACTTCACTTTTTGCTTTTATTTTTAGTAAAAATAGTGCTTCCCCCCCCCCTTTTTGATAATATTTTGAACTAGCTATTTGCTTTAATCAGCAAAGTAGAATATTTTCTGCTGTTTTGTCCCAGTTTTTGTTTTTCAGGTTTTAAACAGTTCATTAAGGCATTTCTTTTGAAAAAAGGAACAACTTGTCTTCTGGTAAGTTTATTTCCAAGTGAAACAGAAATTCTTAAAAATCTAACCTGCAATTCAAATGATTTAATATGATATCTCTGTTATATTTATAACATCAAGATTGAACAAAGATTTTCTTAAAGATTGAATAACTGTGCTGATTTTCATTATGAAGAGTTATTGCAACTAGGAATAGGGAAGGGGAAATAAAATGACCATCTAAATTTGATGTACTCCTAAAAATCTGACTCAGTTTACCATAAGAAAGCTTTGTTGGAGTGAATGCTTAGTGCTTATACTCTGCTGTATAAGCCAATGTGTAAAATATAGATGAAATAATTACCTAATCATGGTCATATAGGTAATTTTTGGAACTGAACTAATGGGCAGTCTGATTAGAATCTTTGTTTTCTCGGATATTATTTATTGATGCAGAATTGATTGTATCCATAAAAGTATTTTGTTTACTCCTAATCAAAATGCTGAGAATAAGTTTCATATTAAATCTTGAATCCTTACCATATTCTTAACTAGTTTAATGAGCAGGAAAATGTACTCAATATGCTAAGGTCTTGAAAAAGTGCCAATTTAGTTTCTATTTGGTGAGAACTATATTTTTATGAAATCTTTCAATGAGTCTATATCAACCTTTATCTACTGAAGTTACAGGAGTTTACATGGATACTTTTTGATAATTAGCATGGGAGTGTTTTTTCCCTTGGTATTAAGGTCTATGGCTGCTTAATAAGACATCACACATTTATGAGTCTAATCTGGGTAAGGCATAGCTTGATCTACTGTTTTAAGCTTCTCATAAGGTTGTTATCAAGGCATTACCTATAGTTGGGGGTACCAGCTGAGCACTCAATAGGAGCAGGATCCACTTACAAGTTCACCTGGCTATTGGCAGAATTATTTCCTTTTGGACTGCTGAAATGAGGGTACCAGTTCATAGCTGGCTGTTGGCCTGAGGTATTACATGCAGTTCAGCAAGATGGGGAGTAAATTAACAAGAGGAAGGCAAAATCCTAACTAAATAATCATGGATGTGACAAGCCCATACCTTTGTCATATTTTAATGATTAGTAGTCATTCAGAGATCTCAGGGATAGTCATGGAAGGAGACAATGCAAAGTATGAATACTAAAAAGTGGGGGACCATTCAGAACTATTTAGAGTCTACCTGCCACACTGTTAGGCTTACTAAGTAATTGAGTCCTTTGCAGTTATTGTACCACTCAAGATAAAAGATTAAAACATAAGAACTAAAAAAAGTATGTTTTTCATATGTTTTTAAAATCTACACTAAATAAATACAATAATGCACTGAATCAAATTTGCTACTATGTATGAATTTATAATTTCTTTGGGTAATGCTTCGTTTGAACTCTATGAGAGACAGAGAACTGTGATACTGGTAATAGCATCTCAAAGGCATAAGAAACAAAATATACCTATAAACTTCTATGTGACTAAGACCATATTGTTTTGAGAAAAAAAAAGATTTATAAAGGGCTTTCCAAATTATGCACAGAATAACAGCTATTGGAATTAATAATTCTAATCAAAGAAGGCTTTCCTTTTAATCAATGAAGGATATCCAACTTTGAAATTTCATGACTATGTGAAGTTCACTTGGGAATCTTACAACAATTTAAGGTAAATTAGAATGCCATGCACGTTCAGTGACATATTCAGAAACATGAACTTTAAAAGAAGTGTTAAGATTTGAATCTGAAATGTTCCCCAAAGTCTCATGTGCTGGGAGGTGGGGCTTTGGGTAAGTGATTGTATATCAGGAAGGCTCTGACCTCATCTTGGATCAACCCATTGATGGTTGAATAGACCACTGGGAAGTAGAACCTAGTGAGAGGAAGTAGGTCACTGGGGGATGCCCTGGAGGGGTTATCTTCTCCCTGACCCCTTCTGCCACCCTCCTTCTCTCCTTCCTCGCTGCCATGAACAGAGCAGCTTTTCTTCTCCAAGTGCCTCTGCTCTGTTGTGCTATCTCATGCCTCAGTCCCAGAGCATGTAGCCAGCTAACCATGGACTGAGACCTCTGAAACCATGAAGCCAAATAAACATTTTGTCCTCTGAGTTGTTCTTGTCAGATATTTTGGACACAGGAAAGAAAAAGAGAATCAAAACAAAACCTGAGTAACACAAGAAGTGCTTTTGATTACCAAGGTGAAAACGCTCTTCAGGGATCAAACTGAATGATCTCAGTTAAGGTTCAAATCACTGGGAGTTACATGAGGAGAATTAAAAGCTCTTTCATGCCATAGATAACATTCTGTGGTTAGTTTGTTATTTGGTATTAATATGGTGAATACAAGCTCAAATCAAAAGCAATAACAGATCCTGATAAGATGAATTAATCCTTTCAGAAAACACTGTGATCTTGTTTTTGATGTTATTAGATTGGGTACTGCATAAATCACAAATATTCATATTTATGAAGTTTTTGCTTTAAATAATGAACTCTGCCAGCCAAGTGGTATTTGCTTTTGAAGGCACTTCCGAGAGAAATATTCCCTCATATGAACTGGAATTTTAATACCAGAGTCTGTATATTTACTTGATGCCAATATTGGGAATAACTTGAATCTACATATTATAGTCACGATGTCATACTCTAGATTTTCATTTTTTAAGATTTTAGGGTCCATTCTGAAGGTACGTAAGTAATTTAGAGGCAAGTTTTCCTAGCATTGGGTCCGGACATTTTGTCCTTATATCCATTGTATCCAGTTGCCATTCTGTCTCCCCAAAGGGAGGAATACTAATGTGGTTCAGTATTTAGTGCCAGTAATTCGAATGTCAAACTCACCTTAGAACATTCAAGTATTTAGAAGTTTTTAAAGTACTTTTCTATCAATTTTGGGTTTTCTTCTTAGTCAAAGTTACCATTTATCTGTTCATAACTCCTTTATATATACTTTACAGTAATATATGATTAAATAATACACACTCACAATTTATGTAAAATACAGATGATACGTTTATAAAGGATAAGATAATCATAAACAGATATTCCAATATTTATTTTTTTTTACCTTATAGCAATATTTTGCACACACAGCTTTAGGAATCTGTATATCAAGACTACACTAAAAATTGTTGGTATAAATTGATAGCAAAACAGATATATTAAGACAAAAGCATGATTGATAATTTTATTTCAAGATGATAGAGGACAAAAGTAAATCAAACTGTATTCTAAATCTATCATTGCTCAGGTTTTTTTTAATAATACTTGGGAGACACCACAGAAAAATTGCAGTATTTTATATATAACTGAACAAAATTTTAACCCCCTGTCTAAAATGATTGACTAGAATTTGTTATCTTGTACATTTTCAATAAGTCATTATACTCTTTACTATTCAGTAAAACAGAAGTAGGTCAAATCTGATTTTAAGAAAGCTAAATATTTACTTCAAAAGTTTCATTTCATAATATTTAAAGTATGAAAAACAGAAATCTTATATAACAAATCACAAACAAACACAAATTTTTATTTAAATGTTAATGAATTTTAAGTTTATGAACACAAACTTTGTTATTATTTAAAATAACTATTAAAATGTTTAGCTAAGTTTTAGGTTGGCTCCTTTGATATTCAGAAGAAAGGCCACAAAATAGAATAGACATTCGAAATCATATTGAGCAGTGAAATGTAGTCACTTGGCACATTGCATCACCTGGATCACCCTTCTCCATGGTCATTAACTAAGTTATGGCTCCTGCCAGCTGTCTTTGAAGGCTGTGCTTGCTTTATCCACATGAATCCATTTGCATTAATCTAAACAACATCCTTCTTAAGTTCCAACTGAAGCTACATGTTTTGCTTTAGGTCTTATTGTTTAAAACCCAGTATTATTGTCAAAGGTTTTGTCTTTGAAATATGTGGCTTTTTACTCTGCAATATGTGTTCATAAGTAAATTCAGTAAACTGCTAGGACCATGAGGGATACAACATTGCCTTTGTCTGATTGATTCAGGTCCTATAAAATGTCATAATACAAACTGCTTAATGTATGACAATTATTATTGCATCCCTTCTATGTAGGATGTTAATTCTGGCTTTTGACCTCCCAGAAGCAGAGACTACAAGAGATATAATGTTATTGGTTGGTGTAAACCTGGCTGCCATGGACTTGACCTGTCTTACCCTCTGACCCATGAAAGACTTGTTCCAATTAGAAAAGCTCTGCTGGTAAGATGAGATTTTTCATAATAAAATGGAAACTGAATAAGTAAAGAATATTGATTACTTATTTTGGGGTTAAATTAGTTTGGCAAATCTTTTTTGGAGAATTCTGAGAACGGCAATGGAAGAGGTGAAGAATTGTATTGGTGTGGGGGGTACAGTTCTAGATTGTCATATAGGCTTGAGAATGAGTCTGAAAAGTGATTGAGCAGGTAACATATATGTGTAATCTGAACTTATAAACTTGTAAATACTCTATAGTCTTTCACTCCAAAATATGGCACTTAGTAGCATAGTGTCAACTGGATATATTTCCCCCACTCTGTGATATTTGTAGTCTAGCTTTCTCAAGAGTGTTCAGTCCTTTAGATTGACTTGATCCTGAAAAACTTAGGAATTGTTAAATGGGTATAAATTAATCTATAAAGCCCATAGTTTTAAAACTATTTAAGTTTCCTAGTCTATACAGAGGTAGTTGTCAAAAAGAGTCAGATGTACAGCACAGATGATAGTCTGCAAAACTGGTTTTCTTATCTAGTGAATTTTAAGCATCAGTTTAGCTGGGATTTCTTTGTAATTTTGGAGAAAAAAAATAATTCGATTCAGTATAATAAAGTCTAGGCTTTAAATAGAAACCCAAATTACCAGGTGACACTTAATTGAATCTGAGATTGAATCTGAGGTAGGAGAGTCATGGGTATTTGAGTGATGTTCCATATCAGTGGTGGCTAATTTATTCTTCAGCTGAGGCTAATAAGACCTTTTATGTATATGGAAAAGGTTAACAAATTTGCATTTTATGGGCTATTTGCCTTGTTTCAAAAACACTAATCCAAATATTATGTGAAAATGTTAACATAAGTGTTGACTAATTAGGAAATTCCTAGTATGTTAGCTATATGACAATTTAATTTCCACCAAAAAAATCATATGTGTTTTGTAATTTTTATGTAATCTGAGACCATTGTTGTTTAGACTTGAACTTGTAGTCCACACAAGAAGTGGAAAACTGCACAACAATCTTTGTATTTTTAATATCTGAAAATTTATACCCCACAGAAAGATCTCTTGACTTCTGGACATACCTAGCAATGAAAGTCCTACTTCTGCAGTATGTATGCTTTTAATCTAATAAATATATTTAATCTTCAAAAGTAGATATTTGACTGAAATTTGAAACATACAAAGTAATACTTCAACAGTGTCATGCTTAAGATGTTGTATGAATGATCTTCCTGTCCTCAAGCATACAATAATTCAGGGTCATGTGCTGCATTGAATAATTATTATCAAAATAATCCTTTCTCTTTACAATTCATTATATATGTCTCATGTTTGCATTCTACAAGCTAGCTCATGTGTAGGCAAATAGTAAGATACATGAATTTTCTATTTCAAGATTGGTTTATGGTTTTAAATCATCAGATATACTCAGTTGGCTGAGACTCAGTAAAATATTCATATAGACTAAAAAATGCAGTTAAAGAAAAACACAGATTAAAGCACTGCCACTTAACCTATCACTATACCAGTTAAACTTTGAAACCTTAATCAAAGCACATTAAATGCTGAATTTAGAGTATGTGGAAGAACAAAAGGGATCTCTGAAAACTGATTGAAATAAAGAGTCTAGCACCAGAGACCTGTAATCACAGCAGCTCATGCTGCAAGATGCTGATCATTGCCATAGCAACAGATGGTGTTTTGTTACATCATGGAAATCAGGAGCGTGTAAGTGATGAGTGCAACATCCCACAGCGTGGACAAGTGCAGAGCCATTAGGGGATGGGGTAGTAGGAGATGCAGTCAGAGGCAAGATGAGCACTTTGAAAAGGATAGTAGCAGAAGCACAGGAATATAGATGAGCAGTTCATGTGAGTGCGAGTCTATTTTTGAAAGTGAGGCTGTCATTTGTAACCATTCTTAATCACTGTTATCACTGCTTTTTTCCTTTCTTTTTTTTTCACAATAAAGCACAATAGTGAGCAGCTTCAAAATGAAAGTTCAAAATTTTGCCTCTTTTATTTCCTTGAGAACCTATGTTTTATACTACCATAGATTCAAAGAAACATAGAAAAGATTATTAACTCCTATATTACAAAACCACACTTATTAAATATAAGACCACATCTACACTGTGAGGATAAAAAGGTTACATGTTAAATTTGTTTCAAGAACACGTACATGTATTATGAGTCATATTAGACTCAAGTGTGTTCATTTGTATAAGAAACTCATATTCCTTCAAAAATCTCAGTATATTCAGAATTTCACTTCCCATAGCAGTTAAGATACAAGTGGATCCATGTTGGCTCAGACAGTGGTGATGACATTTGGACATCAGACAGTGGCCTGAAGGGAAAGGAGATGGAACCAGCCCAGGCAACTGCAGAATATTCATTCTGGGGACATCATTCAGTGAGTTCTTTGTTGTTGTTTTCTCTGAGGGACAGAAAAAAGCAGCACCGGTGGAGCTCAGGTGCTGGGTGAGAAGCACCACAGGCTTTCAGACCTCAGGAGACAGGAGGAGTCACTGTAATGCAGTCACATTAAAAATAGAGGCAAACCCGTGACAACATCTCAGATTGCAACTTTATGTTCTTTGAAAAGGCCAAGGGAGGGATCTCAGCGTTTCATCTGGTGACATTTGTTGGCTGATCCTTCAAACATACATGAAGGGGGCCCAGAAAATCAACCGAGACATCATATCTGAACTGAGATCAAAGCACTGTCCAAGAAACAATTTCCATTTGTGGTCTACCAAGGTGATGCTGACTAAAACAAAAGGGAGTTTACTTACAGGATATAATAATAGATTTCAGAGTTCCCACATCTTAGCATTCATAATATCTAAGGCACTGTCAAAGATAATTTTGGTGAAAATATAAAATCAGGAACCTCATGAAGATAAAAATGAACATATGAAAAATATTTTATTCTATTTATTTATTGTACCAGGCAGATATTATAACTGGTTCAAGTCATATATCAAAAATACTGAGATGAATGTTCAAATGGGGGCAAACATGTTTTACCCTATGACAGGGAAGGAAGTCAATTGAACTTTTTACCAAACACTACGGAAGTTCCAGTTCTATAAGTCTTCTCAAACTGAAAGAGTTAAATATATATATAAATATATATATATACATATATATATATATATATATATATATATGTATATATATATATATTTATATATATATATATATTTTTTTATTTTTTTAGTAGTTGTAAATGGACAGAATGCCTTTATTTTGTTTGTTAATTTTTATGTGATGCTGAGGATCGAACCCAGTGCCTCATGCATACGAGGCAAGAGTTTTCCCGTTGAGGTACAGCCCCAGCAGGAGTTCAAAGTATTTTTAAGATGATGACAAGTTGAACTCAGATAACCTGAAGAATATCCTCTAGGCAATGTATATTTTCCATTGAATACATTTTTCCCTAAATTTGATTCCACATGTACCAACCCAACAAAGATTAGGAAAATGGGGAACAATTCTCAGTTGAAAAGAAAATTAAATACAATCAACTCCAAGATGGTCCAGAGGTTAAAATTATAAAATAAGGACTTTGAAACACATGAAAAATATTTTCAGAGATATAAAGGAAAATTAGCTTTCACATTTTTTAAATAGGGAGTCTCATTAGAAAAATAGAAACGTGATATATATCTTTTTTGTTTTCTGCCCTCCCATGATTTCACCTATCAGACTTTTACATACATAACCAAAGGAAAAGAAATTAGGATCTCATAGATACCTGAATGTGCATGTTTACTGCTGCACTATTTACAATAAGTGAAATATGGAATCAGCCCAGGTGCTGCTGAATGGATGAAAGGAACATGAAGAAGATGTGGTATATACACAAGACAGAGTATTATTCAGCTATAAAAATAAATACAATGGACAGCAAACTCGGTGGAACTGGAGTTCATTGTGTTGAGTGGAATAGATCAGACACAGAAAAACACATACCACATGTTCTCTTTTACATGTGGAAACTAAAAATGATGATCTGAATGTACAATAGTAATTAGCAGAGAGTGGGAGGAGAAGAGAGAGTGGGAGGCTAGGCAAGGGGTAACAGAAGTAATAGATCCTAGCCAGGCATGGTGGTGCATGCCTGTAATCCCAGCAACTCAAAGGCTGAGGAAGGAGGATCACATCCTACCAAGGGTGCTCCCTCCAGTCTCATGCCCTTTCATAGTGCTAATTCTATTCTTGAGGGTGGGGAGCTCATGTCTCCTTCACTCCCTAGGACCACCTGGTTTAATACTATTGCAGTGGGATTAGGTTTCCACAAGAATTTTGATGGAGGAGGCACCATCATTTAAACTAGAGCAATTAGAGATCCGAAGGAATATTTGATAATGATGAAATTACCAGTATATCAGGAGGAACTTAAAATTACAACTGCATATGCATCATTAAGCCAGTGCTTCCATGAGGTAAGCACTGGAAAATTTAAGGCAAAAAAGATATTAATCATTCTCTCAGTTAATGAAAGAAAAACAATAATGAAAAATCAGTGAATTTATAGGATATCAGAACAATAGTAGCAAACAGCTCAAAAAAGTCAATATTTTTAGAAGACTACACAAGCAGCTAGAGAATATATATTTCTTTCTTTTGTATGCACCATGGTATACCATATGCTGGGACATAAAACATATGTCAATGTTTTTTCTAAAAATGCAAAAACATACAGAGTATTTTCTCAGAAATGCATATGAATGAAACAAGAAATCAAACAATAAACTATCTAAAGTACACCAAATATCTAGACATTAAAATACTACTTCTGAATAATGTAAAATGCAACTAAAAATATTTTCTATTGGAAGTGATTTTTTAATATTTAGTTAAAATAGTGTTTGGAATTAAATATATGGCTTCACTTATTTATATTTAGAAATAAAAAAATATCATATGTTAATTTATATATTCATTTTAGGAAAAAACAAGAAAAAGGAAAATTTAATCTCCAAGAAAGCAGAAGAAAGGAAATAATAAAATTAAGAACTGAATATTAAAAGAGGAAATGAGCAAATAATTGGTAAAAGAAAACAATGAAATATAAAGGTACGAATGATCAATAAAATTGACAATATTGCATCTATACTAACCACGGCTAAACAGAGAACACACACATTACAATATCAAATTTGTGATTATCCATGTGCAAAGTCACATATGGCTTTGATGACTGCAGTCCACAAGGACTCTCTCTTGGGCTAGCTCTGCCCAATGCCTCCAGCTTTCCTCATTCAAAATTTCATATTCCTGCCTCTCTAACTTCTTTGGGTCTCCTTGCAGTTCCAGCCTCACTCTCAGAGGATCACACATTAACCTCCCAGGAGATTCCTACAGGAATTGAGTACATGTCACACATTGCCCTGCCTCCCAGGTCTTACTTCAAAATATGGGTGAAATTCTCCATGATCCAGTAATTTCAGCATTTTGTGTTCTTGGAAAACCAGCACTACAGTGGACAATAGCAAGTTTTTTCACCAGCTTGAACAGTAGCTGGGCCCAGTGGATCACAGCAGCAATGGCCTTTGAGCACCTGAGTAGCTGAGCATGTTAAAATGAAGACTGGAGATACAACTTCCTAGGTGACCGGTGACAACAGGAAGCCTGGGTATTGGGATCAAATCAACATTTTCAAGCAAATTTTCACTTTTAGACCTGGGGTTTGGGATGGGTGCATTACTGAAATGCACATTTTTTTTTTTTTGTCAAAATGCAAAGTACTTAGCTTCTCTTTTGTAATTGTAATCTCACCAACTGGAACACTTTCCTTGGACCCAACTGTACACTAATTTTTTTCTGGCCAAAATGCAAATTTTTCAAATATTTCTGCTCTGCTTTTTGCCTTGTATTCTTACAGTAAACCTGATTAAAAGCTGCCATCAATACCCATGCCACTGCTTGAGTTGTGCTGCTTTGAACTTTCCTCTGCCTTTAAATTCAGTGTAATAAAATTATAGGACATAGATAAAATGTAGACAAATTATTTTCCAGGATGTACCATGTGTAGCCTCTAGTCCAATTTCCAATAAAATCCTCATTTCCATCTGAAACTTCATGAACACAATCTTCACTATCTCCATTACTATTAACATTCTGGTCTTCCACAATCACATCAGAATCATTTTATGAGTTCTGCTTACAAAATTCTAAGACTTTGCCAAACTGCTTCTCAAAATTTTTCCAAATTCCCCCTAAAAACTGAAGCCAAATGCATCAGAACCACAAGGTAAGCCATAGTCACAACAATGAACCTACTTCTTAGTACAATTTCTGTGTTAGGTTTTTTTGTTTTTGTTTTTTTTTCCCCACTGTGACCAAAAAATAACTATTCTGAGGAGAAAAGATTCATTTTGGCTCATGATTTCAGTGCATTCAGTCCATGGTCAGGGGCTCCAAGGCAGAAACATAATGGTTGAATGATATGGCAACCAGAAAGCAATGAGTGGGTAGGTAGGGACTGGAGAGAAGACGAATCCTTCCTGGGCACCTCTCCAGTGATCTGCTTCCTCCAACAAGGTCTTACTTCCCAGTAGGCCATCCAACTGTAAATCCATTTCATGGATTAATTCACTCATGTCTCATGATCCAATGAGTGTCTAAAAGCCCAACCTCTGAACTTTGCTGCAATGGGGCCATGCTTTTTATCCATGAGCTTTCAGGGGACATTCAAGACTAAAACCATAACAAATGTATTTTCAAAATAAAAAACCCAACAAATGTTCCATGCCAGAATCACACAACTTTTTCATCTCAATTTTGAGAAGACAATAAATCCAATATACTAAATACGTAAATCATGTGAATAGACATTTTACACAATCATGAAAAGATGCTCAATATTGCTATTCATAAAGAACTACTTATAATGGCCCCAACTTAAAATCCCACAATTTTAAGTTTTAGCAAAGATAGGCAGCAATAGAAACTCTTCTACATTACAGAGAGGAAAGCAAAGTCGTTTAGACAATTTTGAAAGAAGTTTGAAAATTTCTTACACAGTTTAACATACACTTCCCTTATGATCTATCAATACCACTTTCTGGTATTTATTCAGGAGAAATTTTACCATATATTCACACAAAGACAGGTATGTGAATATTGATAGAAATTTTATTTATAGTAATCCAAAATTGGAGAGTGCCCAAGTGTCTGTTAACTGGTGAATGGATGAACAAATCTAGCCATATTCATATGGTAGAAATCAACGCAGCAATGAAAATAAAGAGGTACTAAGACATGTAATAACATTGAAGAATCTCAAAGGTAATTTATTTAAACGAAGAAGCTAGACACAGAGACCACACATGGTAATACCATTTCCATAAAATTTCCAAGAAAGCAGAAGAAAGGAAATAATAAAATTAAGAATTGAAATATTAAAAGAAGAAATGAGCAAATATTTAGTAAAAGAAAACAATGAAATATAAAGGTACAAATGATTAATAAAATGGACAATATTGCATCTATACTAACCATGTTTAAACAGAGAACACAGATTTTTGAAAATCAAAATTTGGATGATAGCAAGAAGATTAGTGGTTACTAAAGATGAAGAGTGTGAGAGTGTTTATTACAAAGTGGCATGAGGGGTAACACATCAGATAGAGCACTAATCTCTAGGGTATATAAATAACTTAAAAAGCTAAGCACTGAAAAAACAAATAACCCAATCAACAAATGGGCCAAGGACCTGAAGAGACACTTCTCAGAAGAAGATATACAATCAATCAACAAATATATGAAAAAATGCTCATCATCTCTAGCAATCAGAGAAATGCAAATCAAAACTACTCTAAGATATCATCTCACTCCAGTCAGAATGACAGCTAGAAGACAAACAACAAAAAGTGTTGCCGAGGGTGTGGGGAAAAAGAACACTCATAGATTGCTGGTGGGACTGCAAAATAGTGTAGCCAATATGGAAAGCAGTGTGGTGATTCCTTGGAAATCTGGGAATGGAACCACCATTTGACCCAACTACCCCACACCTCAGTCTATACCCAAAGGTCTTAAAAACAGCATACTACAGGGACACAGTCACATCAATGTTTATAGCAGCACAATTCACTATAGCTAAACTGTGGAGCCAACCTAGATGTCCTTCAGTGGATGAATGGATAAGAAAAATGTGGCATATATACACAATGGAATTTTACTTAGCAATTAAAGAGACTAAAATCATGGCATTTGCAGGTAAATGGATGGTGTTGGAGAAGATAATGCTAAGTGAAGTTAGCCAATTCGTCCAAAATAAATACCAAATGTTTTCTCTGATACAAGGAGGCTGACTCATAGTGGGTTAAGGAGGGGGAGCATGGGAGGAATAGATGAATTCTAGATAGGAAAGAGGGGTGGGAGGGAATGGGAGGTAGCAGGGGATTAGCAAGAATGGTGGAATGTGATGGGCATCATTATCCAAAGTGCATGTATGAAGACACGAATTGGGTGTCAACATACTTTATATTCAAACAGAGATATAAAAAATTGTGTTATATATGTGTAGTACATATTGCAATGCAAAAAAAGAAACCAAAGTACATGTATAAAGACATGTATTGGTGTGAACATACTTTATATACAAAGATATGAAAAATTGTGCTCCATATGTGTAATAAGAATTGTAATGCATTCTGCTGTTATGTATTTAAAAAAATAAAATCAATTAAATAAAAAATAAATAAAAACAACTCTCAGATAAATCATTAGAATTTGAATAAATCAAATTACCTTCCATAACATGGGAAGGCTGTATTCAACCATAAAAAAACAAAGAAAATATTTCGAACTTAAAAAAAAAAAAAAAGTGGCATGAGAAAACATTTTTGGGAGATGTTTAAGTATCATAGAGTTTCATAGTAGTAATCAATCTGTAACAGTACATATTTGTCAAAAATCATCAAGAAACACACTTAAAGTGTATTACTTATTGAATGTGAATTATATTTTAAAATGTTGCTTTGATAGATTGTTGATGTTAAGAAATAAACAAAATATAACATTACACATATACACAAATTGATGTGCCATGTTTGCAAAAATTGTTCCATTATTTGAGTGTGTAATTATAAATGCAATGACCTAAAATGTATTTCAGAAAGGCTATTTGATGTATAAAAATAGGTTTCACATCAACCCATAATTTGATGTTTATCTGAAACCAAATATTTGAATAAATTAGTAAGAAAACTTAAAATGATACCAGATGTTAAGATCAGTAGAATTTTGAGTTTACCAAATTCAGCTGAAAGTGATTGATCAGAATGTTATCTAGACTCATGAATATTAATCATTGGAACTTATTGAATATTTATTTGCTATCCTCTATTTTGCCTAAAATGAATAAAGTAATGAATCAAATATTTAGTAAGCCAATATCTAGTCCAGTTTTTATACAGTATCTCAAAAAGTATAACATTTAGCAAACCTAATAAAAATTATATTTGGTGTATTGTCAGGAAAGTTATTTCTTCTTTATGATCTAGGAAGAGTAACTTTATTGTACAAAACTCAGTGAATCCAAATAAAACCTCAAAATTTACTTACTGATGTATTGTCTTCTTATTTCTAGTGTAACAAATTTCCACCAAGTTAGGGCCTTTGAGGAGCCCAGATATGTTAGGTGACTGTTGAGAGGTACAGTCTTTTGCGGGTGCAGCCACTGTGCCAGCAGAGCTGGTTTCTTCTGGAGGCTCCAGGGTCAAATACAGGGACTGCCTTTTCCAGCTTCAAGAGGCTGCCTTGTTTCTTTATCTTCAAAGCCAGTAGCATAGCATATTTAGATATCTCTCTAATTCTGACCTTTCTGCCTCTCACTTAAAAGAAGCCCTGGGATAGATCACATTGAGTCCAATGGGATACTCACAATCACAAATCACTAATTTAATCATATCTGCAATTTTCTTTTGCCATATAAGGTAGCAGAGAGAATCAATCTGGGAATAAGACTTGGACTTTTTTTTGGCTGTGCAGAAAATCTCCTACAACTGACCATCCTGGAGTGTGCTACCAACTGGGCTTTCAGTGATGACTAAGAAAGATGAAGACCATGACCTCCCAAAGTTTACAGTCTAGGGGGAATTTTAAAGGATCCTAGCAGGGCCATTTAGGATAAAAACAATTTATAGGAAGTGATAGGCATAAAACCCTATAAAATAATTATTGTATCTCAACAAAGAAAAATTAATACATGTAATTTTGTTGCATAGTTCACACTAAAAAGTAGTAATATAAAAATTAAAAGTACTTAAGAAAATGTTTCTGTAAAATTAATTGTAAACATATGTACAGCATTACAGAAAAGCCATTCCAGTAATAATATTTGTATTTTTCCTAATTAAGATTAGAGCAGGAAGATGTTTTTGCACAAAAAAGTGATTGTTTTTTACAGTTCTCATAGTACTTCCTTGGGCAGTCTCTATTCTTTTCTTACTAAAACATTGGCATATGAAGCACTTGCACAATTTGATGGACAAGCCCAGGTCTGTTGGCAGGAGCTGGGCCAGGGTCTAGAGTCTAGGTTCTGCAGGGTATTATTACTCTTTTAAGAGAAAAAGTGGGTTGTGATGTTTGGGGGAAAGAATATGGAAGAAAATGTTAAAGCCCAATGGAATATCAATTAGCTGACAAGTACACGTAATCTGAGTTGTCATGGTGATGGTGCAGGCAGGACAGGAAAAGAAAGTCTCCAGGAGTGCCACTGCCACATCCCAATGACATTTCAGTTAAACTCTGGTCTGAAAAGCTTTGCTTTTAGTGCTGTACAATCTAGTGATTTTCTTCACTAGAGATTTTTTTTTTTTTTTTTTTTTTGGCAAGAGACCCATGTTTTGGTGAACTTAACAACAGCAACAAAAAGAGTAAATGGTGATAATTGCATGTTTATTTCTTTTGTGTTATGATTTCTTAAGAGTAAACACAGAAATACATTCACTGCATTTAAGGATCATCATTTTAATGTGTTTCTAAATTATTTGTCATAGTATTTTTTTCTTTCTAACCAATCTAAAATTTTCCGAATTTTTTTGGAAAATTTGATGATATATAAATTTTATAATTTGTTTCATTTCGTTTTTTTTTAATTTATTGTTTGCTCAAAACATTACAATGATCTTGACATATCATATTTCATATATTTGATTCAAGTGGGGTATGAATTCTTATTTTTACCACGTGTACAGATTGTAGGATCACATTGGTTATACATCCACGTTTATACATACTGCCATACTAGTGTCTGTTGTATTCTGCTGCCTTTCCTATCCCCTTCCTATCCCTCCCTCCCCTCCCCCATCATCTCTCTCTACCCCATCTACTGTAATTCATTTCTCTCTTTTTTTAATAGTTAAATATCCTGATATCATTATCTTAAGATATCATCCAGCCCTGATGAGTGTTCAAGTATATGTGTTTGTGTGTGTGAGAGTGTGTGTGTGTGTGTGTGTGTGTGCACGTTTTGTTTATAACTATGTTAAAATTTCAAACATACGGAAAAGGTTAAATGAAGAGTTTAAGAGGAGTCCATGAAGCTATCACCACAATGATTTGCATTTCTCCATGTTTGTTCGGTCTTTCTAGTTAAACATATATAATCAATTTTCTTTGGTGACACATTTGAGATTAGGTTATAGACATAATGACATTTCACGGAAAAACACTTCAGAGTGAATTTTCTGAGAAGAATATTCTTTCAACACACTCACAGGACAATAATAGCATTCAATAAATTTAGTGTTTATAATATATCCATGCTTCTTAAATTTTCTAATACAATATTTTCTGATATTTAATATAGAATTCTATTAAAGATCATGTATTGCATTTAGTTGTCACATTTCTTTAACTTTCCTTAATTTAGAATACTTCTCTAGAATTATTTTCCCCTTTCCTTGCATTAATTATGTGAAAGTACATAGGACAGTTGCTCATCAATTAGATTTGTCTATTACCTCAGGTTTAAATTCATCTCATGTGAGTTTGTGCCATCGTAAGTAAGGTTAAGTTGGTTCATTGGTCTTCTTCAGAAAATCACGGGATGTGAGAGTCAACTTGGTTTTGCTCTGATGAAAATTTAGAGGAGGGAGGTTCATTCTGGCTCACGGTTTCAGAGGTTGGCAGACTGTATTGCTCTGGGCCTAAGGTGGGGCTGACTATCATGGAGGGAGGGCTTGGTGAAGGCAGGTGTGCAGCTCCACTCCTGGTGGCCAGGCATCAGAAAGTGGGAGGGCGGGGTTGCAGGCAAGATGCATCTTTCTATGGCTGACACCCAGTGACCAACCTCCTCCAGCCAAGCCCCCTCTGCCTGGAATCAACAATCCACTCAGACAAGGATGGATGAATTAGGTCACAGCTCTCACAATGCAATTATTTTACATCCTAATCTTCCTGGATTAACATAGGAGCTGTGGGAGGACACCCTTGCATCAAGAATGAAATGACCCAAGACAGTTTTTACTCCTTGATTTAGTAGCTGATCTTTCCTCAGGAAATCACTATTTGGTTAATTGGCATTTATCATGTGGTATCCTTCTGTGGGGAAAAATGAGCCTCATCTTTTCTCTTTTTAAAATTTTTTTATACTAAAGCACTGATGGGAGATGATGGAAAAATATACAAATTCTTAGGCAAGGAAGTTAGTTTTTTTTTATAATTACTTCACAGTATAGTGAAGATAGTTAACAATACACGGTGCATCTGAGAATCATTGAGAGTTAATTTCAAATGTTCAAATACTTCAAATAAGTATTTGGGTGGATGGATCTATTGATTGACCTGATTTAATTATTACCCATTGTAGTCATAAATCACAATGTTTTTTGGTAACACATAAATCCATGCAACTGTAATTGGTCAATTTTTAATAAAAATAATCAAAATAAAATATAGGAAACACTTTATTATAAACTATATTATAATCCATTTTAGTCATTCTTTTTTCAATGTTTATTTTCTCCTTTTTTTTTTTTTTTAACTGGGAATGCCCTGACGTGGGTTCCTGTGCCCTTCTGAAATGTCTATTTCATTTTTGATGCATTTCCTTATTTTCTAGCAAAAGCTGTGTTGGGCATACCAGGCATTTTGCTGCCCTGTCTGGAACCTGTGATTTTTCCAAAGAATACCTCTTGCTTGTGGTGGGGAATGTACTACAGACCAACATCTGGGAAGCTGGTGTGCTCACCACTATTGGGCTATTGTTGCTTCTAGGTCACTCAGTGGACAGAGCTAGAGAAAATATACATACTACAAACAGTGTGATGCCTTCGAAGTCCAGGTGTGGTGAAGGCAGGTGTGCAGTGACAAGACTCCTCTTCTCTGTTCTGCATTGCTTTCACATGTCTTCCCCAGTGTTCACCCTAGTTCCCCAGACAGTAATGTATCCACCATATTACTCACACTATAGTAACAGAAAATGTGTACAAAATAATTTGAGAATTACTAAACAACTGACATTAACAACAATTTTTTAAATGCAATTCAAGCTTCTTTGGGGTTTCTTTTACACTTAAAATATTCAACTGATTATGTGTAGTCAGATTACTGTGTTAAAAAGATTGTTTTTTTTGTTGTTGTTTTAAAGCATATTTAGCTACATCTATTTATCTGTATTGCCCTTTTTATATCTGTTTTTATTTTCTTCCTTCCTCTCCTCCCCTCCTCCTCCTCCTCTCCTCCTTCTCTCCTCCTCACCCCCCTCCTCTTTCTTCTTCTGACATTCAGATAGGTTTCCTGTTTTTCATTTAACTGATACCTTATATAATGCTCTGGGCCTCCATCTCTGTTCCCTTCTAAGAACTCATGAAATTTCAAGTCTCTCAATTCCTCAGAATCTAGTTGTTCTGTCTTGAATTTAATCTCTCTCTCTCTCTCTCTCTCTCTCTCTCTCTCTCTCTCTCCCCCCCCCCAAGGGAATCTGATAAGGGACTTTAGAAAACAGGCAGGAAAGGAAGGAGGCCAAGCCAGCTTGTGCCCTCTGGCACAGCTGGAGAGTTGCAGGGATCCTCAGGACTGTCCCCATCCTCAGCAGGCGGCAGGCCCCTCAAGCTCCACATTCTGTAATACTGGGTTGAGGGTCATCTAATTCTCCATGCCTGTGAAAAAGAGAGCATCCAAAGACTCCAAGATGTCTTCTGAGAAAGCAGCACACGTTGGCCATTGGATAGAGTGAGATGGGGTAGGAGCTTACAAAAATGCTGCCGCTATCCACTCATATTATTCACTGTTGTTGGACAAATCTTAGAACTGTTTTCACATGTCTGCACTCACCATGGGGTGAGTATCCTATTTCATGGGGTGACTATATCTTTATTTTATTATTTCTCGGTTCCTCTCCCTTTTTGTTTTATTTTCTACAAAGTGCTTCTATATTAGTCTGTTGTGTGTTGCCATAACAGATATCACAGAATAGGTAATTTAAAAAGAAAGGAAATTCTTTTCTGTTCTGGAGACTGAAAGTCCAATACAAAGTTGCAATCTTTTGGTGAGGATATTCTAATTATGTTGTTCCATGTCAGAAAGCCAGAAGTTGAGAGAGGAGGTAAGTTAGTGGGAGACAGAGAAAATGTGAGGGGGGTGGGGGAAGACAGAGAGAGAAAGGAGGAGAGAGAGAGGGACAGAGAGGCAGGCAAGAGTGCAAACAGGGCACGAACTCCCTAGTATAACAAAATCATTTGCGTAATAAAGACATTAACTATTCCTGAACACCTTATTATTCCTGAACCCCTTCACATTGTAATGGTAGTGCAATTTCCCATGCACAAATTTGGGGATACATTCTAACCACAGAAAGCTTCTTGGCCTCTTTCTCTTAGCTGGGCTGACTCTGTGGGTTCGGGTATTTATCCCCCATTTACACATTAGTTCAAGTTTGGGATATTCTGTATCCCCTCATCTTGCTACTGCTCTTGGTGTGAATTTCCTTTTACATGTTGCTTTGTTTCATTGCATGGATGCATTTTTTTATTTTGCTTTGTATTTTGTTTTGGAATTTGAAAGAAGAGATTAAATTCAGGTAGTTTGGCAACACATGGGAATTAAATATGTTCTTAACACCTTACTTATAATTATTTCCTACATGTGTTCAGTGATTTGTATCATATCCACATATTTTAAAGTCATTATTGTTTTCAACACTTATTAAATTTTTAAAATAACACATGGGAATTAAATATGTTCTTAACACCTTACTTATAATTATTTCCTACATGTGTTCAGTGATTTGTATCATATCCACATATTTTAAAGTCATTATTGTTTTCAACACTTATTAAATTTTTAAAATATTTTTATTAATATTATTTTTTTAAATTAGCAAATGTGGATCAATAAGCTGAAATGACTTGACATAGAAGGCATGAGTTAAATCAATAATTCAAAATTTATATGGAATTATAGTTAAACATACAGCAAATAATTTATCTAAAATATAAGCATTCAGACTAGTGGACTAGTGACTCCAGTTCAAACCAGTTTATGTGAAAATGTCCCATTCAATGAAAACAATAAATTAGTAAGGTCATTGATAGATGCATTGAGTTTTTAATATGGTTTTAATCACTTTTTTGGTATTCCTAAATTTTTCAATATGTTTTTCTATTCTCATGTACTTTTTAAGTTTAATTAGAATGACCTGTGTTTATTTTTAACATGATTGAAATTCTTGCTATAACTTTTCTTTTTACAGAGTTCTTAGATTTACTGTTATAATAATGTGTTAGGTCCACAAAATATTTGTAATGACTGTTTTTTTCTTTTTTATTGATTTTATTGTTTTTTTTAATACGTGACAATAGTGGAATGCATTACAATTCTTATTACACATATAGAGCACATTTTTTTGTATCTTTGTATATAAAGTATGTTCACGCCAATTTATGCCATTATACATGTACTTTTTTTGCATTACAATTCTTAATACACATATATACCACAATTTTTCATATCTCTGTTTGTATATAAGGTATGTTGACACCCAATTCCAGTATTCATACATGTACCTTGTATAATGATGACCATCACATTCCACCAACCTTGCTAATCCACTTCCTCCTCCCTTTCCTTCCCACCCCTCTTCCCTATCTAGAATTAATCTAATCCTCCCATGCTCTCTCTACCTACCTACCAACTATTTTTTTTTTAAATTAAACCTTTTTATATATCCAGTCATGGAAATTTGGGGTGTTAATCAAAATTCATAACTATACATTCACTTAGTATGTTTTTATGATATTTTATAATATTCAAGAGGTTTTAGTCATCCTAATACACCCTTTAATTCAGTCAACATTATGTATATTATAAAGAAAAATTGGATTTGACTTTGAATATAATCTTGACTAAGTTGATTGGCAACTACTGTGCTGGTCTTCAGATTTTAGAAGTCACATTTTGTGGGGATCAAGTTTACTTCTATGGATTTCAACATGGTGATCTTTAGGACAAAGTAATGATTATCTTGTCAGATTTAGTTTCCATTTTCATTGAGAATTTTCTATGGGATTCTACAATGCCCAGTACAGTTTTCTGCTGATATTTTGCTAAACCACCAGGTAGGTAGTCATCACCAATAAATTCATGAGTCATTCCCTCTTTCAGCAGTATGTACAAATCTTAATGACTGAAATTATTGAAATTCCAAACATAAATCCTACTTATGAAGATTCCATACTTAGTGGAACTTTCCTCATGGAGGTTGAATGGATAGGAGTATCCTACTGTGCCACTGTACTGTCAAAAGAGTGAGAAAATGCCTGAATTTTAGAGGCAACATATCCTAGCTCTGCAGACACCTAGGACTAATACAGCAGATTGAGTGGTTGAATGCATTCATTGAATAAGTGAACTCATTAATTTAGCCTGTTTCCTTATTGAGTGAGCTCTGTCTTCTAACATTTCATGAGAAACTGATTTTCTTTTCTTTTTAAAGTAGTTTCAATAATATTAATGAGATCTGAAATCTGCCAATTTTTCATGTGGAGTTAAACATAAATTAATAGTAATGAATCCATTTCCATTTTATTCATTTATTAATGATCCTTTCAATCACAGTTTTGAAAGGATTTTTTTTTGTTACACCAGATGGCTTAAACATCTGTATTTTGGCATTTTACTCTATCAAATATGCATTGTAAAATGAATGTGCGCTCCAGATCTTTAAAAAAAAATGTTTCAAGGATTGTCTTTTAAATGATACATTAAAACATAAAATTTGTACATATTAATGGAGCACCACATGTTTTGATACATATATACATTGTGTAATGTTTAAGTCAGGTTAAGGGTCTCTCTCTTTGCACACATTTATCATTTCTTCATAGTGAAAACTTTCATTATGTTTTCTAGCTTTTCCAAATGCACAGTACTATATTTTTCTCTGTTAATCTCTGTGCAGTACATACCAGAACTTCTTGCTCTTATCTAGCTGCAACTTTGCAACCTTTCATCAAACTTCCCCATCCCTCCCTTGGTCCCTACTCTCCCCACCTGTGGTAACCACCATTCTATCTCAGCTATGTGATCCATGCTCTTAGATTCCACATATGAGTGAGATCATGCAATACTTGTCTTCTGTGGCTGGCTCACTTCACTTAGTCTAATAATTTCCAGGTCCATCCATGTTTTCACAAATTGCAGGATTTCATTCTTCTTCATTGTGGAATAGAGTTCTGTTGTTTTCTTTATGTAGTATTATATTTTCCTTATCCAGTTATCATTTGATGGGCACATTCCATATACTTCTCCTCTTCTACTTCTGGATTTAACTAAAATTGGGTTATTTGCTGAAGTCATTGCTTCTGAAGTCTCTTCAGGTAAGGTCTGTTTTCTCTCCCTGACTATGCATTAGGTGACCTGCAGGTGGATTGTTTACATTAGATTCTCTTCCTTGCATTTCCATGTCACCCCCATTCCTTTTCCTAAACTCCTTCTCTTGCTTGAATTTCACACCATCAGTCTCTATGACTCACTAACCCTTCCTGTCTCAGTCAACTTCTAATATATACATCAGTATCCTTTGTTTGATGAAGATTTATCACCTGGATCACTTACTGTTTCTTAGAAAACTGCTGTCTTCATTCTTAGTAATTTAATCCTTTGGGGAGCTGAACCTGTCAAAGTCCTGAGATCCAAGTTGTTTGAATGTTCTTGCCCTCTGCCCTCTCCCAGCTACTCATTCTCAGGACATATCTTAAGTTTTGTCACCATCTATAAAAGTAAGCCTTTCAGTCCCCCCCCCCCCCCCAATTTCAAGCATTTTTCACTGTTTCTCACTGCTTTTCCTAGTTCAGTAACAATTTTTTTCACCACCCTGGGTGGTCTATGATTCACTTACTTAAGTGGTTGCTCCTCTTCAGAGAGCACTTCTCACTGCCTTTGCTGCTACTGTCTTCCTGAGAGAAAACATCCTCTTAACCTCTCATGTTCCCATCCACAATCCTACACCCACTGGATTCTCAGTTGTAACAAGAAATAATTTCTCATTTCTATCATAGTAAAACATATTCTGTTACAAGCCAATCGAAGTAATGCCTTACTTTATTTCTTTGAGATGGCCAGGGAGATTCCTTCTCAGGATCTTGCATTTGTATGCCTTTCTGTATGTTCATTACCAAAATTAGTCCTTTCTAGCTCTCTGACCTCCTTTAGGAACCTACTGAAATGGTGCCTTATTAGTGGGACTTCCTGATCATTTCAACCAATGCTATCTTTACTAACTATATTTTATTTGTTATTTCTGGCCTGTTTTTCTCCACAGAACTCATTACCATTTAAAATATTTTAAACTTTACTCATTAATTTTAAGATTTATAAAGGCAAATAAAGAACTATTTTAACCGAAAAACTGCAATGAAAGTAGTCCTGAGAGGAAAATGTTAGTCTTTATTACTTTTCGTTTGATTTTATATTTTGAATACAGTACAGCAGAATGCATTACAATTCTTATTACACATATAGAGCACAGTTTTTCATATCTCTGTATATAAAGTGTGTTCACACCAATTCATATCTTCATACATGTACTTTGAATAATGATTTCCATCACATTCCACTATCATTGCTAACTCCCTGTCCCCTCCCTTCCCCTTCCAGGCCTCTTCCCTATCTAGAGTTCCATGTCCCCCTCCCTACCCCACTATGAATCAGGCACCTTATATCAGAGAAAATATTTGGCACTTGTTTTTTGGGGATTGGCTAACTTCACTTAGCATTATCTGTTGAGAGCCACAGCCGAAGGGGCCTCAGCAAACTTCCAGCTGCCAGCAAACTTCCAGCTGCCAGCTGATGATTGGCTCACAGCAGCCCCAGCAAACTTCTAGCTGCCAACTGATTGGCTCCTCTGCAGTGATGCTCATTGGGCTGTTTCCCCGCCCTTTCAGACCATGGAGCTGCTCATTGGGGGACTTTTTTGGCTCCGCCCACGTGACCCAGCCAATCAGCCTCAAGAGGAGGAGGAGTGTGGGAGGGGGAGAGGCTTGTGGGAAGCCGGTGGTGGCAGTTGGGCTCTGAAGGTTTTTCCTGAGGAGCTGTTTTGTTTGGCGTGTGTGGTTCTAAAAATAAAGTTCCTTTCTTTTCACAAGTGGCTCCTGAATTGTGCCCAGCCAGAGTGCGGCAATTATCTTCTCCAACTCCATCCATTTACATGCAAATGTCATGATTTTATTCTTTTATTGCTGAGTAAAATTCTATTGTGTATATATGCCACATTTTTTTTATCCATTCACTCACTGAAGGGCATCTAGGTTGGCTCCACAGTCTAGCTATTGGGAATTGTGCTGCTATGAACATTGATGTGGCTCTGTCCCTGTAGTATGCAGTTTTTAAGTCTTTTGGGTGTAGACCAAGGAGAGTAATAGCTAGCTCAAATGGTGGTTCCATTCCCAGATTTCCAAGGAATCTCCATACTGCTTTCCATATTGGCTGTACCAATTTGCAGTCCCACCAGCAATGGGTGAGTGTACCTTTTTCCCTACATTCTCGCCAACACTTTTTGTTGTTTGTCTTCATAATAACTGTCATTCTAACTGGAGTGAGATGATATCTTAGAGTAGTTTTGATTTGAATTTCTCTAATTGCTAGAGATGATGAATATTTTTTCATATATTTGTTGATTGATTGTATATCCTCTTCTGAGAAGTGTCTGTTCAGGTCCTTGGCCCATTTGTTGATTGGGTTATACTCTAAAAAAATTGAAAGCAAATGAAAAAGTGCCATCTATTTAAAAAGAAAGTAAAATAAAAACATGAATGTAGAAAAAGATATTGATAGGAATCAACGAATATCAAAATAAAAATTTCAAAGTATTAGAACATAAATTATTAATAAACCACAGAAATTCTGTAGGAAAAATAATAAAAATACATATATTTAGATATCATGAAGGATCAATAAAGAAATACATATCTTTTTGGGAAATGATAAAAAAGAATGATTAAAGTTATAAATATAGAATAAATTCAAAGAATTAAAAACATTTTATTAAAATTTACAAATTTGACATCCCAAATTAACAGATAAAATATAAACTAATAAAAATTGCATAAGAAGAGATAAAAATATTAAGAAAATTACCAGAATAGAAATTAGGAAGGTTTTTAGAACTATTTGTCATAAATTTTCCAGCATATTGTGCTTTCAATAAACTTCCCTCAATGTGACAGTTTTAACTTCAGGTATCATAGTCAATTCTGTTCCCAGGGGACTGAAAACAGAGGTGCATACAATAATGATCTCACACCCATGTGTTCAGAAATGGTCCCAGTTTCTATGACAGTTGTAAAATAGACTGTTATAGAAGTAGAAATATGCCCAGCAAAAAAATTGTTGTTATGTTATGAAGGAAGAAGGGGGGAAGGAGTCAATCAGAGATCCTTGCTACAAAACCCTAAAATAATATTTGATTAATTAGACACTTATGGTTATAGGTGGTCATACTCCCAAAGGTCAGGGAGTACCTTACAACACATTAGCATATCTTACAAAGCCTTAATGTAATGATAAAATAGTGCTGATTTTGGAATTAAAAATAACAAAAAGGGATTAATAAAATTAGGAGCTACAGATTGGTTATTACACATTTGTGAAGACCACGAATTTTGGTGGAAATGTGTAAAGTTGAAGAATAAGTGGGATAATTAGCTCATTTACATGGGTACCACTACATGCTTATCTTGCAACACATAAAAAACGTATTCCAAAAAAAGATAACATATAAGCATAAAAATATCAGGGGGATGATTTGTGTTACTTCAAATTCTGGAAAATATCTTAAGATCCTTACATGCTAAATACAAAAGTAATCATTGAACAATTTGACTACCTCAAAATTAGAGACTCATGCTCAATGAACAATACGGTAAACAAAGCATGAAGAAGGCAGACTTGAGGAGGGTAGTATGGAAATTTCTGAAAACAACAAAGATTAAATACTTATATATTATACAAAAAATAATATACAGCACTTTATCATTGCCTGGAGTGGCTTATAGCATGCAACCTGTCCAATGACGCAGCATAGGTCACATCAGTTCATTTACAATGATCTTATTTATTTTTTTTTATTACTCATATTACCATTATACTTTTTATCTGTAAAAAGTTCTGTCTTGTTGCAGAAATTCTCTCATCTGCTATTGCTTCCACCTGCTGGTCTACAGTCTGTCCCTTCAAAAATATTTCACCCTTTTAATTTCTATCCAGTACTTCATTATTTTTTCTAAAAAATTTGACTATAAAGGATGATTATATTATTTGTTGTGGGATCACAGAGAACATATCTTCATGTTTCAACATAGTTCAGTTCTTTGAATTACTCTTGCTGAAACCTGGGATTCTGGACTAAGACGAGGCCTTGCAATGGACTGAGAATTTTATGGAGAGTGAGAACTCTACACAGCTTCCCATTGCTCCATCTTTCAAGGATTTGGGAGACTTGTCTGCCTAGAGACATATCACTTATCTGACCTTGGGAGAGATTTATTAGTACACCAAGAAAAAAAAAAAAAGAAAAGAAAGAATCTTTTCTAAGGACCCAAACCCCACTGCATTTCTAAAGAGGAAAAGTGAAGAGCTGCTTCTTTTCCTTTATAAGCAGAGAATATTTGTTTCCCCCTCTATTCCTTGACTAAGACCTAGATTCCAATTCTGTATGTGGAAAACATTAGACCAGCTTTTATCATATTAACCTAGAATATGGATCAGGGGTGGGCCACCATGTGGTCACCTGTTAAAGTAGATAATTATCAAATTATCCTTTTCTCTGAACAAGAGAATCTTATATGAACTTAGGAACCGCAGGTCAAAAATAATAAAGATAAATATCAGGAACCCAACCCGAGTATGACTGATTAATTCTGATATATCAAAGTGTGTATGTATGAACATACATATATACACACTGACAATCATTATTTCTTTCCAGTAACACAGATCAATATACCAAGGTCTTTGATTCCCAGTTTTTCGTCCTTCAATGTCAAATCAATGGATGGAGTTTCATTTTACTGGTTTGTTTATCTGTTGTCAAATTGCAATGTTACTCAGTTTCAGACACCCCATTTTTTTCACTGTCAATCTCCTTATTGAGTGGCAGGGTGGAGACCTTGTTCATTCCTGTACTGGTTTTACATTTAGGAGGATACTCAGCATAGATTAGGTTTACCATAAACATATATTCAAATAATGAACACATTTTCAAAATTTTAAAATGTTGAAAAATGAAAACAATTTTTGTGGTTTTGTTTTAAATATGTGATTCCATTATTCCTATATACTTTCATTTAAAAATTATAATTTGTTAAATGTACTTTATTTAATTTTACAAATTCATTATACTCTGGTTTCTCTTCAGATCGTATAAATCTTTCGCCTTTTTAATTTTACAAATTCATGAGAAATTATTGAAAAATCTTTAGAATGCCTGGTATGTGGCATTACGCTTCTGAGGATTTTGACTATCCCATTTAATATGTTCTTGATGCTACTTCCAGACTTCAGCAATTCAATCAATTGGAAGATATTTCTGGTTCTATGTTGAATTTTCAGTTTACTGGTGATTCTTAGGACAATATAAATAAAACTTCTTAAACTCTGTAGCCATTGAAAAATATTTATAGCTCATAACTTTGGCAAAATATTTTCCTTTCTTGAGAACAACTCATATAGGATATTATAACACCATATCTCAATATTGCCAATTTTATAGTATTTTCTTACCAATAACATACAATCATTTTCATATATTTTACAATTAATAGATTGTAATCAATCAGATTTATTTCTATAATGATGCCTATTTTAAAGCTGTTTGTGTTTCGTTTTTTATGTATTTTATTGGCAAACTACTTTTAATGATTAACTTAATACAGCATGCACAGTGAAACAGGAATATGCATTTACATTTAAAAACACTTCAGTAATTCAACAAAGACAAACAAAGTGATTTTCTTGACAAGCCTGAGTAAAAATGTGTGAGTTTTAAATTATGTCATCCCATATATCAATGCACATTCTCATTATTTTAATATTATTATGCCAAAAATCTTTTGTAACAAATAAATTAGGGAACAATCCTGCATTATGTAAAAAAAATATTAGACTCAGGTTTAGAGAACAAAAGAAAAATGGGCTAAGAAAAATAGGTCTAGTACACTTTAAATTAAAAATAGTCATTAAATATGCACTTTGTTTCTGAAACAGTGAGTAGTTTTAGATGAATAAGTGTTAATCAAATGAGCTAAAATTAAGATTATTTAAATCAATTGGGTCTTCAGACACATGAAAATGCAGTTTCTTTCACAAAAGGAAAATCAGACAATGGCTTTTTATAATTGTTTTGATTATCTGTCAATTATCATTATTATCTATTATTTCAAAATAGATTTATTGTGAAATAGAAGTAGTGTATTAATGTATTGGGGTTTTCCAGAGAAATAGAATCAGTAGGATGCATATATATTAAGATTTTATTTTATTTTAGAAAATTGCTTCATGAGAGTGTGGAGAATAGCAATTTAAAAATCTCTGGAATTAGAGTTCTTTCTTCTTTGGGAAACTTTAGTTGTTGCTTTTAAGGCTTTCATGTAATGGTATGAAACACACACATACACACATCCCCTGTATATAAATGGGTGTTATTCATACATATGTATATGTATTTAATATGTGCTATCTGCGTGCATGTGTATATAAATATGAGTTGCTTATAGCCTCCTTTCTTACTATTGCAGACTTTCTTACATTAAAGAATGTTTGAACCATAAACTACTGCTTATTATTCTTTTATAAACATTCTTTGTCCTAGATCTGGCCCTTACTTACTATAATTCTTAGCCTCAAAGGAAACTTCCTTTCCTGGAATTGTCAAAACTCTTATTAGTCAGTATTATCTATTTAACCCAAGAAAAGAACTCTGCACTTCATATATTAAGCCTTCCAGGTGTTCCTCTGTCTTGTTCTTCTATACATTCCCACCTCATCTAATAGATTATGACAAGACTAAGCACAGGAAATTTGATATTCAACTTTGCATCTCAACTAGTATGGTGGTTGCAACATGGGTGATACACAGGTCGAATGAACAGTCATATGATGTTCAGAAAATTTACCATTTAAGGTTTCAGATATGGTAAAGATTTTCAAAATTGCCAAATAATTTGACTGGATTATACTGATGATCATAATAACCCCACAAATCATTCAATATTATCATTGCTGCAGGAGCCCAAGGGTTAGTCTATTGTCATAGAGGTGGGCCTCAAACTAGATGTTGTCTATGGTCATAATCATCATGAACATCAATGTCTGCAGAAATAAAAAAAATCCATGGGTGAATGACCACCCCATTGTTTCACAATCACACTGAAAGATCCTCTCAAAAAAGCTATGTCACATTTCTAATTGTTGGACTGATCTACTTGTTTCCTGATTTTATAATATTATAAATAATTAAAATTTTCAAATAGTCATATGTGAAGTTCTGATAGCAATTAGAATCTTGCACCTGTGCCTTCATTCATAAGACATATTCAAGTCTATGTTTTGTTATTCACACTGTATATTGGGATTACCCTGCTTTCTTTTAAGTGACCTGAAAAAAATCATAATTATCTCCTAATCCAAATCAGCCAAATATGCATGTGAAAGGCATTTTATTCATTAATTTTTCATGCATTATACTCACTCTTCTACTTCTAACATAAAACTAGGTTATAACATTATCATTCATATTATTTAAAATTGAGGATGTGTGTGTGTGTGCATGTTATTTATGTTAGTGCCTAAAGTTGAAAATATGCCTTTCATACTATCTCTAATAATCAGAAATATTTTATATGTTTTAAAATAAGACCTATACAAATAATGAAAATTACCATACAAAAATCTGAATACATGCTACTTAAAAATAACCTGAATGAACGTTTGTTGTGGCGGCCATAATTTATTTCAGTCCAGGAAATAATGATACCATCGCCACTACTCAGAATGCATCTCTTTGCTCAAAGCAGAGGGAGCACTATTGATGGCATAGAAACAGCTTATTAAGTACAAGACTAGCCAGTTCCTTATTTCTAAAATTCAAACAAAGTTGAAATGGAGCAAAGGAATAAAACTATCCCTGTGTGGTGGTGCACGTATCTAATCCGAATGGCTTGGGAGGCTGAGGCAGAAGGGTGTTCAAGTTCAGCTTCAGCAACTTTGGTAAGCCCTAAACAACTCAGAAAGACATAGTTTCTAAATGAAAAAATTTTAAAACAGTGTGTGTGGGTGGGGGGTGGGGCTTGTGATGTTACTCAGTGGTTAAGTGCCCCTGGGTTAAATCAATCCCTGGTACAAAAAAAAAAAGACAGAACTATTTAAGAAGCCACCAAAGTATGTCTCCTTTATTGTATTGCCCTATAATAATAGGAATATAAGATTCCATAAACAAGATTATTCTGGGCAATAAAAGAAGCTGTTAAGTAAATGTATATAGAACCTTGTGTTCCTACATGTGAGGTTCAAGGTTATGTATGTTCTATGTCATATATGAAGAAAGTGATGCAAACTCTAAAGCTGCTATGATTAAAAAACATCAAGAAGGAACTGCAATTAATGTTTAAAAAACACATTTTAAAAATATTTTTAAAAAATAGGTCTGAGACTTCACAATCAGAAAAATTTTGGAGTACCTACTGCTGCCTACAGCTTGTATGAAAATTAATTTTCAACACTAACTATTCTCCATCTACCAAGTAAACAGCAGGCAGAAAGAGCAGTGGTCCCTCTTCTGGTGTCAGACAGTAGGATGTGTCAGTGCTGGGGCTTCTCATCCTCCTGAGGCAGAGGCTGACAACTGGCCTGCTTTTGTTAACTACCTGAGATTCAAATCACAGGAGTCCACTGATGGGAAAGGAATTTGATGCTGCTTGGATAAGAGCTGATGTCATTGCACTTCCCTTGTCTACATGCAAGAAAACCTTCTGGAAGCTCCAGACAGGATGGAAGTCACATGAGTGAGAGGCTCTCCCTCCTGTGCAGAAATCCAGGGAGGAGGCTGAAAATTTAGGATTGTACATTGGGTTAGAGCGTTGGAGTGCTCTCTTCACCCCTCAGGTTTATCTAAGAAGGGACTTTTACTAAACCTTCCATGCGACTTGCTCTGCCTTGGTAACTTCAGGATCAGGAAATGAACCTGAACTTCTTTTCTCTCTCAGTTCAGGGGGGAGTGAAGACTTTTTTGTGTTGCCAAGAACATTCACAGCACAAAGTGTTTTGTGTTCAGAACAACATGCTGCAGGATGGAATATACTGGTATGGACAAGGCAGGCAGTGCTCCCCGTGTGGGTGAAGACCATGGCAACTCTGGATCTTGGCTTCAAGCAGCCATACAGAATGTGCAATGCATTCTCCTTGCCTCCATTTGAATCATCTGTTTTTACCTAGACTATCTCAGCAAGGGATTTGTTGGCGTATGGAAGGAAGCTTGTGATATTATGACATCAAATGGTAACATATTTTTATAGAACCAAGGGGCTGTTTGTACAGTGTTTGTATTACAAGTTCAGGGTATACAGGCCTTCAGCCAATAACAGGAAGCCTGTTCTGAGTATTGATAAAATAATTCAGGACATTTGAGACCTTTAGCCAACTCAAGATTTGCAGTATACAACTGTGGCTTGTATGTAAACAGCATATCTACCAGTCTCAGTACATACAGAAATGAACTGAGATAGAACTTCAGAAAATTCTGTATCAACAGTGCTTTAATTCACAAACATAGATGAAACAAAGGTTCAAATATGTGGAAAAAAGACAATCAGTCAGACATTATAAGACATAAAAAGTAAAGAAAAAAGAAAAAGATTCAGATATTAGAATTATCAGACAGGAATTAAAATATCTGACTTATATGCTGAAATTTTAGTGGAAATGATGTAAGACATGCATGAATATCACTACAGATGTGAAAATGATGAGGACAGAGAGGTACTAGATCCATATCTTATATAAGAATTAGGAGCTTATTTGGAAACCATATAACTATATAGTTGAGAAAAGAATCTGTGAACTAAGCTGGGCATGGTGGTACACACTGTAATTATAGCAACTTGGGAGGCTGAGACAGAAGGATCACAAGTTTGAGGCCATCGTCTGCAATTTAGAGAGATCCTCAGTAACTTAGTAAGATCCTGTCCCAAAATAAAAACAAAAAAATAAAAAGGGCTGTTGATGTAGCTTAATGGTAAAATGCTCCTGGGTTCAATCTCCAATCAAAAAAAAGGTGAATCTTTGAACTTGAAGATATATGTATAAAAATGCCAAATTGAAACACAGAGATAAATGGCTAAAATAAAATAGATATTGTAATGGTTAAAATATAATAGATAGCTTATTACAGAGCTGTGGGACAATATAAAATAGTCTAACTTACATTCATTTGGCATCCTGGAAGGAAAAAAGAGACAGACAAGGAAAAGATAGATATTTGAAAAGGTAATAAAATAACTGATAATATTCCAAATATATATAAAAGAACAGATACAAGAAGCTTAGGATGAAAATGCCAAATAAACATAAACCAAGTCAAAGTATGTGAGAAAAAAAACAAAAAAACTGAAGCAACCTGAAAAGAAAAAAGAAAGAAAGAAAGAAAGAAAATTACTTCTAAGGAATGACACGAGAATGACAGTAGTGTATTTGCTAGAAATTTTGAAAACTGTAGATCAGTGGAGTGACATGAGGTGCTAAAAAGAAAGGGAAAAACTGCTGACATAGAGTTCAGTATCCAAAAAGTCAGGGAAACGTAATTTTTTTTTTCAAACAAAGTGAGAAATTCCTCAACCGTGGATATGCAGTGTAAGAAAATTTAAAACAAGTACTTCAAGCAGAAGATATGAAGAAAAGGAGAACGTTGCAAATACAGAAAGAAATGAAGAGTCAGAAAAAATTAATAGGTACAACATTATATATATATATATATATATATANGAGCCCAGGTGGAAATGCTCCGGACCTGGGCCCAGCAAAAGCCTGCCTTCATCACGAATCTGGAGACAGAATTAGCGCCTGCAAGGACCTGGTCCCTGTGGGGTCCTAGGGCTCTACAGAACAGATCCTGCAGTAAAGGTTTCTGTGAATGGACTCAGATGTCAGAGGTCCCAGCAGCGCATGCAGCTTTCAGAAGAGCTCTAGTGACAACTTGTCTGACGTGGCCATTGGGCGGCCCTGTCAGCAGGAGGCTACCCGCTGCCTCCTCAGTGAGATACACCTTCAAAACGGAAAGAAAGTGGGGCCTCCTTCAGCCCTCCCACGCACTTCAGTGGAAGGCAGGCGATTGTCAGAGAGAGGCCACATTAAGGGGTGGGGCAAGGGGTGGCCTTGGATGGTAGCAGGTGCCTTGGTGAAAGGAAGAGAACTAAGTGGAAATGCTCGCCCTGCCCGCGATGAAGTGGCGACCCTTCAAGGCGCGCATCCTTCATCATGGGGCAGCAGAGGAGTCCGTGCAGAGGGACCTCATACTTGTAATGACTGGAGAATCTCCAAGAACTACATCCCGATTTGCACCCAAGAACAATCACAGGACAGAAGCCACGGGATTGCGGTGACACTGGGAAAGCCCTATGACATCTCTACCTCATGGGCTGTGAGGAGAGTGCCCCCAGGCGAGGGGTGCCCTGTGAATGTGTCCAGGATGGGACATTCTCCATCTGCCACTCTCCCCCTTGTTTCCTATTACAGAGCTCATACTGGAGAGGCACTGTTCAAATGCAATAGCGCCTGCCTTTTCTGTGTGTGTGTGTGTGTGTGTGTGTTTTATTTTGTAATTTTTAATATTCTTTTCTATATGCACACTTAGTTTAGGAATTACACCACTTTTATTTTAACTGATGCTCTTTTGTGTGCATCATACATCTTCACACAGTAAAAGCTTCTAAGAAATCTAAAACACTTTACTCAGAGAACATCTTAAGGCAGTATCCTAATTATTCTATTTTTGTTGAATATCTCATGTAGTTTATTAAATACTGTGCTGAACATGAAAGTCAGGAGCATATCTGAGCCAGGTGTTGCACCACTGTACAGTCAAAACTTTGGGAAGTCAAGCCACCCTGAATCAGGAACTGTCTATATATATTTTTATTTTTATTTTTGCTCTGGAAATGTTTTAAAACTCTGTGGGTTTTTAATGGTACCAGTGTCATGCAAGGGGACTGACTGTCTCCAGAAGCTGTCTTCTGATTGCACTGGGTTGCACTAACAGATATGACTAATAGGAACTCACTTTGAGACAAAAAGCAAGACTCAGCCATATAAAAGAAAACTATTTTAAATATAATGACTTAGAAACTTAAAATAATATTACCAATTCAAATCAAAAGAAAGTTCAAGTGGCTATATGTCTTTCACTGTAGACATTGGAATAAGAAATATTATTGGTAATAACCATAGCACTCTATAATGTTAATGAGCTAATTTACCAGGAAGGCATTATTCATATTGTACATGGACCTGATGAAAAAAATCTCAAAATGCATCAATCTAGAACTAAGAAGAAAAAGTCAAATCTATAGTTATACTTTATAATTTCCACATTCCACCAAGGCAATCATAAAGGAAGTTACAAATGCATAAGGGAAGAGAAGACTTGAATTCTCAGAGGGTTCAAACAAAATGATACTTGGAGGACAACAGTAATACTAAGACATATATCATTTTCAAGTTCACTTGGAGAGATTATCTCTTGACATTTTGTCCATATTCTGAATCATAAAGCAAACCTATTAAAGTGAAAATAAATGAAGTTTTATAGTTTATATTATCTGATTACAATGAGATTATATTTGAAACCAAGAGCAGAAAGATATGAGAGAAAATCCTTCATGTATTTTGAAAATTAAATAGCAAATGTATTCAGTTAGGTCATCAATAAAAGGATTTGTGAAATATTTTGATTTGAGAGATATTAAAATATTGATTCAAATTTTTGGGATGCTGCCAAAACAGTGTTTGGAAAGATATTTATTGTATAAAATGTTTGAATTAGAAAATAAAAAAGGTGTTGGATCAATAAGTTCATCTTTTTCAAGAAACTAGAGAAAGAAGAACAAAATAAATCCCAAACAGGGAGAAATTAGAAAATAATAATGTTAGGAATCCATAAAACTGAAAAATGCAGAATATCATTTAAAACAAAGGCTGATTCTTAGAAACAATCAATAAAATTGATAAACTTCTGTTCAGATGCATTAAATAAAATAGAAAGAAGATGTAACATATTGATATAAGAAAAGAGTACATCTTCACATACCTTACTTATGAAGGAAAATATGGGAATTTTTGCAAACTTGGTAAACTCACACAAATTAAAACTATCAAGTAATCAGCACCCTTAAATCTTTGCTATTATCTCTTAAAAATCTAAGTACATTTTCTGGGGTTATAATTTTCCTTTGAATACAGCTCTCAATGTTGAGGTATGACATGTATTTCAAATTTGATCAGTGTACATTTTGAATTTGGAAAAAAAATGCGCATTTATTAAAATTTGACACTTTTGAAAGTCAGAATTCTTCTGGATTTTGGCAGTGATCTAATAAATCTTTGGGGACCAAAGGGAGACATTCTGATCCAGCAAGATAGAGTCAGTACTATGGTTTAGATATGAGGTATCCCCAAAAGCCCATATGTGAGAAAATGCAAGAAAGTTTAGAGGTGAAATGATTGGGTTATGAGCACCCTAAGCTAATTAGTGCATTAATCCACTTGGATGGATTCACTGGGTAGGAACTGTAGGCAGGTAGGGTGGTTGGAGGAGGTGGGGCATCAGGGTGTGCCTTTGGGTTTATATATTGTCCTTGTGAGAAGAGCTCACTCTGCTTCCTGGTGACATGTGCTGAGCTGCTCTTCTCCTTCTGCCATGATGTCCTGCCTCTGTCGAATGAGAACTCTGAAACTGTGAGTCCTGAATAAACTTTTCCTACTCTAAAATTGTTCTTGCCAGGTCTTTTGGTAACAGCAGGGAAAATGCTGACTAAACCTCGGGCTGCAGTTGCTGCAGGCACAGTGAAACCACACAGGCATCCTGGGGACTTGTGGCTGAGAGTGGGTTGGGGAAGAAGGTGGTGCATGGGCAAATTTGTCTGTTTAAGGTGTGCGTTTTTTTTTTTTTTTATCTTTACTTTGGTTTTAACTCATAAGCATGAGATCATTTTATCTTAGACTTTAATTTCCTTAGATCTTGACACTTCAAAAGGCATCCAGTATTGTAACTGAATTGGTAATACTGGAATTTTTCTAGGTAACTCTGCTTGGTCATTGAAATTTCTTTATGTTAGCACTTAACTTTATAGCAGGCCACTGATAGGCTCTTTGAGATAAGAGAAAGCATATGGAGAGAATTTGTACTCTTGGGTGAAGACAATATTGGAATTGATCGATATGTTTTAGAACTTTTTGGAAACATATAATTACCAACCCAAGCAATTTCTGGAAGGAATTTCTATAAAGGCAAATTGGCTACGTGGGGTCAGTTGGTGCTTGTGAGGCAGGAACAGAATAACAATGATGTGGTACTGATAACATCCCTTAGAAGCATAAAAAATTACAAATAAACCCCACATTTATTCTACACGTTCAAGAATATTGGCTAATGTTAGAATGGGGTGACTTACTTTATGCCTTGTACTTCTATACAACACTATTTTTCTTTAAACACAATTGACTTCTTTTTCCTTTTCATCCAGGAAAGGAAGTGCCATTTAGTGTTTGGAAAAAGAAGCTGGGAGTTCAAATCATCTCTGTTCATTCCCTTTCTCTTCAAACAAGTGGTTTACTCCTCCCAAAATTAAGCATCTTAAGAGCAGATTCCATCAGGGCCCTTTGGTTGTTCAGAGATTCCTAAGAATGGTAGAGTTTAGCAAAATATTGGCATGCCTGGGCTTGATTTGCAACCAAGCTATGTTCTATCCTGAAGTTTTGTAAGTAATAATGCCAACATTCTTCTTTCATTTGATTTTTTGTTCTTGAATTTCACGTGATTCAGAAATTAGGAGGTGGGAAAGATGGATATTTATTAATTTCCCTGAAGACATCCCCTGCCCCTTTTTTTCATCTATGAGTCATCCATTGCTGAAAAAATATGATGAGATGCCAGGGCTTACCTGTGATCTCCACAAGTCATGTTCGATTTTTTCTAGAAGAAATCAGCTTAATATCAAAATCAATCTTTTAAAATACGTATTAGAGGAATGAATGTTTAGCATTTACTTTTTATTATATAATTAAAAATTCAGCAAGTCTTTATTCTAAACATTTTGAGTCAGTATTTTATGTAGTGATTAGAATAATCACTATTTATTAACATTTTATTTTGCTATTTTCTGTTGTTAGGGCAACCTTTCATTTTCTACTCAGTTACTAAGCAGTGGAAAATTTATAGTTTCTTAGTCTCATTTAAATAATTGGACTTGCAATATATGTTGTTTTCTTTTTTCAAAAGAGTCTCTGTTTTCTAATCTTTATTCATTATAATTACTACACTTTGAAGGGATTCAAGATATCACAGATGTTTGTCATTGTGCAATTTTGAATAACTGACTATAAGTGTACCAGCATCTCAAATTTTCATAGAAAACATACTACAGAACTCTTTATTTAGTATAATTTGTAGACTAAATGTTACTATTAGACAGATGTTATACTACTACACATTATAATGGAATATTTGTCAATATGGTGCTATCTCAGAATCTGAGAGACTGATACAGATATAAAAACAATTTTGCTTTCTTCTACAATGCTGGTTGTCTCCAGGCCAATACCCTCAATAGACCCTTGCATGTCCTGTTTATTAGGTAATTAACTGGTATAATTGATTAATACATTTATTTATGAATTACTTCTAAAAAATAGTTTAAAATTTCTGTTGGTGCAATGTGCTGAGCTGATGCTATGAATAGGAAAAATGTTTATTTTGTTATGGAGCTCAGAGCTCTTTCTAATTTTGAAAGTAAAATAAAAACATTTTTGTCATTATAAAACTTTTTTCAACATTCTTATGTTCAACATTTTTATTACTCTGGTGTCTTTTACACATAGGACACATTTTTCTTATAAAAATCACCAAAATAGAGAAGATACTACATAGCTTTAGAAAATTCTCATTTATTCTCTTTCTCATTTTATACATTAAAGACATTCAGTAACAATATTTTTGAATCCAAGTAAACACTTAAAAGCTTTGATCTTTGCTAATTGTGTTACAAAGAGAAACTCACTTGCCTCTAATGTATTTTTCTATGTCAGCATATATCTTTGAGCTACTTCCTTGTCATTTTATCTAACACTAACTCAATGTTTTATAGCTGCTGTCCAAGTGGTTTACTCCTCCAAAAATTAAGCATCGTAAGAGCAGATTCCATCAGGGCCCTTTGATTGTCTAGAGATTCCTAAGAACGGTAGAGTTTAGCAAAATATTTGCATGTCTGGGCTTAATTTGCAACCAAGCTATGCTCTTTGGATGCCTAGAAGATTTGCTAGGTCAAATGACATTCACAATCTGAATTTTGCTAGTGATGTGAGATTGCTGACCAGAAAGTGGGTGTCAGTTTAACTCTTTCCCTAATAATGTATGAAATTATGTATTTTCTATAATCTTTTTCATGCAGTATCTTATAATATTAAAAATTATAAGGGAAAATATTGATGGAAAATCATATACTATATTTTTTTAAATATACACTTTCCTGATAATTACTGAGGTCAACCTATCTTTGCATACATTAATTGGCCGTTAATATTTCTTGAGTATTTAATTTGTAAATTTGCTTTCTGACTTCTTGTTGTTTACTTATCATAACTAATTATTTAAAATTCTGTGCAATTAAAAGTGGTATAAATAGAGCTAAATCAGCCCAAATACCACAAGTCAGAATATAATCAGTATTAATATGGTTTCAATATCCTCTTTATGCATACATAAACAAATAGAAAGGACCACATTATGCATGTAATTTATAAAGAGCCTTTTCTTTCATTCAAGCATAAATCCTGACCATCTAATATGTTGACTACCATGCCAAGTCAAATGATTTATAAATGTCACAATATTCACCCCTCAGATGAATGTACATGATTTATTTAACTGATGAATAAACATTTAGAATTTTTACTTGTTTGATTTTATAAGCAGCATTGCAATGATAATCCTCATTCATGACACATATTTGTGCATATGTGTGCACGTGCTCACACACATGCACATACACATTCCACATTATGATCTTAGGAGGTGTTCACTGACATAAAACAGCTGAGGCAAATGATATGTGCATTTTATATCCTGATACACATGATATTAACTATCCAAAGGTTACACAAGTTTTGAAGTTATTAGAGAACTGACATGTACATTGAAAAAATTCTAAATTATGTAGTTTGCTTTCATTTATTTGATGATCAATTAGAGGTAAAAATAATTTGTCATTTTTTTACTTGAAATGTATTTGTTAATATGGCTAATGTATTTTGAATATTTCTTGGACAATTCTGCTACATTTCTGTGAATAATTTGTTCGTGTTCCTTGGCTGCATTTCTCTTTGGAATTTTTTTTTAACACAAATTTGTAAGAACCCTTATTAAATTTTTACCTGTAATAAAATTGTATAAATTTGGAAAGTATTTACACCATGCATAATCTGTAATATTTTTGTACATTAATTTAGAATGGTACTATCATTAATTGAACCTGTTTGGTGCTTTTGTTTCTTTGATAATTTTTTCTACTTTGGGATTTTACAACTAACCAGGAACATATACAGACATATTTCTTTACTTTTAATTATAACTATTTATCCTGCAAAATTGCCATTTTGTATTTATTAGAGTGGGTTTTTCTAACTGCATAAAACTCAACATTAGCTTTTATTTAGTTTTAACTTTATATTTTTATATCAAGGATGGATGATAAAATCATTCGTAAAATATCACGTACATCTAAAATTCCTAAAAGCATTTTAATATGTAAATGTATAATTGAGA
Organism: Marmota marmota marmota; assembly: GCF_001458135.2. Classification (NCBI taxonomy): domain Eukaryota; kingdom Metazoa; phylum Chordata; class Mammalia; order Rodentia; family Sciuridae; genus Marmota; species Marmota marmota. The sequence continues at coordinate 9,717,101 of NW_026000068.1, forward strand.
AATTCAATGAAATTTCGATTGAATTCCAGCAGATTTTCTGGACTGAAAGTGATGAGCTGATTAAGTAGTTATGTGGAAATATAAAGTACTTGGAAGATTTTTTTTTCAAAATATATATATTGGTAACCTTGCACTTTTTAGCTAGTCTTAATGACACTAATACATTATGAACCAGATTCAGTGTGACAGTGACATAAGACAGAAAAAGTGGTCAATGAAACAGAGCATCTTGATTGATCCATTTATCTACACTTAGCTTATTTTTTGGCCAAGGATAATTCAATACAGAAAGGATGTATCTTTTAAATAATTTGTGCTAGGTCAACTTGGATATCATCTTGGAAAAATATAAATTTTATCCTCTTTCATAGCACATGTACAAAAATTAATTTATGATGAACCATAGACATACATATGACACACAGAAATATAAAATGTGCCAAAGAACATAGGAGATTATATTTGCAAATTTGGGGTAGGCAAAATTTTCTTTTCTTCCAAGACTATACATGAGAAGCAAAAGAAGATAAAATAATTTGGATTTTATCACAACTTAAAGTTTATGTTCTTAAATAGATACTGTTAAGAAAATATGAATGACACAGACTTGGAGGTGATATTTGCTATAGATTTATCTAACAAAGACCTTATTTCCATAATAAATAAAGAATTTTTACAACGTAAGAAAAAAACTGGCTTTAAAAACTGGGCAAGATTTTTGAAGAGAAAGCTCACAAAATGTGATATAGAAGTCACCAATGAAAACTCTATTCTTCAGGAAAATAAAAACCAAAACCATGAAATAATCCTTCACAGAATATCATGGCTAAAATCAAAATGACTTGGTGAGTGTGCTGTCATCGTTAGCCTCCCAGATGATCCCCAGTAATTTTCACATTCTTCCCTGAATGTGTTTGTCTGACCCCCAACTCTCAAATAGCTTCCTTCTAATCAATAGAATATGGCAATGTGGAGGCATTGCTGATTGTCACAGTACACTTACAAGAAATGGAAAATTCTGTTTTGCTCGAACACTATCACTGACTTTAATTACATTAGCTGTCAGTTTGGAGAGTCCCTAGTAATGGAGAACTGAGGATTGCCTCCAGCAATAGCCTGCAAGACAAGGAAGGATGTGCTCCTGGAAGAACTAGATCCTACTAACAATGGTGAGAGTGAGCTTGGAAAGAGACCATTCCAGGAGATGGTTCTGCAGCCCAGAATCCAGCATCAGCTCTTTGATTGCAGCCTTGTGAGAGAACGCCCAAACAATCCTAAGGACTATGAGAAAATGACTGCATTTGTTTTAAGCTGGTAAGTTTGGGGGCAGTTTATCATGTGGCTCTAGTTAACTAATACAGATATGGAAGAAATGGGATTTTCATGTATTATTAGAGGGACTCCAACATGATTCACCTACTTGGAAGAACTTTTTGGCAGTAATTTTTTATAATTAAACTGTGTCTGCAATATAAATTAGCCATTCTATTCCTAGGTATGTATTGAAGAGAAACATAAACAAGTCTATAAAAATAATTCCATATAAATATTCATAGGAGTTTTCTTTTTTAAAATGTCAAAATGAAAACAACCAAGTGGCTTCTAAAATATGAATGGATGAACCAAGTATGGTATATTTATGTAGTGGAATATTACTCAGCAATAAAAACGAGTGGTCCAATAATACACACAGAAGAATGAGTGAATTTAACAAATATTATGTTAAACAAAGAAGTCAAACATAAAAATGTCAAGACCCAGAATAACCAAAGCAATGCTGAGCAAGGAGAGTTATGCAGAAGGAATCACAATACCTGATCTCAAATTACACTACAGAGCTATTATAGAAACAAAAAATAGCATGGAATTGACACCAAAATAGACATGAAGATCAATGATGTACAATGGAAGACACAGAGAGAAGCCCACATAAATACAGTACTATGATACTTGACAAAGTTACCAAAACCATACATCAGAGAAAAGATAATATTTTGGGGGATGGAGTACTGGGGATTGAATATACGGGTATTTTACCACTGATCTATTTCCCATTTATCTATCTATCTATCTATCTATCTATTTATCTATCATCTACTTACCTACCTATCTATTTATTAGTTTGAGACAGGGTCTTACTAGGTGACTTAAGTCCTCATTAATTTCTCAGACTCTCCTTGAACTTGTGATCCTTCTGCTTCAGCTTCCCAAGTAGCTGGGATCACAAGAATGTGCCAACATGCTGTACCTAAAGATAGCCTTTTAAACAAATTGTGCTCAGAAAACTGGACATTCATATGTAGATATGAATGAATGAAATGAAATTCATGAATGAATGAACAAAACTAGAGCCCTATCTTTCATCCTGCATAAAAGTCAAAGCAAAGTAGATCAAAGTCCTAGGAATTAGTACAGAAAATGTGTAAGTGCTGGTAGAAGACATAGGGTCAACACTCTAGCACATTGGCACAAGTACCAACTCCCTTAACAAGACCCTTAAAACATGAGAAATAAAACAATTACTAATAAGTGGAACAGCTCAAATTTAAAAGATTCTGAAGAGCAAATGAACTAAGGGCATGAAGAGAAACCCTACAGAATGGGGCAAGTTCCTTGTCACCTCTCCTCAGACAGGGGACTGATATCCAGAATATATAAAAAACTCAAAAAACTTTACACTAAAAAACAAGTAAACAAACAAAAACAAATAACACGGTCAATAAGTGGGCAAAAGAACTAAATAGTTATTTCTCAAAATAAGAAATACAAGTAAACCACAAATATATAAAAAAGTTTAAAAATCCTAGCAATTATGGAAATGTAAATCAAGCCTACACTGAGATTTCACCTCTTTCCAGTTAGAATGGCAATCATCAAGAATACACATAATAATAAAGTCTGGCAAGAATTTGGGGGGAAAAGTTACTCTCAGACATTTTTGGTGGGAGTGCAAATTAGTACAACCACTCTGGAAAGCAGAATGTAGATTCCTCAAAAGACTAGGAATAGAACCATCATATGACCTAGTTATCTCACTCCTTAGAATTTCTGCAAAAGAACAGAAATCAGCATAGTATAGTGAATACAGGCACATCAACGTTTATAGCAGCACAATTCACAATAAATTCACAATAGCCAAGAGTTGTGGAATCAGTCCAGGTGTCCATCAATAGATGAATGGATAAAGAATGTACACACACACACACACACACACACAATGGAGTTTTCTGCAGATATAAAAAAAGAATGAAATTATGGCACTTTCTGGTAAATGGATGAAATTGAAGAATATCATGCTTAATGAAGCAAGCCAGAGTTACTATTAAGTCAAGTGTTGAATATTTCCTCTTAATTATAAAGGCTGAGTAAAATAATGGGAAAAAAAGACGGGAGAATCTCATGAAAATAGAAGGAAGAGCAGTGGATAGAGGAAGGGGATTGAAGGGGAGGGAGGAGGGACAGGAAGAAAAGGGAGGAACTGTAGAACAGAACTGACCGAGTTCTGCTGTGTGCATAGGGGACAGAACATAGATCAGAAAGAGAACACAGTCTAGGGAGGAGAACCGGATAGAAGGAGCAGAGGGGAAGGGAAAACTGGAAACTGAATGGAGCAAATGGATATTTCTTGAAGTTATGATTATGTCAAAACAAAGCCCAGGATTGGGTATAACTATAAAATACTAATAAAAACAACCAACAGAAAAGATGAACAAGTCAAACATGTCAAACTGTATGAATCCCTTCATATAAAACTCAAGCACAGACTAAATGAATCTTTAGATCTAAGAACCACAATATCAGCAGTGTGTGTTAGAGGGGGAGGGGAATTTCATCTAAAAGTAGCATAAAGGATAACTCTTAATGAGGGCAAAGGTTCTCAGTCATTATTGGGACAGTGACTACACTGATATTTTCATTTATCTAAACTTCAACTGTTAACACTCAGAATCAGCATTAATCAATTTAACATAGCTGATGTGTTTGTATTTCTCAGTTTGTATAAAATAATTGAAAAGGTTTATAGAATGTGACACAAGTATTTATGTGGTTAAAAATTAAGTTGGTATGACATGAAAATATGTTCGACTTTGTAAGTCCAAAGAAGAATTCTCAAAGATTAGCACATTGTCCATCAGCTGTGGCTCTAATAAAGCCTCTTTCTTTCATGTAATCTCATACAAATTTATTAAAAACGTGTAATGAAAGCTACTTTATTATCCAATGATGCAATTTGGCTTATAATTCATAAGGAAAGACATGAAAATTATATTCATAGGTTTTATATTTTAATATGTCTGATAAACAAAAATAAGTACCTTCAGTACTTGCTTTAGTTACTATGGCAACATAGCAAACAACTCCAAACTTAATGGTTTGAAACAATGCAATGTTTGTTTTTTTTTTGTCGTTTTGCAATTTGGGTAAGACCTTTCTTGCACTTTTCTGTCTCCTTCACTCTGTGTCAGGTTGGGCAGCTATGAGGCTGGGGAATGGAAGGATTTCGAAACTCAATCATTGGCATATCTGGAACCTGGGCTGAAAGGATACAAACAGCTCTGGACTGGAACCAAGAAGTCCACTTCCCTGTGACCTCTCCACATGGAAGTAGCCATGATCAGAACAACCAGTCTTTTTTCCTACATGGAAAGGTGCTTGTCCAGAGCCAGATATCTGTCAATCAATAAATGGACATACAGACAGATGAAAGCTGTATCATGCTTTCCAACCTAAACTTACAAGTCACATGGCATCACTTCTGTAGTGTTTTAGTCAGCTTTTTCCCTGCTGAGACTAAATGACCCTACCAGAACAGCAGTAGGGAGGGAAAGTTTATTTGAGGGCTTACAATTTCTGAGGCTTTAGTCCATAGAAAGCTGGCTCCATTCCCTGGGGTTCAAGGTGAGGCTGAACATCATGGTGGATGTTCAGGGGGTAGCAGCTCACATGATGATCAGTAAACAGAGAGACTCCTTTTGGTGAGACACAAATATATACCCCAATTCCCACCTCTTCCAGCCACACCTTACCACTGAAGTTACCACTCAGTTAATCCCATTAGGGAGTAATTCATTGACTGAGTTAATGCAATAATCCAATTACTTCTCCTCCAAACCTTCTTTCATTGTCTGACATGTGATCTTTTGGGGGACACTCACATCCAAGCCATAACATGTAGTGTTCTATTTATTAGAAGTTACTCATTTAAATTGTCCTGTGTTGGAGGGAAAAGGAATTGCTTTCCTTTCTTATTTTATTGTGGGAGGACTAAAAAGTATTTGGATACATGTCTTTAAGTATTATAAAACTACCAAAATACTCTTAATAACATTTAATATACATCTTAGTATGGACCCACAATATAGGTTAGAGTTAGAGACATCAGCATGAACTAAGGTTTACATCTATAATACAGAATTATATAGATTCATATAATTATGCAACATATTATATATGCATATACAAAAATTGGAATACATAAAAGTAATTATAAATATGATTGTATCTATGGCCTAATGAATGAGCTGTATAACAAAGTTTCAGTCAGTGATGATCTGCATGTATGATGATGGTTGCAGAAAATTATATCACCTGGTCACATTGTAGCCAACGTAGTTTATGCAAGAACTCTTCATGATGCTCACACAGCTGTGAAATTGCCCAATGTGCATTTCTCAGAAGGTATCTTTATCCATGAGACATGTAGCTGTACTTAACATGTATATATTTCAGCTACGTGGGCTGAGAGAATCTCAAGCAGCAATACACGGCTTCGGCTTCGACAAGCACACTCAGTGCCCAGAGCTTGTTTTCTTTCTTTTTTTTTTTTAAAAAAAAAAGATTACTTTTTTTAGTTGTAGATAGTCACAACACCTTTATTTTTTATTTTTTTATGTGGTGCTGAGGATTGAACCCTCACACATGCTAGAAGAGCACCCTACCACTGAGCCCAACCCCAGCCTCCACCCCCAGCTTGTTTTCTAAGCACCTTTCTCTAATCAACAAACCATAGTCCCTTAAAAACTGCTGATTCTAAGGCTGAGAGCAGGAAAATATAAAATGAGCCATAAGCTACTTGTAGTGCGCAAAAGTAAGGGAATGTTAGAGAGAGAGAGAGAGAGAGAGAGAGAGAGAGAGAGAGAGAGAGAACAACAACAACAACAACAACAAAAACAGGATGGGGTATACCAAAGGGGCATTGGAGGTAATTGATTAGAATTCCTAATGGCCAAATGACACAGCTCTATTGTAACACAAAGTATAAAACATAAATCCATATTAATAAAAATAAATGAATAAGTAGACTCAACAGAGGTAATTCTTCATTACAAATATACAAATAATATATATAAATAATAATATATATGTCGGGTAGGTGGAGCTTAATCTCACCCTATGACTTTCTTCCAAAGAAAAGACAATCAGAAAAGGGAATATTAATTTCAAAAGGTGGAAACCTGACTAATATTATCCTGAATGACCAGGGTAATATCTCCAGGGACAAGCCGTAATTGCACATATATTCCTGGTAAATTGAAAAGTGCCTCAACCCTAGAATTGCATGTGGTCTTGGAACGAGATCACCAGGACCATCAGAGCAAGTTTCCACAAACAGGATGACTCCAAACAACAAACTTCTGTTCTGTCACATCTCTGGTAATGACAAGTCTGAAATCAAGGTGAGGGCAGGGCCACCTCCTCTGAAGGCCCTGGGCAGCAGCCTTACCCTGTGTCTCCCAGCTTCTGGTGGTGGCTGGCCATCCTGGGCATGCCTGGGCTTGTGGGTGCCCGGGTTGGCTCTATGCCTGGTGTCACATGGCCTTGTCCTCCTGGAGGCACGCATCTGTTCAAAGCTCCCTCTGCTTGTAAAGACAGCAGGCTGGATTAGGACCCACTCTAATCCACTCTAACCCACTCAGCATGTCTCCATCTTCACCTGCAAGGATACTTTTTAAAAAATATTTTTTAGTTGTAGTTGTACACAATACCTTTACTTTCATTTATTTTTATGTGATGCTTAGGATGGAACCCAGAGTCTCGCACTTGCTAACCGAGCGCTCTAACGCTGAGCCAAAACCCAGCCCTAAGATACTTTTTATAAATAAAATCTCAGGTCCCTAGTAAATACAATTTTTTTTTCCAGAATTCTATTCAATCTTGTACAATTTTCTCACCAAAATATCTGTTTCTAGCATAATAATAAGAAATTTAAAAAAACAGACAAACTGAAATAGGGGAACATTTTACAAAATATGTTACCATATTCCTCAAACTCTCAAGAACACGAATAAAAGATCAAAAGACTTCCAGAGGCCAGAGGGGAGGAAAGAGATATAATGACTGAATGTAATACCATGCCCAGAGTGATTCTCCATGATGTATGACCAGAAGAACGAGGAGGAGTTATACTCAATTTATGTATGATGTGTCAAATTGCATTCTACTGTCATGTATATAACTAATTAGAACAAATAAAAAATATAATCCCCAAATTTAAGGCCCCAGGGACCCACCTCCTGCAGCCACACCCACAATCACCACTCAGTTAATTCCAATCAGAAGATTAATGTATTGATTAGGTCACACCTTGTGTAACACAATCATTTCATCTCTAAACTCTTGCATTGTCTTGCACATGAAGTTTTTTGGGGACACCTCACACCTAAACTATCACATTGTCACTTTTAAATACCTCTAAAATTATTTCAAAACAAACAACTAAATTTTTAAAGTGCAAGCTATGGGATGGACCCAGTGAATATTCAATTTAGATTGTACAGTTTCAGACTCCAATTTTTGAGGGCTGTGGATTTAAGCTTCAGAGAGAAATAGAAATACTAGCAGTCTTAGGATGGATAGTGAGAGATGGAGCTGCCCAGGCAGAGCAGAAGCCTGTGAGCTGCAACTGGGAGGGAGACACGGGCCAGGTTGGAGCCAGTGGGAGGCCTTCAGGACACTGTTTTGGACACTTCCCATGTGAGTACTTTAAATCCTTATCTCATCTGTGTCTGGTGTGTATTCTTATTGGCTTCCATTTTACAGTAGAAAAACTGACCTGGGCAGAAAGTGACTCTATTGCTAACTCTGCTTCAGGACTCCTGGCAGAGCTGGCATAGTCTGGCTTCACAGTCCGTATTGATCCAGTGCACTTTTTTCCTGAGTGTAATGGAAGACCTGAGGACTCGGTTTACCTTTACAGGTAAGGATATTAGATGAAAGATGGCGGCAATTGAGGTGAGAAAGAGAGAAGTATTTGGATTTGAGCAAACTTTCAGGTAAAAGCAAATGGAGCCATGCAGGTGAGAAGCAGGTAATGAGGGAGAAGAACCTGCCAAAAAATGTTTCTGTGACTTGATTAGATCATTCACTAAACTGGTAACTAAAATAGGAAGCTGTTTACCCAGAAAATTGAGACAAAACTTTGCTGTTTGAGATGCTAAATAAATATCCAAGTAGATGAATCAAAAGCTCCAAGGTTTTGTTGTTTTCAACCATTTTACCCGAGATGGAGTAGAAGCCTGTGGTAAAGGTCACCTGATCCCCTGCAGAAAAGCAGCTCCAGTCCCATGGGTGCTCTTCGGGTGCCACAGGCCACTCACTCAGGTAAGGGTCAGGAGTTCTCTTCTGAAACTGTTCATGATGAATGTTTTCCTTCAAGGCCAGATTGTTCTTTATTTGTGCTGAAGCCTTCCATTAATACCCGGCAATTTGACCCCTCCATTGTCCGTCTGTGCTCTCTACAACAAACTGCATCCTTCTGTGGCAGGAGGCAGGGAGAGGGGTTCTGTGTTAGTCAGGGTTCAGCAGAGAAGCAGACCCAACTGGAGACAGGCGAGTAAGTAGGCAGCTAGATAGTGGGTGAACTTGGCAGGTGGATGATAGGTTTGTTTATTTTGAAGAATTGGTTCACCTATTTATGAAAAGTTACTCAATATGCTGCCCATAAGCCTGAGACCAAGGAAAACCCCATGATGTGGTTTATTTTGATCGGAAGTTCTGAGAACCAGGGAAGAGATGAAACACCCCAGCCCGAGCACAGAGGGAAGACAAAAAGGGGCAAATTCCTCCTCCTTCTGACTTTTTTCCATTCAACCTCTCAAAGACTGGAGGAGACCTAATTACCTTGGGCAGAGCATTGTTCTCTACCATGACTGTGTTTTCTAAGTCCAATGCTCAGCATTGGAAATCACCTTCTCAGAGGCACCCAGAATCAGTATGTAGTCTGGGTACGCCAGTCAGGCTGACACGTAATATTAACCATGGCACCAATTAGGTCCTCTCAGGGCCAACTCAATGTCACGTTTACACTGCCACCATCAGCCACGTCCAGACAAAGGGACACAAACAATTCTTCTGTCAGTTGTCCCCTCAGTCTATTTCACCCTAAAACAAGAAATCAGAACGCACAGTGGACAGCTTGTCTCCCCTTCTTCCCCTGTCCTCTAGGAATCAGAGGGAACTTGGTTATTTCACACTCTAGGGCTTTCCTGCCTCAGACTTTTCTGTAGCCATTAACCCTTTCCCTCTGTCTGGGTTCACAATGGTTCTCGACGATGGAATGTCTATAAGAGAACAGAGATGACTGGGAGAGTGGAAATATACACCAGTAAAACTACTTTAATTCCTCCAAAGTAATTTATCCCCTGTGCATTTTATACATTGTTTTCATTTTCCTCCCTTCATCACTCAGTAGGAATGTAGGTGTTAGACCAGAGGAGGTGGTTTCTAGGATTTCCACCACTCCTGAACTTCGGTACAATTTAGGGAGCTGGAGGAGGCTCTTCCCTCCAGGAGGAGGGAATTTGAAGGAGCCCTGTGAATTCAGAGTAGCAGGTCTGTAACTCAGACAGTGCTGAGACATCATGGGATAATGATGGCATAAGAAAGACATTGAATTTATTCAGCACACAAAAAGTAGGACATAATGAACTTTTGTAAACAATCCCCTAATTTTATTATCATGTACCTATTTATCTGATGAATTGTATGAAATCCTTATTCATTCATGATTGCCTATTCTTTTGTTTTGGGTATATTTATACTTTTCTTTTTTTGGTTCAGCCTCTGTAATCATTTTTAGTAAGAAACAAGTATCTCTCCCCAGGTTAAGAGTATTGCATTATTTTCTCAAAAGCATAGATATTTCCATAAAAAATAAAATTGATAAATTTAGAGGACAGTTGTTAAATATATTAATTATGTTTCTGTTTATCTCAATGGTTTTACCACACTCCCTGAGGTTGTCAGGACTGAAAACTGTCTAAATCAAATACACTGGAGATTTTCTTCCAAGTCCTGTCTCTCTGACATCAGAGACTGACCATGACAAATAAATTTGAATGATTTGATACCATTCATATCTATTTAGGGTAGACTGAGTGTCCTAGATGGATGTAAGAACTTAGAACAATATATTCTTAAATAATTGGTACATGTGGTAATTTGAAACATATACTCAAAAGTTAGAGAAGCAGAAACTATTATAGAGCTAATAGTTCCTCAATGTAGAAAATTGAAAAATGGCTTTTGAGTCATCTGTTCTTGTGCTTATTTATTGAATGTATAATTCTTTTTAAAAATTTTTATTACTACATTTTGATTTTATGTAATAGTGGGATTTATTGTGATATATTGTTACCTGCACATAATGTAATTTGTTCAGTTTTATTCCCTGTAACTCCCTTTTCCCTCTCCTCCCCCACTCCCCCTAATTCCCTTCCTCTTTTTCTGCTTTCCCATTTTTATAAGATAATTTTTCATGTGTTTTAATTTTTTTTTGCATAACCTTCACATATAAGAGAAAACATGCAACCCTTGACATTCTGAGACTTACTTATTTCACCTAACAAAATGTTAATCCCATACATTTTCCTGCAAATGACACGATCCTTATTTTTTATGTATGGATAAAACTCCATTGTGTATATGTGTCAAATTTCTTCATGTTTTCTTTCTTCCTTCTTTCATTCCTTCCTTCCTTTTTTTTAATATACTAGGGATTTAACCCAGTGGTGCTTTTTCCACTGAGTCACATCCCCAGATCTTTTTATTATTTTTAAATTTTGAGACAAGCTCTCACTAAGTTGCTTAGGGCTTCACTGACTTGCTGATGCTGGCCTTGAACTTGCAATCCTCCTGCCTCAGTCTCAGGATTGTAGCTGTGAGCCACCACGCATGGCTATACCACATTTCTTAAATTCTTCTGTTGATGGCGACTAGGCTGACTATTGTGAATTGTGCTACTTGAATATAGAATTCTTTGAGAAACCAAGGCATGTGAAGTTTATATGCTCATACAATGAACAGTTTGTTTTTAGACAAAGATAAATTGAATCATGGTTTTCTAAGCAAATTAGATTCTTGCATGAGAAACTGAAAATGACCAATTAGGACCAATTTAATTAGAGAGTCCAAGGACTATTGACAAGATATGTTTTCTATGAGTGGATTAGAATGTGATTTTGACAAACTTGCTTTTTATTTGTAAATCAGAACTATACTGAGGTTTTATCCAACTCTAATTAGAATGGCAATCATCAAGAATATAAGTAATAATAAATGCTGGTGAGGATATGTGGTAATGGTAAACTCAAACATTGTTGGTAGAACTGCAAATTAGTACAACCACTCTAGAAAGCAGTATGGAGATTCCTCAAAAGACTAGTAATGGAACCACCATATGACCTAGCCATCCCACTCCTCAGTATTTATCTAGAAAAAACTAAAATCAGCATCCTATAATGTGATACAGGTATGTCAATGTTGATAGCAGTGCAATTCCCAGTACCCAACTTATGAAACCCGCCCAGATGCCTATTGCCAAATGAATGAATAAAAAAGAATGTGATATACATATATATATGCACAATTGAATTTTACTCAGCCACAAAGCAGTATAAAATTTTGGCACTTGCTGGTAAATAGATGGAACTGGAGAACATTATGCCAAGTGAAGTAAGCCAGACTCAAAAAGTCAAGGGTTGAATGTTTTCTCTCATATGTGGAAGTCAGATCAAAATAATCAGGGTAGGGGATCCCATGAAATTAGAGATCAATGGAGTAGAGAAAGAGGATACAGGGGGAGGGAGCAGAAACAGGAAAAGGGAGGAACTGGGGATGAATCTGACTATCCTGACTATTCGATGTACATATATGAATATACGATAGTGAATTCCACATATATGCATAGCTATAAAGAAGTAATTTGAAAAGTTATAAATAAGTAGAAACAAGACCCGTAGAAGAGAGGAAAAGTATAGGGGGAGGCAGGAGGGCAGGAAAGAAGCAGTACTTGAGGCTGGATTGAAGCAAATATATTCCATGCTTACATGAATATGTCAGAAGGAATGCCAACGCTATGTATAGCTATAATGCACTAATAAAATGTTATTTCATGTTCTTTTGTGTGAAAGTATTTTAGTCTGTGTTTTGCTGAGTTCACACAATTTCTGCTTATAGTAGAAATTTAGAACTTCAATACAAAATGTCCCATTGTTTACCCTCCAGAGTGGTTTTGAAACTCAGACATTGATCATTCCATATATGACACATAGAAGATCATTCTATATAGTTTTCTTTTTTCTTTTATCATTGTATGTATCTTCTATCTAAAATTTTCTTTTGAGTAATATGTACTCATAGGCTTTTATTTTTTTTAATTTAGTCTTTTAATTTTTTCATCTGAACAATTTTTTCACCTTACTCTCAACCTGAATGTGACCACCTTTTAATTTCAATGGCTACTCAGTATACCATTGAGTGGGAGTACTGTAACTCCTAACCAGCTCCCAGCTTGAAAGTTCAGTCGGTTTTTAATTTTTAATTATTTTAAATGATATTGAATCACATGTCTTTGAAAGTGCTTGCCCTCAGGATAATATTCTGGAATGATATTATGAGATTAATGCATCTGCATATTTCCAATTTTGCACAACCCCTTGACTGACCTCTGCATATCTCAGCCTGAGGAGGAGGAGGAAAGAATCTGATCCTCCCAGGTATGTAACTTGAAATCCAGACACACAGACATCACTCCAGCCTCAGAATGGAAGTGGATGGCAAAACCCATGAAAACAAAACTTCCTTTGTCACACTTGTACCAACTTTGAAGTAACTGAATGGAAACATAGTATAGGTCGTTCCTAATTTATATCATTTTTTTAAAGGTTGCCCTGAGTTGCTATTTGGGGGATAATTCATCACTACTTCTCCTATCAGATCCAGTTAACCACATTGAAATTTATTATAAGTTGCTCATGTCTTCATACCAGCTCACAAGAGCTACTCTACTAGTAATTTCTCCAAACCAGACTGAATTTAGAATCTCACTTTTCTTTTGCTAGTTATAGTAGCATTTACTTTAAATAGACAACATTCTAGATTTATTTCTGTACTCCTTTCTTCTATTCTGTTTTTTCTCATCCAGTATTCAAAATATATGCCAAGTTCCATGATCAAATATATTTGCCTCTACACTTCTCCTAAAATAATAGCTATTTTGTAGATTTCAACTTGCATCTGGGGGAAAGCAATGCCATTCAACTCATCAATGAAAGGGTAAATGACACAGCCGGGAGCAGAGTTGCTTTTAACAGAAAGTGATTTGTATGCATATAGAAAATGTAACTATTTGAAGTATGTTGAATGTAGTCATAAACCATTTTAGACAATATGAGTAATTATTTTTAGTATTTTTAAATTAAAGGGTAACTTTCATCCAATAAAGTAAATCCTGTCTGTAGCTCTGATTAGACTTCATACACTTTCACACAGTGTACGCAGGTTTAGTTACTACCAAAATCACCCTATAGAAGATTTCTGGGATTAGAGACTATTCACTTATACACCTTCTATAAGACACATACACTTGCACACATTGTAACTTTTCTTGATATTCTGATCCCCATGTTTTATTATTTGTCTTGCTAAAACTATTGATTGAATCTTAAATTTTCTACGTATTTGTGTCTGATTTCATGGACTGACTATATTCTCCATGTGATTTGCTCGTGTTCTTTTGTACAGCAGTAGTTCATCCTCCCTCATAATTATTCAGTGTTCCACTGAGTAAATATTCTGTTTCCCTCTTGAATGCATAGGAGTCTGACTGATGATGACTCAGCTGTCATGAACATTCATGCACAAGTCCTTGTGTAGCTCTGTGCACCCATTTCTTGAAGGACAGAATTGCTGACTTGTAGAGAAGTATGTTTCACTCTACGTGAAACCCCAAACCATTTCTAAAAATAATGGCAACAAACCCCACAAAGATATGCAAGGGAGTTTTCATTCTCAGCACTTCTTGATGAGGTTAGTGAATTTAGCCCTTTTTTGGATGTGGTGAAAATATGCTTTTTTTCCCCCACAACAAAAGGCATTAAAACAAGAGCAATGATGAATTTCATTCAAAATGCTAAGTCTTTTAGAGTTCCTGAACTGTTGAATGTTCTATATACATAAATTTTCATTTTACCCATATTCCTATTTTCCATCTATTCTAAACCTTTTAGAGTTGAACATCTGTGTTCAGGGAATTGTTCTTATTGAGGATACTTAATGGTGTTCTTAACTAGGTGTCACTTAGTTTATGGTTTTCATTGCTTATGTGCACTAATAAACTTTGGTTTTGCTATCCACAGTGCCATCTCCACAGTTGCAGTTAAACCACATGTACTCTATACAATTTCCTTTACAAATATATTGAAACATATTTATACTATAATCTGGTACTTAAGACAACTTACTATGTATAGAAAATTAGAAATAAAGTGGTAGAGAAATAAAGTGGTGGACAAATAGTGTTTTTAGTGACCAAAAATACCCATTGTAAGAAAAATATTTCAATCGTACTCCCTTTTTCTTTTGGCCAAACAATCCCTAATCTCTTTTCTTTGTATTTTAATTTTTGCTGGATAATGTTAAAGCCTCTCAGGATAAGAACAAAATTAAAACTCTAAATTATAAGAATATGTTGTGTCAACATTTGTCATTTTTTTTCTTCTTAGTGCTGGGAAAATAATGGTTACAATAAAGCATATGGCATCTTAGATTCAACGAATTAGAGGACTGCTGTCTAATCTCCCAAGTTATTTATGCTTTTCAGTGTCTTCTGTATTTCTTCAGGTTTTTCCTTCTAGTACTCGCATTTGAAATGGCTGGTGTTTGGAATACAGATGTGGGTCTCTAGTAGGAAATGAGAAATATCTGTGCTTAGAGAAAGGTTATTCAGCAAGTTGAGGACTTTGCAACCAGTATGTGTGGGATGAAAAATTGGGGGAGATGGATAACCCTAATCACAATCTTTCCTATTTGTTTCTTCTCTAGATTTGCCCTCCCATTTATAGTGACCATTTTGACTATTTGGAAAATTATTCACTCTGACTTATTCAAATTTATGCCAGTCATTCTAGGTAGTACTTGCAATTAATAAGGATAAAATTTCACTTTTTAGGGCTTATCTTTTGCAGAGTTATTTTGAACCGTGTTGCTAAATTTTCTGCTCTTTTTCACAACAGTCTCATGAATTTTGGCCTGTGGGGTTTGAGCTTCCAGCAACAATTTCAGAACTTATTTATTCTGTTCACCCGCACCCAGCCCTTGTGTGTTCATCGTGGAGCCTTTTGCTGGTACCTCCTCCCCTTGTTTAGCTTGGATTTAAATCATAAAATAGTCCTAACTTGCTGAACTCCAGGCAAAACTACTGAGGAGGCATTTCTAGTTTTAGTATGTGATTCTTCCTCCTTGAAGAAATTGGCACATCAGTACAGAAACTATGTTTTAAAGAGTTCCTAGGAGGCCAAAGATATTTTCCACTTTCAGGAGAGTAAATTAGAATAGAATGGGCCTCATTTTTGTTTTCAGGGGAAGATTGTACAATATAAGACAGGTTGGCCCCTAACAAATACACGGGGTGAGTGTATCATTTTGTCCAACTTTAAAATCCATCTATACACAGTGTACAGGGTTGAGGAAAGTGGGCAGAAAATATGGAAAAAGTGAAGAGCAATGATGTTTTTTGGCCTTACCTTCATCCTGATGGCACCATGAAAGTGGCACTTTTTATGTTCTCCACTCCCCTTTATTATGAGATAGATAGACAGATAGACACACAGACTTGCTAATTGCTCATTCCATACATACTGGTTACAAAGAGTCCTCAGCTTGTGGAAGGACCATTCACTAAAAACCAGGAGAGGGATAGGGGAAGATCCTTCATTAATCTTGTTCAAATGACAAAATATTATCAATATGGCCAAATAATTACTATCAGAGTTGAGTGTGACATCGATAACACTGAAGAATTCACTTAAGTCTCCAGAACTTATTTACCCTTTCAGTAAAATGGTGAAGATAAAAGCCTATTTTCGTTATGGAGTTGTTGAGAATAGATGATGAGATTATAACAAGAAATAAATCTAAGAAACATTATATAACTCAATGAATCAATAATTGTGATTATATTCTCCCAAATCACTTATTCATAGAAGTTAGAAAAATTTAGTATTTAGAGAAAATGTTTGAAGTTTCAGGAAAGAAAATGCAATCCCTTTGTAGTTATAATTAGTAATTGCTATCACTGTCTATGGGCCAGATTCTGCCCTAGGTAGTTCCAGTGTTTTATGTTAGTTAGTTCTCACAGTAACCCGCTGCTCATCATAATTTTGATTCCATAGGATTTCCCTTGTATAGAGAAGTAAACGGAATTGTCTCTAGGTAACAAAGCAATTTAAGTCTACACAGCATGGAGCCCCTGCATACCACTCAGGATAGGTCCCTCAACCCTGTGCTGGTTGGCTTACCCTTCCTGCCTTCGTCTTCCTATCCTGCATTCCTCGTTTTATCGTATAATTAAAATAATTCTTTTTTCCCCTTAGAATGCACTTCCCTTCCCATAAACCATGATTCACCTATGAATCTTTGGATGCAGTTGTCACCAAGGCAAGTAAGAAATGCAGGAATCAAGCTTTACCCATGACTACCACCCAGTGCATCTGCTGAGATTATGGTGGTGCCCAGGAGCTCTGTCCTAGAGGACTGCTTTCCTCATGATGGACAGTGATCTGTAGCACAGGGATTTAGGCTCTCAGCTGGAGGGAACCCTGGAAATAGGTAAGTAGACAGAAGGGCTAGAGCACAAGTGCCAACATGGGATGCTTCTCATACAGCTTCTCTTCTACTCCCAGCACTCCTACAAGGCAAGGAAGCCCAGGGGAAGGGTCAAGTGAGATTGAAGTATGACAGATAATTGATGGACAGATATTCAAAAGTAACTTCACATGGCTTGAAAGTCTCCTAATGATAAACATGTCTCAAGGAAGACCAAGTAGGGATCTATCAGAAGTGAATCAAATATGTTCTGTACATTTTATTTCCTTGTTTTAAATTACATGCAATTTACCCCTGGACTGGTTTATCATATGTATTTAAAGATTCAAACCCACCTCCTGTTACTTGATAATTATCAGGCAGTAAATACTAGAATGCAAATCACAGCTTATCCCCCAGTTTCCCATCTTGGAACTCATACCCTTTTCTCTCAGCAGCTTGGCAAGAGATCTCCATTTGTGCTCCCTTCTGCATATGATGCTTATTCAGTATAACAAAATCTCCTCTCTTAAACTTGTCAGCCTACAAAAGGGCATTACAAGATTGAGATCTTGCCTGGGAGAGTGTTCTTGACTTGTGAAAGGAGAATGAATTTCTTGGCTGAGATAGTCTTTCTCAAGAAATATCAGTTTTCTTGGCTTTCGAAAAATCTGATTTGTGTCACCAAGCGTCAGCCATGCAAAGCCATAAAACAGATCACAGTACCTGCTGTGCTTGGTTGGCACTATGGTTTTCCCCACGTAGGGACAAAACCTCATGGTGGGTGCCTTGTTCCTGCAGCGATTTCAGCAACCTCCTGAAGCCTGCCCGGTGTACTCTAAGTAAGGTCAAGGGATTTTATTTTACTTTTTTTATCTTTTTCAGCTGGAAAGATTTTGATTCCTAATCTGCAGCAACCTCCTGTATGTTAATTTAGATTGTATTTAAATCTTTTCATCTAATGCTTCTCTCAGGTAACCTGTGCTATGCTCCTTCATTTACTGTGTAGCTTTTAAGTAATAAAAATATTATTTTGTATACACAATGTTGATTCATGTCCACCTTCACCTTCTTAATAATTTTTTTATTTACTCTTAATTTGCAGGGGACAAGTTGCCTAATTCATTAGATGAGACATTTCATGTGTACTTACCTAGCAATTTAATTTCTTTCTTTTCTACTTAATGACATAAAATTCCTTTGTGCTCCCACCTAAGAATATAATACAGCTAAAATAGCTAATAAGTGCAATCAGATCTTGTAAAGAGATACAGGAGAGGTTAAGAGTTTTTCTGTTCAACAGAATGAAAAAATATCATGAAAAAAGTTTTACTGCCTTTTATGGTTTGGATATGAGGTGTCTCCCAAAAGTTGGTGTATGAGAGAGTGCAGGAATGCTCAGAGGTGAACTAATTAGGTAACAAGAGCTGTAACCTAATGCATGGATTCATCTGTTTACTGGATTAGTAATTTGAATGGATTATGGTTAGTAACTGTAGGCAGGCAAGGTGTGGCTAGAAGAAGTAGGTCATTGGAGGCATGAGCTCTCTTTCTTCTTGTATACAAATGGGAAAGATGAAAGAACAAATAGAAAATCTAAAAAACTGATATGAACAGACAACTACAAATATATATATATATATATATATATATATATATATATATATAGACTATTTGTGAACATAAAGAATATGGTCATATATACTTTAATAGGCACGATGCAGGTTGAAACTTTACTAAAATAAAATGGCTTATTTCAAGCATTGACAAAATCTTAAAGATCTGCATACCAGAATTCTGTTGGCATTGCTATGCAGATACCTGTGTCCTCATTTCTTGCTGGCAGTGGTGCCAGATGGCATGCCCCATTAAGAGGAATTTCACAATATCTATTAAAATTATATTGTCAATTTGCCCTTTGATAGAACAACTTCATTTCTAAAACTCAGCATCAATGGTAAAAGAAAGAGCTTAATGATATGAGGAAAAATGTACAAAGGATTATTCACTGTGACACTATTAATGACAAAACAGAAAAAAAAAACTATACAAAGGTACCATAGTCTGAGTTAACTATGGCACATATTATTTATAACATAAGGTTCTCCTGTTATATTAGGAAGTGATAAAAATCAGAATGCAAAAATACAGAGGATGCAGGATGCTACCTTGCCACATGAATATTCATACAATATATATATTGTACATATATTCATACAAAATATATATTGTATATATATGTATATGTGTGTATATATGTATATATATGTGTGTGTGTATGTATGTATGTATGTGTGTGTGTGTGTGTATGTGTGTAACATATATATATGGCTGTAAGAAGGATATGCCAGAAACTAATGAACTGCAGAGGAAAGCTGTCAACTTTGTATAGGGGGCTGGGAAAACAACAGGCCTCATCAGAGTATCACATTAAATAAGGTTTGGATTTTGAATTGTGTAATAAAATTAAATGGGCAGCAATGAGAAAATCTTAGCACTGTGGAAGAAAGACAGTAGCACAAGACAAAATGAGCAAACACTAGTTGATTTTGTTTGCCTACTCTGGCCAGCAGCAGGGAAGAGGGTGAGGATCTACTCTCAATAGGTATCTCCCCCAAGGCTAAGGACTGGAAGGTACTTCAGACCTTGGGTTTGGGGAAATCTTAGGACATTTGTATTGTTAAACTGGCCTTCCTTAAAGGATGGGTGAACTTTGTCCCATCTTCATATTGCGTAGTGGCTTTACCACTTAGAACCCGGTGCCCCCTGAAGAAATGCTCCTACCCTCCCAGAGACCAGAGGCCAGCTCTATTTCCCAGGGTGATTACATTTCAAAGCAGGGCTCCCAGATCTTGGAGAAAGACACTCCTGGGCTGTTGGTAGTAGCTGACAGGAGGATTTCACAAAAATTTACATTTCAAAGGTTCAGGGAAAGGATTTACAGTATGAAGTTTTCAGAAGCAAAGGCTTTAAGAAAAGGGAGGTCAAGGCCAAGAGTCAGGAAGAAAGCTGGCTAAAGTTTCCCCACAGGGAGGGGAAAGTGAATGCCCTTTTGGTCACTCGACTCGGCTCTGGCTCCGGCTCCGCTCTGTATGACATTGATTAGGAAGAAGGTACATCCCTCAGGGGTTTCAAAAGAAACAAACAACAGGGAAGACAGTTAGGTTAAAAGACTTGGATTACTATGAGGGATTGACTCATGTGATTGGTGATTGTGGAGGCTGAGAAGTCCACCACCTGTTACAGGTGAGTTGGAGTCCCAGGAAAGCCACTGGTGTGTTTCCAGATGAAGCCCAAAGGCCTGAGAACAAGGGGAAGTTTATATTGCATATTGGATGATTTATATCAATTTTAATTTTCCTGTTTGTGAAATTGGCATTTTTGCTTGTGTAAAGGAATGTCCTACGTTATACACATGTTAAAATAGTTAATTATGAAGTGGCATGATGTCTGCAATATATTCTTCAGTGATCAGGATACACACATACACACACAAACATATATATATATATATATGGGGCAGGGAAGGAAATATGGCAATGTTAAGTAGGAGAACCTAGATAAATAATGCTCATTAGACAATTCTTTTAAACTCCTAGTGTAGTTGAAATTTTCCAAAATAACTAGTAGAGGAAAATTAACACCACCCCAACTGACATACAAAATGAATTATAGACAAAAATTGCTAAAATGATGTATTTTCTAAATCAAAATCATAAGATAGTTCATGCAAAGATTTTTATTCCTGGTTTGATGAAATACAGAAATATCAAAAAATCAAATTATGGACTTGGAGTCCTAAATAGCTATTTAAATTGACAGAGAAAACAAAGACCTTAAAGAAAAGCATTCCCTTGCTTGCATCTTGATTTCTGGAAAACCAGGCTTTATGTTTTCCTGCATGATTGATACACAATGTATGCCAATAGCACCTGTCACATTGTTAGTATTATAATACTTGAGGCAGTGACATAAAAGCAGATATACATTCATTTTTAACTTTTATTTGTATAATCGAATATTAACATATACATTAGAAATTTTACATGATCTCAATCAACACAAACTAGATACAGCAGTCAACCAACAAGGAATCTCCACGCCCAATGGCTTGCTGGCATCACTTCACAAACCACTCCCTCTGGCAAAATTCCAGGCGCCATCCTGACCTGTTTACAGACCCTAACAACATGACACAATTAAAATGAAGATAAAAAGATAGACAGAAATATGTATCATTTTAAGAGCAGCATAGACTCTGTGTCTTGAGCTTTGGAGACAGTTACCACAAATATTAGCTTTGGAAATATTATGCAAAAATGAGGGACTTTGGCTACAGCTCCAAGTGAGAAAATGTTAGGTGACTGGTGGAGAATTAGGTGAAGCAGCAATAGATCTATTTGCAGTTGCAAGTTTCTGAAAAGTGAATCCTTCCTCAAAACAATGGTTTAGTGGCATGTGCTAGGGGAAGAAACCCCGCATCATTTTGAATAATTTTAGAGCAGGGAGCTTGTGCCTGTTATCCATAGGTGTAGCCAGGAGGCAAAGTGAACTTCTTCCAGAAGCTGCACCTTGAATCAGAGGAGTGTAATTATGACCAAGTAAGTGCCATAGCAGCCGCAAATCAGTGGATCCAGTTGATGAATGAGAGGGAAGTTGGAGTCACAGTGTCCTGGTGTAGTGATTGCAGCCAACAGGCTGATAAATGTGGACAGAGGCTCATGGGAGAAGATGAAGATGTGGGGGTATAATGGAATTGAGTCTTATTTTTTCAATTGCAGCAGTTTCGGTCTTGAAATGAATTCTTGAAAGAAATAGAATTCTCTGAGATTTCCTAAAACTGAAAAGATTGGTCTTCTTTTATCATGTAGGATGGAATTCCAAGTCTAAATTCAATTCTTATAAAAAAAAGTCAGGTTTAGCAAGATGAAAATCGTTATGTGAAAATCCCCCTCTGCTATGTAAATGAAATTTAAAAATTTCCTTCACCTTGCTTCCAAAAATAATCATTACTAATTTTATGGAAAATTTTACTTTTTAGAATAGCAAAAATGAAAGACTTACATACATACAGAAACAGGTGATATTTGAGAAATATTGATTGTGTTCCTACGTGTCTAAGTGTGGGAGATACTGTGACTACACTCCTTGCTTTCCTTTCTTTCATCTTTATTTCCATTCTTCCCTGATTTCTTTTTGTGTTTTCTGGTGTTGAAGATCAAACTCAGGGTTTCATCCATGCCAGGGGAGAATGAACCACGCCCCAGACCTGATGATAACAATTTTAAATTAAATACCATATTCAAGGATAGTATTCTTTGTGTGAATCAGCTTTTCCACCACTGAGACCAAAAGACCTGACAAAATCCATTTTAGAGGAGGAAGAGTTTATCTGGGGCTCAGTGTTTTAGAGGTCTCATCTCAGTCTGTGGATGGCTGGCTCCATTTTCTGGGCCCAAGGTGAGGCAGAACATCATGGCAGAAGGTGTGGAGGAGGAAAGCGGCTCAGAACAGGACATTTGGGAAGTAGACAGCATTCTTCACCAGAATCAAAAAGTGTATCCCAAAGGAACATACCAGGGACCCACCTCCTCCAGCCACACACTACCTGCCTATTCTTACAACCCACTCCGTCCTTATCAGGAGATTAACATTCTGATTAGATAAAGTCTCCTAATTCAATCATTTCACTTCTGAAGTTCTGGTATTAACTTTTGGGTGACATGTCATGTTAACTGTAACATTCCCCTTATTACCTGTGGCCTTGAAAAGCCTTGATTTATTGGAGATTTGTTTTATTTTGACCATTTTATTATATTCTAATTCTATTCATTTTAAATTTACTCATTAATTTACATTCTGATTTGTTAGGGTCTGTAAACAAGTCAAGATGGCGCCTGGCATTTTGCCAGAGGGAGTGGTTTGTGAAGTAAAGCCAGTGAGCCATTAAGTGTGGAGATTCCTTATTGATTGACTGCTGTATCTAGTTTATGCTAATTAAGATAAACTGTGTGTAATATATATATACACCTCCTGTCCTACAATAAACGGCTCCCACTCCTGCTGTATCAATGTACACAAGTTGCTCGTCATCCCCTGGTTATTTTGCTACAGCCGGACTGCGGGGTGGCCCATAAAGGGACACTCGGGGGTAAGTTGACGAGCAAAAGCTGCCGGTTCCTAGTTAGGACGGGAGCAAATCTGCTCATCCCTAGACAGATAGGGTGAGAGGAAAAATGGCCATTTTGAGAAAATGGAGAAGATTGATACAGTATGTTTGTATCTTGTTTTGTCTCAGTGTATTGTATGGTCTTTGTGATGAAAATATGGAAGGGGTGTTAGGTAAATTGATAAAGGAAAGAGGCACCCCAATGGAACCAAGAATAGTTAGGGCATGTGTTGATAAAAGCCTAGGAACTCTAGTCAGAAAGAAAAAGAAAGTTCAAAAGAAGAAGGATTATCAGGAAAAAACTTGCAGCAAAAGGCTACTACTAAATACTTTTCGTTACCGGAGGGTGCGTGAATCAGTGCGGCGGCTGCCCACGTGCATGAGGCAGTCATGGCGCAGCAAGGACTTTCCAAGCAGCGGTAGTGGGCTCTTCCCCGCCCCCCGCCTGGGGAGCGGGATGCCACCGTGAGAGCCCAAATCCAAACCTGACCCAGAGGCACAGTCTCTCAGGCTCTTGCTCCCTGTTCCCAGTGGCAGTTTGAGTCCTGAACACGCCCTGGACTCTCCCCGGGGCCATCTGGGGCTGCCAGGATGCTGCAGGCTGAAGATGGGCCCACATCCCTGAAGTTTGATCATTTCCAAGGCCAGTAACTACAATGGTTCTCCCACACCTGGAAGCTAATGAGTAATGAGCCCTATTAAGGCTTATTTCAAATGTAAAAAACCTTGAGATAATGTACTAAATTATTCAAAAGGTTGTTTTCTTAGTGCCTGCTGGAATACTACAGGATTTTCTTTAGCATCATTGCCGGAGTTCCTGCCTTCATCCCAGTGCCGGTGAGAATGAGGATGGAAGAATTTCCAGTGTTGCTGAAAACCAGACGAAACTTCGGCTGAGAACCAGAGGAGACTTCGGATCAAGCTAGCTGCCTGCAGAACTTACCTGGACTGTGATTTACCTGGACTGTGAGTTAATCTATTGAGACACTGCTTTACCTGGACTGAGACAACAAATTGTAACTCGGTATCTTTGCTAACAGTGTCATTGCTGGGATAATTTTTCCAAAGGCTTCTTACTTGGAGTCATCAATTGGCTTGGTATCATGGCATTTTGTATCCTCCCCTTCTGCTTGTAGCAGATTATTTATGGTGTTTGTGTAAAAACCACTATGGTCGTTATTTAAATTAAACAAAAGGGGGAAATGTTAGGGTCTGTAACAAGTCAAGATGGCGCCTGGCATTTTGCCAGAGGGAGTGGTTTGTGAAGTAAAGCCAGCGAGCCATTAAGTGTGGAGATTCCTTATTGGTTGACTGCTGTATCTAGTTTATGTTAATTAGGATAAGCTGTGTGTAATGTATATATACCCCTCCTGTCCTACAATAAATGGCTCCCACTCCTGCTGTATCAATGTACACAAGTTGCTCGTCACGCCCCAGTTATTTTGCTGCAGCCAGACTGCGGCACTGATTTGCCCAATTTTTGAGCCTATGTTTAAAAACCATGGAATAATAATATCAGGTTTAAGTAATTCTGAAAGCATCTAGTTATTATCAAAAGAAAATTTAATAGTAGGAGGCGTTTTGAGAATTCTATAATAAAGTTTCTGATCTCTACAAGATAAAACTGAAGAATCAAATTAAAGTACATTTAAAGAAAAATTACATTAAAAGTATCCAAGGAAAAAATATCACATATATTTGTATAAATGGACCACCTTGGATATTTCACATAAGGTTTCCTTACGACAACAAGATAATATGAAAAGAAGAAAAGGAATAAATGCAAATGGATAATCTATTTTTTTTTCATCCTAGAGGAACTAAGTTCTCCAGTGGAATATAGCAAGTTCTGACTATCTGCAAGTTCAAGGAGAAATTACCCCCTGGCTCTTAACCACCCCTTGGAGACCTGTCAAATAAATTCAAAGTAGTTTTTATATTATGTCAGCCCAAGTTCCTTTGAAATTGTTATATTCTCTTCTTTGCTGCTTCTCATTTATTTTAAAGATTTTTAATGTAATTTTTTTTTCTTGGCAAACAATTTCCTTTTGATCACATTCTAATGTTACATCCTAATTTTAAGCTCTCAATGTATTAATATAATTCTTTATATTTTTATTTGGAAAAAACTTCAGAAAATTCTCTTCTGCTGCTTGGAGTATCTTCTTTCACTCTGGGTTTCTTATCAGACATTTACACTCTATGTTCCATTTAATGAATACATGCACACACTTCTTTCGGTAAAGACCATGTAATTGAGAGCTCACTGCTCACTATGCCAGGCCTGTTCTCAACCCTGGACGATCAGTGGACATTGACAGACAAAGCCCTTGTTGTCAGGGAACTTAAGTTTTAATGGGGGACAGAAACTAAAAAATGAGTTAACTATGTAATATATTAGATGATGAAAAAATCAAAAAAGAATAAGGAAGGGGACATGTGAAGTGCTTTGGATATGGTCAAAATTTTAGAGAAGGTGGTCAGGAAAGGTATCTCTGAGTGCGTGACTTTTGAATCTGTGTCCTTTCCTCCTAGCTATAGTGAGAGGGCAGGAGACAGCACCCATCTTGTCATGACAGGGCTCAGCAGGACTTAGACTGTCCTGTCAGGGGAAAGAGGTTCTCCCTCTGGTGACCCTGTAGTTGACAGTTGTGTCACCTGGCTGGCGGTTAGTCATGGACCTCACTTGAGTTCAGTTTCCTCTATTACCTAACAGGAGACTCTTATTTAGAAACTCTTACTAAACAATTATAAATCATGAATTTTCCCTTCTGCTGTTCTTTCTCTTAGTTGATTTTTTAAAATTTACATTTAAATCTTCATCCACCTGGGATCGAGTTA
Organism: Marmota marmota marmota; assembly: GCF_001458135.2. NCBI lineage: Eukaryota > Metazoa > Chordata > Mammalia > Rodentia > Sciuridae > Marmota > Marmota marmota. Next base: position 9,743,193 of record NW_026000068.1, read on the forward strand.
TATATAATGAAACAGAACTCAACCTATATAATTTTCTCAATAATATTGAAATAAAGGGGAGAGAGTCTCTAAGTAGAAAAAAATTATCTTCAAAATCTAAAATTGATGGACTAAATAAGAATTAATATTTGATTCCAGGAATCACACACACCAACACAAAAGAATGAATATTTGCAACTAGAGGCAAATGACTTTTGTAAATCATGTAGAGGTCTCCTTAATGCTAATTTAAAGGAAATATGAGATAAACCAATAAACATATACTATAAAGTAGGTATCCATGAATGGAAAGACCACCAAGAGGGAAATACTTAGTTCATCTAAATATGTGAAAAGATACTCAAACTCACATACTACCAGAGAAATGTAAATTGAATCTACAGCAAGATAGTGTTTGCTTTCATCATCAGATTGGCACAATTGCACAATACTCTTGGTGCAGGTGTGGAGTAGCAGGCCTTCTCACATATTTGTATTTCTCACATATTCTAAATCAGCACATCATCAATGTGGTGTCATGATCCCTTCCTGTAGATGATCAAGTCCTGTAGTAATCCTACTGAGTGTGGCTGTAGCCTGTAATCTTTCCATCAGAAAGCATACCTTCCTTTTGCTGAGAGGCTCTGTTGCTTGCAGGTTTGTGTGCACTAGTGGCCAGATTGAACACCTGTAATGTAAAAACCTGAGGCTCACCTCTAGTTGCCAAGGGTGGTGTGAAGTCAAAGTCTGCAAGAAAGAGAGGTCTTTGATCCTTAGGCACAAGATAACAATCTCTGATTTTAGGAGATCCTTCTCCCTTTCCCCCACTAAGCATGCAGGTGGGGTCCTAGCCTTACAGGACCTAGATTGCATTCTTACATGAAATTCAGATAAGCCATGTCTGCACTTCTGTCAGAAACCCTGAGAAAATGAATGTATACATGTTACTGTTTAAGTTTCTAAGTTGGTGATATTTGGGCATGCAGCAATAGAAAGTCAATGCAGCCTCTATTGTAGGAGAATCTGATGATATTTATAAAAATAAATATTAGGAAGCAATTAGTTCCAGTAATTCCTATTTTAAGATTTTTATCTTCAAATTGTAGTATAGATATATGCAAAGATTTCTGTGCAAAAATTAATTATTGTATCAAGTTTCTGTGAAAGAAGCAGAAATGGAGAAAAATCCTCATGCCCAAAATGTCAGTCACCTATAGATGGAATCAGTGTAATTACTAAGGAACATCCTGAAGAGTAAGGATTATATGTGTATCTAAAACAATCTCTTAAATAATTTTTCGGTAGAAAAATACATTGCAGAATGGTGTGTTAAATATGCTAACATCTGTAAAAGGCCAAAATGATTTACAGAACTAAATTTGTATATGTGTAGATTATCTCCACAAAAAAATTATACAATAGGTGAAATATATTGCCTTTTTGAAAGGGCATGGAAGACTGGAAGACTAGGTTGAAAACCTATTTCAATTTTTATGTCATTTTGCTTTTTTTGGATTTTTATTTTGTGTCTTTCATATAAATAAATTATTGGTTTTTAATTCTATGTACTTGAAGTCAATTTCACAAATAATGAATGTTTCTTATTAAACTTCAAGAAACTACAGCTGACTAATATTTCTCAGAATGTATGACTATAGTGATAGTGAATTCTTTGATGGCTGATGCATTTGTGAAACTCTTGATGTTATTTCCTTCACTTTTTAATGCACTTTTTACATTATTCATTTACTCAACAAATAAATATTTGAGGGCTTGCAAGATGTTCCGCTGCATAACCATGGTTCTGCAAGGAATTCATACGTGAATACGAAAAATATCTGGTCCCAGAAGTTGATAATCTAGCACAACAGATTACAGAACCAATAAATAACAAAGCAAGAGGTGGTCAGAAAAGTACTTGAAACAAGGTTTGTGTTTTACAGAAAGTTCAGTTGCTGGTACATTCAGAACTCAGGAAGAGTGCATTTAATCTGATGATAAACTATAAACAAAATGTCAAAAATTTAGAAGGTCTTGTTTAAAAGGGGAGTATGAACACTAAATGATAACAGTTAAGTGATACCTTGTTTCTTAGATGCAGAGGGGTGCATGTAAGCACACATTGTAGGAGATTGCTTTCACAACACCTCCTGGAGGAATAGTTATCATCTATTTATTGTATTTCCTTCCCTAAAAGTTAGTGAAGAGGCAGTGGCTATGATATTTCAGTACTTACAAGAAATAAGTGATTCAAAAACTATCAGCATTATTTCAAACATGGTGAGTGACGCCATGGATCTACAGAAAATGTTTAGACCTTCCCAGGGGAAAAAAACAAAAACAAAAACAAAACTCTTGTACTTTTGCCTGGAAGACAAGAGTTCCTTGAGGCATGTTGTAGGAAAAGGAGGGTTCAGGTCAACTAGATTTCTAGGAATGCTTTGTTAAGTTCCTTGACAGAACAATCTATTATATAAGTCAGTGATGAGCAATACAAGAATTCTAATCGCACAGTAGAGCAGTCAGCCTTATGAATTGGGAATATTATTCTTACATGATGGAGGAGACTTAGAGTGACATTGATTTTGGTTGCTTGAATTTAGAGTTTTGTTATACAGTAAGAATTACCACAGTCACATGAAAACATGAAGGTAGAGCTGAGGAGAAAGTTGATGTTTGATTTTTTTACTTGATGTAATCAGTGGAAAAAGTAGGGAAAGAACACCTCATAGGTACTCAAATCTTTTCCTGTTAAGTAACAATGTAACCAGTATATACGAGAAAAGGGATGAAAACCAGGGAATTCTACTTGTGAAACTCTCATTCAAGAGACAAAATGAGTCACCAAGGCCTCTGGGGAAATTTAGGACAGAATTGGAAGTTTTATGGCACTACAGGGAGGTGGAAAACTCACAAGGAAACACACATCATAACAAATTAATATTTTGTAGTAAAGTTCTATTCAAAGTTGGTGCATATGTGTACAGACATCTTATTTATGAAATAATACCGCTTGCTTTTTGTAGGATGAAATTTGCATAAGTTCTACTATATGATTTTAATTTTAAGCATAATGAATTTCCTATAGCACTTAGGAAATACCTAATATCTGTCTCAAATTTGATCTTATTTTAAAAATTATCATTTAGGCACGAGTTTTGCAACATATGCAGGGTTTCTCTCTAGGAATCTATATAGGTATTTTTTTTTTTTAATTCAAACTGTAAGACAACACAGAGCTATTTCTCTAACTTGTGATTTGAAATACAAACATAATACAATTTGCTTGAATATTTTATTAGTCACATTATGGAGAAAATGAAGTGAGGGGGTATCAATTGTTAGCTAATTTTAGAGCTTCTTTTGATATTGTAGATAAAAAGGGAAAGATAAAAAAATCACTCAGCAGTCTGGGTTAACATTCAGAATAGATTGTAGATGAACTTTCAATGAATTTAGTGTGCTCATTTGCATGTCAAGTCTTCCCAGCAGGAGATGGCCTCTTGCTTAACAAAAGATAACCTGTACTTCCACCTCTATTACTGTTATCAGCCTGTCCTATCACAGAGGCAATGCTTTTTATTTTTTAGAGTAAAATGCCTCTACACTCTGGTTTCCTTTTAGAGATTGTTTTCCAACCAATCAGTTCTGAAAACTATAGGTTCTTGACAGTGTGACAGAAACTCTGGTTGACATTAATTTAGTAAGAAGAATATAGACAGTATTTATTATGGCAGGTGTTGGATTCATAACCAACACCAGGAAAGCAGACATTGTTCCTGCCTCAAAAATTTAGAGTGAATTTTGTTAAGAGTTTTCAGATAACCACTTACAATAGGGCCAGGAGAATTAAAAGGTGACCTGACTCAGTCAAGAATACAGAGAGTAATGGAGGGACACTGAGATAAGAACAATCCTCAGCCACCACCAGAACATCAACAGTTAGAAATACGTTTTAAAAAATTCTTATTATTAAGAAGAAAATAAGATCTTTTTTTTTTTTTTTTTAATAAATGTTGGTGCCATTTAGAGAGAAAGGAAATATGAAAGCAGAAGATATGGTGGGGTGGAGTGTAAGATGGAAAACCACCTCAGGAGCCTCCAAGTAAATTATTAAGCAAACTATCCTGGAGATGATGGATGGAATAGAAATGTTCATGGAGCAGATTAGATGCTAACATTGCAGGTTCCATTTAATTTATCATGACCCACAAAAGCTAACAAAGAGAAGGAGACAGCTATGTTGACAACCTTAAGATAGAGTGCAAGGGGAAGGAAGGACAGGCTACCTGAATCTCTTGTTATGCAATATTTGTAAGCCTGGATCTCTGGTGGGCCCCATTTTCTCACTGTGATTGCAAGCAGCAGGACTGATGTTAAACTGGGAGTTCAGCAGTCAGGTGGCACTCAGAGCTGAGCAATGAATGCCTCATTGGTCAAGTACTTCCCCACCAGCAGCTGCTCTCCAATGCATCTGAAGACAGCTGCATGTTTCAGTTTCCTGGGATAGTGTGAGGCTAACACAGCACTAAATCATGGTTAATTAATTAATAGAAATCTAACTGTTTCTATGGAAGTGGTATGATCCAAAATGTACAACTTGCTCTTTCCTAATTATTGATTAATGTTTACTTCGTGTATTTATAATTCTATCTCTTGATTTGTGTAATCAGAGCTGTTATAAATAATATTTTTCTAAAAATTGTTTCTCAGCTCCTTAAGATGGAAATGTAGATTTTCTAATTTAACATAAGCATCTAAGAAGATCAACATTCTAGAAAACATAGTTTTAGCTGAATTCGACCATTTTCAATATACTTTATTTGCATTCTACTTCAGTTGGTAAACATTTTTTCTGTTTCCTCTGTTATACTTGCTCAGAACAATAGATTATTTAGAAGTATGTTCTTTCACATTTTAGGGTTGTATTTTGCAGAACCATTTTGAAGCCGTGTGGCTAATTTTTTTTTCTACTTTGTTTACAACAGGTCTCATGAGTTTTCTAGTAACATTGGCTCTCATGATTTCCACTGCCAGCAACAACTTCAGAACATATTTCCCAGTGCAGGTAGTAATGTAGTTACCCTCGCCTTCTTATAATTGACAATTGCACAATGTCTTTAATACCCATTTGATTTTAAACTGTCAGTCTGTTTGTATTTAAAATGCATTTCATGTAGCCAATGTGTAGTTGGCTATTACATTTCAACCATTCTGATTATATCTGCTTTATAGACCATTAACACTCAAGTATATTTATTGGTATGCTTTCATTTTAATGTTTTTTTTTAGTGTGCTTCCTCTTAAAATTTGAATATATTTTAACTTTTTAATTAAATATGCTTTCTATGTTTTGGTATTGCTTTAGTTCTTAGTCTAGTAATGAAATTATATATTTCTAACTTTGCTTATTATTTTCATAGAGTTAATATTTGTCCATATTATATACAAACTAAGAGTTTTACAAAGTCATTTCAGCAACTTTATGAAGTTTATGAATGAAACTCCCAGGAGAAAGAAAAATAAGGAGATGTTTTGGGACATTTGATTAGGTCCATTGTTTTTGTTTTTGTTTTCTCTTTTTTGTGTGTGTTTTGTTTTGTATTTCTGTTTAGAAAACAGAGGCAAACATAGACAAATGCCATTCTACCCAACTAAAAAGTTCTTCCCAGCAAGGAAAGTATAATCAGAATGAAGAGACAACCTACAGAAGGGGGGAAAATATTTTCAAATTATACATCTGACAATGGGTTGATATCCAGAATAGATAAGGAAGCCCAAAAGTTCCTAAAAACCTCAAATAACCAAAATAACAGTGGACAGAAAATCTAAACAGACATTTCTCAAAAAAAAAAAAAAAAAAAAAAAA
>NW_026000068.1:9750686-9754208 GCF_001458135.2 Marmota marmota marmota
AGAGAGAGAGAGAGAGAGAGAGAGAGAGAAGAGAGAGAGAGAGAGAGAGAGAGAGAGAGAGAAAGGTGTAGGAATCCATACCTTTCAAGGGAATGTCCTAATAGCCTACTTCCTTCAGCTAGGGCCCACCTCACCTCCTGGAGCCCATTATGTTTGGGTCCTTCAGTGGAGTGATCCATGAGGAGGTCAGAGCCCTCTTCACAAAATCACTTCCCAGATGCTGACTCTGAACACTCTGCAGTGAGAGCCAAGCCTTCAACACCTGATATTTGGGGGGAACAGTCTAGCTTCAAGCCATAATCAGAGAAGAAGTTGTAGAGTGATATTGTATAGACAGTGATTGTGCACTGCATATCTCAGAAAGTTAGAAAAAGACTTTTAATGTCTTTGCTAATAAAGAGGTGGTAAGAGAGACATATTTGACCTGCTTATAACATATCTACATGTGTTGAAACATTGCATGGTATCCAATTACTATGCAAAGCTTGTGTGTTTTAAGGCATCAACTAAACATGAATTTAAAAATTTAATATTTTTGAATATATGCGTCTTCAAAGACAGACACGCCAACACATGCACATGTGTGTACATATGTTGCATGTGTGTAAATACATAGCTTTGCCTCCATGGATTTCTTTCTGCTCTTAGAAGTCTTTAAATGTCAAAAGTGAAGTCACTGCTTTTTATTTATATTTTGTGATAAATAGAAAATTAATAAAACTCCCAGGATAGTATGGCTTTAACTGTTAATCAGAAAAATCGAGATAAGAAAAACTTATGAGCAAATCATTGATATGTATTCTAGCTTATTTCTCTCACATTTTCTTTGTTTCACCCAGTAAAAGTACTGATTAAACAATTACTTAATTATTTTCTTTATTAAAGATAACAAGGCTAGCCATGGTGTCACATGCCTGTAATCTCAGGGACTCGGGAGGCTGAGGCAGGACACTCACAAGTTCAAGGTCAGCCTTAACAACTTTGAAACCCTGTTTTAAAATAAAAAGTTCTAGGGGTAAATCTCAGTGGTAGAGCACTGCTGGTTTTAAGTATCAAAAAAATGGAAAAGAGTAGATATCAACATTTTAAAAATGTTTTTCAAAGGTGAGAAGGAAGTATTGGAGGACCTTTTGCCTATACATCTCTATTTGAATTTTAACTCTAAATGGAACCAATATTTATCTTAGATATCTCTTTTAATGGGCAAAAAAGTGTTCTTTGTCTATTGGAAGCAATGAGTAGTTAACATATAAAAGTTCCATAGAATGTCAATCATACCTGTTTGAAGGCACAATTAAAAATGTCCTGTGCAGGTTACTTTCCTTGCACTTGTCTCTTTCTCTATCCATGAGGCATTCGCTAGGGAAAACATACAGACAATACAAGAAGGTAAAGAACTGCATCTGCTTTCCTCTATGAGATCAAAATATTCAAGACAGTTCAAAAGCTGTTTTCTCTATTTTACTATAAAATTCCAATTGTACAAACCATATATTTCTCATATTGTTATGGAATTGTGTTTTTTTCTGAAGATTTTTTTGTGAATACTTTTTATTCTGTTCAGCAAGGGGAAAATAATCATGCCCACTTTATATTTATGCTGTACAAAATAATACATTTCAGAGTATATCATAAGTTTAGATGATGAAAATAATTTAGTCATTTTAATACTATAAAATAGTAGTTTTCACTCTGAGTAGGGCATTGCATGTATAATACTGAAGAAAAAAAAAAAGATCATCAAATACTTTAAATTAAAATCACATTCATGAAGAACACCTTGCTGTGGGACCAGAGCTGTGTTTCTTTCTCTAGTAGATCTCACTGTTGGCACTGCATTGATATAGCTACATGATTGGAATAGCCTCCTATCATTAAAAGACACAAAAAATTGCTATGAAAAATTCTGTTGTTTATTTAAAGTTTTATTTGAAGCTTGGCATAGGTTAAATAAAAATCAAAAAAATATTTCCAAGTGAGCAGGGGAACTACATCTAAGCGTGTCCCATTTGTTGTGTTTTAAAATTTTGCTTCACCCTTCATGTAGCTGTTGTCTTCATTGCCACTATTTGTGCAAAACATGATTAATGTATTAGTCAGTAAAAATAATTAAATAATTAAATAATTAAAATAAATAAACATGTATTTATTTTAATTATTGGTCTATTGTGAGGAATTGGCTTGCACAGTGTGGGAACCTGACACATCTGATGTCAGCAAGCCTGGGATCTAGGAAAACTCATGAGGTCATTCCAGTTTCAGACCCAAGGCCTAAGAACAAGGAACTGTTGGTGTCAACCACAGCTCAAGGGTAGAAGACCGATTTCCCAGCTGAAAAGGCAGCCAGACTGGCGTCAACACTTTTTCTCCCCTACATTTTTTCTTTTCTATCCAGGTCCACTAGGATTGGAGGAGGTGCCCTCATATAAGGGAGGGCAATCTCCCTGAGTCCACAGGCTCAGTGGTTTATCTCGTTCAGAAGTACCTGCACAGAAACAGCTTAGACAGGATGTCTCATGCCCTACTCTTGTTGAATTGTTACCTTGCCCTCTCTCTTCAGTTCAAGAGATGCCAAAATAATTTTTTCGCTCCTTCATCTCTAAAAATCAACTTTTTAAACTTAAGTTTGTGCCAGATTTCACTTTAGTGAAATTGACTTTTCTAATGAGTCTCCCAGAAATTGCCACTCAGCACTTATCCTATTTTATTTTTTAACCGAGGGCACTTGGAATCATAGTGCACATTATGAATGAATTTGCTTATTTCATCATTGCTTGTTTGTCCACATTGAAATATGAGCCCCCAGTGAGTAAGGCTTCTGTTGGTATCTGTTCCTTGGTTGCACTCTTAGGACACAGACAGGGCATCATAAATATGTGTTGAATGAATATCTGAAATCTGTGGTTGAATGAAGGGTGCAAGTCTTCTCTCGCCCAGGCCATAGCAGTCTGGCTGGGCGCAATCAGAAGCCACTTGTCAAAAGAAACTAACTTTATTTTTAGAACCACACACGCCAAACAAAACAGCCTCTCAGGAAAAATCCTCAGAGCCTCAACTGCCACCACCGGCTTTCCACAAGCCTCCCACACAAGCTTCTCTCCACCTCCCACAATCCTCCTGCTCTTGAGGCCGATTGGTTGGGTCACGTGGGCGGAGCCAAAAAAGTCCCCCAATGAGCAGCTCCGTGGTCTGAAAGGGCAGGGAAACAGCCCAATGAGCATCACCGCAGAGGAGCCAATCAGCTAGATGTTGCTGGGGCCGCTGTGAGCCAATCATCAGCTGGCAGCTGGAAGTTTGCTGGCAGCTGGAAGTTTGCTGGGGCCCCTTTGGCTGTGGCTCTCAACATCTCCCCCTCTCTGTTTAAACAACAAGCATGTGGCTTAGGGACCGTGCCTGCCTTAGGTTGTCCAATAGTACATATGGTCCTTAGGTTGGTACCATTGCAATTGGATCTTACCCATCACTGACTACCGGTCCAGTATACAGCCACACCTGTGGAGAGGTCTTTGTACCAGCGGGGGG
>NW_026000068.1:9756434-9938470 GCF_001458135.2 Marmota marmota marmota
GAATCTTAAAATGGCTACCCATCCTCTTGCCCTGCCCTCAGGGGCGAGCAGTTTCACTTATCCTCAGTCGCTCCCCGTGCGGCCCACCAAATGCCGCAGTCTGGCTGGGCACAATCAGGAGCCACTTGTCAAAAGAAACTAACTTTATTTTTAGAACCACACACGCCAAACAAAACAGCCTCTCAGGAAAAACCCTCAGAGCCTCAACTGCCACCACCGGCTTTCCACAAGCCTCCCACACAAGCTTCTCTCCACCTCCCACAATCCTCCTGCTCTTGAGGCCGATTGGTTGGGTCACGTGGGCGGAGCCAAAAAAGTCCCCCAATGAGCAGCTCTGTGGTCTGAAAGGGCAGGGAAACAGCCCAATGAGCATCACCGCAGAGGAGCCAATCAGCTAGATGTTGCTGAGGCCGAGGAGCCAATCAGCTAGATGTTGCTGGGGCCGCTGTGAGCCAATCATCAGCCGGCAGCTGGAAGTTTGCTGGGGCCCCTTTGGCTGTGGCTCTCAACAATAAGCTCCTTTGCACTGAGGAACATGCGTAATTCAACTTTTTACAACAAACAACCCATTCTCTAGGAGTTGGCTCCACTGAGAGTTCCCTGAGATTCTCTGTCACTCCATAAAATCTCTTTAAGCAGCTCAGAATCACCTTCCCCCTGCCCTGCACACCTGCAAGTTGCTCAAAAGGCCTCACCTATAGGCTTGGAGTTCCCTGCCAATGTGCCCTGTGCTGGTTACAGCATCTCCTGCTCCTGTGTCCAATTTTTAAAGTCCTTTGAGCTTCTGGGTTTATGTCTTCTCCACTGAAGTAAATGCACATAATTTATTCCTTATTTTGATATAGTGCTTCAGAGTTTAAAACTATTTTTTGTTGTTATTGTTTTTGGTCAAAAAGAGCATGTTACATTAACTAGGAATGACTCTTGTTATTCCTAGTGATGATTCACCTTGTAGTTTTCTTTTGGGAAAAGATGCCTCTATTCTAACCCTAAGAGAAAACAGTATCTATTTGTACTTTATGTCTCAGAGAAAACTTGTTCCCTAAGTTGGTAGATCCACCTTAAATTCTCTAAAATCTCCCATGGATGGTCATCTCAAATACTGTATGCTAGTATCTGTCTCCTGAGATATTCAAATGTAGTCCATCCCTAATTGAATTTAATCCATGCTGCCTAGGCTCTTTATGCATGGATGACATCTTTTAACACTTAAAGATAAAAACAAAATAATAACTAAATATATACAGTATACTTAATAAATCATAGGCTTTATCTTTTCAGTATTTTAGAAATGTTATTTACATTCGCGAAAATATATGTGCAATAATATCCTTATTGATGAGATAATGAGGGATAAAGTAATTAGTTAATTTTAAAGGGTAAGCAGTCCTTGAGTGGTTAATTGAATCTAATTGCTCTTCTCCACTATGCTAATGAAATATTCCCTACCCTGCTCAGAAAGTTCATTCAATCAACACAAATTGGAATGTCTCAGCTTTACTGAGCTCACATCCTAATGAGATGTCCCAAGGACCAGAACAGATGATATGTGCAAACTGGCTAAGCACATGTGGCAGGAAGTAATGTGGATGTTGGCATTGAGTTGTCTTCTCCACTGGAAAGGAAGAAATAAGTAAATAATTGAATTTTGGAACATCTGTCTAGGGTTGCTTATCTCCTTTTAGGGATTTTAGGGAAATCAAAGAAAACCCACTGGCCATCTTGTCTGAATTGATTCCAAATGAGTGCATTCTATTATTCCACTTCAACTTCAACCTTATGAAAAACACGAGGTAAACCTAAAGAACATGAAAACTTGAATTTGAGCTAGTGAGAAAAGGAAAATAATTCATTCTAGATATTTGCCATCTGGGAGCATGCTTTCAGTAAAACTTTTTTTCCCTTGTTTTGACAAAACACTAGTTGCATCACGACTAGAAAGACTGGCTAAAGGAGTGCTTTGTGATGAGACTAGGGAAATGCATCAATAAATAGCTGCATATGTTTTCTTCCTCAGACACTCTCACATTGGGATTCAGGTACTAAAACTACATAATTTACAAACAAAGTCAACAATAGGGCATTCTTCATAGGAAAAATAAAATAAAAAGCAGAAGATCCAAAAATAGGGGGTAACTCTGAAAATTTTAGACCAGCAGTTAGATTAAAATGATAGAAATAAGCCTATTTTCAAAATGCTTTACCTAGCCTACACACTGATACACACTCACCTCAATGACTCTAAAAGTAATTGTTTGAGAGATTGAATAATTGACTTCTTTACAAACCTAGCATTAACAAATATATCTAGTTAATGAAACTGAATATAAAATCAACTTTCTTATTATTTATGCTATCTGTAAAATATTTTACATGAGTAGGTTTAAACCTGAGGAATTTATTTTTGCCTCATTTGATTTATAATCTAAAAACTGGCTTATAAATTCAAAGAAACTACTTTCTTCTTATTAGATTGATGTTTTTGAAATTTTAGATATTTATAATGCAAATAATTTTAAATTAAAATTATTACCTAAACTCAAAATACTTGCATTGCAGTGGGAAAGGAGACCAAAAAACAAATACAAAATAAACTACTTGTGAAGTAGATCCTGATAATCTCTCTTATAAATGGAGTGTATTTATTCTTGATTTCAAATTACATTATAAAGTTATAGTAATCAAAAGTTGGTTCTGGCATTAAAACAAACAGCTGTGAGAGAAAGCGTTTGACCCTTGCCTGTCAGAGGTTGAATTATTTCACTTAGCATGGTGATCTACAGTTCCATATTTCATTCTTATTTATGGCTGAGTAAAACTTCACATGCTCCACATTATCTTTATCCATTTATCTCTTGATGGCCATCTGGGCTACTTCTGTAACTTGGCTGTTGTGGACTGCATTGCTATGAACACTGATATGCCTGTGTCACTATAGTGTGTCGATTTCCATTCTTTCAGATAAACACTGAGGAGTGGGAGAGCTGGGTCATTTGGTGGTTCCATTTGTAGTCTTTTGAGAAATCTCCATATGTTTTCCAAAGTGTTCGAAGGAATTTGCTGTCCCACCAACAATGTTTGAGTGTACCTTTTCCTCCCTACCCTCCCTCTAGCATTTATTGTTATTTATATTATTTATGATTGCCTTTCTAACTGAAATAAGGAGGCTTGGAAAAACAAGTGTTGATGTTTTCTCTCATAGGTAGCAGTTAGAAATAAGGAATTAAAAACAAAATCTGGGGAGCTCATGAAAGTAGACAAGAGAAGAGCCTAATAGAGGGTGGGGATCAAGGGGGAGGGAAGAAGGATGGGAATGAGGAGGGATTGTGGAATGAAAGTTCTACTTCACGTGTATATGAATATATCACATGAAATTCCACCTTTATGTATAACTATAAAGCATCAAATAAAAACAACAAATACACAGAAGGAAGACCAATAGAGTAGAGGAAAGGGATCAGGGATAAGGAAGAGGGGAAGGAAAGAGGGAAGTACTCGGATTGAAATGGAACAAATTATGTTACATGCATTTATGAATGTCAAAGACCCTCATTATTACATACAACCAAAATGGCCTAATAAATACTTAAAAACAAACAAACACAGAGATCAACGCAACACAATAGGAGGCCTAGAAATGAACCCATGTATATACAGTCAAATAATTGTTGACTGGGATCTGAGAATACATAATGGAGAAAAGATAGACCCTTCAACAAATGGTGTTAGAGAAAACAGTTATAAAACTTGTATAAAAATGAAATCACACCCTTATCCTGTACACAAACAATCAGCTCAAAGTGCATTAAAGACTCAAGAACTCAAACCATAAAACAAATCCCCAGAAACAAACAGGGAGAAAGTTCATAGGCACTGGTCTTGGCAATGACTTTGTTGATATGACCCTAAAGCACAGGCAACAACAAAAATAAATGAGACTACACAAAAGTAAAAAGTTCCAGCTCATTAAAGAAAACAATCAATATCATAAAAAGGCCTCTGATGTATTGATAGAAAATATTTGCAAACAATATACATGATAATCGGTCAATTTCCAAAACACAAAAAGAGCAAAAGTAGCTGGGCATGGTGGTGCTTGCCTATAATATCAGCTACCTGGGAGATTGAAGTGGCAAGATCACAAATTTGAGGCCAGCTGGGCAAGGTAGTGAGAACCTGTCTCAAAATAAAATACAAAAGGGGTGGAGATGTAGCTCACTGGTAGAGTGTTTGCCTTGAATGTACTAGGCACTGAGTTCAGTTCCTACTACCACACATACAAACTGGAAAAACAGCAGAACAGGCATCTCTCCTAAGAAGATGTACAAATGGCCAATACATATATGAACAAGGGTTCAGTATCACTAATCATTAGAAGAATGAAAACCAAAATCACAATGAGCTACCATCTCACACCTGTTAGAATGCCTGTGCCTGTAATAGAAAAAATTAAAGGTACTAAGTATTAATTAGGATGTGTAGAAAAAGGAGCAGATGGATTGCTAGAATATAGATTGGTGCAGTTGTTATGCAAAAGACTATTGCAACATCCTTAAAAATTTCAACTAGAATTGCCATAAGAACCACACTTGTAGGTAGGTACCTCAAGGCAATGAAACCAGTTTCTTGAAGAGATATCTGCACTCATGTATTTATTGCTTCATTATTCACAATAGCCAAGATATGGAAGCAGCCTAAATGTCTGTCTGCAGATGAATGGCTGAAGAGATTATAACACGTATGTATGTATGTATGTATGTGTGTGTGTGTGCGCACACATGTGTGTTTGTTATAATCATGTCATTGGTAACAATGTGGATAAACCTGGAGGACATTGTGTTAAGTGAAATAAACCAGAAACAGAAAGAAAAACTATTGCATGATCTCACTTATACATGGAATCTAAAAATGTCAAATTCATAGAAGCAAAGGGTAGTGTGGTGATAATCAAAAGTTGGGGAGAGGAAAAATGAGATTGTTTTCAGAAGTGTGCAAAGTTTGAGTTATATAGTTTAAATAAGTTCTAGAAATTCAATGTACAGTTTGGTGAGTATAGCTAATAACACTGTGTTGTATTCCTGAAAATTTATTAAGAGAATAAACCATAAGTGTTCTCACCAGATGGCAAAAAAAAAGATAGAAAGAAAAGTAAAAGACAACTAATAAAGGAGTTAGGTATGTTAATTAACTTGAATACAGTAATCATTTCCAAACATATAGGTATATAAAACTATCATATTCTACACCTTACACATATGTCCTAGTTATTGCAAATAAAAATTTAAAAATGAATTCTTTGGCTCACAGGTAAATTGTGATCTCAATAAAACTGAAATCCTTGGGTCATGCATAAGTGGGTCTGGAGAAATGGACCATGTTTTAGGGTTAGGTCATGATATGGAAGTTATTCTATATATCTAATTGCAGAAAGTATGAACTATTACAGTTGATATCCAGAGATTTAATCTTGAAACTAGCATGATTGGAAAGAATACAGAGCAGAAGCATTGTTTAGGCAAACAGAAGATCATTAACATGACTCTAGCACACACTCACTGTTAATCACTGAAAATGAAAGTGAATGGAGAACCCTAGTATCACATAGATTTGGGTTAAATGATCAGATCACACAATCTGCACTATTTGGTGTATGTTGTATAGGAAAGCTCTCTGCATATAATCATCAGAATAGCCTCCACATCACTGAAATAATGAAATGATAATGAAGGAAGCTGCTATGTAATGGAAAACCAGATAGTAACTGAAAGCAATATGAAAAGCAAGATAAGTGTGCATTCTGAAGAGAGGAGTGGTCAAGCATCTGCAGGGTCTATGGGGGAGGTTGAAGTGCCACAGTCTCAACACTGTGGATTGTGGATTGTAGACATGCATGCATCTTCCTTGTTACTCACATAGCAGTTGAACCTGGCCATAGACAACACACTAAATTCTAATTGAATTGGTTCTGAGTCCACCCACTCATTTAGCAGGGGTCTTAAAATTGTTTTGAACATTTCTGAAGACTTAAATATTAACTTCAGTTCCACCTGGGGGCAGTAAAAACACTGGAGGGCTAAACATCAATTAAAAAAAAAGCATAGTCTGTTTTAAAAAAAATACTACGCAACTATTAATAATGATGTGGTAGAATGTTTTTATTTATTAATGGTAATGCCTGGATTTTGAGCATAAGGTATTATTATGTAAATATGATAGAGAATGTGAACCGTGATTTTGTTTCATTGTGCATTTATATTACATAAAAATTAAGAAAATAAATGCTCCCCAAACTTAATAGCATTAAATTCCGAATGAGAGGATCACAGGTTCTTTTGTTTTAGTTTTGGTTACACACATCGTATAATACTTCTTACAACAGGTGCATATTATGTAGGTTCAAAGAAAAATAGTAACATGAACAAAACCAATAAAAGTATCCACTCTTGCTTCAGTTTTCCATCTCCTGGTCTAGTGTCTTCCAAGTGAGGGCTCCACCATCACTCTAACCCAAGCTCCATTAGTGTCAGCAGCCAAGAGAGTGCTAATGCTGCTGTTTAAAACTAATGCATGGAAATAGCAGCTTTTTCCCCCCTATCTTAAATTATACTCCTCAAGCCTAGTGCATTCCCATTACATTCCCCATCCACACAGGCAAGCACATAAACCAATTTCTGATGGTAAGTAAGCTTTAGGAGTCAGCAAACAAGAGAGATGCTGAGTAATGGCAGTCATCAGCCAACACTTTCCCAGGTTTGGCTTGGAGTGTCACCATCACACAGAAAAGATCCTGCCGGGCAGCAAGGAAGGGCCGTCTCTCTGGGAGTGCTGTGCAGGGCCTGCTCATGCAAGAGAAACTCAGCATTTTAAGGAATGATAAAGATGATAAAATACTTAGAGAAATGAAATATTAAAAAAAAGCTTTAACACATTTTTACCCTCAATTTAATATTTTTTAATTGAGGGTAAAACTCCTTAATTTAGAAAGAAACACCTATTTTTACAAGAACTTGAAACTAATCTTTTGCATTTTTATGGTGACACTGTGTGATGTTTTCTTCTGAGAAACAGCAAGTCATTGTTTTTGAGACATGAATATAGTTTTGACTGGTACATCAGGAATCTGTTTCTGAGAAGACAAACTATGTCATTTTTTGTCAATTTGATGCTTATATAAATCTTTGTTTTCTTTACTATATATTCATGGAGGAATACCTTGAAAAATTCCCCTATCTAGGTGTTGGTGGCGTTTGAACTATTTTGAGGATTAACCTGGGATTTATTGGAGGCTGTGGAGAGGGTTTCCACACTGGGGGAGAAATGGAGAGACCAGGGTCTAAAGCAGTCATGTGGCCTTTTGGCCTGTCCTATCTACCCAAAGATTCAATTACATTCAGGTTGGTGGACGATGCTTATTCTCATCAAAGCATCCCATGCAACCTCCTCCATGTGAGATGCGCTCATTCTTTGTTTAGATTTGACTTCACATTCACTTCATTAACATATTGACTAATGAAATCATACAGACAGCAGAACGGTGGACGTTCCTCTTGGTTTCCATTTAAAAAGTTTGATTAAGGTCTTTGGCATACATCTCACTTAATCTCTGTTTCCATTTATTAAATTATGAATAAATGTGCTTTGTTGAAATAAATTTGTGTGTAATTCTGTATAGTCAGCTCATGGAAGAGCTGAAATTGCAGTTCAGGTCATTCTGATTTTGATCCTGTTGATTTCCCTCTTTCTCAGAATGAGTCATCTGAATTTTATATCAGATTAAAACTTCTCATTTGCCTAATATTCTCAGAGTACAAAACATTTCAAAGACAGCAATGTGATCTCAGTAAAACGTAGGGAAAACCATCAGATTTCAAATCATTAATAGAAATCTAGAAAAGCTTTTCTACATTCAGAATATGTTTTCTCCATGTTCATGTCATGTACAGACTGTTGTTTTTTATTCATGTGATAACATCAACAATTTTAACCTCTAACAAAAGAAAAATTGGATAAATATATTTACATTTTATCTATGAATTTGATGACCTAGATATGTATTGCCACTTAATGAACTGTAAATAATAAAGAGAGATAGCAAAAAATAGAAAATTATTAACAAATAATAATTTTGCTTATGAATCTTCAATTTTCCAAGGCTCATCAGGGATGGCTTGTCTACAGTTCGGTACATATCATCATTTGGGGTAGTTCTACCAGGAGCAGGAGAATCAATTCCAAGACTGCTGGCAATTCAATGTTGAACTGTGACAGCCAGGTGGGTCATGGCTGGTGGCTGAGGTTTCAGTTCCTTTCTATATAAGAAATTCCAGGACTTTTAGGGCTTCCTCAAAACCTGGTGACTTTGTTTCAAGTGTAAACATCTGAAGAAACTCAGGAGGAAGCCATGTTATTCCTTATGACCTTTCTCAGAAATCACATAGTGTCATTTCTGTTGGAGGTATACTGTTATAAAACTGCACAGACTGAAAGAGAGGGTGTATAGACTCTACTTCTAAATAGGATAACTGTCAGGATCACTTTGGAAGAATAACTATGACACTACCCTGGCCATATGTAAAAAAATATCTTCCAAAATTGTAATGGGAGTTTTTTTTTTTTTTTTAATAGATAATTAAGTGGTTTGTATCTGTCAGTGATGCTGATGTCATTTGGACAGTGGGAAATATGAGCTTTTCACCCATTCAGTTCAGCTTTAAATAAGGAAATGAAAGCACCTTTCACCACAGAGAATCTGGAATTGACTTTCTGTGAAATTTGAAACTTCTGTTGTAAAATCAAGCTCTCCCCAGGTACTAAACTGTCAGTATGTATTTTTACAAGGTTTCTAGGACATGGTTCAAAGTTTTCCTATCCCAACAATGTGTGTATAACTTCTTTAAGGAATATGCCTGGTGGACTATAAGAATTTCATCAAATTTTACTGGAAATCATATTTTTTTTCTTATTAGTACACCATTGAACTGATTTCAGGTTGACTTTAGTACGTTCAGCTGGCACCTGATACATAGTCTTGCACACTTAGATGCTTAATAATGTGATCTGGTGATGAATTAATATTCACGGAATTCAAAATATGTAACTGTATGATATGGATTATAGAACTTGACTTAAATATTTCCCTCTTTTATTAATTTAATAACTATGTATTGAGGATTCCCAAGGTCATAGTATTTCATTATTAGCTTTGGGAATAGAACATACAAAATCTACCAAAAAAAAAAAATAAGGTCCATAGCAGATGATGAAATTTAAATCTGTTTTTCTAAATTCAACTCCATAGAAGGGTATGCATAAGGGCCATAACAGTGTGTTCATGTCACTTTGGAATAGAAAACAATTACACAAATAGTCAGTTCAGCAGGTACTGCTCACAAATGGCCAAACATCCTTTTACATCCATCTCAGGAAGTCTGTTATCCTGGTCACAGCCGTATTTTCTGAGTGTACTTTTAAATTTGAAAATATATATTTAGAATATAAAACTTTTGTAGTCACTTGAAAAACTTTTATTTTTCTTTCATTTTCTTTATTTTTCTACTAAAAATGGATTTGGACCATGAACTGAAACTAAATTACTTATAGCAACTTTGTATATTTAAATATCCACTTTCCTTACCATTTTAAGCACTTATTTTCCCACATATCACAGAGAAGCCAGTCCTGGTTAATAGAAACTGAGAAATCTATAAAGAATTTACTTCTTACAGTTCTCTAGTCTAGGAAATAAAAGGCTTAGTGCCTGCATCTTACTAAGGCCTCTTGCTGTTTCATTGCATGTTGGAAGATGGAAGGACATGGAGGACAATATTGGATGGGGGAAGAGACAGAGAGAGAGAAAGAGAGGGAGGGAGAGAGGACGGAGGGGGAGACAGCACTAACAGAAGACTGAGCTTGCTTTTATAACAAACCCACTCTTCAAATCATATATCAGCAGTGGCGACATTAGTGAGGACAAGGACAGGCCCTCATGACTCACGATGTCTTGAAGGTCCCATCTCTCCACACTCCTACACGGGGGATTAAGTCTATGACACATGAACTTTGGGGCATATTAAAATCATAGCAGACAGACGCTATATTCCATTCTCAAAATCATATTTATATTTTTGAGGTTCTAATGAAATCAAAGTGTGGAACTCACCCCTTGCTCCAAAGACCACTTTCTTTAGTTTTGAAGAGGAGGGGTGTGTAGCATTCTATCAGAGTCCTTGGCCTGTCAGAATCTGCCCTGTGTGTGATCAGCATCCATGTGCGGCACTGGGAACACATACCCTCTCCTCCCTGCAAATGGCATCCGATGCCCTGGCCACAATATTGGATGGGGGAGAGACAGAGAGAGAAAGAGAGAGAGAGAGAGAGAGAGAGAGAGAGAGAGAGAGAGAGAACAGGAGAGAGAGGACTGAGAGGGGAGACAGCACTAACAAAACAGAGAGGAGAGGTTGCCTTAGTGGCAGGAGGTGAGCTAGTTCTTGATTTTATCTCAGTTTATATACAAGGAAAGATTTTACATTCCTCCTGTAAGCATGTTTTTTCCTATGAATAAAAAAAAACAGTAATAAACTGTATTTTATTGTTTCTTTTCTTTGTCAGATATTGTGTTGTCTTAGTCAGGTGTCTTTTGTTTTTGTTTTTCATTTTTTCTGTCACTATGACCAAACGACCTAACAAGAACAATGCAGAGAACGAAACATGGCTCTACTCCACTGCTCTGGGCCTGAGTTTTAGCGAGAAATCATAGGGAATGAGTGTGACTGGGAAAACCAGCTCAGAACATGATGATCAGGAAGCATAGAGAGACTGAGCATGGCTCATCAGGGTCAAAATATAAATCCTCAAGACTTGCCCCCAATGACCAACCTCCTGCAGCCACACCACACCCACCTACAGTTACCACCCAATTAATGCATTCAATTAGATTAATGCACTGATTAAATTAAAGCTCTCATAACAGAACCATATCGCCTCTAAACTTTCTTGCATTAAATCTGACACGTGAGCTTTAGGAGGATACCTCATATCTAAAGCATAACACCTACTAAACACACACCCTCATGCATGTCTAGGAAGAACAGGTTCTCCTTTGAGACAATCTGTGTCCTTAAATACACATTGTTTCTCAAATGGCCTCTGTGTCTTTCAGTGGGGGAATGCTTACACTGGGTTTTAAATGAAATTAATATTCCTTTTCCTAACATTCATGATTTCTCCTATTGTTTCAAATATGTCTTTTTCCGCTTTTGCATCTCACTTGAATTGCTCTTCAGACAAAAGTGAAGCTAAACTCTGATTTTGTAATAATCTATTTCAGCCTGAAACAATGAGATTTGTGGTTGGATTTTACAGTTTCATTCATTTATTCATAAGACATGTTAGTTTGTGTAACTTGTGTTGCTTTTGCTGTATGCAGAATTGTCTCCTCCTGCAGTGAATAAACAACATGAGCCAATAAGTCTTCCTGCCTTTGATGGAAACCAAAGGTCTCTAGAGAAATCAACCAGGTTAAAGTGGTTGTTTTCATGATGATGGTTAAATTGGGCAAACCGGTGTACTGACATTTAAAATGAAGTGGAGTTTCTTATAAAGTTTATGCCTGATAAATTATCATTATGCTGAAAATTACTTTTAAAGGATGAATGTGTTTATCTCATTCTCCCTTTTCTCAATTTATCTGTCTCTACATCTTTCGTAATCCTATCAAGGCCAAGTTCATAGTCATTGATTTTATCCTTTCTTGCTCTCTGGAAATAAATAATACAGTATTGTTATTTACACTGAATTCCTTACAGTTATCCTAGAATATTTTGAAATAATGCCAAATAAATATAGCAGACATCTAAATTACTTCCTATTGATTGAGAATGTAAAAAGAAACTTACTAACTAGCTGAACAGGTGTAAGTCCTGGAGGAGGTCACAATGGGACATTTGAACACTCCAAAGATGCTGTTACCCTGTGATGTCAGAATCAGTAAAGTCATCTATTCCTGGGGGAACAGACCTAAATTCAAAAATTATATTTAAAATCCGACTCTTCTCTCCAAAGACTAATTAATGTGTTACAGTGCAAGTTGATATTTATTTTCACACAAGCTGTTTTCCTTAAGCGGCTTAATGTTGTCTTGTAAATAGTCACAATGCTTAGTAAATATGACTAATCATTTCATTTAGGTAAAAATTATGTGTAAATAACTTATTTGTTTAATTTCAACATTTCTAGCTTTTAGGCAACAATTTCATTTTTGATTGTTTTGCAAAAGGCATTAAACAATCCAAAAATCTGAATGTGTCCTGCTGCTTTTATCTTGGCCTTTGCTTCCAGTATGAGAAAATGACTTGTTTGTGCTTACGGAACATTGGAGAACAACGTGGCCTCTCTTGTCCCAGTTGAGCTCATCGACAGGTTCTGTAAAGAACCAGAGAAGTGGATTGCATCAATTAGGGCTGCCGTGGGTTGTGAAGCTGGAGAAAATGTTCAAATTTGACCTTAAACTTCGAAAAACAAACATTACAGGATGTCATGGTCTCCTCCCTGTGCTTCTAACCAGGAATGAGAATAGACACTATGGACCAAATGCATAAAAACTACACTCAATAGCTTTGTTCCCTCCTATTAGAGATCATATTTTGAACATTCTAAGGTTACCTCAGAAATATTAATTGGGTAAAATTCCTCTACCAAAGGATAGCTTAAGACATATTAATATCTCAAAGTTTTACATTAGTGTCTCAAATCAGATGTGAAATCATGTGGCAAAATCAGTTTTAAGGGAGGTAGCTTATGTTGGGAGGTGCAGCACTGGACCATCTATGAAGTGAGGCCTTTCTTCCTCTTAACGTGGGTGTTGTCTTTTCAATTTATCTTTTATTTACACTTAACATAAACATTAGTGTTGTATATGAAAATTGCACATTAGCTGGGGCAGCATTCACAAGTTATTTTGTTCAGAGCTGTGGTGCTGAGCTTAAGGACAAGTGTGTTTTGTCTTGACCCACAATGCTGTGTTTGCTTCCCTCTGGTTGCTCCCCTTCCTGAGGTGGACTGCCTCACTTCTAATGCTTTAATCTCAGTCAGCCTTGCAAGAGACAGAGGATGGCAATTGCATATCAGGGAGGAAAGCGGAGCAGAGAAGGCCATCCACTTGCTCACCCAGGTCATCAAGTCAGGGGTGAAATGTTATTTGAAACTCAGCCGGGCTCCCATTGCTGCTTCTTAATGCTGAAGAGGGCCACCTCTCAGAGCACTGTGTCATTATGGCCATGGTGCTGTAGTTCCCATTACCTGGACAGAAAAGAAAATTTCTCTGTAATAGCTCACTTACTTCTCACAGCAAACCTGCAAGATAAGGAAATTAATCCACTCTCCTTAACATGAGAAAGTGCTGGTTTGGAATTGTGAATACCTTTCCAACTTGCCCAAATGATGTACTCAAGTGGTAATAAAATTCTTAGTTATGTCACCCTTAGATTTAAGGGACTTTAATCAGTTCCCTAAGTTTCAATGCTATTATTATGTTAGCCTTTAAAAAGCTACATTTCAAGGGATAAAATTGAGATTGTGGATGGAGTTTAGCAAGCTATTGTTGCAAATCACACACTGCCCATAATTTTGAGTAACTGCAGGTTGTGGGCAGAAACAATAGCATACCACAAAACTAAAGCAAAGGTGAAACATGATTAGTGTTTTGGTTCCCCAGTGAACAAACTCTGAGTAGGAAACTAGAATGTACCACTACACACAAGTGTCTCTCCACTTACCATTGCAGGGAGCTGGTCACTAAATTGTGCCTAAATTGAAAGATTTTGAATTCTTACTATTGTTTTTCATAACTTTAAGGGGATTCCCTGATGATAAATGTTTCATTTCATTAAAATTGAGACCATTAATTTATGAGGTACACCATTATATTTCTTGTTAATTGTGAAGAAAAACATGGGCTACAAATAACTTATTACACTTTATTAAATGTCCTTGATTATAGCCAGCTCTCTGATTCCAAAGAACTCACACTGTGGAAAATCGAATACCTTTAATTGATGTAAATGTCCCATTTATTTTGGTAAACAAGTATTTAATTGAAATTTAAAAATTCATTTGGTTCCACCTAAGTCTTCTTCCACGTGTATCTCTCTCTAGCCATAGAAAGATGTGTCCCTCACATAGTAGCTAACTGTGCCTGTGTGCTCATATTTAACAAGGGGCTTGTGTACACACATATCCTATTTCCATTTCCTGTGTTCTTTGGTCCCATCTTCGAAATTTTTGTGATGGACAGCTATAACATTTGCAAAAGCACCATTACTCACAGGAAAATTTCTTTCCATAGAGGAATAGCAATACAAAACCAAAACCACACGTTGCCATTTTTTCCTTCAAGGCATTGTTGCATCAAATACCAATTAAAGAGATCCACTATGATTTGAATAGGTTTGACCACTGCAAGTCTAGTTGGGTGTCTGGGCCATTTTTATGATTTTTTGAATCATGACCCCCCCCCTCACACACACACACACACACACTCACACACATACACACATTTTCACATTTCTGTCTAGAAAATTACAGTGGAGCAATTCTGAGAAAGCTGCAAAGAAGGAGGTGAATATATACTGTTTCTAGGCTGCTGAAGTGCTGGTGGACATCATTACTGGTTTATGTTCTTGCTGATAAATTGAATTCTCTCATAGGGCAGATCATAAGGGTCTCTGATCCAGGCTAGTCAATCAACTGATTGCCTCAAAGAAATGCTTGTCATGCTCTTATTGTCATTGGTAGATGACCTATGATATACTTACTCTATGAGTAATAATCAGATTTTAATCACAAGTAAATAAGCCAATGATTAAGTAATTTTTGATCTCTGTAATTAACTTGAAATTTGAGCCAAAGCAAGAGGTGCATGAAGAGAAAACAAGGAATTCTAGTTCTGACACTAATTAAAAATGTGTTACTGGGGAATTTGTTTTATGTCTCCAGACTACAACATTTCCATCTATAAGGAGTCACTCTGTGAAGAATGAATAAGAAAATTTATGGAGACATTAGCAACATTACTTATCTTATACAAACTTAATGATCTATATAGATAAGCTTCTATGTGAAAGAATCAAAAGCAAGACAACTGTTTCCTTTAACCAGAGTAGCGCCATTGACAAGGAGGGGTAATACTTCCTCAGTCATGCAATATCATTGCAAGAAGGAGAACCTGCAGCAGAGTCCCCCACCTTGAAAAAGATGGCTGCCCCAGCTAGAACTGGACCAAGGTGCTCACTCTCTTAGGGACACTGTAGGGACACTGTCTCCATCAGTCCTGCACAAGTCATAGCTCCCAAACTGCCAACTTAGGACCTGATCAGAATTGTGGGATTCTAGTTATCTGTAAACTATAACCACAAGAGAAAGCTTCCAAAAGGATGTTGTATCCTCAAGACTATCTTCAGTTAAAAACTTACTTATATACAAAGTGCTAACAACAGAAAATGTAGACAACCTACCCAAAAAATTAATTCAAGAAGGAAAGTAAAGGCTGAAAGTATCAGGGAAAATGGAAATATATAGATTTTCAAGAATTAATACTGGAAATCAGTCCATAAAATGAAGCAGTATCTATAAAAGAAAGCTAGAACAATAAGATAGGAAATATAGGCAACAATAATAAAAAATTGAAATAAAACTATTAATTATAACACTAAAATATCACTTCTTTTTCACTAATTTTTCCAAGTCTCATGAAAGCATTCACAGATCTTTGCACTTGACTAAGGTGTTTCATTAATATTTTGTGCTCATGGTAAGTGATATAGAGATCTGGATGCAAATTCTGGACTTTGCTTACATCTCACATGAGTTTGCATAATTACCTAACCTTGACTATGTCAATTTTGTTATTTGCATATTGTTAATAAAAAACCCAGTAACTCAGTGGGAAAATTGAAGATAAATCAGTGCATTTTATTTCATATTAATCCCATAATGTTTACTTCAGTCCTTAAAATTGACAAGGTTTAGCCCTGAAAAGGCCTTCCAAATTAGTTGCTTTGTGATATTTATTATTTTGATAAGGGATGAACATATTACTATTCTGTGTGGTTGTGTGTGTGTGTGTGTGTGTTCACCCAATGCTAAGACATATTTTGCTCATGAAACAATAATCAATAATACTGAGTTTTATATTCCTGAGCAACACCCTCCCCTGTCCACTGGATTCACAAGCATTCTCCATGACACAGCAACATTACCAGTGCTAACAATTGTTCAACCATTGCAGGGCGTCCTTCTCAGGTGCCCCCTGGCTTTCCTGATGTGCTCTTGACTCCCAGCAGATAGACTGGGGAACAGAGGTGCTACGTCATGTTGACCTGTCAATAAGAATCACGTGGAACATTTATGAAATTCTTTCATAAGTGGGAATGGTCTGATTCTTTATGTTCTTTCGGGGTGCATTTAGAATGTTATCTATTTCCTGGGTGTCAGAAATAGGGGGGGGGGGAGAAAAAAAAAGCATGATTCCTGGAAGGGGTACCAGAGAGTCAAGTGAAGCTCCAAAATTTATAGAATATATACGTGTAATATATTATATAAGTACATTTATGAAATATATATGATATATTCTATATAGAGAGAAAGACAAATTTCTCATTTTCAGTTAATTCTATAGTTTCTTATACAGAACTTTACAGTATCTTTATAGAATAGTCTAGCTGTATCTTTCTGGATGATGTATCAATGTTTATATGTTATAAATATTAATTTCTTATTTTTCCATATAAAATGAGTTTAATCTCTCTGCAACAGATTTGTGCATATGTCTATCAAAAGTCTGTTTTAGAATTGTTTGGATTTATGAATCGTGATTTGCATCTTGATGATATTTAAAATTATGACTAACAGGAAGTACATGTGAGAAACTATATATATATATATATATATATATATATATATGGTTGTTAAAGAGAAGTTCTGAATTTAAGTGGTTCAATTTACCAATATTTTCCTATGTAGGTTTAGAGTTATTGATTTCTTAAGAGAGACTTTTCTTTACCAAGCTCATTAGGTTATTCTACAAAGTTATTTGAAATGTATATATGCACACATGTATATATCACACATCTGTTTTAGAATTTTCTTTCTAGCCTGTAGATTGTATGTATTTTTCTTGAATTTAAGATGTTTAATATTGACATGGTTTATTTCTTAAATGTTTTCTTGGGTCAAAGCCATCTGGACTTTAATTTTTTTGTGAGAAGAAGTTTAATTATATTGTACATTACTCATCTATTTTGTTCTTCTGTAAGGTTTTCTTGGTCTAGTTCTATAGCATTTTTCATTTTCTATTGATATGTGTTGTTCAAAATATATTCTATTAATTTGATGTCCATAAGATGTGTATTGAAGTTGCTTATTCATTCTGGATATTATTTTTACTCTACATTTCTATCAACTTATCAGAAAATTTATAAAGTTGATTAGTCTTTCAAAGATACAGTATTTGTTTTTGTTAATCCGCGTCTCTTTTACCTTTCTTTTTTATTTTTTGTTTTTATTAACTTTTATTATTTTCTCTTTTTATATTCTCTGTGTGTAATTGGTGTCATTTATCCCTTAAATAATTGATATAATTTATTTATTTGTTTATTTGTTTGTTTATTTATTTATTTATTGGTACTGGGGATTTAACTCAGGGGTCCTGGAACACTGAGTACATCCCCAGCCCTATTTTGTATTTTATTTAGAGACAGGGTCTCACTGAGTTTCTTAGTGCCTCGCTTTGGATGAGGCTGGCTTTGAACTTGAGATTCTCCTGCCTCTACCTCCCTAGCCACTGGTATGTGTCACTAAGCCCAGCAAATGTTTGATAGAATTCTTTAGTGAAATTATCTGAGCCTGGTGCTTTCAGGTTTGGAAATTTTTAAATTATCAGTGCATTCCATTTAATAAATATAAGTTTATTCATATTATATATTTCTGTTTTTCCTGTGTGAGGTTTGGCAGTCTACATCTTTCAAGGAACTGGATCTATAAATATGTTATCAAGTTTGTAACAATAGAATTACATACATATTTCTTTATTATCTTTTTTGATGCTCATGTGATCATAAATGATGACCTTTTATTACTTTATTCATAAGTATTGATTTTTTTCAGGGGTGGATACTGATTATTTATTCCAGGGGTGCTCTGTCACTGAGCCACATCCCATCCCATTTTATTTTTTATTTTGAAACAGGGTCTCTCTAAGTTACTATTATGACCTCAATAAGTTGCTGAGGTTGGCTTTGAATTTGTAATCCTCCTGCCTCATCCTTTTAAACCTCTGAGATTAAAGGGTGTACCACCTTGCCTGGCCATGATATATATATATATATATTACTCTCCTGAGTATTTGATTACTGTGTAAGATTGTTTGTATAGTACATTGATATTTTTCAAGAACCAGCTATTGGATTTGTTGATTTTATTTACTGATTTCCCATTTTCAATTTGATAGTTTTCTTTTCTTGGTTATCTATTTTCTTCTGCTTTTGGGGGTTTTACACTGTTTCTGCTTCTCTCTTCTTCTTCTATTTACTTTTTTCCTTTGGGAATTTTCTGAAGCAGAAGCTTGATTGTCAATTTATCTTCTTTTTTAAGATATGCATTTAACTCCATAATTTTCTCTAAGCACTACATTTACTGCATCATATAAATATTAAAAAATTGTGATTTAGTTTGCATTTAGTTCAATACATTTTTATAGTTACCCTGAGACAACTTCTTTTTTCTGTGATTATTTAGAAATTTGTTGTATACAAAGTATTTTTGAACTATCTTTTACTGATTTTTAGTTTCATTGCTTTGTATTCTGAGAACATATTTGGCATCATTTCTATTGTTGAAAACATGTATATGTGTGTTTTATGTCTATCAACCCAGATAGACCACCTGGGTGAATATCAATGTGAGCTTCATAAGAAGGGGTCATCCACTGTTATTGGATGAATCATCCTATGAAGGACAATTAGATCTGATTGATTGATGGTGCTGTTCAATTCAACTATGTCCTTACTGATTTTTTGTTTGCCAGATATTTTGATTATGGTTTAAGTCCCCAAGTATAATCATCACATTTTAAAAATGTCTCCTTGAGATTCTGTCATTTTTTGTCTCATGTACTGTGACATTCTGATGTTACATGAAGATATGTTAGGACTCTTTATGTTTTCTTGCAGAAGTGCCATGTCTATCATTATGTAATGCCCCTCTTTAACCATCATTTTGTTAGTCAGCTCTTCATTGCTGTGACCAAAATACCTGGCAAGAACAACTTAGAGGAGAAAAGGTTTATTTTGGCTCCTGGTTTCAGAGGTCTTGGTCCCTGTATAGCCATCTGCATGGCTCTTGGGTCTGAGGTGAGGCAGAACATGGTGGTACAAGGGCATGGTGGAGGAGCTCTGCTCAGCTCATGGTAGCTGGGGAGCAGAGAGAGGGAGAACCACAAGCCAGGTACAAAATACAAAGTACAAAGACACTCTCAGTGACCTAGCCACATCTTATCTGCCTGCCCTTACCAACCAGTGTGGGAATCCTTTCAAATGATCTATCCATCAATTAATTTTATCTACTTATGGGTCACAGTGCTCCCGATCCAATCATGTCACCTCTGAACATCCTGCACTGTCTCACACATGAGTCTTCAAGAGACATCTATCCAATTCATGGAAATAGTCTTCCTTGCTCTGAAGTCAGCTTTGTATGAAATTCATTTAGCAGCCCAGCTTAATTTGATTAGTGATAGCCTGGCATACTTTCTCCAACTTTAATCTATCTGCCCCTTTGTATTTAATATTCTTTATAGACCTGATAGACTAAGATTTTGTTTTCATATCCACTTTGACATTCTGTATTTTAATTGCTATTTTGGGGCCATTCATTTAACATGTGTTTTATTCAGATTTTTGCTGCTGTGACTAAAAGAACCCAACCAGAACAACTGTAGAGGAGAAAAGGTTTATTTGAGGGCTCATGGTTTCAGAGATCTTAATCCATAGAAGGCTGGCTCCATTCCTTGGGGCTGGGGGTGAGGCTGAACACCATGGCGGGAGAGTGTGGTAGAGGGAAGCAGCTCACATCATGGTGATCAGGAAGCAGAGACAGACTCCACTCTCCAGATACAAGATATATACCCCATAGCCAAGCCCCCCCCCCAGTAACCACTTACTCCAGCCACACCCCACCTGCTTCCAGTTACCACTCAGTTAATCCCATTTGGGATTAATCCACTGATTGAGTTAAGGCTCTCACAAATCAATCATTTCCCCTCCAAATCTGGTATTGTCTCAACCTGTGCTTTTGGGGGACACCTCACATCCAAGCCATAACAACATGATTCTTGATGTTATTTGGTAAATATCTCCATGTTTATAACTGTCTTATGTTCGTTGACATGTTTAAAATTTCTCCACTTTTTGTACTTTTCTAGTTTTAATCTTAAGAGTATTTCACATATTTCCCTTCTTGTCATATTTTCAGTCCTACTTCTTTTAAAAATATCTTTTAGTAGTTACCCTAGTATTTTTAATATAAATTTACAAGAAATCTAAGTCCATTTTTAAATAACACTGTATAATTTCATGTGTGGTGTAAATAGATTTTAACAGAATAGTTCCATTTCCTCTCTTAAGTCCCTCATAACATTCACTTATTTATCCATATATCAGTTAAAAATAAAAATGAAAATACTTTATTTCTGACCCAATTTATTCCTTTTATGATGTTTACTGTATTTCTAAGATCCTTATTAAGTTATAACAAATACAAAAAGTTCATATCAAATGTACACACTTTAATGAGTTTGGATATATGCATAAGCATATGATAATAACATCACCACAGTCAAGTAATTAAACATTTCCTTGAGTTTTGTGTGTAGGTGGTGTGTATGTGTGTGTGTGTGTGTGTGTGTGTGTTAAGAACCTCTAACATGAATCCTATCCTCTCTTACCATGTTTTAAAGGCATAATACCATATTGCTAACTGTAAGTATTATGCTTAGAGCAGATCTGTGGAACTTACTCATCTTTAAGGACTGATATTTTATGTCGAATGAGACACCATTCCTTATTTCCCCCACTTCCCCTTCCTGGAAACCACAGTTCTATTTTCTGTTTCCATGAACCTGGCTATTTAAGGTACTTCATGTAAATGGCTTCATACAGTATTTGTCCTTCTCTGACTACTTTATCACTGAGCATATTTACCTCTGGTTTATTCTTGTCATCAAAAAAGCAGGATTTCCTTCTTTTAAAAAACAATAGTATTACATTATATGTCAATGTCCTGTTTTCTTTATCCAGCCAGTTGTGGATGGACACTTCTCAAGGAAGAACATACAAATGGCCACTAAATAAATGAAAACATGGCCATGTCAGTAGTCATTAGGGAAAAGCAAATCAAAACTAGGATGAGATGTCACTTGTACCTGATGGGATGCCTGTTATTAAAAAAAAAAAAAAAGAAATTTGTTTAATTGACTCCTGGGCCTCTGAGAACAATATAGTTCAGGAAAGAGATAATAGGAGCTTGGACTTTGAAGACAGAATCAGGAAAACAGTCACAAAAAACATTTCAAATATTTACACAGAACAGTGAAGAGGATGTGATATTAATTTTTGTTCATTCAATAATATCTGTTGAACTAAGAGAATGAGATAAGTTGGAATTGATAGACTAGATTTGTTATGATGTTATATATAATTATATATATGTAGCATATATATAAATACATTATATATATTTATATATACTACATATATATAATTATCAGTATAAGTTGCTGCACTGTGTATTACTATACTGAATAAAATCTATCTATTTTGGATAGTGCTTTAATATAAAACAATAGAGGAGAGGAGGTTGTGATTGTCTCGCAGTATTAATTGGGATTCATAGTAGATGTTTAACCAATGCATGGGGTTTTTTGGAGCAATTGCCTCAGGTGGATCAATGCAACAATGGAAGTAGGAGGACCCCTCAGAAGAAGAGTGATTCCTGGGTGAGGTGAGGAGAGGTTCTAAAGACCACAGTGGATGGTGGACCAGTAAATCTGTCCTCCCAGAGAGCTCTAGAAAATCAACAAGTTTTCAAAGAAGTCTTTTCATTATCTTGTCAATGAAAGAAACTTTGCTCTAATAATTCTCCAATAACAAAACATGCCAGAACCATGACCCAAAGCTGGGAGAGACCTGGAGTCAATGATCAGGGACTGTAGCTGAAATAGCTGACTTAGAGCATGGAGCCTTTGCTATGGATTTCAGCCAGTTCGTTCTCTCTTGTCCTCTGAGGTCACCTGCCATGATCTTCCCAATTTGACCCAAATCTGCCTCAGTGGCCCTGTGACAAGAAAAATATGTAGGAATACTTGAAAATAGGGATTTTTCTCCTTGACCAAGAATCACTGTGAGTTAAATTAATTTACACTGTAAGTTACATTACATTATTACATAGCACTGCAAAGGCATTGTGCTAGCCTTATTGTATTTAAAAACCAAGATGTTCAAAATTATTTAAAAACAAAGATATTCAAAAAAATAAATATTGCTATGGAGCCTTGAGAAGCACTGTTTGCCAAATATTTATATCACCATTTGTAAACAACTCTGAAGGCAGGAAATATGCATCTAAGGAATATGGTTTAGATGTTCTTTGGGAAGAATAAAAATAATCAGGAAAACTCCACCTATGATTTTTTTTCTCATATGAAGACATGAGGTATGTTGGAAGGAGGTTAGACTTCAAGGAGAAGTTGATTCAACTTCCTGCGTGGTTAACATGAGTACTGTGTAAACTCTTCAAATTGCTTAATTTGTTTAATCTATAGATGAGAATTAGCTTCTCATCTATATACCTCACCTTATTGCTCTGAGGATGAGGAAGTTGAGACAGAATATATATCAGTAATAACAGTGATTGTCAATATACAAATAGGAGGTACTCAGTCATTTTAAGTCATGGTTATTTTTAAATATAAAGTGAAGTGATAATAAAACACTTTTGGCTAATATTTTATGATATTTTCCTTTGATAATATCTTGATATATCAAGATGTATTTATTGAAAATCCACATATTTTTAAGATTATTGATTGAGGATATGAGTTAGCAAAGGATTGTGGAAGGGAGGCAAAATATAGTAGATTTACAAAAAGGAATTTTAGTAAGTTTATTTAATGTAGATGATACAATAAAATGATCCATTTTGTGTAAACAATGTCAAAGAATATCAAATATTAAATGTATAGTCAGTAAAGCCATTTTGTAAGTAGAACCAATTGTAAAAGCATATCTTTTAATTTCCTCAATATGAACATTAGCAGTATTTCCTACAATCAAAAAACATGGACACCAGCTTTTTACAGCTGGATTTTATATGTATTAAAAAAGATAATGCTAGATATCCACTATAAGAACAGGATCAGTATATCAATGTTTGCATACTTTTGAAAGGACACTTAGTGATATATCAAAATGTTACAATAAAAAAGATACTTAGTTTTGAAAATTGTTCTGTGAAACTTTTCATCCATAAATATTAACAGCAAAACATGAATTTTATAAATATTATCATTGTTTTCTAAATAATAAAAACAGAAATACTAATTGAATGAATAATCTGGGATTGCTCCTTCCTAACTCTTTTGATTAAAATGTTATCCCACACCCAGCAGTAAATACCTGCTTCAATTACTGCTTGCTGGCCAATTCCAAATTTTACCCCAAAATTACTACTGGAAGGAATGATAAATCTTTTGCTCATTGGATACACAGTTTCCATTTCAGCCCTTAGTTAATAGTAGACTTGTAATATGTATTTGTCAATATATAGATGGGTGTGAATGGAAGAATAATTCAGAGTAAGTTTTTAAAAAAACATTCTTTATGAAACTTTCATATTAAAACCCCAGGAGTAACCAAAAAAGATTTAATTTTGATGCAGTTGATTAGAGTGGGAATAGCTACCTGCATCTGGGCATCAGAAATTATCCAAACTATTCCAAAATGAAACCCCAATTGAAAATGACTATCATGAAAGTTTCTCAGGAAAACACAATTATTCATCAAAGCTGGTAAGGTGTTTCCTATGGAAGTATTTTTAGATCTACCTGGAGTCAATAATGAGCTATTTTGGCTGCTGAACTGACCCTAAGCATATGGTAACAGGATTGAAGGGAAAAAATGATTAATCCACAGAGAGATAATGTCACACCTCTGAGCTCTCTTTTATAGACAGTAAAGTCAGACATAAAAAAAAATAAGGCCTGGGGAACAGCTCAGAGTAATAACAGAAGCCACAAGATTCACAGCTCAGCAAGGTCTAGGGTGTGCTATTGGTGTGGTCTTGACAAGGACATGTTGGCCGTGTTTCTTCTCCAATCACCTCGACAATCACTGTACCTCTGCTGGACAGCATTCAGATATTATCAGTAACGGCACACTGAGGGCTTCTGGGGTTAGAAACCTTGAAAAAACAGCAAGCAGTTTAAGACAAGTATCACACAATAGAATGTAACATACAAACTGCTAAACAGAATAAGCAAGCACACATGAATGGTGATTGCAGGACCATATTCTATATGTCCCCAGGTCTGAGGGGATTTGATAGAACAAAGGGCAGGTTGCTATAGAAATAGTTTCTCACCTGGTCCTCATTGAACTTGCCTGTACTTTCACATTCAGTCAAATGTAACCAATATTTCTCTGACCCCAAATCTAGAGTCCTGTCCACAATAATCTGGACAAAAATCAATATATCAGCACTTTGAATTAATTGAAGCTCTGTGCTAATGGTTCATAGCACCTTTTTCCTTGTGGAATTATTCTGTGTAATGTCTGTGCTCAAGAAGTGTGACTGCCTTCCAATGCGTCTTCTACAAAATTCTTAATGTGACTAGTTGGAATGTTTTTTTTTTTTAATCTCTGCTCTACTTTAATAGAAGTAGTTGAAATATATCTCTGTCTTTTTTAGAGAAGAGAACCACCTCTTGCTTGTCAGATAGCACTACAAGGTCTGCTGTGCTGTGCAGAACTCAGTGGTCACGTTCCTCTCTAGTCAGCACTACTGGGTCCTCTGCAATGAAAACCTGAAGCTCAACTTGAGTTCTCATTGCTATTCCTTAGTATATACACCATAGCAGTAACTTATGTATGAGGGCATTATATCCCAGATATCTTATGAGATATCTTATGCTGGTGGTATTCTACACAGTTGTTGGATTGAATTATGTCAGCTATCATCAAATCTTTTATGTTAAAGAAAACATTATATACTTTAATATGATTATACAAAAGTCAACCAAAAAGTTGTTATTTTATTTCTTATCTTCTCAAATGGAATAAGAAGTCTTTCTCTATATAAGAGGGTAAATTAAAAAACAGAAGAAGTTGAAGATAGGCATATAGTTTTTATGCAAGATGGTTTTATAGTGACTCATGAAATAGGAGTACTAGGTGGTCTAAAGCACATTTCTACCAAAGAAAGCAGTGGAGCCATCTCTATAGGTGTAAACACCAGGATTCAGGAGGAGTGCATTCAGGAGTACTAGATGTCTGTAATATCTATTCAACCAATCATTACCTCATTGCTATAGTTTGGATGTTGACTGTCTCCCAATGGCCCATGGGTTGAAGACGTGGTGCCCCGATGGTAATGTTTTGGGGAGGTGTAATCTTTATAGGAGATGGGGCATTGGGACGTGCCCTTGAAAAGGACCCTTGTCTCTTTTTTCACTTTCTGGCCAATGTGAGGTGACGAGGTTCCCTTTTGCCTCATGCACTCACCATGATGTGTGACACTGCCACAGGTCCCAAAGCTATAGAGCCAACTAACCATGATCTAGACTGTTGATACCCAGAGTCCAAATAAATATTTTCTCCTTAAAACTGGACAATGTCAGAGATTTTATTTTATTAACAGAAAGCTAACTGATAAACTCATAGAAAGAAGTTTTTGAATGTTAAATTTTTTTTAAAAGAGAGAGAGAGAATTTTTTTTAATATTTATTTTTTAGTTTTCGGTGGACACAACATCTTTATTTTATTTTTATGTGGTGCTGAGGATTGAACCCAGCGCCCTGCACATGCCAGGCGAGCGCGCTACCGCTTGAGCCACATCCCCAGCCCTAATGTTAAATTTTTATTGATACAATAAGAATCTTAGAAAACTTTATTGATTAATTAATGTTTGGTTCTGGTGATTGAACCCTGTATTTCAATTGTACCATTGAAATACACTTCCAATCCTTTTTATTTTTTATTTTGAAATAGGGTCTCAACAAGTTTCTGAGAGTCTAGCTAAATTGCTGAGGCTGTTCTAGAAGTTGGGATCCTCCTGCCATCAGCCTCTGGAGTCCCTGGAATTACAAACATGCACTGCTATGCCCAGTAAGAAATTTAGTCAACTTTAAAAAAAATTTACATAAGTCAAGATCATTGTACTGTCATGTGTAACTAATAAAAAAAATACATAAGAATTTAATACTTTAGCATTAAAATTATGTTATATATTTGTATTTAGTATATACATATTATGACTATATATTATGACTATATATTGAATACATGCTCTTGAATACATATAACTTAATTCATGTAAATTAGTGTGAATTCCATGAGACTTTTGATTCCCTGGTGAAGCAAGTTGGGACTCGTAGATATTAAGGGAAAAGTATATCAACACAATTAGTAAGAGCCCTTTATCAAACATACCATTGCTTTTGTATATATAAAAATCTTAATTTTCAATTGAATGAACAGGTAGAACATATGTAATTTCACACATATATAGAAAAACCTATACACAGAAGAGAAACATGAAATTATGGGCAGTGTATGTATGTACTTATCAGGCTAAGTAAAAATATTTGACATGCTGAGTTTGATGGTCAGAAGCCTAAGGAAATGCAAGGGTCTGCAATAGCAAGATTATATTTTATAATTTCTCCTCAGGCAACCAAATACATAATGAAAGCAGGCAATTAGAACTTGACTGTATACCTTGGTGCTACTAGTACAGGTGGTAGGTTACAGCTGTAACATCAGCTTTTGGTAAACCTTTCATTTTTAGCACTATGACATCTCATTATATAGATTTTGAAAATCTGTAAAATTTTTCTGAGTTTTCAAAACTGAAGGAATTGCAAAGGTCCTCACCTCTCAGTGTGTCTAATTAACTCTTCTTTTAGGTGAAGAATGACAAGGTTCTTTCAGGATTCAAAACTAAAGTTAGAAACTTAATTTCAAATGATATCACAACCTGTTCTGATGGCACTTTGGTTTTCAATATAAAATGACATGCTAGAGAATCTGTAGGCAAATTATCACAATCAATCATAGGAACCTGCCAATGTTTTAGCTTTTCACAAACATTGTCATTGCAGGCTGTTGAGGTTACAGCAGCTAGCTCTGGATTTTCTTTTTCATGTAAGTATGAAAAAAAATGATTAGAAAATGAAATACTATAGAAAAGTAGTTTTAGTTTGTTTCTTTAATATATAAATACTATTATTTATCTGATATATAACAGTAAATATGCATTTGATTACAGTATTTTACCTTAATGATTCTGACATGTGTTTCAGAATATATATAATAAATATGTATAATATATATATATTTTTTCTATCTATCACTATACCTGAGTATTCTACTAATAGAATGATGGCTCCAGAATAAACCCCCTCTCAGATTATGCTTTGGAATACAGTCTGTTCTGGATTCCATAAAAATCATGGCCATGTATCTAGTGGCATTAATTCATGACCAGCAAAATGTCATCAGCAAAATTTTAGTTTCTTGTAATTTCACTAAAAATGTTCCTTGGGCATACATATACTGCAAATCCTTTTCTGCTCTAAAGCTCTCACTTAACTGGGCATCCTGCATTTTATTTGCCAAATCTGATAATTTTACTAATAGTAGAGAAACATGAAAACTACCTAGAAATTTACAGATGGAATGTTTTTATATACAAAATAATTATATAGCACTTAATACTTTCCAGGTACCATTCTGAAGGTGTTGCAAATTTTTCTTGTGAATCTCTTGCATGTTTAACCTTAATTTGATGTCTGAGTTTCAGTTGATCTGAATTAACACAGTCCCAATCCATCCACTTGGTCTAGAATGTTGCTGGTGATGGATCTGATATCAGTGGTCCATCTTATCTATTAATTGAATACAGTTCCATATCCAGGTCATGGAACCCCTGGACAGTCCTGGCTTGGAGGCTAGTGGTGTTTCCTGTCCTTTTTCCCAGTGATAATTACCTGGGAATTAAACTGAAATTAGCCCAGCACATTTCCACTTGATTCAGGCAGTCTACTGGGATTTATATTTTATTCATCATTTGCTTCAAGACTCATGTCATAAGACTGTATGCATGTCATTACTATCAATCATCCTGAATGTAGGATAAAGAAGGAAGGAGGCCCTACACCTGGGAAAGGCAAACAGCCTTCCAACTTCCTTCTCTGCTTGGCTCTCCACAGACTTCCAACACTAGGGGGCAGCATGGCGGTGCCATTCACTCCTACACAGGTTTGAAACAATTCAAAGGAAGAGATGTCACCAGCAGATGGCCAAGAGAGGCATATTGATGAACTGCAGTTTAATTATTATGTGATGCTTATTACCTGGTGTTGCAAGGTTAAAAAAATGACAAGATTAAAAGTACTCTTCTGAGTGGCTCTATTATTTGTAATTCTAGAGTTTCAATTTATTAATTTAAATATTTTATTAATTGACTTAAAAGAGGAAATTTTCTTTAATCGGTAAATAAGAATTTGCATAAGCTGGTGTTTGTTTCCTATAAATCCTTTTATCTAGAGTTATTCCAGTTATATACATTTTGAAAAGGGCAAAATTGCCACAAGAACACAATTATTTTCTGGGATGCATGGATGGAAGAGATTTTGGCATAATGAAACTACATTGTACCCTGATTTTGCTAATGAATACGAAACCATAGTTTGTCAAAAGCTAAAGAATATACAGTAGGAAGAGTAATTTTACTCTATCCGTGTTAAAAATAAATAAGTAGATACATGCAAGCATTTATTGCCTAGACACTAACATTTTTTAATATTTATTCAAATATTGTTATTAAATCATTGAAAAAATTACTGACAATTGAATTACCATTGCTTAGTAGCTATCTATGTAAAAAATGTAGAATTTCATGCCTAAGAAACCAGATATAATTGAAAAACATGAAAAGGAGTTTGAAATAAATCATTGCTTGTATAAAAGGAGATTTTTAAAAATAAAGGCAGGCAAACTTGGAAATAATTATAGCAAAATTCAGAATGAAAATCCTAGAAACAAAGATATAAGTTTTAAAGAAGAAATAACTATTTACTACTTAGTGTACTCATTTTTGTGTATTGAATAATGAGTACTAAGTTACTGGAATTTTTTGAATAATTAAATTATGCTTTCTGGGTAACACAGTGCCTAACAATTATTTAAAAGGTAATTTTACTTGACCAGCTTGTGAACATGGTCAGACATCTTTGCAAATCCATGTCATAGGCATGACCTCACACTGTATATAGATGTAATTATATTCAAGGTAATTCTTTCTGGATATATGGTCAGCTATAAAAGCATAAATGATGTTTAATAATCTTGCAATGACACATAGAAGACTTAAACAAGATACCTCATGCTTCAAAATTAAGATAGAATAATATGAAAGGAATTTTGAATGAGTTTAAACATTGTTTGTGCATTATAATATTATTAAAGTAAAGCAGACACATTGAAAAGTAGTCATTTGAGAATGCTGGCTGTGGAAATTTAATATTTGAAATAAATGTAATGTGTTATCTGGATTAAATAATGGAGGATAAAATGTTAAATAGCACAGTGAATTAGAAGACAAATGTCTTCTAATGAAGAAATAGCTCACTGAAACACTAAAATGTAAAAAGAAAAATCATGAGGGAGTTTGAGTACATTGTAAGTTAGAAAAATTACAAAATGTTGTCCAAAAGTACTGATTGAGAGGCTATGGGTATTAGTCCTAGGGACTGGGGATGACTTACTCCATGTCTCCTGGTTCCAAGATCCTGGTAAGACTTGCTGTCATTGACTTGTGTTCGCTCACCAACTGAGAAAAGGTGAGTGTTTTTATTTCCAGCTATGATGGACTGAGGATTCTGTATCACTGCCAGCTCCATCCAGCTGGGAACAAGAGGTAAACGTTTTCAGAAAGAACACATGCAGACTCCCATGTTACCTTGGGCCTGAGCAACTGTGCTCCTGGAATGCACAAAGAGCGGGCCCTCAAATCCAGCTTGAAATTGCTCCTTTGGACACTTGAGAATTCTGAAGCACCAAAAGAATGACTGAGAATCAGAGCAGAGAACTGCCGAGTGCCATGTATGTGGCAAGAAATATCTGAGGTCAGGACAAGCAAATAGGGAGGTCACTGCTAACCATGCCAGACCTCCAGGTGGAAGTGACATAGGTTTATCTGTGAGAGAAAGGAAAAACAGAAGCAGAACAACCCTGACAAAGGAATCCCACCTCTCACGGAGCTCAGTGTCTGACCTAGTTAGAGTAACCTGTTACCACACAAATCACCTGCCAGAAGAAGAATCCTTCATCTTTAGAGAAAGATAATTTCTATAAATTGCTACACCTTCATTTTCTAAATAGAATGTTTCATGTAAAGATATTTGTAGAGTCATAGTCTTGAAAAAAATCCAACACATTGACCATATATACTTCTTACTCAGTTTCCTTGAAGGTGACATCCTTCAAACGCATAGCACAGTATCACAACTGGAGCATTTCTGTCACCACAAGGATTGCACCTGTGCCCTGTATTATCTACAAACATGTCCATCTTGATGCTACCTGCAAATTAACCCAGCTGCCACTAACCCATCTTTCTATTCCTGTAATTTTGTCCTTCTAAGAATGTTATAGAAATGGAATCAACTGTAGATACCTTTTGAAATTGACTTATTTTTCCTGGTAATAATGTGGAAATTTGTTTTTTTTTTTGTTTGTTTGTTTTTTATTTCTTAGTATTATTCCATGCTATGGATGTACCAGAATTTATATATCACATTGAAGTATATCTATGCTGCTCCCAGAATTTGAATAATATGGATAGGGCTGCTGTAACATTCATGTACAGCATTTTGTGTGAACCTAACTTAATTTTTCTTTATAAAATGCCAAGGAGTATATCTAATCACTGGTTTATATAGTCTTTAGATGATGAGTTAGTTAAAAAACCTGCCAAACTATTTTCCAAAGGGGCTGTAACATTTTATATTCCCATAAGGAGCATATAGTGATCCAATTTTTCACTTCCTTGCCAGGATTTGATGTTATCACTTTTTAAACTATAGCCAAATTCATATGTGTGTGGAGAGATTGCATTGTGATTTTAATTTACATGTCCCTAATGGCTAATAATATCCAGTATTTACTCATGTGCTTATTTTCCATCTGCATATCCTATCTTGTAAAATATATGTGCATATCAGATCCCTTGTAGTTTATTTTTTATTTTTAATTTTTTTTGGACAGGAAAATGAAGCAAACAAATAACTAAATGTGGAAAGCTGCAAAATGTTTCAGTGTAATTGGCATACCAAAAGAGGAAATAAGAAAGAGTGTTTCAAATAGAAACAATATTTTAAAAGGTAATAATGTTATATTCCAAAACAGAAAAAAAAAAATCCGTGTCAGGCTATGTTTAGAGAAAACCCTATGTAACTCATGCAAACAAATCCATAGATAGACACATTTAGATTATGAAAATCTAAGGCAAAAAAAAAAATTAAAACTAATCCTTCTAAGAGAAAAGGTGGGATGGAACTTTTCAAAAGTGATTAAAACCAGGACAGCATAAAATATAATAAAATTTTAGAATAATTTAATAAATAAATATGATATAATATAATAAATAAATTAAAAATCCTAAACTAAAATTCAAACATAAAAATAATTTGAACTGATTAAAAATTGAAGGTAATTATTCTGTAAAATAACTAGACCATGGTGTTTATAAAAATAGACTATTTCATTAAAAGAGTAAAAGTATGAGAACTAAACTTGATATGCTGTCCTATTCTAAATACTTCAGAAGAGCCAATTTTCAAGTTCACCAAGAAGTGATAGTAGGCACAAATATACACAAATCCACAGAAGGCAAAAGATATAAAGCAAAATTTAACAGATCTCAACCAGACACATACATAAGGGGATATCCTAAGACATGTCCTTCAGAAAATATTTGTAATACTAAATAAAAAAGCTGTGAGGTTACAAATTATTTGAATACCATTAAAATAAACAATCACTATCCAAACTATCTAACTATCTAAACTATCTAACTAGTCAGGAAGGAGCCCTCTGGCTATGCCTCCTGGTGGTGGTGGTGGTGGGGTGTTCTAAATTGAAAAGTCTGGGAGATAAACTGCCCATGTGCCTCCACCTTGGGGACTCTATCTGCCTGCAGGAGCTCACCCTGTTTCCCTCCTTTATGCTGCAGGTTGGCTGGGTGAGACCCCAGTACGCACGCACCACTGTGAGTAACAGGACTGGATGTTTATCTACTTCAGGAGCACGGTATTAATACGCCACTGGCCAAAGTACCTAGGTCACAATCTTCCTGGTTCTCTTAGAAATTATAAACTGGCTTTTTTTTGTTTTTATCTGCCATACTGTAGGGACTAACTTTTAACTAGTCAAAACAATGCTAAAGGAAAAATTAGAGATCCTGTGTATAGGGACATTGTAACCCTTCTTTGTACTTATATCATTCTAGTAATGATTTAAAATTAATTTTATTCAAACACATGCAACTAATGTATTCTGTCAAAATGGGGGCATCAGGTTTTCAACTTATTTATTTATTAATGAATATACCATTGATTAATTTGAAAGTCACAACAGAATGATTAATAAATCATAGTAAAACAAAAACTTCTATGATACAGAAACGAAAATCATTCTTAAAAACTTTCCATAAGGTTTATGTGTTAACATGAAATGGCAATATAAATTATATAATATTTAAAGCACAATTTTTTTTCCTTAAAAATGTACTTTTGGAAAATTACAAGATTTTTCATCAAAATTTAAATGCTATTTAAACAGGTGGGCTTGCTAAAAAAGAACAAAAAGAAAATAAATTAAAATTGATATAAAGAATTACAGAATAGAAATCAAAATATATCTTAAAAAGTAGTAGCATAGATTTAGTAATTAAAGAGGAGAAATTCATCAAGTAGATGAAGAAATAAGAGAAAATCTGAAGCAAAAGGAATGACAGATGAAGTTTTAGAACTCTGAAAATTTGAAAAGAATAAGAACGAAGTGATCTCAAGACCAACACACACAAACAAAACGACAGGTAAGATGATGCTACAAATTGCAATATGAAAACATTAAATTTAAAAGATGGGAATTTTTCAAAGCTGTTATAAGTAAAGTTATAAAATGCCACAGTCTGGCTGGGCACAAAATAACTGAGATGCCACGAGGCACTTGTAGTCTCAAACAGGAACTCCTTTATTGCCCGAACTCTCACCTGCACTCCTTGGGTGCTGGAACTCAGTCACCCTCCACCAGGCTCTGTGAGAACTCAACAGGAACCCGGGAGAATTCCAAAGTAGCTGGCGCCCAACCAACGCAGCAGGAGCTGCCCTATGCAGCAGGAGCTGCCCTATTGCCAGAGCGGCCCAATTGCTGGACAGCAGGGGTCTATATACAATTGAATACACAGCCTGTTTCAATCCAGCATCATCCAGTCACAGCAATTATACACAGCTTAACTTAATTATCATCATCTTAATGGCTCACCTCTCAACCATTGCTTCTGGCAAAATGCCAGGGGCCATTCTGACTTGGCTGTGGCTCTCAACAATAAAAAAAATTACCCAGATTACACATGACACTTGATTAGAACACTCACTGAATATCACATAAATTTGATTGTTACTCAATTCCCCAAACTTTCAAGACTCGATATTTTAAAAATTTACTGGAATGTTTAATATAAACCTCAAGCAAACAAACAAAAAGGACAACATAGCATCAATGAATCTCCTCTAAAAACTAAAAAAGTAGTTCTTATTAACTCGATTTCTATAGCTACCATAATGCCAATATCAAAACTGCACCATTAAAATTCATTAAAATGTAAATTGCAAGGTAATATTTTTGTGTATACACACATATAAAAATGTGGTGAGGAAAATGTTACTTACCTTGATTAATACTTGTCTGGTGGTCACTTTATAAAATATATGTGTATTAAAATATCAAATTGTATACTTAAAAGACACGCATTTTTTGTTTATCAATTGTACTTCAATAAATAAAGCTGAAAATATTCTAAGATTGAAAGAAATCTAACATCACATTTTAAACCAAATTCCATGATTATCATGATTTTATTATAACTCTTCAAGTATGCTTTAATGTTAGATTAATACAAAATCACCAGACTGAAATAGCAACATGAAATAGACCCATAAAAAGATGAAAAGCATTTCATTAATTCAGATTTAAGAAAACTTAGTTAACTGGAACAGACTAAAACTCCATTAATAGTCATCTCTTAAAATCTTATATCACTGTACCCATTCTTGAAAATTTATTTTAATCATGGAAATGAAGCAAAAGGAGGAGATTATTTTATTATAAAGAAGAATGTACAAATGTTTAATTTTGTTATTTTCTTATTGATTAAACCCTAGACACTCTGAAATTACAT
The DNA here is from genome assembly GCF_001458135.2 of Marmota marmota marmota. NCBI lineage: Eukaryota > Metazoa > Chordata > Mammalia > Rodentia > Sciuridae > Marmota > Marmota marmota. The sequence continues at coordinate 9,791,223 of NW_026000068.1, forward strand.
GTTCACTCATAGATTAGCGCTTGTGGAAAAAACAGTCCCAAAGGATATTAGTTTTTGCCTTAGGGCATTAGCCATTAGCCAGCTCTTTTTACATTTGCATATTTATTTTAGCTTTTATATCTATATATACACATATATGTATATATATATATATATATATATATATATATATACACACACGCACACACACACACACCACACCACACACCACACACACATACACACCACACCACACCACACACACACATACACACACATACACACACTACATACACACACACACACACATATATATATGATTCAACTGTAAGCTTACAACTCTGTTCATTTATATATAAGCAATCTTAAGAAAATAGAAATGAAAAATTGAAAAATATATGGTAAATGTTCATTCAGTACACAGGGCCCTCTTTCCTCTGGGAAGATATAAAAAAGAACCCAATGATTCAATGATTCAACTTGTGATTATTATGTCTTGAAAATTTGGAAGCCAGTCATGAGGTTTCATCCAAAATATTTCCTTGTGAGCTTTGGCTATAAAAAATGGAGTAGCTCACATGATTTCTAATATATCTTGAAATCAGTGATGATTTAAGTCAATGAACTTCATTCTTTAACAGAAATGTTTCCTTCATCCCTTAGTTTATTCTGCATTCATTTATTGCACACTATCTTTATATCAAATACTTCTTAAAAGAAATATTGTCCAACTCATCGTATTGATAAAGATGATCTATTCAAAAAGTTGTTGAATTCCTATTGGAAAAATTGGTGAATGATCAGTTAAAATTTGTTTAAACCACCAACAAGAAAGATTAGACCTGAAGCATAGGAATCATGTGTGACATCTCCATTTCCATTCCCATACATGGTTATTTCCAAGTACTCAACATTTCTCACAGTTTTTCACTTAAATTCTATAAGGTATTATCTGTTCTAGTGAGGGAAACCCATGGAGTTCTATCAGAAAGCTGAGAACATAGTGAGTAGAAGGTCTTTTAAAAATAAATATTTCTTGCAAATAAAAACTACTCTAAGATTTAATCTCACTCCAGTCAGAATGACAGTTATCAAGAATATAAGCAACAATAAGTGTTGGAGGGGAAGTGGGGGAAAAGGCACACTCATACATTGCTGGTGGGATTGTAAATTGGTGCAACCAATCTGGAAAGTAGTATGGAGATTCCTTAGAAAACTTGGAATGGAACCACCATTTGACCCAGCTATCCCACTCCTTGTTCTGTACCCTAAAGACTTAAAAACAGCATACAACAGGGACACAGCCATGTCAATGTTTATAGCAGCACAATTCACAGTTTCTAAACTGTGGAACCAACCCAGATGCCCTTCAACAGATGAATGGATAAAGACACAGTAGTACCTATACAGAATGGAATATTACTCAGCATTAAAAGAGAATAAAATTATGACATTTACAGGTAAATGGGTGGAGTTGAAGAATATCATGCTAAGAGAAATAAGCCAATCAAACCAGGGGCAAATGTTTTCTCTGATAAGTGGGTGCTAATCCATATGGGGGGGCACTGGATGAGTGGAAGAATTTTGGATGGGGCAAAGGGAAAGGGGAAGAGGGCAAAGGGATGGAAATGAGACAGACAGACGTCATTACCCTAAGTACATATATGATTGCATGAATGGTATGACTCTACTTCATGCACAATCAGAGAAGTGAAAAATTTTGCTCCATATGTACAATGAATCAAAGAGCTTTCTACTGTCATGTACAACTGATTAGAACTAATAAATAAATTTAATATATATGTATATATATATATTTCTTATGCTATTACCTTACTTAATAAAAATACAACAAAGCTAAATAAGCACAAACAAATCCATACTATAATAATATGTAAAATAACAATAATAAATTAAAACTTCTAGCTTTCTAATGATAATGTCTATCTTTATGCTACTCAAAATACAGGCCATGGAAAATTTCTTAAAATTTTTTTTTTTAGTTGTAGTTGGACATGATAACTTTTATTTGATTTACTTATTTTTATATGGTGCTGATGATAAACCAAGTACCTTATACATGCTAGCAAGGGCTAGCCAAAACTAGCTAAACCAAAGGGATAAACCAAAACTACAGCCCCATGCAAGATTTCTGATCCTTAAAATTTCATTACCAGTCCTAACTAGATAGAAATTAGCCAAAACATTTTAGAAATTGTATAGCAATTTTATGTCGTGATCATTTGTTTTGTTTTACAAAATTATCTTGCTGGACAGGATGGAAAAAAATAGAAAAATTAAAGTGGTATTGTACCAAATATATTTTAAGAAGCATGATCTAGTTTATAGAATTACAAAGGTTCCTAAAAATAGAGTATACAAAAAATTCCAGTTCAATATGTTTTAAAATTTGCCTGTTTAATAAACATGTATTATGGCTCTCATTCTCACATGTGGTAATACCAACTTTAGCAACTTCATTTGGAAATAGGGAAATATCAGAAAACCACCAGTCAGGTAAAAATTTCTAAGTATATCAGAGATAGACTTACAAAATCTCTAAATTTCCTTTTAATCGTTTCTGTATGTGCCAAAATATCACTTCTACCAGTATTCTCATTTATTTTTCTTGGTTTCTTCCTAAGTAATAAAATTTTCCTTAACAGTTCTTTAATTAAGGCACTTGTTAACTGCCTATGTGGCCTACAGTGATGGCATGCAATTTAAGTATCTTATTTGAAAATGAATAAAGGCATTTATGATTTGACAATGTTTCTGACTTGTCAATACCATGATCCTATATTTCCACCTTTCTAATGAAAAAACTCATGGGTGAAATCACTAGGTTAGCAGGCTGTGTAACATAGACATGGGTTCACCAGGGACTACATTTGTCCTCAGAACTGTCAGAAAATGGAAATATCTGTCCTTTAATAAGAAGATACATATTTAGTAACTGTTTATAGGGAACAATTTTAATAGGTTTCACTTTTGGCTTATTCTTTTCCAGAGGTTTATGTTTTCTCATTACATTTTTGCTAATTTTAGTTTGAATTGCTCTTGTTGCTTCAAGCTTTATTTATTTATTTTCTTACTCTTGGAAAATGAATCCAGCTCAGTTCTTGCCCTCTGTACCAGGAATGATAATGCAATACATCATCAGAGGAGTGCTTCTTACTGCCTCAAACTCATTTTTTTCTGATTAAGAATTAAAGGTAGTCAGGTTTGTTTCCTTTTAAGTGAAAATAATATTTTCTATCTTGAATCTCGGTCATAATGGGAAAATAGGGCCATTATTCATTGTAAATGTGCCATGTTACACTAAAAGAAATAACTGTGAGGTTTTGGGGGCCAAAATCCTGTCACATGTTTTGAAGAAGGTAAATTTTTACATGTAAAGTAAGGATTTTTAAAATGTGGACTTTTAATATATGTCAGTGAGTTAATCAAGAAATGTTTATAGGTGTTCATTGCATGCACAGAATTGTAGAAGAAATGCATGCAAACTTATTAAAGGTGTCACCCATCACTTAGTAAAACAAGAAATATTTTTATTGATGAGAAAGTGGATTATGCAGGGTCTTAAATATGTGCACAGAAAATGCATGCTATCAGTTTGTAAAAGAGGGAAATCAAGGTGGAGGATAGGTAGGGAAGACTTTGAAGGGGATAAAGCTTGATTTAAAAAAAGAAGGTAACATGTATAAAGGGAAAGGATTTTAGTCAAAGGAAGCATTTGAGAGGAACATATCAAAATGGAATGCCTTGGTTGCAAGATGTTAACAGGAGGTATCCTGGGTGATAAAGATCTGTATTAGAGTTGCCTGAAGATGCTACTTTACATCCAAACACTTATTTTTCCTATATATAGTTACTCTACCTCTTCAGTAAGACAAAATACATATAAATAAAAATGTGAAAATGAAAAGTGTCAAACTTCATCTTACAAATTACCAACTTAACTTCAAATTTTAACTAGTACAATTGGTTGAGATAATAAAAGCACACTTTTGAGTGTTTGTTAGAAGCTTGCATTGATATCTTATTTGATACTCCACAAATCTTCACATTTGTTGCTGTTTTATTATTTCATGTAGGTGGAAAGGTAAGCAGGGCACAGTGGTGCACACCTACAATCCCAACAACTTGGGAGGAGGCAGGAGGTTATAGGTAGGAGGGTATAGGTGCTTTTATTAACCTCTTATAAGCTAGATATTCCATTTTGACATGTTCATCTCAAATGCTTCCTTTGGCTAAAATATGTTCCTTTAATACAGTTTATCTTTTTTTTTCTTGAGGCAGAAGGATTACAAGCTTGAGAACAGCCTCAGCAACTGAGAAAGGCCATAAGCAACTTAACGAGACCCGTCTCTAAAAAAATAAAAGGGCTCTGAGGATGTGGATCTGTAGTACTTCACACTTGGGTTCAATCCCTGGCATGAAAAAAAAAAAAAGAAAAAAGAAAAAAAAAAAAAACTAACCATTACCACAATATAATTTTCAAACACTTCTATTGCTCCGCAAAGAAATCCTGTATTTGTGTCCTTTAGAAGTTATTCATCACTTTCCACTAACCCCCTCAGTTCTAAGCAACCTCGGTATCCATAGATCTTTCTATTCTGGGCATTTTATATAAATTAAATAATATAATAGTGCTATGGTTTAGATATGAGATGCTCCCCAAGTATTTATATGAGAGATAATGCAAGAAAGTGAAATGATTGAGTTAGGAGAGCTTTAAACTGATCAGTGTTTTAATCCACTTGAGTGGGTTAACAGGGTGGTAACTGTAGTAGGTAGGGTATGGCAGGGGAGGTATCATGTCTTGAGCTGCTCTCCTCCACCATATGCTTACCATAATGTTCTGCTTCACCTTGGACCCAGGGCTATGGGGTCAGCTGTCTTTGTACTGAGACCACTGAAACCATGAGCCAAATAATTTCTTCCTCTTCTACAATTGATCTTGTCCAGTCTGTTGGTCACAGTGATGACAGAGCTAAGTAAATCTCAAGGTCTTTTAGGACTAGTTCCTTTCACTTACCATACTATTTTTGAGGTTTGTCCTTGTAGTAGCATGAATCAGCATTTCAATATTTGATATTGTTTAATATTTCAAGGTACAAATATACCATATTTTATCATTTTTCAATGGAAAGACATTCAAATTGTTTCTGCTTTTTGATTATTATGAATAATACTGTTGAAAAACCTTGAAGATATGGTGCTGAGATAGTCTCAGAAAGACAAACGCTGCATGGTTTCATTCATATGAGGTATCTACAATAGATTCACAGAATCAAAAAGTGGGGTATTGGTTGTTGAGGGCTGGTGAAGTTACTTTTTAATAGCCATAAAGTTTTAATTAGGCAATGTAAGTTGAATAGACCCTGGAGATCTGCTTTACACAATATAGTAAGCAACAATGTACTGAAGTAAGAACACAGTTAAATTTGTTAAGAAAGTAGACCTTCTATAAAGTGTTATTACTAAAATAAAATATTTTTGAAAAGGAAGTTTTACGTATGTCATATGAACACTTGTACATGTATGTTTAAATAAATGCAAAACACTTATTTAAGACAATATGACAGAACAGTGGCAGAGTGAGTGGAAGTGGAATTGTGGGATTGAGGGAAATTGATAGAGAAAAGACTGACAGGAAGGTCCTTGAACACAGTTTCTCTACAGGTTCCTGCCACTGAGAATCTCTTTCATGGAGAAAAATTAGTTCCTGGAAAGTAGATTATATAAAATTCACTAACATGTGTCATTAGATCTACGGCAACTGGTTATGATTTTTTTTTCATCTAGAATATTGAAAACAATAATTTTTCTCTCATAAGAGGAATAATTACTCAATGACTTAGTATTAATTAATTAGTATTATATGTATTATCACATTTTGGTGAATAGGATCTTTGGAACTACTTGTCATACATTTTATACAGATTTTGAAGTATCACAGCATGCCCCATAAATACATACGGCTATTATGTGTTACTGAAAAATTGAAGTTAGAAAGTGAAGTGAGCAGAAAAGTACTATTTTTAAAAATCTTGATCACAGATCATACAAAAAAAATCTACATGTGTATAAGCTCACAGTGTCTACTTACACTTATAAAACTCAATAATAAGTTCCTAGATCTTTCATATTTTTGTGTTAGACTTTTCATCATGAACAAGTAGGAGTATTTACCATTATTTCGAGGAGTAAAACCAACTAAAAATTAATGTTTTCTGAATGTGTGTATATATTGATAAATGTACATTCAAATAATGTGTTAGAAAGCACACATCTAATGAAGAACTCCCTCATTATGTTATTGAGTCAAATGGAAGAAAACTGGCTAAATTTTCTAATCTATGATGTTGGTCCTTTCTTTAAAAAGTGCCATAATTTGTGCTAAAGTAAAAAAAAAAGTAGTTTGATCTTTTTTAATTTGAAAATTGTTATTTTGTCAAGTATTTAGTTGGTTATTTTTATAGTTCTTCTAACTCCAAATTTCTGTAATATTATCCCAATGACCTATGTATAAATGTTAAAACAGGTGTAATTATTTCATCTAATACTTATATGCATATAACACATTTAATTATTGAAGAGTTCCGTGATATAGTTTAGCTTTGAGTTCTATTTATAAGCAGCTTTGCATGAGCATATGTAGATTTGATTATGCATCAACGGTTGCTTAATAAATGTCTGTAATCACAAACACCAATATGTTTTAATTGCTTGAGCGCCCACATTTCTAGAAAACCCAAGAACTGTGTTTCCAATGTGCAATTCCTTGATAGACAAGTCAGGAATCTAATATTAAATGTCACATGTAGGTTGTGATTCTTGGCTATAAATATTCTGGTTATCAGGCTAGTAAGGGTGAATAAGTACATCAAGGAAGTAGCGCTCTAGTTTGCCTTTGGAAGTTGTTTAATGAGATTTTTGACACTAGATCTGCCTACCACATAATTTTTTTTGGTAACATTGAATATGTTTTTCATTTCTTCTCTATTTATCCATGGGATGAGCCCAACTAAGTCTCAGTTCTGAGAGGCTAAAGAATCCAAACTCGGATGTAAATTTTGCTACATATGTTAAGAAGTGGGGGAAATGCATAGACAAGTCACAGGAGAAGTGAGACTTTTCTATATATTTAAATAATTCTTGATCTGCCAGAGATTCATCTTCTGATTTTTTAGAAGAGCCAATAATTCATTTTGTAATTCTCATCCACTCTTTAGCTTTATATACTTCCTGATTTTTTTTCTCCTTGAGAGCAATTCAATAATTTTAATACTTTGTGTTAAGTTTTGAAAACGGTCACTTTGAATTCCAGTCATTTTGGGGTAAAATATTGGAGTGAATTTTTCATTTCTCTCAAGAGCATTTCATACATTTGCTGCTGTTCAAATTTTAACTTCTCTAAAAGCTATCACTTTATGTTGTGATAATATTTAAAAATATAACCTTTTAAATGTGGTCTTCTTTACTGCCATGCAAATACAACTCTGAGAGTATTTATCTGTCAGGGGCATGACTCCAGTTCAATTAATGGAATTATGGGTTTTTTTTTGCTGTTTTGGAACTGTAATATTGCTTTTAATGTTCATAACATTAATCTTACTTTGCCATAACTTAAAGTTGTTTTGGCTCATAACAAAGTTGGAGAAATTAAAGTATATTTGGGCCAATGACTATGGTTAAAGTCTAGTCTTCACTACTTATTAACTGTGCAACCTGTGGTAAACCACTGGGTTCTCAGAGTGAATGCTGACCCACTTATCAAATGAGATTGAAATGATCTTTGACTTTCTCTCTCGACTGCAAACTGAATCACGATAAATAATGCATACATAATTCAGTGCACAAACTTGTGTTTACATTCAAAATTTGAAACAGAATCAGTTCCGATTAGCATACATGAAGTATATAGAATACATGATAATAGAATTATAATTAAAGTCACTGTAGATCCTGTTCTAATATGATGCACCTATGAGAACACATTAATCATATCATATACTATCAACAATTTATTAGATGTTGTAGGGGATTTAAAATGAAGCACCTACATCTTCATGCACCAGTGTAAATGCACACACACATACACACATGTATCCTTGATGATAGACTGATAAATGGCATGAAGCAATTTACAACCTAGTTGGAGGTAAAAGATGCCATTCACAAAGGGCCCTGTGGAACCCTATATGCTAGGACATTACCTTGTGTAGCACAGATAGATCAAATGCTCTTGAGATTTTGAGATAGAGGAATTTTCTATGTGTTTTAGAGTGTCTCATGTAATGTTGTAGAGATCTTTGAAGAACAGGCAGAGTTGTTTGTTTGCAAATCAGTGTGGGTCTTTCTACTCTTACTTCCATGAATCTTGCCTTTTTGTTCTGATTTCCAAGCTATCTGATCACTCAACATCATATGCCTCACTTTCTCACACTCATTGGTCTCTGTTCCTGTGCCAATTGTATAAAGGATCTTCCAAGTGAAACCAAGAAAATTTCCCTGTTTTTCCTCCCTTAGCTTGCTTACCCTTAGTCCTCACCCACTTTCATCATCTGGGTATTGCTTGCTGCCTTGTTATGGGCTATGTAGTACTCCAAGCATTGGCAGTAGATCCTATGATCTGTAGATCGGGGCAATGAGAAAAAGAGGAGCTAAGAGAATTTTCTAAGGTGACAGACACAGTGGACAGCAGAGCTAGAGTTTCAGCCCATTCAGATAGAATCCATTTTTTAAATTCTTCTGGAATTTCTAGCTGACACATTAGACACATGGACTTGGTCTCACCTACTCTCATTCATAAGAAGATAACTTGAATTTCACATTACATTTAGGTAAGTAAAATTCCTCTCGAGTTAATAATTCCAACTCTTTATGACTAATGTTTGGGAGGGACAGCCTCAAACTTCAACAGCATTTCAGTTTTTCTGGTGCCTCCCTCTATTGAATTGCTCAAGTCTATTATTTAGAGAGCAAATAGAAAAGTGTGTCAGTTGAAGGAGGGGACTGAGGATCCAGAAGCCAGGGTGTCCTGTCGAAATGTGTGCTGTTGTTCCCAATTCACTTACCCCACACCCGGATTCTATCCAAAGACGAATATCACCTCTTTTGAATTATGAAGAATCAGAAAGTTAAGGCAAGTAAACAATTAGAGCAGTCTGTTTTTTCATGAACACTGTTTAGGAGCAAGCGTAATAGAGTATATTGCTTTGTAAACTATACATTTGAAGTATTTTTAAATATTTTACAATATTGTGGTGAATTGATATTTACATCAAGTGGCAAAAAACAGTTAAGAAGTCCTCTGTATGTCCATCACCCAACTTCCCTTCATGCTAATGTCTTGTAACTGTGGGCCTCTTGTTGAACAATGGTAGTTAAACATCCTCTGGTGCAAGCTTTCTTGATTTTTGACATTTATGTGTTTATTAATGCTTCCAAGCCTTCACATAACATATGTTACTCACATAACAGTGGACAGAGCTAGTAAATCTATACATATATTCTGATACATCCATGCAGCATGTCTAATATCTATACCAACTTGTATGTGTATATATATATCTTAATCATCAAACTTTGCCTTCCCTCTCCCGGTCTCTCTTTATCTCTGTCTCCTTTCTTTCTCCTTTTTTATTTCTTCAGAACAAGACTCCTATAAACTGATTTCTAAAGAGAAAAAATATGATGTGCAATATCATCTGCCTACAGAAATTCTCTTAAGACTTGTGTTTCTGAAGCTGCATTTAAAAACTTTCAGTTTAACTATGTAATGAAATTTCTTATCAATATTTACTCTTTTACAGAAATCACCAAGTAGAGTCTAATATAGTTTCTATATAGGAAATTACATGAAAGAATTGTAGATAAGTGTTGTGAAATATATCTTCTTAATGATTCTTTCTTTGTTAGTTTGGATTGCTCTAACAGATTACTATAGGTTAGGCAGTTTGGACAAAGAAAAAAAATGACATTAATTTTTTACAATTTTATGTGTTCCAAGGCAAATTGTAGGGAAATCTGGTGTCTGGTGAGAGAGAAAAAGACCTTCTGTCTCTTCCTCTGTGTTAGGGACAGTGATACCATCATGAGGGCTCCACTCTCATGACCAAATTACAACCAAAGGTTCAGCTTTCTAACACCACCACATGGGGGTTAGGATGTTACATATGAATTTTGCAGGGGCACAAACATTTAGTTCATAATAGTTCAGTTCATAATAGATTCCAATTAATGGACACTTATTTAGGGTTATTATACAATTTTTTAAATGTATTGCACAGCCTGTTTTTCTGCTTTTCTGGAAGGAAATATTAAAAAGCAAATTGACTAAGATTCTTTTACTAAATTACATAACATTAAAGTTTTCAAGTATTTTATCTATATGTATCTAATCTATATCAATAAGGGTTTAAAACAAATAATAAACACGTATATTTTTTCAAGTATTGCATATTGAAAACAACTCATGGTTTTATATATTTTACATACAACTAAAGGATTTTTTGTCTTCTATTGATGTATATTAGCCATAGAGTTTTCATTGGCAAGTTGTTGCTTTTATAAAAGTTGCATTCATATACCTATTAGTTTGTGTCTACATATGTGAAAGGAACAAATCATCATATAGTTTATAATCATCCAAAGTCTTTTGACTATAAAGCAGCCTGTATCCTATGATAGCCCTCAGTTTCACAGGATAATTTGTTGGAGACCTGCATTGATTTGGTCCTCAGTTGTCATCTAGCCCACTGTGATTGTTGAGGTAACCACTATCTATTGACCAATATTTTCCCAGTAATGAAGATTTTGAAGGACTTATTCATCTCATTCTCCTCACTATAATCGTTCCTGTGACTGCTAGACGCCTCTAATTCTTTCAAAGAAAAATTCGCTTTGTGAATTCACTATGTAAAAAGGTGAAACATCTTTGGCTGACATCCCAAAGACTTTTTTTTCTGATTGCATTTGCCATGGCCCCAAATTTTGCCCTCAGCTTCACAGGCAATCAATCCTGTCAGCATTACAAAGCAAATGGAACTCAGGGATCCTGACTCATTGTACAGAACTCACAAAACCTAAGAGATTTGAAATACAATTTATTACCAGCATGTAGAACTGAAATATGTCAGTTGGAGCACAGTAATCATTCACAGAAAGCAAGCTCTATGCAAAACCAATTCAGGGCATGTGGAAGACTTGGAATTGAATCAAGAGGAATTAGCTATGTGCATTTAATATTGAAAAACATCAAGATAAATGAGCCTGCAGTAGCCAATTCTACTATATTTTCATGTCTTTTGGCCCAGAGTACATTTACCTGGTGGTGGTGGGGGGTGGATTTTGGTGAGCATGGTAGATTTTTAATCTGAAACATTTCCTGTCTTACATTGTAAGTCAAGTCTTGTTTAGAATGAGAGTTGATGCTCTTCTTAAAGTGAATTTATATATACCATGAAATCCATAGCCACATTAGATTTTGTCTGTTTCTTGAATGAGTTTTACTTATTTGTTCATCAGTGAGATACTATTTCGAAGTCATAGAAAAACTCTTGTTTACAATTGATTTATTGATACATTGTCTTTTGGGTATAGCTGCACTGGTTTTATTGGGCAGAGACATTGCTAGCAGTTCCCCTTGTCATTCAAATGTTTCCCTATGAATCTCTGAGAAGCATTCATGAACAGCTGAGTTGGTAACCCAAAATAGCTTAAGTGGGCAACAGCTTTCTGCATGAAATGACAATGACTTTTTCCTTGACCCAGCTTGAATCAGACTCTTTTGCCTCCAATTTTAGCAAGAATCCTGCTGAGTCAATTTATTGACAAAACTTCACCTTTGGATGATTACCCTGGCCTGACTTAAGGAAGAATCCTAGTGAGTCACGCTAGGAATAGTTTCCCTCCCCAGGCTTCATGCTTCCTCTTACTAATTTTCCATCTCTGATTTTCATCCTATTCCTTGGCTATAAATCTCCAGTTGTCTTTGAACCTGATTTCTCCCCCCTACTGTAAAATCCCACTGCTGCAGACTCTTCTAAATACAGTCTTCCTTACCATCCCTGGCAAGTGTCATGAATAACATTTTCTTCAAAATTTTGTAAATGGCAGATTTCCAACAAATAGGCACCAATCTTAAATGCTACATTTGTAGTCGGTACCTTTGAAGGCATCTTGATTCTTTCCATTGTCCACTGTATATAATAAGATAAAACCTACTATTATTTATTTAATGGAATGTTAGATAGTCACTTAAAACTTAACACTGAACTCAAAGACAGAAAGCAAGGGCTCTCATCTGGATCCTGACTATGACTGACATTTTGAATTTTGGCAAAGTTGTGAAGTCCCTATTAATTTTTCCCCCACTTACTAAAAGACTGATAATGTTATTCACACAATGTCTTTGAAAACATTTTTTATTTGAAAAATTATGAAAGCATTAAACATTAGTATACATTATAGAAATTTTTGTTTCTGACTACATAATTAAAGTCATGTTTATATATATTTTATTCCATGTCCTGATATAGAACCAGATTATAGCATTTGATGAATATTCTTTTCATTTCTTTCTTAGATTCCTTTAAACACATGTATAAATGTTTTAATCAATGCATTCCTAGTGCTTTCTTAATGAATTCAACTATACCCCACTGAATTAAATGTTTTGTAAGTTTAATTGACATTTTAAATATAAAAAAGGAAGGAAAAAAACTAAATACAAATTTCTTTTTATATCCAGGTACAAATCATGTTCTTAAAATTTTTCTTTCAAATTAAAGTTAATTATAATAAGTAAAATAGGTAGTTATGTGATCAACTTTCAGCATGACTGTTTAATAGGCCCCAGTGACCAGGTGAAATTGGTGAAAATTATTTTAAGAACGTAAGTAGAGTCAGTGAAAGTGATTCTAAGAGAAAACAAACATAAAAACCATCTATTCAAGAAAGTCTAGGAAATTTTGGTAACAAATTTGAGTCTGTGACATTTGACTCCTGATCTCCCTCCCTCCCTGCTTCTAAATGCATAGGCCATCCTGACCCCATCTACTGAATCTCTTTTTCAAAAGTTTCTTTCTTTTCCAAGGCTTTTTTTTTCCTTCCCCTTTTTGGTATTGAGGATTGAAATCAGGGCTGCTTAACCACTGAGTAACATCCCAAGCCTTTTTAATTTTTTTTTCTTTTTAAATTTTGAGACAGGGTCTTGGAAAATTGCTCAGGCCTTGCTAAATTGCTGAGTCTAACCTCCAATTTGTGATCTTCCTGCCTCAGCCTCCAAATTTGCTGAGATTACAGGCCTGTGCCACCATTGTCCCACCTACTGACTTCTAATGACTTTCTACCTGAAATAATAGAAGGTCAGAATTTCTCATCCTGCCCCTAGCTATCTGACACTGAGTCTAAAAGTGATTGAGAGGTGGGGACTTGGCTCTGCCATCCAAATTCTGCTGCGGCACTGAGACTCTATCTATCCTGCTGTGTACTAAGAACACTGTGGTCCTAATCTCCCTGTCCTCAGCTTGTGGCCTTGATTTCATTCAGGGAGATAAGACAACCTCAAGCTGCTTCCCACCTGATATTGAAGTCTGTGTCACCACTGACAGGCTCACTTGTGTTTCTAGCCCCAGTTATTAGAAACATTTAGAGATTTTGCTTCGGGGAGAGACAGGCTATAAAACAGATAGTTCCTTATTTTTTTACATAAGGAATTGACTTTATTTGCAACAAAGCACAGTGAATTGCAAAATTAATTGTGCTCAAGAATAGGGAATGTGTGTGATAAGACAAGCAAGGAAGGATTCCAGATAGAGAGTACACAGAAGGCTGGCTGGGTTGAAAATGAGAACTGGTGAATCAAATGCTATGATGATACCCTCTTTGGATCAGAAAAAAAAAAAATGTCATCACACACTGACCTCAGAAACTTCTCCTCCAAAGGACACAGAATATGACTGATTGCTTTAGAGAACAATGTATGCCCCAGGTCATTGTTGAAAACAGTATAACAATCAACTGGCAGTAAGTGGAGTTTAATAAGTGCATGCGGTCAGAAAAAGAGAGGAAGAGACCAAAGCCACGGTCACACAAGATGACTGAATTTCTCCAAAGCAGAGCTTCCCTGAGGGGTAATACCAAGATGAACACTTTGAAAGAAAGTTAGATTTCACAAAATAATACAGCCAGATGCTAAGAAAATAAGCAAGTAATAACATGCTCTGAGAGAGGGGGGTATAATATCCAGCAGTATAACACTCTATTAGCTAAGATGTCCAGTTTAAGAAATCGAGACAGGCAAAGACCAGGAAAAAACTTCCTCCGCAGTTGGAAAGGGCACAGCAAGCTGCCAGTGAGAGTAACTGATATATCAATTATTAAAAAGTCACTTCAAATTGGCCATTAAACATGTTCACCCAACTAAAGCCAGATTACAAGGTAAAAGTCATTCATTGATGATATTTCATCAAATAGAAAATGCGTATAAAAAGGTAGATATTGTACAAAAACAAATATAAGGCCTACAGTGAAAAGGAATAATAACTTAAATGAAAAATCTAAAGAAGGATTTGAAAAGATATTTGAGCTAACAAAGAGTACGAACAACTTGAAAGTCATCAAACTGTAACTATAAAGAAAAACAAAGCAGGAAAAATAGAGCATATATGATGTAAGGAGACTGTTAAAAAGTTCTAATGTATGTATCATTAAACTGCCAAAGCACAAGAAGGGAGGGTAAAGTAGAAGGGATTTCCAAAGGTGCTGCATAAAATTGCAGAATGAATGAAATACATCAAGCCCCAGATTCAAGAAGTAGCTTGAACTTCAAGGAATCGAATCCATAACCTTAAGACTCCTCCCCCACATAAACTGTAGCTACACTCAGATACTTTTATCTGTAAATACTTCAAAATGTTTATTTAACTAAAATCATTCTTATACAAACTCTTCTGTATTGTAGGGAGAAAAAGACTTCCAAACTCATTTTATAAGGCCAATGTAACATTGGAACAAAATGAATCATGGTTATGAATATAAATTTTAAAAATTACAACATTAGGGATGAGAGAACAATAGTAGGTACAGCACAGAAGAATTCTGTGGCAAAAAAATATAATGGTGGACATATGTCATTATACATTTTTTAAAATCCATGCAATATACAATACCAAAAATGAACCTGAAAATACATTATGGACTTTGGATACAGGTTCATCAATTATATCATTAATACATGTAATACATAAAACAGTAATACCACAAAATGGGACAAAAAAAGAGTTATACAGTATTAGTGTTTCTATATATCATGAGGATTATAGTTAGTAAAAATCTAAGTTGTTTCTCATAAATTGGATTATTTATGGTACTCCTCAGAGCAACCAGAAGAAATGTAACTAAAAATACAATGAATATAGATTTAAAGTAATTAAAATGTCATATTAGAAAAGATCTACTTTGTGAAAAATAAAATACAAAAATCATAGACAACAAGTAATTCATTAAACATACAAAAAGCAAAAAAGGACAATGGAAGACATTAATCCACATATACTACTTAGAGTAATAAAGGTGACTAGATCATGAAATTTAATCAGTGGTAAATTATCACACTGGAGCAATTGATCTATCCATAATTTGTCAATATATGTTGTGTAAATACATTGTTTAAATTAAGTGATTATTAACATTAAATAGAAGAAGATATATCATGCAAAAGAAATCTAGATAACCTGGCATGACTTTACCAATATCAAACAAAATTGACTTTAAACAACAACAACAAAAATGTTGCTAGAGATAAAAGGTACTTTGTCTAATCATAATGTGTTAATCCTCCAGGATAATAAATATAAGTATACTTAATAACAAAGACCAGCCTATTAGAAAAAAAAAGGCTTACAGAAATGAAGAGAAAAACAGACAGTTCTACAGTAATTGTTGGAGATATCAACACTCCAGTTTCAACGATGACTAGAATGAATACACAGAAGACCAATAAGATAATAGGAAAATTGAAAAAGTCTATACACTAAGTAGACCTACAAACAATTTATATAATATCCTTCCAACAATGGAATAGACATTTTTTGGGGGAGGACTATAAATACTTCCCAGGAGAGAGAATGTACTTGGCTATCAACATACCTCAGGAAGATTAAAAAGATAGAAATAATGTAAAGTGTTTCTTCAGTATCACAATACCACAAATTCTAGCCATACCAAGTAGGCAAGAGAAGGAAATAAAAGGAATAAAAATAGGAAAGAAAGAAGTCAAATCATCGCTTTTTGTAGATGATATGACCCTATACTTAGAAGACATCAATAATAGAGGAAAAAATGGTAAGTTTCACAACACATCTCTTAATAACAATTCACCAAAAAAAAATTAAAAAGGAAATAAAAAAATATTTTGGGATGAATGAATATGAAGACACAGTATACTAAACTTGGTATGCAACTAAAGGAGACTTTTGAGGAAACATAGCTATAAAAGCTTATATTAAAAAAAAAGAAGGTAAACTAATATTTCACCTTAAGGTACTAGACAAACAAGAGCAAACCAGACCTAACACAAACAGAAGGGAGGAAATTGGATCAGAAATCAATAAAACAAAGATAAGCCAAAATTTGTTTCTTTGAAGATACCAATAACATTGTGAAAACTATTATCTAAAATATAGAAAAGAAGAGATAGTTCCTTAGAATCAGAATTTTTTTTTTTAAATGTCACGTTACTACTGACCTTATGAAAATAAAACAATAATTAAGGAATACTCTGAACAAGTTTCACAGATAACTTAAATGACATAGACAATTGCCTAGAAATGAACAATTAACGAAACAGCTCAAGAGGAAGCAGACAACATGAACAGACTTATTACAGTGAAGAGATTAATAATAATCAAAATATTAGTCACAACAAAAAGGTCAGTCTCATGCCATGATCCTCAATTTGTCCATGAAATAGAAGATATTGGGTCACTTATAAATTTATTCTATGAAACCAGCATCAGCCTCATACCAAAACCAGATAAGGGCACATCAAGGAAAGAAAACTACAAACTGATAACCCTGAGGGACTTAGAAGCAAATGTCCTTAATAAAATATTAACAAATTGTACTAAAAACACATTAGTAAGATTATAGTTCCTGACTGAGTTGGTTTTATCCCAAAGTTGCAAGGATGGAATAACGTACCAAAATCATTAATTGTAAATCTCAAAAAAATGACATTAAGTAAAAAAACAAAATAAAACAAACAAACAAAAAAAACCACATAGTCATCTCAATAGATACAGAGGAAGCACTCAACAAAATTCAGCACACAGTCATGATAAACATGATGAAGAAAAGAGGGAAGAAGAAAATTACCTTAACATTCTAAAGGCTATATATGCCACAAACCCAGAACCAGCATCCTTGTGAATGGGGGAAAACTGAAAGAATTTCCTTTAAAATCTGGAACAAGACAACACGTCCTCTCTCACAACTCCTATTCAATATTGTACTAGACATTCTAGCCTTACCAAGTAGGCAACAGAAGGAAATAAAAGGGATAAAAATTTGAAAGAAATAAGTCAAATCATCACTGTTTGTAGATGATATGACCCTATATTCAGAAGATGCCAAAACTCCACCAAAAGATAGCAAGAGATAATAAACATATTCAGAAAAGTAAATTACAAAATCAAGATACAAAAATCAGTTGCTTTCCTGTATACCAATAAAGAATCTGCTGAGAAGGAATTCAGGAAACTAATCCCTAATCCTATTCATCATAGCTTTAAAAAAAAATAAAAGAAAGAAAGAAAGAACCCAAGAACCAAACAAAACCACACACAAAAAAGTAAAACAAAAACCAAATAACCACCACCACCACAACCCAAAACACAATTAGGAATAAATCTAACCAAGAAAGTGAAAAACCTCTACAATGTAAGCTATCAAACATGGGTAGGCAATGATATTCTTTACAGAATTTTTTAAAAAATAAAAAATAAATAAGTCCTAAAATTCATTTGGAATAAAAGACCTAGAATTCCAAGTCTAAAAAGTAGTGCTGGAGGCATCAAAATACCCATTATACTACACAACTATAGTAATAAAAAATTCATGGTACTGGCATAAAAACAGACACACAAACCAGGGGAACAGAATAGAAGACAGAGACAAATCCACAGAGATATGTCATTAGATCTTTGACAAAGGTGACAAAAATGTTAGAGAAAAGAGTCTCTTCAACGGATGGTGAGACAAAACTAGTTACCTATATGTAGAAGAATAAAACTAGATCCTCATTCCTCATCCTTCACAAAAATCAATTCAAAATGGGGCAAATACTTAGGAATTATACCTGAAACTTTATGACTTTCAGAAGAAAACCAAGGGATTAGCAATACACAGGCATAGGCAAATACTCTCAGTAGGACCCCTGATGCTCAGAAAACAACATAAAAAATAATAAAAGAAATGGCATAAAATTTAAAAGCTTTTTCATAGCAAAGGAAACAATTAAGAATGCAAAGAGGAGACCTACAGAATGGGAGAAAACTTTTCTAGCTACTCTTGTAAGAGAAGCTTCATACCCAGAATATATATACAACTCAAAACCCTTGACATGAAAAAAAAAAAAAAAAAAACACAATTGATAATTGGCAATTGAACTAAAAAGACACTTCCTAAAAGAAGAAATACAAATAGGCAACAAACTTCTGGGAAAATGTTCCATCTTTTTAGCAATTAGAGAAACGCAAATCAAAACTACATTGAGATTTGGTCTCAGTCCAGTTAGAATGGCAGCCATCAAGAACACAAACAGTAATAAATTCTAGAGAGGACGTAGAGAAAATGAAACATTTTTACACTGTTAGTGGGATGGTAGTTAGTACAACAACTGGAAATCAGCATGAAGATTCCTGAAAAGCTTAGGAATAGAATAACCATATGACCTAGCTATTTTATTCCTAGGTATTTGTCCTAAAGAATGAAAGTCAGCCTACTATCATGAGACAGGTATACCCCTGATTATACCAGCACAATTCACAAGAGTCAAACTATGGAACCAGTCTAGGTTTCTATCAATGGGAAAATTGATAGATAAAATGTTATATATATCCAATGGAAATTTATTCAGCTATAAAGCAGGATGAAATTACGTCACTTGCAATAGAAAAGAACATCCTCAACCTCACAAAACTTATCTATGAAAAAATCTATACCTAACATCATACTTAATGATGCTTGCCTTTGGAAATCAGGAATAAGACATGAATTTCAGCTCTTACCATTCATATTCATTTTTATTGTGCAAAAGGTTCTAGTTAGGACAATTAGCCAATTTTAAAAAAGTGTCAAGATTGCAAAGAAAATGCGAAAGTATCCGTCTTTATATATGATGTGAACTTATACATAGAAAATGATAAGGAATCCAGTTAAAAAAAGTCACTAAAATTAAAAAAAAATGAATTGAGAAAATTGAAGGATACACCAACACAAATTTCTATCACATTCAGTGAAAAATCTGAACATAAAATTTAGAAAGTATTGTTTAGGACAGCATCAAAAAAAGAAAATATTTAGGAATAAAATTAACAAAAGTAGTACTAAACATAGATTCTGAAAACTACACAATATTACTGTCCGAAATTAAAGATCTAAATAATTAGGAAAAAGCCTTATGTTGACAGATTAGAACATTAGCATTGTTATGATGGTAATCTTCCCCAAACTCATCTACAAACTCAATGCATCTTTATCAGAATATGAGTTATATTCTTTGTCAAAACAATTGACAAAGCAATTTTCATATACAGAGAGAATTGCAAGATACCCACAATAGCCAAAATTATCTTGAAAAAAATAACAAAGTTGGAGGACACACATCTCCCACTTTTGAAACTTAGTAAATAGAAGTGATAATTAAGACTATGATACCAGTACAAGGATTGACATATTTGTATTGCACTATACATAATGCAATGAAAGAACTTAGATCCTAAAAATAAATCCATGTGTTTTCTGTTAGTTGAATATTGACAAAGTGAAATTACCGTTCAGTTGAGAAGGAATGATCTTTTTAAACAATGTTATTGGGATAATTACATAGACATATGCATGGATCCTTACCTCACACCTTATAGAAAAACTAACCCAAAATATATCAAACACCTTTATATAAGTCTAGTAAAATTCTTACAAGAAAACATTGTGGCGTTTGATTTTGAAAGGATTTTTATGTATAATATACAAATCATGAACAAAAATAAAAAGAATAGCAAAGAATATAAATTAATACATAAATTATACTTCATGGAATTACAAACATACATGGCCAGCAAGTGAAAAGACAACCAACCCACAGAATGTAAGAAAAATCACATATCTGATAGGGACTGGTATCCAGAATATGTGAAGAACCATCACAATTCAACCTTAAAAAGACAACACAATGAAACGATACATGAAGTATAAGAATAGAGGTATTTCCAAAGACAAGATACATATGTCCAGTAAGAACATGTAAAGATACCTGGCATCGTTATTCATCAAGGAAATAAAAATCAAAACCACAATAAGATAATACTTCTCTCACACTTGGATGGCTAGCATCAGAAAAGCCAGATGAGGGCCAGAGTTGTGGCTCTGCGGCAGAGCACTTGCCTCTTACATATGAGGCACTGGGTTCAAACCTCAGCACCACATAAAAATAAATAAACAAAATAAAGATATTGTGTCCATGTATAACTAAAAATATGTTTTAAAAAATCCATATAATTATAGAGGTTGGTAAGGAAACAGAAAAATTGAAAACCTTATTCACTATTATTCACTGTTGGGAATGTAAAATGCTGCAGCTATTTTGAAGCAACAGTAGTTAAGCAAGTGACTAAACATAGTTTTTATATAATCCTTCAATTACACCTTGTTATATACCCAAGATACTGTAATTGAAAACATATGTCCTTGTAAAAATCATACATGGATATTTATAACAGCATTTTTTAAAAATAGCTGAGTGCACCCCAAGTGTATATCATGATATAAATGGATTAACAAAATATCCACATAATGGAATATTATTAGTCTATATAAAGTAATGATATACTGATGTCTATTAAACATGGAAAAGCCTTGAAGATATGCCAAATCAAATGAGCTAGTAAAAAAATGTACACATATTCCATTCAAACGTAATGCGATCAAAAAGGGAACTACAGAGAGACAGAAAGTTAATTGGTGGTGGCAAGGGTTACAAGGTTTATGGAAGATGGAGGAAAGATGGCTGAAATGTTCGAGGTTTCTGAGATGATGAAAACGTTCTAATATTGATTCTGGAGAATGTTGCACATATATGTGGATATACTGAAAAACTTACTATACAAATGGATGAAATTTATCTTCATAATGCTGTTTTAAAATAAGCAATAATTCTAGCTTGGCATGGTGGTGCACACCTGTAATCCCAGGGGCTTGGGAGGCTGAGGCAGGAGGATGACAAGTTCAAAGCCAGCCTCAGCAACTTCACAAGGGCTTAAGCAACTTATTGAGGTCTCTAAATAAAATATTAAAAAGCTGGAAATGTTGCTCAGTAGTTGAGTGCTCCGGGGTTCAATACCTGGTGCAAATACTAATAATAATAACAATAATATAAGAAATAACTCCAGAACATATTTAGATATTACAATATAAGATTAGGTCAAATTGAACAGATTCCCCCCTCTTACTCCTCCTCTTCTCCTTTTTCTTCTTCTTCTCCTCCTCTTCCTCTTCCTCCCTACCTCCTTCTCCTCCTCCTCTTTCTCCTCTTTTTTTTTTTCTTCTTTTGGTACTAGAGATAGAATTGAGGGGCACTTTAATACTGAGTTATATCCCTCACCCCTTTATTTTGAGACAGGGACTTGCTAAATTGCTGAGGCTGGCCTTAAGCTTGTGATCCTCCTGCCTCATACTCCCAAGTCCTGGGTTAAGAAAACTTCTTAATTAGACAGGTAAATATGGCTGCTGGGTCACAGAGACCTGGAGAGACAACGTAGAAAATAAGTTGTGCAACCACAGCTTTAGGAAAGTCGTTAACATCATGTTCCCCAAGGTTAGTGACATTGTTATAGGAGACAGAACATATGGGTTGTCAGATTTTCTCTCCCAACCACCAGGTAGGTCAAATCTCAGAGTGGAAATCTTGCCTTCAGTCAGAAGGAAAAGAGGAAAAAAATATTTAACTAAAGATTTAGTTTAAGCAGTGTATTAAAATTAGAAATAAAAATAAAAGTTGTTCCTTAAATGAAATTATGTGAATTCCGGGTTTGTCAGGTGAGAAGAGACCTTAGCATTTACGGAGGACTGGCTTTCTTCCAGCAGGTATTCGTGGAAAAAGGTCAGACACAGCTATTTTGGGTTCCAGAAACTTGCCATCACAATTTGTTAATGATAAAGAAAAAGGGACAAGAAACTGAAAGATGTAAGATCTTTTTGCTATAATTAGATCAAGCTAATTAAGATTTAGTAGATGCTGGGAAGAGTGTAGAGGGAAAAGATTAGTGAAAGGGTTTGCTTGTCAACCTGCTTGAGATATTAGGAATGTAATTTTCAGGAAATATCTTTTAGGTTAAACAAATGTTATTGCTGGTTGTGAACTCATGGGTTAAGTACAGGTAAACCCAAAGTAATGAAATTTTATTTCTTTTTTTAAGAATTGTATAATTTTATTTTTTGCTTGTTGGATTTTTTAATTTTTATCTGTTTATTTATTCTTTTTAGTTATATATAACAGTGGAATACATTTTTATATAACTTTACAAGCATGGGATGTGTCTTACTACAGTTAGGATCCTGTTCTTGTGGATGTACATGGTGGTGGGATTCACTGTAAACTTTTCATGTATGTGCATAGAAAAATTTTGTCAGATTCATGCCAGTAAGGGTTGTATAGTTTTATTAGTTATACTAGTACCTTACACATTTTGAATTTTCATTAGTTCTAGCCCTTAATCGATAATTATAACTGTGTGATTTTTGTATATATTAATACTTTAAAACTCTATTGACTAGGGTGAGTTATCAATATATAAACCTGGTTAAATGATTCTTCAATTGTTAGATCACATTTTATTGGGAGTAATATACTTTCTATATTTTATCTATCATCTCTTAGTAAATGGAATTACTAGTTGAGGGATAAAATTTGGTATAAAATCAAAAGAGTTGTCTCCATCACTTTAATATAATCAAATGATGCTCTAGAACTGAAAATGACCAACACCTAATGAGATTTTACATGAATAGGTTTTTGGCAAAGTACCCTTCGCAAAGAGTAAGCGAACCAAATGGATCCTCAGGAATGAAAGAATACCATTTCAATAGCTATTTAGTATTAAACTTTGAAAACCATAAGCATCAGTTTAGATTGAAACAAAACTATGAATTTGTCCTCCTGATTGTTAGTGCCCCATCCCACCTTTTCCTTAAAGCAAGACAATCCCTCTAGAGAAAGTTGGAGGAAAACTTTTGAGTTGCATTCTTACCTGAATTAGTTAAGCATAATAAGTATCAAAGTTTGCTTCATTTTCAATGCTCTACAATACTGAAGTGTCATATGTAGAGAAAACATCATTATTTTCTGGGTATTGGGTAAGATAATGACACTTGTGATCTAAAAAAGAAAAAGATATTTTACCTTTTGCTATCTAAATGATCTTAGATACTTCACTAATTGGCTCTGTGAAGACAAATGATTTAATCTTAATTAGGGGTTAGAGCTTTCTTCTTATCCCTGTCAACCATGAACATTGCAATTGTAAAATTGGTGTGGTGGATAAGGAAAAACAGAAACTCAGTATAATTTAAGGAAAGTAATTTATGCTGGATTGCTTGAGGCAAAATGTAATGAGGATAAGGACAGATGCTTTGCACATGATGATACACATGTGTGAAATACACAGGCTGGGATATTATTTTGTTGTAGTATAAAGTCATGTATTTGAAACTTATTTTCCATAAACAAGGATAAAAGATTGAAATGTATACTTTATACCATATGTTATAAGAATTAGGTTATTTAAATAAAAATATTTTCTCTGAAGGAAGTTAAGTCTGTATCTTGCAGAACAGGATTTTTGTATATTTATACCTTTAAAAATAGCATAAGACTTGATTGGCATTTTTATCTCTGAATTGTCTATTATATCCATATTGATTCTGATTGAGGCATTGGTAAAGTAGATTATTTGCTATTTTAAAGAGAAATTAAAGCTTTATTTCTTTTTTTTTTAACTGAGTATCTGCTAATATTATATTTTGTTAAATTTTTTCTGGTAAATATGGTCAAAATGTTATATTCATTGGACACATCTCCATCTTATCTCTCTTTACATGCATACTTTACAGGTATTCTGTGGACTAAGAATAGCACCATCACTCAGTTCAAATGCACACAAAAGCACTGAGTGAATAAGCAGGACCTGAGCAGCCTAGTGTCCCCACTCATGTTGTCTGAAGTCTGTTTCCTAGAAGCAGAGATGGTTGCGAGGATTTGAGTACACACCATTACTGGGAAAGTGTTCTTCTGGAAAATACATGAAGGAGGAAATAAAACAAAAAACAAACAAACAAACAAAAATAAGGGAAGATACGGTCTCAAAAAAAGTTTGGCATGGCCACTTCAATAGGAAAAGCATCCTGAAGCACAGCACCACTGTGGCCCTTCTTGAGACAGTTTGCTTGTCATGAATGATGGGGCAGGGTTTCTTATCTATGCTGCATTTCCTTTTGGGTAATTGCAGGTCTCCAGGGAAGACAGGTAGTGGGGTGGAACAGGAAGCCAACATCCCATCAACTGAGTGATTAGCAGGTCAGGATCCAGGCAGGGCACCACAACATCCCAAGAATTGTTAATAAGAAGAATAGTCGAGGTTGTGACACAGCGCTTTGTCGCTGTGTGGTGATCTCAGAGTTGTGGCTTCTCTTAGGGTTGGTAGAAGCATGGCACCTTCTATAGGGCAAGTCCTATACTGGCACAGGCCACTCTCAATACATTCTATTAATCCAAGAAACTTACATCTACCCTTGATTTACAATGAATGCCATCCACCTATAGAAATGGTAGGAATTATTGCAGCTAATTTGAACACTGTCAGAAATATTCACTATTAGTGCTTATTGCATATGTTGGGCACATGGATCCCAGGATAAAGCAGACTGGCGGAGTGCAGAATATACCGGTAAGCATGTACTTTCAAATTTGAACACTGCATGTAGATAGAACAAATGAACACCCATTTACTCCCCTAAAAACTCTGTTGTGGGATAGGAAGTTAATCATTACAACATCTACCTTTGCTTTGGGGACCACCATTCAGGAGTTGCATCCACATTGTTTTCTGATTGGACCTTGGTGTTTACCCTTTGGCTAGCTCAAGTTCAATGCTCAAGTCATACAGCAGGAAAGACTTTTTTTTTTTTTTTTAAGAAATACACATACCACTGTACTCAATTTTCATGGCAACATCATTATCTTCTTCTTCTTCTCCCCTCCCCCTCAGGCTTATCAAATGGGTAAGATGAGTTTCCTTAAGTAGTGGAACTAATCACAGATCCTTTTCTGTAAGTGTTGCTTTGGTATTTTATTCTCCAGTAGATACTATCATAAACCCTGTAATCCTGATCTGGGCCAGTAAGAGTCAGCTATCAGTCAATGTCTCATCAGCTTTTCCCCACAGGTATCTATCTGTCCTAGATAAAGTTCCCTAATTTGAAGGTCAGGGTTCCTTAATAAAAAAGTGCCTTAATAGAAGTGAGGTTTGTTTTGTTTGCTCTAAAAGTATCCAGTATGAGACATCTTCTTTGAATCATGTCTTCCAAATGTTGATTCAGTCTCTTCCATCTGGGTCCTTGCAGATCACACAGTTGATGATATTGTTCTTTCTGCTAAGGTGACCCTGGGAGTTGTCTCAATTTCTGAAGATGAGAAATATGCAGATGGAACATTTTCATGTGATAAACCTGCAAGTTGCTCACATAATTTATACCTTTGTTTTTTAGTCTGGATTCTGTCATTTGTTAAAAATCATAATTTGAAAAGAAATGGGAAAACTGAAAAACTAGCTCACTATATTAGAAGAATAAATTCATTTGGTTGATCAAATATCAGTAATAGACAAAGTGTGGTAACAAATACCGTTTTGTTTTTCTTTCAGTTCTGAATGGTTGCATCTATTTCTTGCATCCAACCAAAATTCAAAGACTTTCAAGGGTGCAACCCTGTCCATCAGTCCCACATAAGAAACTTTCAAGTCCAGTGAACTGTAAAATTTGAGGTATGTGCCTTCCCCCAACTTTGTACATACAAAGCCTACCTAGAATATTAAATTAGGGACAGTGTAATTGAACTAAAACCTGTGATTGTTGGTATTGCATGACTGATGGTTTTTCTCTCAACTCAATGGCAGCTACTTTGAGGCTATCAGAAATGATGGTGTTAGGTGAGGATGTGCACACATATATCACAGAAAAAAAATATTAATAAGACTTTATTACTCAAAAGTTTCCTATATATTTATTTATTATTTTTAAGCATAGAAGCAATGAGGTTTTCCAACATTTTTGGCCTTGAATTACTCTCTTTACTTCTATTTATTCATGCAAGTATGGTGATCCTTTCCTGAGTTTATCTCTTCTTCCAACCCCTTGGTAAAAGGGAATAAAAGACATTGTATACTATCACTCTGAGTCATTGAAACAATTTCACTTAGATTTAGGCTCCCTGGTCTGCCTTCTGTAAGTGCTTATTTTACTAAATAGTTTGTGCCACTATACAACATCACTTCTCATAACGCATTCACAGATATCTTTAGACTTATTATTCAGGTACAAATCAGTAAAGCAGGGACCAGAAGAGGTCCTAGAGATGTCAGCATATCTTTAGTCTTGGAAATTTCCTTGCTATAATGGATTTCCATAACCTTTTCAGCATATCTCACTTATTGGCATGACAGTGATAACTAGAAGCATACATAGGTGTTCACAACGTAATGAAAGGGAATGTATTTTCCAGTCCTTGAAGTGGGATTATTGTTTATAGTCAGCTTAATTGAGACAGCTGAGAGGAGTCAAGATGACTTGGTTCCAAGTCCCACAAGTTAGAATGTGCTGTCGTTCCTCTTCATTACAGGTTCTCAGCTCACTGCAAAGTGGATCAGGTAGAGACATCCTGAAGGTAACACATCATATTTAACATCTCATTTTCATCATTTGTATTACCCAAGGCATCACAATTTACAAACACTGCTAAAGGGCCAGCTCATTTTGGTGTCTAGGCCATTTAGAACTATTTCATCCTACAAACCCATTGTTTCAATTTATGGCAGTACTCCTCCAAGACGGGACTCTTAAACTTCATTGTTGTTATTATTTAATAATATAAGTCTGTGTATGATGAAAGAAACCCAAATAGGAATGATTATTTCATTAACTAGGGGTTATTGAGTCCAGCATTGATTCTTAGAAAAATGTTTGCCAGTGTATGTTGTATGAACTCTGGGAAGGTAATTTCAATGTTTTTTTTTTTTTTTTTTCAGTTGCCTTTAACATGGTGACGTTGTCTGTCTGTCCAACATGTTAAAGCTTAAATGCCAATTTAATAGAATTAAGAACTCAGGCCTCTAGGAGGTGGTTAAGTCATGAGAGAAGAGGCATCACAAGTAGGATTTTAATGATTTTATAAAGAGGTACACTGGAACTGTGCCCCCTTTTGCTCTTCTGCCATGTGAAGGAGCCACAATAAAGCATCATAATGGAAGCAGAGAGCTTCCCTCATGAGATACAGAATTTTCTAGAGCTTGATCTGGGACTTCCCAACTTTGAGAACCATGAGACATAAGTTTCTATTGTTTATAAATTATCCAATTTAAAATAGTCTGAGATATTTTTGTTATAGCAGCAGAAATTGACTGTGGTAATAAACCTTCAACCCCACCTTCCCTAGGGTTTTCCTTCACTGCATGAAATTAGTGCAAGAATGTAGTGTGGTGTCTTGAATGTGTGGTCCATTTGTAGGACTTTCTAACTTGTTTATGCTGAGATGATAGGTGGGTACCATGCTTGTTGTACTTACATATTCAGGAGCATGACAACATTCACCACTGCCCATGAATTCTGTCAACCTATACACAGATTCTAATTTTGAACCCTCTTCTGTCAGGTTCATAAATATGCAAAGATGATCAACACTTCCATTATTCAATCTCCTGTCTACATTCCAGCTGTTTGGGTAAAACAACACATCTTCTTGAGTTATAAATGTTCACCTAATATTTTACATAAAGTATATATAGTTTTAGCCACAGAAAGAATAACAAAAATAAATATATTAAATGAATGAATGAGGATATTTTAGTAGGCATATTTCAATATGTGGAGATATGGTAGAAGTAAGGATACAGTTATATCTAAAAATATTCTTACAAATTTATAATATCATTTAATTTTCTCTTGATAAGTATCAATAATCAATTTGATATTGAAATGGATGGGGTATAAAAAATTACTGTTTATGTAAGTAAGCTGGGTTTATTTACAAAAACAAATTACAAGTCTATTTTTAAAATGTCTGCACTAATAGTAACTTTATTCCATAATACAAAAAAAATGAGGTAAAACTAAAACTAGTAATTTTATTCACAAATATTTATAGCAGCCTTTTCTTATCATGTACAAAGCAAAGTAGCCTTCTAAAAAATCATACTAAAAAACAAAAATTCTAAAAAAAATGCTCAAACAAACGGAAAAATGCTCCAGAGTTGCGAATTTATCTATTATGTTATTTTGTAAATGGAAAAGTGATGTTGCACAGATGTTAAACTGATGTTTTAAATAACTTGGATATATAAAATAAAAATTGTCATAATGAAAATATTTCTATGCATATTATTTTCTAATATGTTATTTCAGGAATGATAAAATTATATTATTCTATTTTTTCTTTATACCTCCTTCAGACTTCCACAGAAAAAACTATGCTTTTTCTCAAAACTAGAAAACCTTGTGAAAATAATGTTATTTGTATTAAAGTGTCCTGAATTTTAGAAAGCAGGATATTAAAAACTATTTTCTTTTTTCTCCAAAGTCTGTTGTCTATAGCATGTCTAGACAATGGCACAGTATAGAATATGTAATTTTTTCTTGCCTCATTGAGTGGGTAAGACAAAGGAAATGATCATGGATTTCCTGCCTCTCACATAGGTAAGGCTCACCTGTCAATTTTGACTTCATCAGGGTCCCCCAGAGGTCACAAAGCAGAAAATCACCTCTGAACTTTACTGAGAGGCTGACCCTGGCAAGGTCACTGTCTCAGTTCAGCTGTAGACCTACAGGTCTCTGGGCATCAATTGCCTGTCCTCAACTGAATTATCACCTAAACCCTTTCTGCTTAAGATCTCTGGAAGTCTCAATCCTCTCAATCATTCAAGATACAAAGCCCTAAATCCTGTAGTTATAAAATGAAATGAAATAATTTAGAAATGCATAGCTAAAAGAAAAATGTATAAAATTTAAAATAGCTCCCCCCAAATAATATTGGCATTCATATGTCAATGTTCACATGACAAAAAATGCCCAGCTGCCATTACAGTATGAAAAATTATCTAAAATATATATTTAATTTCAAAAATAGTATATCCTTTTGGCCCACGTATTTTAGTAGTATTGAATATTAGATATTTTTTTTTGTTCTTTTTCCACATAAAACTCAGGTCAATGTTTATTTCTTAAGTAAAATCAAGAAAGAAAATTTTACAATCCAAACAGAAATAGTTGCATTGTCTTTACAATTTACTCAGAAACTGAGTAACTATTAATTTCAAGAAAAAGAAGCTTTATAACATCAGCTCTTCAAATTATGGTTTAGAATAATAATGGGGGCTGTGTGTATGGTAAACCATGTGCTGAGCTTGTGTGAGGCCCTGGATTGATCTCCAATGCCCAAAGAAATAATCGTGATTATAAATGTAATCATGAGTTGAAGAATGTGCACATATGTGAAATAAGTTCATTTTGGAATGAATAACCTGGAATAAGGAATAGGAACAATTGCATGAGGGAAAACCCACTGCTAGTTAGGCATAACTATGTTTGGACAAGCATGATTCTAAGAGAGTGAATTGAAATCTTGCCATGCATTTTTATAATCCAGTTTCATATTGTGCATTAAGAGAAAATGGAAATTTATTCAAATATATTATTTTATTGCTTCTTAAATAGTATCAGACTCTTGTTTATCATTCAATACCTCAAGTAAGCCCAAATATTATTCATAGTGAACCACAAAAATCACAATGTGAATTCAAAAGTATGGAAAAAATTTAATATTTGTCAGTATTTAAAGCAACTTCACTTTGAATTTAATCAGCAAGTATTAGGGAACAGTATAAAAAACTGAATTATTCACTTATTATGTCCCTGAAGACTTTGAATTCATAAATCAATTATATCCTGTGCACCAGAACATTTTATTTCTGCCATTGAAGACATCATTTTAATGTAGTGTGAAAGTGAACTGGATTATTTAATTACACAGTATAAATTAACCAGGGTTTGCAGGACCTATACCAATATACTAATTTTCCTGTGTTTCATCTTATCTCTGGTCCCATTATCTGCCAACCTAACTACAAACCCCCACCCCCTGAACACACACACACACACACACACACATACACACACACAAATATTTATTGTGTTAGAATATAAACACTTGATTGACAAGACATTTTGGGGGATCATAATACATTGTTCTTTAGTATTGTGTTCTTTCTAGCATATTCAGCTATAGGTACTGTGTTCTGTGTTGGGAGAAAAATTGAATAAAAATTATCTGATTAGAAAAAACTTCTCAAAATAGATTGATTTTTAAATGATTAATGACAGGAATATGGAAAAAGACAATGTGTTCTGGAAGAGATGAGAGAGCAGAGTCACATCCCTGACATTTTGTTACATGGTTAATAATCTAATATACATTTTGTATTCTTATTAAGTATACAAAATGCCACATATAATAATCCATCTTGTCTTACTTTTTAGTTCTAGGTTGTACATAGGAGAAGAAAAGTAGATCCATCTCCATCAGCATGATCTTTGTTTGCAAAAGGACAAATAAGAGATAATGTTATTAAAAACTGGAAAGAACTTGCTATAATGATTATCCAATGTAACAGAATACAATCCACCACTAGTGACAAAGAAACATGGTAAATATAGATTATGTTACAGTTATTAAAGTCATATAATAACACATTGAAAGTTCCCAATCCCATAGTTATTAATGTGAGCACCAAGTTAGGCAATTCTTTAAAAAGTTTCATTAGTTTTAATTCATGATACCTGAATCACTGAGATACCAAGACATGTAATTGGTTATTTTAACTTTTATTGATATAAGATATTTTACTTTTAAGTTGATAGAGAATAAGATATCACATTAAACTATAAAATAGCTTTTTCCTGTAGATCTTAACACTTTATAATAGACATTCTCAACTGTACTTAAAGCCAGTACAAAATGATGACAAAAAATTAAATACTTATTTTTCTTTGGATTGGCCAAAACATTTTGGTCAATTTTTGGTATATTGTGTATTTAAATTAAAACATTTAGTTTATTATGTAATCTGTGTATTTCATTAAAACCTATGAGCTGTATGTTCATAATGGTCAAAAATCTCAATGTTTGAAATTAATTCTATATATAGAAAGAAATAGAAAAACATTTTTCAAGATGTGAGAATCTAACCATCAGTTATGGTATGAATTCTATATCTAAGTAATTATGCTCAACATTATATTCCTGATGTTAATTTATTAAGTAATCTAATAATTATGTATAGTGAGAAAAACTTTTGGATGGAATTGCATTTAGTTCTATATGAATGCACTGATCTACATGTGCCATTTTGTATTCTTAACAAGGAGGTGCTGCAACTCTGCACACAAACGTGATTTAAAGACTTTATACAATACTATAGGTCTCAGATTGAACATTCTAAGTTAGATTTATGTTGCAAATAAGATGTTTTTAAATTTAGAAATTACTTATCTTTGTGTTTTTCTTTTCTAAAAATACAGACATATATATTTTTTTTTCTGTATCAAAATCAGTATATATCAGTCTACAAGGCCAGAGAATTAATTTTTCTATATGTTGTAGATTTTCATATCCTTAGCTATGGTGAACACCTCATATTGCTAAAACATTATGTCTATCTTTGAGAGATTATCATATCATTCTCTCAAATGGTCTATTTCTTTGTATTTTCTACTTTGATATTTTTGTCATATTTTCTTAGAGCATTTTAACTATAAATCTTTGTAAAGGGAAAAGAATACTAAAATTACCAATAACAGTATACCTGTACACTAGAGGGATGACATTTTCATGCTATAGTTTGAAGTGTAAAGAATAGTATTTCACTAGTTCATTAAGTTTTTGAAATGTTAAAAATATTTAAAAACTTATTTAATTAGCTTCATATTCTTTATTCTGTAGTGACATGTCATGTAACAGAGTATCAAGTGACAGATTGTTAGGAGGTTTATCTCCCCATAGAACTATATTATATGATTTTTCACATTATGGTCACATAATTTTGTGGACATATTTATTTAATTTCATATTATTTCCCACTGAGATTTGTATTTTCTAATGCAAGAGGTTAATAAGGAAAGCCGTTGAGATCACCAAATTTAACATTGAAATAAACTGCATTTTTACTGATCAGATATTGTGATGCATATTCTAATGTTGAAATTTTCCTTGATTATGGGTTTTCTTCTTTGCTTCTTTGTCTTAACATTTTTTTTTCTGCTTAAATCAAAGGTTAAGTGTTAAATTTAGTAACTGAAGCTTCACTTTAAGATACTCATATCCCTTGTGTAAGAGAGGTGCCTCTTTCAGTTTCCGATTCCACTCATGCACAGTTGTGGATCACTTAGCTCAGGTAGATCTGTGCCTCATCTGGGACACCCTCCTTCACATGCTACAGTATTCTGGCCTTTTTGGAGCAATCTCAATGTGAGAAGAAAACAACCCTATACAGCAGTGTTTCAAAAAGATGTAGGGGTCAGATGGAGGACTGACTCAATGCAGGCTCTAAACATCAGAATGTTCCTTTCCTTAATATCACAAACCTATGACATTCTTGTCCATGGGTTCGGCTTTACCTTTAAAAAGAATAGAGTAGGTCAGGGCCTTTTAGTTTCTGCTAGAGTGGAAGGTTCACCCAAAACAGTGTCTTGTCAGAATCTAGGTATGTGGGAACCATGACTTATTTAGTAATAGGGGAAGGCAGGAGAAAGCTTACAGCCATGTCTTCCTCTGATTATACGACTAAATGTTTTTGAAAGTGTCTTTTCTTCCAATCATTTATCTTACTAAGAACTAGTTTTTTTTTTTTTTTTTCTTCTGGGCCTATTTATTGAACACTAAGACAAATCTCAATTCTGTAAAGTAAATAGAGGGTATACGTTATAGTTTGTATTTTTAACATTCCCCAAACAGCTCGTGAGTTAGGCCATGCAGCAGTGTGCAGTGGTGAAAGGATTGGATTATAAGAGCCTTAGCCTTGTCAGAGGATTAAACCATTTGATTGAAAGACTGCTGAGTGGTAGCTGTAGGCGGGTGGGCTGTGGTTGAAGGAGGTAGTTCACTGGGGCTTGTCCTTGGGGACTGTATCATGTCCATGGCTCCTCTCTTGCTTAAGTTTCTAATTTTAGTCATTACATTTATCATTTCTAGAGAATCCATTTTATTCTGAATAGCTTCACATAGTCCCATGAAATTCTTCTTGTCATTTAATTTCTTGAAAGTATTAATCACTGTTTTAGTCCTTGTCCAATAACTTGAGTATATGGACTTCTTGTTCATCTAATCACATTATCCCTTTCCCCCCTCTCATTTCTCAGCCTATCTTTTTTTTTTTTTTTTTTTTTTTTAATACTGAGGCCACATTTTCCATGTGTGTTTAAGATTGTGATGAAAGTTTTAGAAATTGTCTGATGCCTTGTATAATGCTTCCATTTTTCAGAGAGAATTTGTTTTTCTTTGGGTGTGCTGGTAGGTAGAGGGGCACATTCCTCCAGCCCAAAGAAAAAAAGATTGAGCAAGTTTGTGTGGGATTTCTTTTTGTTCCCCTTTACTCCTACTAGATAGTCCTTTGCTTCTCCCAAATAATAACCTGGAGGTTGTTATGAATCCCAAATTTGTCTCTCTGTCCCTATCAGAAAGCAAAAACTTGAGCTGAAAATTAATAGTAAAAACTGGGCTCATCTTCCTGTATGTCTCTCCTCTGGGAGAATCTGGCCCTTCAAATGATCTGCAACATGCAAGCTTAAAAAG
This sequence comes from Marmota marmota marmota, assembly GCF_001458135.2. Lineage (NCBI taxonomy): Eukaryota > Metazoa > Chordata > Mammalia > Rodentia > Sciuridae > Marmota > Marmota marmota. Next base: position 9,825,604 of record NW_026000068.1, read on the forward strand.
CCTTCAAACAGGTGCTCGCGCGTGTGTGTGTGTGTGTGTGTAGGCCTGAGTATCCACACACATAGGGGTCTGTTATATCCACTTTTTATACTTCTACTTGGGGAGTTTAGTTTGCAATACATTAGTCTGCAATTCTGGAGAGAAGACATTCTTGTGAAGAAGCAAGTTACACTAAAACCACTGTGCCTAGAATTGTGCATGAATTTAAGAGAACCACCATGAAATCACATGGATTTTCACCTGGACTGTGTTCTCTGTGTTGTTCTGCTCACTCAAGCCAGCCTTGTTATAGAGAATAGGGCATTAGATACAATTCCTATTTTATCTGATTTTCTTATTTATCATTTGATTTCACAGGGTAAAAACAATTTGTTAAATTGGGGAACAACCCTATTTTGTGTGAAATAAAAATACTTTTCTGTAAATGCCAAGACTGTGATAGGAACTCCATTTTTTTCTTTTGTTAAAGACTTGGATTCTGGTTATTGGCCACTGATATAAATTGACTTACAAATGAGTTTTGCTAGGAAGGGTAAAATACAGAGGCTGACAATAAGGTCAGTTTGGTGCAAACTGCCATAGTGGGGATTACTGGATGATGCAGAGACATCTGGCTGAATTGCCAATAAAGTGGTCCCCACAAAAGATGAGCTTCATTTCTGAAAGTGCCTGGATATGAGCTGAGGGTGGGAGCAGAGAGGGGCACTATCAAAGCAATTTGAGTGATATTATTTCAGAAGCCCTAGAAAATGACAGTTTGCGATCCCCTGCAGATGGGGGCATGTTGGGACACTCTATGGTATAAGTAATATGTGCTCCTTTCCTACTAGGGTTTCAGTAGTTGTGTCCTGGGGTTCACTCTGCTAACTGCTCTAAGAGACATGGCAATGTCCCATAAGGCTGTATGAAATCTTTCTTTGGTGCGCTGAGCTCTTTCCACTGCCCTAAGGGTATACACAACTTCAGCTTTTGCAGTATTATGAGTTAAGCAAGCTGAGCATGTCTATGAAAATTCTATGCAATTACAAATGGATCAATGCATGAGGAAAATGCTAAGACAGAGGAAAAAGTCTACATGGGTAGTGCATACATATGCATACTGCATGTTAGAACAATTTATGAATATCTTTGCATATAACTCAATACTGATTATCAGGAGAGTAAGAGAGACCAATGAACAAATAATGATAATATTGATGCTAAAATATACACATTTTGCATTGTCATTTAAATATTAAATTGTTTAGTTTTATTCATAAATAATAAGCATTTCTATGCCTGTGGTATTATTACAAGTGGAAAGATTGTCTGGAATAAAATTAGAGCAGTTGGCTATGTGATTACAAGTGGCTTAGGCTGAATAGAAATCCTATATAATTACAGCATCAGCTCTGGTAGGAAGAAGCAACAAATGTACTTCAATGCGTTCATATAACAATTTAAAGATTCTCAATTTATATACAATCAGACATTTAATTTGTGTTACATATAATCTTTATAAATATCATTAAAACACATTACAAGAAGTTTTATACTTAGAATGGTAGCTGTCTGCCTCTTCACTCTTCCTCATTTGTTTCTTCAACAATCCTGCTTTCCCAACTCACTTGAGAAGCAGAACAAGGTGGCATATCTATTCAACTAAAGTAAATAATTACAGAGAGATGGACAGAAGGAGAACATTGCAGTTCATGTGGTAACGGACTTCAGTCAGGCTACCTGGGCTTTCAGTCCACAGCAAAGAACCTCAGGTGGATCTTTCTTGGTGCTCATCAAATGCTCCCATGTTATATGCTGATGTCATTCTTTCTTTTTCCCACAAACCTCCAGGATCTGTTCACCTCATTCTCACATTTACTTCTCCTTCCATCATTCCTTCATTCCCAATTAAATTGATGTTTTCAGAAAATGCATTTCATAGATACCCACCACCACGAGTGACTCCCCACCCCACCAGCATCCACACATTTTACACGTGTGCTTGAAGAGTTAGAGCTGATCTTGGCCACACAGTTGCCCCTAGCCACAGTGGGCTGTGGTGCTTGTGAAAGGAGGCTGGTCCTAATTGAGATGTGCTGTACACGTAAAATCCACACTGGGTTTCAGGACGTATGAAGAACTGAATGTAAAATGCCCTATTCACTTTGCTGTATTGATTAAATGTCCAAATTATAGCATTTTTGATATGTTGGGTTAAATAACATATTAAAATGAACTTCACCAGTTTTATTTTTCATTTTTTCCCTATTGATCCTTTTTAATTTATACATGATAATAGGATTCATTTTGACATAATTATAAATTCATGGAATATAATTTGTTCTAATTCAGTTCCTAGCAGTGCCCCTCCTCTCCCCCATCTTCCCCTTGTTCCTTTCCCTCTACTTACTGATCTTTCAGCTATTTGTGTAGAGAGTTAAAAAAAATACATATTTCAGTGTCTTGTGAATGTATATGATAGTGAGATTCACTGTGCTTTTTTTTAAACGTGGCTTTGATAAGATTTAAAATTTCCTACGTCTCTTAAAATATAATTAAGCAGCACTGTCAGAATTCTCTGGACTTGAGTCTTAAGACATTCCTCTACCTGATGCCTATGAATGTCGGATGTTGCTCCAGAAAGTCTTCCTGTTCCTCATCGCCATGCCCACTTCTCTCCTGCATCACCTCCCATGTCATGTAGGTGTGTCTGTGTCCCCCTCTTTAAAAAGACATTGGCAAAATTCTTCTCCCCTTGACAATTGCACGCCATTTATCCAGTCTCCTTGCCCACAAACACTTCAGAAGGTGCCTCACATTCTCAGTGTTGCTCTCTTCTTTTCCCATTCTTTCTTAGACCCACTCCCCTGTGGCTGTTGCCTGCTGCTTTCCGTCCCTCATTCCCCAACAACGGAGCACCCCTGATAACCGCTGCTTCCTCAGTGTCCCTGTTCCCACTCACCTGCAGGGTCTGGTGGTCCATCCACAGGCTCATCTTTGTTGAGCTAGTGTCAGCCCCCGGACGATCACCTCTGCTTGCTGAGACCATTTCTTCCTGATCTTCCAGAGCACACCCCCTAGGGCTTTCCTCCAGCCCCCCACGTTCCCGATCCAGGACATGCTGCTCCTCCTGAGCATTTATATCTGATGGATTCTGTTCATTCTTCTCTTTTCATTCATTTTCTTGGAGACTTCATGAAACCCCAAGAGCTTTCAACTTGTATTTTCAGTCAGACCTCTGCAGAAACCTAGAATAATACACACAAGTGCCTAGGACATTCTTCTTTTGTGTTTCCAAACTTAGCATTTCCAAACTAATATTCTGACCTCCTTGATTCCAAAACGCTTTCTGTTCTTTTATCCATCTCATTGGTGGAAGCATGCATTTGGTTGCTAAAACTAAAAATCGATGGGGGCTCATTTTTTAAGATTACCCCCTCACTCCATATGTTGTACTGGGCGTAAAACCTTGCCTTCAGTTTCAAAACATCATCAAATCCACTACTCCTATTGCTGTCACCTAGAACATACATCTATCTTCTGTGACCCCAGTTCTACCACAGCCCCTTCACTGTGGTCACTGCTCTACTCTTGCAGTATACTCTCAAAATAGAAATAGTGTGATCCTTTCTGAACACTTCTTAGATGATAATAGTCTTTTATAGTAGTTTTTCCTTATTTGGGGGGAGCATATTTCACAGCCCCCAGTGGATGCTAGAAACCACAAACAGTCGTGAATTCTGGATAAACTATGCTTTCTCCTACATGATAGTGATGATGTTTCCTAGCGATAAGGTTCAGTTTATAAATTAGGCAGGGTAAGAGAGCAAGAACAATGACTTATGATAAAATAGAACAATTATAGTAATATTATATGATAAAGTTATATGAATATAGTCTTTCTCTCCCTTTCTTAACTGTATTCAACTTTCTTTGAGTGAAGTGAAATGCCGATGCCTCCTGATGAGATGAAGTGGGTGAATGACATAGGCATTGTACACCTACTGCCACCTAAGTGTTTCTTGAACCCAAGTGCTGTGAAACCAGGACCTTTGCTGTGATAACCAAGACAGATACTAGACACCAGTAGGTGGGAAGCATCTGCACAGGGATGTGCTGGACCAGTGGCAGATGTATTCCCTGAAGAGGATGGAGCAGGGTGGTGTGAGATTTCATTCTGCTACTCCGAATGGCATGCAATTAAAATTATCCAACTGTTTCTGGAGAATTTTCCATTTAAGATTTTTGGGTCATAATTCACCATAAGTAACTGAAACTATGGATAAAGAGAGAGAGCTGTACTTGTAGCCCTCAATGGTTCTCTATTACACTGAAATAAAACCCCAAGTGCTCAATCAGCAGACTAACTTTTCATCAGAGAGAACAATCAGAGTATAATTTTAAAGCAGAAACATGCTCTCTCTCTCTCTCTCTCTCTCTCTCTCTCTCTCTGTGTGTGTGTGTGTGTGTGTATGAAATTCCCAAAGAACAGAATCGAAACAAGTGCAGCTTCAGTCAACTTAGGAGAAAGTTCAGTAGAAAAGAAATTTATGGAGACAATGGTGGTAGATGTCCTGGGGTGGGAAGAGATTGTGCACTGCTTCACACTGATTGTTCTCTCTGACTGAAAAGTTAGTCCTCTGGACTATGACATAAGGACATGATTGCTTTTCTTTTGTTTTTAATATACATATATATTTCAGTTGTTGATGGACCTATATTTTATTTGTTTATTTATGTGAGGTGCTGAGAATCAGACCCAGTGCCTCACACGTGCCAGGCAGGTGCTCTACCAATGAGCCCCACCCCCATCCCAGGGTCCAATGGTTTCTTATTCAAATATTTACTCCTGTCATCTTCCGGATGAGACCTCTAAGCAAATTAATCAGCATGCACCTGCCATTTTGATGGTTATGTCTCATCTCTTTCTAATACACTATTCATTCTTTCATTGAAAAATGAAAAACTTGACCTTTCAAAATCCAAATATGTGCATTAGATCATTTAGATCCATCAATCACTTATTCATTCTCAACTTCTCTGCTATTAGTGGCAATATTTTCTTTTGGCTTGACTGCCAACATTCCTTCAGGAAGTTAGAATGAATAAAATCTTTTCAGTTATGGGGTTTCTTTGAATTTCTCAGGGAAAAACCTGAAGAATGGGGGGAAAAAGCAAAAGAAAAATTGGGGATTTTATTAATAATGGCACGTGAAGAGAGAATGAAGATTGATTACACTATGGGAAGGCTTCTATTGGATTTTGTGTTTTCTTTGTTGCCTGAAATGCCAGAAGCAAAATCAGTCTGTTCCTGGTGGAAGTTGTACTGGAAGCCAAGCTGCAGAGACCCTGGCTAAAATCAGAGAATTTTATGTCCCTATTACTTTTAAAGGAAAATGCATGCTTCTGCATACTATTTTACTAATATTTGTAAAGGCACTCTCATTCCCAGTAGGTTAAATTCACTTTAGAAAAAAACGAAAAGAAAAGAAAACCTGTATCAGGAAGCAGAGTTCTCCTTATTTGTGACCAGCGAAAATAACCTGTAGAACATTTTGATTCCTCAGTGGGACCCACTGGAACCCATAAATAATACTAATAACTTGCTTTTTTCCTTTCTTTCTGTCCCATTGATTTTAATTAAGAAATTTTTATTTCCTGCAGTACATATTGTTGGTGTGTTTTTAAGTAATTTTCTATCTCCTTCTAAGTCTATAGCAGAAGTAGTAGAAGTCAATTAGGAATCATGCAGTGATTTTTCTTGAACCAATGCCAGGAAAAATGTAATTTTTATGTAGTTCCATTTAATTCAATTGTACTAGTCACTCTGGGATCTGCAGGAGCCCATCGTATTTGATCAGATCAAAGACAGAATCAAGACATGTTCCTGAAATTCTCTAAAACCAAATACAATCAGCTGACTTTTTGGAAAACGAATTACTTTTTGAAAAAGCTGACTTTACCAGATCTTACCCGACCATAATAATTTTTAAGAACCATGAAATGGTAGTTAGCCTGTTCTATCTAGTTTGATCTTATCTGTTGGTGATCTGAGCTTTCTCAGGAAATGCTTCCACCAGGCTCACTTACATCTGTATATTCTTGTATAGTTTTGGCAATTTTTCATTCAGTTTAGAGAAAAATGTGAATCCACAGACTAGGATTTCATGTATACTCTGGCCACAGTATATCCTTCTTGGATTGTTAAATGAAGTGTGTCTCTACATAATAATGTGCATGGCTGGGTTTGCTCCAGGAAAAGCCATACCAGTTTTGAAATGGAGTATGCTTAAATCTGTATCACAATACTGACACTATAGATAATAATGATAATTAAAACTAATTGTACCCTCAACACAATTTCTCTTAAAATAATTTGGTCTGCATCAATAATTTCTTTGAAGTATGAAGCAATAATAATTTTATATAATTATATATATTTCAATCGGAATGGAGACATTCATTAGTTGTAAAAAGGAACACTTTGTCTATGATTCCTCAGGGTTTTAGAATAAAATCAATGGTAGAAAGCCCTCTACTCATTAAAAAATATAAGTAGATATTTATCATTTTGTGCTTTTATTGTAGTTATTTAGTTATTGAGATGAAGGTACATGGCAACTAAGAAAAAAAGAATTTAAAAAACACACACCTCTGTAATGTATAGGACATCATTAAGTGAACAGTATTCATGTTATTGGTGTTCCAAAAAGAGAAAGGAACTGAAAATTCATAGAAAATCTACCTAATGAATTAATAGCTGAAAAATTTCCAAATATTGAGAAAGATAAATATTTTGCAAGGTAAGTAAAGCATCAAGGAATTCATGACCAGGTTTTACAATAGATGCTTAATGGAGCCTACGCTCAATGTGGAAGGCTGTAACCCCCATCATGAATACAACAGTGTAAAGCTACTGGTATAGTGACACACAGAGGGAACTAGAAAGTGCGGAACCCTGTTTCTACAGAAAACCACCAATTCTCTCCAGCGAACAAGAAAGGAAGAAAGGAAAAAAGGCTATAGAACAACCAAAACAATTAAACAAAATGACAGAAATCCATATTTATCAGTAATAATCTTGAATGTTAATGGAATGAATCCCTCAACTGAAAGATATAGACTGGCTGAAATGATGAAAGCAACATGCTTTACATTTTGAAAAATGGTTGTTTTTTTTCCTTCTTTTATGTATTATTATTATTATTATTATTATTATTATTATTATTTGAGTTCCAGGATTTTTGAATGACAGCCAAATAATATTTGTAGAGAGAAGTATTCTGGGAACAGAGGTAAATGCTAATTATATTCAGAAATGGACACACCTTGACATCTGTGACACCGTGAGGAATTTGCTCTTGTCAGGAGTTGGACTGGATTTAGATTTGCTTCTGTTATTGTCATCTTTGGTAGACGTCAAATTCCTCCTGTGGTTTTAATTAAGGGTGGAATGCTGCAGTCGTCGGCTTAGTGTGATGCATAGATGAAATACTTACATCTATTTCTGAGTCTCTGCCTTATTTTCAGTTTTCACCAGTCCCTAAAGACTTGCAGCAATAGGGATCTTATTTACATCTTAGTCCTTTACGCAGCAGTGAGTTACTTTTGCTTGTCTTATGGGATAGGTAGCAGTGGTGGAGAATCCACTGTGCCTCAAGATGGGGGTTTCAGAATCCCCCTCACGGTCCTCCTACATGGCAGATGGATTGTGCCCTCTACCCATGAGAATTCTTTGGTAGCACACAGTTACAGAGTTTTCTGCCACTCTGCCACCAGCAGTGAACTGTGTTCTACATTACATAAGGATGCTGTGGCCAAGAGGGCCTCCCCACCTTCTAGGGTCAGGCCCAGAAATGAATATTGTACCAACTTGTCATTTATTGAAAATAACATTGTGAGCTTTGTATAACTAAAAATAATTTAAAAAATATTTAACAGAGATTATTCTGATCATTCTGTTTAAGTTCCTTAAGGACATATTTAAATATTACATTTATAGTTTGCCTTATTGGCTTGTCTTTTTTTTTCAGAAATATATCATGGGATTAAAAATAGTTTGGTATGTTCTATGTTCAAATCCTCAAAATTTCTCACATATTTCTTTCTATAACACATTTGCTAATTTTCAGTAGTTTTAAGAAAATATTTGAGGGTATGATTTAACTTCCTTGACAAAACTTTTGGGGTGATCATGTTAGGTACCAAATCTAGTGGATCATCTCGTTGTGAATTGACTTTATTTTCTTCAGATAAAAAATAATGATGATTCCTCAATCTCATTCACTCTCTAGAATACTCTGTTTCATGCACACACCGTGTACACACTTATGTTTTCTTTCAAAAACTAAATTCTACAATTTTCGGAAATTACAACCTTCTCTAGTATGAACTATTTAAATTTTTTTTGTAGTTGTAGATGGACAGAATTACTTTATTTTATTTGTTTATTTTTATGTGGTGCTAAGGATTGAACCCAGTGCCTCACACATGCTAGGCAAGCTCTCTGCCACTGAGCTACAGTCTAACCCTCAAATATGGACTTTTTTGCCATGTAAATGTAGATAAGTTTTGGACATTAGCAATAAATCAGTGTGTCATAATACAAGGAAGTGTAAAATTTCCTCTGTCTGAAATGAACTTTGGTCTTCATTGACTCATTTCAGAGATTTCTTCACCTGAGAAATTCTTCTCAAATCATACAGCAATAAAGCTTCTCTTTTTAAATTACTATGATAGAATGCTGAATTTCCTGTTCTACTCATAGAAATCCATTATCTACTAGTACTTATGCTTAGACACAGAAATGAATGCATTTTTATAGTAATATGCAGAGACCCCTCCTGTGACCTTCCCTGAGGAAGGGCTAGGTTTCCAACCTCAAGCAGTCAGCAGGCCCAAGTTCATCCTTGAACACTGAAAAGGCTCTCAGTGCTTTTAGAGGCCAAATACCCACTACATAGCACAAAGGGGAGCTCAGCTCCAAGTTGTGTAAGGAAGCTAGCCTAAGAGCCAGTTTGCCAGATTTCTAGAAGTGTGCCTATTCATGTTCTAGCTCTTTCTAGAACACTGATTCCTCAGATTATTACCACATCTTTGTGGAAGTCTTATACTATTAACGGCAGTGAAAATCCCTGGGACATTATGGGGGGAGGGGTTGTGCTAATTCAATGCATGGGCCATTAAGAATCCCATGACATTGGAAAACAGAAACTCTATCTCAAGAAGTTTACAATTCCAGTTGAGAATGTCGACTCACCAACATTACACATTATTTAAAAGATATTGTCCCTCAATATTAAACATGAATAAGTGTTCACACCTGAGATTATCTAAAATATCAGTGCAATTGAACTCTTTACTAACTTTTGGATACCATGCTCATCTTTCTGAGACTTTACTATCATTGGTTCTGACATGTTTAAATTGTAAAAATAAACCCCCAAAAAGATTAGTCATAAATGCTTAAAACAAACTAAAGAAAATGAAACCTTTAAATCTTATAAAGCATGTATTATAAAGCAAATACTAATGTTTATTTTCAGAGAGAATGTAAGGGAAAATGTATGTAGCTCATTTTACCACCAGGTTCCTCTTCTATTCCTATAAAATATATATATTTTCAGGTGCTAAAAGTAAACATACCGAAAATAATCAGATACATTTTTTTTCTTTGATGTTCATATTAAAAGTGATGCTACTTTATTTCCTATTAGATATAACTGATAAGTAAGAGTATTGATTAGTTTAGAGACAAGTTATTTCTAAATTATTTTCACAACTATCTATGTTTTCACTATTGAAGCCGCAGTTTAGTTGTCAGATATGGTTGCAGTCATAAAAAGGAAGTAAAGTCTAAAAGTATCACAAAATATTTTGTCTTTGGAAAATTTACTACTTTTACGATATGTTACAACTCCTTCCAGAAAACTTGTCCCTGAAAAACAAAACCTTACCCTGCTAGGTCTAATGCAAGAGCCAGGCAGTAACTTTAGATATAAATAATTGACTGCTGAAGTTTACAGAAGAGCAGTAAGCAAGCAACTTTGTCATCACTGATGTCACCCAGGAAAGCAGAGCTGTAGGGACTCTTGAAAGAGCAGCATTACTGACGGAAGCAAACCGAATCTGCCTGAGTTAGTCAAGAAGTCACTCTCTCATGCAGAAGCTGAGATCTCAAGGTTGTTTTGTGATTGTATCATTGGTAATCAACTAATCTAGAATCAAAACATTTTGAGTTGGGAGAATATTGATTAAAAAAAAGTCCAAAAATCTTTTTGGGACAACCTAGATCTCAAAATTTGATTTTAGTCATTCATATGGGATGAGCTTAAAAAGTCAAAGAAATATTTTATTAAGTTTTATTTTGTTGACATCTTTGTCTTCCAATGCAACATTTTAAACCGAAATTAGAATTTTCAGTAAGATTAAAAACCTAAGCCAAGCACTGTATCCAAAGAGAATATACTTCTGGTTCCATATATTATGATGATATATTTTTCTTGTATTAATCACTTTAAATAGTACCTTCAAACAAGTGGTGTTCATTTAATTGTCAGTAATTTACTTACATTTGCTCTTGGGGAAGGGTTTCAATCTAGAAGATCTCTGCAAAACCATCATTTTCATTTTAATCTGGACCAAGACTAAGTTTTGTTTTAAAATGTCATGGGCTATTAATTTCATTCCTTACTAGGTAGCTATTTAAAATAACTTTCCACTGAAAACATATACTCATTCATATTTATATATAAATACAGGCACACATATTTACTAGAGTGTATATGTAATATTATAATACAAATAGCATATATTAGTAAATATATCAGGTGATTATTGCCAGCTTATAAAAAAAGTCAGCAACTACTTTTTTTTAACTCTGCCTCTATGGGAATAATTCCATTCAATTTTATTTATTCTCTTTCTAATATAAAGTCATCATTATATTCCAAAGGTATTAGGTTTTAATTCCATAATAAAATGAGTTTCAGGTATAATCTCCTCAATGACTGGTAGCCATAGATCACCCTCAGAACCTGGAGGCCACTAGTATTCCTTCTCAGGCTTGTTCCTCTCCCATCCTTCCATCTTCAAAGCAGCAATATAGAGTCTTCTTACAATTTGTATGTGTCTGACCTTTTCTTAGTCCTGAGGATCAAACCCAAGGTCACCTGCAGCCTAGGCAAGGACACTGCCACTGAGCTGTCATCCTCAACCCCTTGAATTTCTTTTCCTTTGGCTTCCTTTCTACTCTCCAGAGCTGTCTGGCTGAGCCAGGTAATCTCCATACCTCAACTGACTGGAATGTTACACATTAGTACAAGATTAGTGTTTGAATCCTCAAGAATTTTTAGAATTCTGCCTCATACACAAATAAAATCTATAATTTATTTAGTAGTGATGTTCATTATTAGTTTTGGTACTTGTACTGTCGTTATGCAGAGAGAATCTTCAGGGACGCTTTTGCAGACTTTCTGAATGTCTAACATTTTTTCAATTCAAGAAGTTAATAAGTATAAATGACTTGTATATAAGTCATTGGGAGTAGTAGTCAGGTGGCCACCAGTAAGAACTTGAGAATTCATGTAATAGAATTTCTGAGAACATGAACTTGAGAACATGAGAAATTAGTGATCAGAGGCACCTTTGAAGCTCCTCTGGGCTCTTTCCTAAACTTTTGGAGTCCCTCCCACCTGAGTGATAACTGGAGGTGCTCATCAACCTCAATTTTGTGGTTAATTGTTTCTTTGCTTTCTTCATAGCTTTAAAATCATGTGTAATTTTTACGTCAGAAAAAATGATATTTCTAATTAATGGTGTCAGTCAGTCATGACCTTTGGTCACTGGTTAATGTTTCTCTCAATATTATAATTCTGTGACCGCATCAATGCAGTTCCTTAAACCTCCATGGTGTACAGCCTTTCTCTGTGAGAACACCACACAATTTATCCATTCTCCTCTCAGTTAACATTGGAGTGGTTCCTAGATTTTGCTTCTGCTGTCTTGTCTCTCATAAGTAATTTTCTGTGAACGTTCTTGTCCTGAGGTACTTGTAGAAATGTCTGCAGGCCCAAGGTATCGGTCATTGTTCAGAGGTGCGCCACAGGCCCGTGGACTTGTCCGTCTTCATCTTGCTGTTTTCAGAATTACTTTTCACCACCACCTAGTGTTTGGGAGCTCCCTCATCCATATCCTCGGCCTCTACTGAAGACCTTTTAAAACTGTGCCAGTGAGTTTAAAGCATGTGCTCTTATTTTCAATAGTTTAGTGTCAGTTCCCACTTTATTAGCCATTGATGACAGTCCTTCTGTAAATCACATGTTCCTGGGTAAAGAAACCAAAGGAGACACAGAGACAAGATGCAGAGGCAGAAAATGGCTGCTCTTCTAAGGGGCCACCTTTATTTATACCCATCGGTTACATTAGGTTATTAGTGTGTCATAACCACATTATTGTTTACTGTATCACTAAGGTTCTTATTTCACAGCTACAGTCTACAGTTACAAGATGCATTGTTAGGAGCTTTGTGTAGCTCTCAAGAAAGTCCATTGTCTGAAGTGACTGCTAGGCAGCCAGGTCCAGGAGCACAGAGCTTGGTGAAACATTGTAGTTATCTAGTAAGCAAGTTCCTTTATTCCCAGGAGCTATGTGCCTGAGATCAAGGTGGAGGCTGATAAGACTCTAACACAGAGCTTACTCAAGGAGGACATTACCACAGCAGCTAGGCATTGCACATGTATTCGTTTTCTTTCTAGTTCCTTGGAGAAACTGCCAAATATTCCAACTTCAGAAAACAAACCCCTGTTATCTCCCAGGAGTTTGCTCACCAGAGGAAATTCTCTGTCTTGTACATTTCCACAACCAGAGCCCTTATATTCCTGCATGTGACTTTTTTTTTCTTATTTTGCTGTTTACTCTTTGGTTTGCAGAGGTTCTATGCATTATTTTCCTATAGTATTTTCAGTATACTTATTTTTCCAGCATATGATTTTTTAATATTATTTGTGGTGTTTTCTGCTAAAAATATTCTTCCTTTTAACAGAATAAAATATACAACTTCAAAATTGTGTAAGCCTCACCTTCAAAGAAAATACAAAAGTGTCTATATGTGTAATGGAAGTTACAATGAAATGTAATATAACATTATATTTAGGGGAATATAGCATACTTTGAGCATAACTATTTTGAGCTGTGCATTGAAGAGCAAATCATAAAAGGAATAACATAGTGAAGTGCGTAAAAGCAGACACAGAGAACTTGATTGAGAACTTCATTTTTATTTGTTTAAAATGTTATTCATAACTCTTCTATTAGTGTGTGCCCTAAATAATTTAATATTCTTGTTCAACTTAGAAAAGTCCACCTTACATTTCTACTTAATTCATATACATCTGTATGTTTTAAACAGATTTAATTTGCTTTCTAATGAAGTACAGCATTAGACACACATTTATGTTGAAGGAATTCATACAAAAGTTTTCATTCTTCAGAAAATTGTATATTTTTTTAAAAAAGAGTTCTAAATTAACAATAATTTCTTATCAGAAGTTTGACAATATTAAATCATTTTTCTTATTCAAGACACTGTTTAGAACCCAAGTGCTCAATTATAATTTGTCTTTATTTGCATCTTCTGACATTGCATTTAGTTATTTGAAGTGTCAACTAAATTTATGCTTCTTTTTATATTACTTTATTTGTTCCTATAGGAATTTATCACATTTCTAAGATATGTGGATTCTAAACTGTCTAATGTAGTTCTAGAAAATTCTCAGCTATTAAGGTTAACTTCTTTAGCACAGTTTTGTTCTTTCCAGTTACTTCCTTTTTAATGTGCAGTTTATGGGTCTTTTTCATCTTTAGTATTTTTCTAATCAGCTTTTCTAATATAGTCTAATCTCATCGAGTTTGAAAGTTTCCAATATGATAATTTTCTTTTCTAAAATTTTACAAACATTCACTAATTCAAATATATTTTAGAATGTTCATGTTATTTATTTCCCTACTCATACTTTGAGTTCACATTACATTTTCTTCATTATGCTACTGATGCTTATTTGGATATTATTTCACTCCTAACTTTGAGGCTGTTCACGAAGGAAACTTTGACTTGGCATCCAATTTTAAGAGGGTTCTTTAACTGTTGAGACATAGCTAAAAAGAACAAGTTTAGAAACTTCTCTTGAGGGTCAGAGACAGCATTATCCTGTTTATTTTTTCCCTTGGTTTATTTTCCTCAGTGTTATGTATTTACTCATTCATTTTTGTTTTACCTCTGATTATAGTTCTTAATTTATTGGCAGTTACAGTATTAATTTTTTAATTTTAAATTTACAGTTGAAATTTTATTAATACATATATTTTCCCCTGAATTCCTGGTTATGTTTTTAACCCAAAACAACACAATTTGCATACACAGAACAAACTCATAAATCACACAATGTGTGATAGATTATATCCTAAAATTTTCTATTATCAGGTATTACAAAAAATATTTTGTGTTCATTTTAGAGCTTTCTTCAACAAAGCAGTTTCCCATGAATAAATTAACAGCATGACCTGATCAATTTCTTTTACCATAATTTTCTCAGAGGTATAATAGATGTATTCTTTATTGGAACTTCCCGAATTTTAAGTTAAGGTATAAAAATAGTTACAAATATAATTTTAAGTGTATATAATCTTAAACAAAAGGTATTGCATAAAAATAATGGAAAGAGAACACTGTCCTAAATACCCAAGCTGACACCTTATTAAAATACTGCAACACAAGTGCACCTCCAAGCTATAGGTTCTGGGGAGGAAGAAGCATGAGGGTTTTATAAGATAGATTGAGGAATATATTCAATGTTAATTTTTGTTCTAAGAATTTCTTATTGCTTGAATTCTTGGAAGCTGTGGTAAAACTTGGGTTCCCATAGACAGGAGATAGAATGTACTGGGCAGTAGTCTGAAATCACAGTTTTTTTAACCACTAATTTGGCTGTTAGTGTTTAACCAGATGGAACGTTGTTATGGTTTGGGGATAAGGTGTCCTATTCTGAAAAGCTCATGGGTTAGACAATGCAGAAATGTTCAGAAACAAAAGATTAGATTATGAGATCTGTAACCTAATCAGTGGATTAATCTATCTGTAGCTGAATGGACTACCTGGAGGTGGTAGAAGCTGCAGGTGGTGGGAATGAGGTTGGAGGAAGTAGAACACTAGGGGCATGCCCTTCATATTGTATTTTGTTCCTTGCCTCTCCCTACTCCAGGAAATGAGCAGGTTTCCTCACCACACTCTTCTGCCCTGGCTCACCTCAGGCCCAGAGCAGTGCAATCAGGTGATCATGGACAGAATTTGTGAAACTGTTATCCAAAATATACTTTTCTTTCTAAGTTGCCCTGGTTAGGTATTTTGGTCATAGTAACAAAAAGCTAGTGTAAGTAGTTGTTATGGACTGAATTGGGCCCCCTTTCTATATTCTATAATGCCCTAAAGAAGGTATGGGGCCCTGACAAAGTCTGGCATCCTTCTCAGAAGAGGAAGACACACTAAGGCTCTCTCTCCACAAAGGAAAGCGCAGTTTAGGATGTAGCCCGGGGACAAGCCAGGAAGAAAGACTTCCTCATAACCCACACTGCCTCTAGAACTGTCAGAAATCAGCTTTGTTGTTTAAACCACCCAGTCTGTGGTATTTTGTTGCGGCAGCCAGAGAAGACCAAAGTGAAAGAAAAATTCTGGGCTACTTTTTTGCTAGAGTTGGTAGAAAGCAATCCTTCATCACCTTTCACAATAATATGGATGGCTCTAATAAAAGCTTTTGAATATGGTGTGCTCTGCTGAGCTACATGCAACAACACATGTTCCAAGGGGTAGTATGGATGGTATAGAAATTGATCTCTCTGAGTCCTAGACATGATCCCCCCTGCAGTTTGTGGGGTTTGGAACATGGAACATTGTCAGGGTACTCAGTGATTGTCCCACCTTTTGATATAAAACTGGTCTGCACACCTTTTGAAGGTCATTGGAAGATCATAAAATTTTGAATTGTGGAAAGGGAATGAAAAGGAATAAAATGTTCTGGTTCTGGAGATAAAATCTAGAAAACTATACTTTTAAAAAAATACTTATTTTTTAGTTGTAGTTGGACACAGTACCTTTATTTTATTTATTTGTGTGTGTATGTGTGGTGCTGAGGATCGGACCCAGTGCTTCATGCGTGCTAAGTGAGAGCTCTATGGCTGAGCCATAACCCCAGCCCAAATTATACTTTTAAAATTAAAATGAGAGTTGAAATGTCATTGCTATAAACTAATTTATAATAAATATACTTTCAAATTAAATAACAAACTATTTTTGTGGCAAAATTTGAACATGATTTTTCTTATGTACTCTAAGAATCTCTGAGATTAAAGGGTTAGGCAAGCACAATTTCAAAGATCAAATTACAGATAATCATATCAACTCTAATTGGTGAATTTAGGAAATATTGTGGTTGAATTGTATTTCTTGCCATATTTTCTGAGTTACCAAATAACTCTGACTGTTTTTTAATGAATTTGCATCAAATTAATTTCAAAGTGTGTGTATGTGTTTATTAAAAAAGATAATTGGAAATAACAGTGTTTTCATTTTTATTTTCCAAAAAGAAAGACTGCCTTATATTTAATAAAAATTAGAAAATTAAAAGAAGAAAAACATTAAAATACCCTTAAAATTCAATTCTGAAATGTTCAGATATTACCAAAGTATTTTGTTTCTGTACCCACTTTCTCTTGAATGACTTAAGTTCTTCTTTTAAAATTTCTTTTCCTTATTAATTTTAAGATGATGCTTTTATTTATACATGTATTCCATGAATTGACCTGGCAAAGTTGTTATTAGAGTATAATTCTACCTGGCTGGGTTTTAGTACTCAGAGTTTTATAATAATTTTTTCAAGTTTGTCTAAATATCTCTTCTGGTCCAAGTTACATTTAATTCAAAGAAAATCTCCTTTCAAAATCTAACCCTTTAAAGGCTGTTTAACTGCTCCTGGTGTCTGTGCTGGGAGCTGGATGTGAGCACTTCCTTCCATACTTAACTTTGGCAAGTCTTGTATCACTACTAGAGGCATTCATTTCTCATAAAACACCACCTGGCATTGGATGTCTAAAATGTAATAAAGACTTCCGAATGAAATATTATTTTATTTTTAGAAAATTCATGATTAATGTATTCAAGGTTGATATGTGTTTCTGACAGCACTTCATACAGTCATTTTGCCTTGTTGTAGGATGGAGAGGTAATGCCTCCCCAATAGAGGGGGCATTAGGAACACATGACCTCTACATTGCACTGATAACACCTTGTTGAAATATACAATCATCATAGCAAGTTGAATTTTTGAGTAGTTCAATAATATACTGATTTTCACCTTAAAATTTTGGAAGATTTTGATATGACTTTATTTGGCATTGTGTGTGTGTGTGTGTGTGTGTGTGTGTGTGTGTAAGTCTATGATTGAAAATGTCAATTGTATAAAATATATCTTAGGAACTGTGCGTATTGGTTGTTGTCTTCATTCTGTTTTTTGTTGTACATGGTTGTTTGGGTTTTAGGATGGTGTCATTCTTTGAAAACATTCCATAGAAGAATGCGGGTCTGATATATTATCTTTAACAGGCATTAACCTACCATGGCCTTGAAGCTCTGCAGTTTAGCTGCTTCCTATTCTAGAGTGATCCTCTGGCAATATGTGTACCAACAGCGAGGTTTCTTTCTCTGGTTAATTCTGGGGAATAAGCTGTTTATTTGCAAAGTATTTAGCCTCTTTTGAAAAATATTAAAACATAGCTTCATGGTGACTCTATTGCTGCCTTTCTCATCTTGAATATGAACAAATTTGATGTGATGTCTATGTGGGAAAAAAGAGAAGGTTGTGTTTTCTGTGACAAAGTACTCCTAGAAGACACTCTAAAAATGATAGTTATTTGCAGGACTTAGTTTCAAATCATCTATGCATCATACATTTTAAGACATAGTACTTCAAAATTGTTTGCCAAATTAAAAAATTGCACATTTGGTAACTATGCTTTATCTCAAAGTACTAATATCTTTCAAGACAAGACACATTATAAGACAAGTCTACAGCAGAAAGAGAAGAAGGAAGCAACTTAATTAACACTTATGGCATAGTAAATCTATTTTATTCTAAGTATTACCTCCTTGAATTCACTAAAAAGTCAGAGCCCGGCTGCAGCCATTCATACAGAATCAATTCTCTAGTGTTCTCTAAATCTGTACAGCAGTAAAGTAGATCTTATCAGCACTGCTTGGTGGAATAACCTATCACCCTAGAGCAGTTCAGTTGCTATGGAGTAAACAGAGGAGGGTGCTGCAGCTAGTTCATAAATAATTGATATCTTATGTCCAAGTTTACTGGAAAACTGAGATGCTTCTAAACATTTAATATTTTATCAATTTTATTGAAAATGAAATTTTATTAATATTCTATGAGATTAACATATAAATGTCATTCTAACAATATGCCATGCAGGTTTTGATGAAGAGATGAGGTTTACATAGCCCTGTGGCTGTTCTTTTTTTGAAGAAACCATTTGTTTATTGTGTTCTCCTTGGGCTCTGTGTGTGTTTGCACATGTGCATTTGTGTATATAAACATTTTGTTGAAAAACAAAAAAACAGAAATAGTAGATATAACTTAAGAGAAGATTGAAATCTCTGTATCTGTGATTCTGGTAAGAAGCAATTCACTTCTGTTTGAATCAAAGATTCAATTAAAACACCAGTCTATTTTAAGTTGAATTGGGAAAAAAGAGACAAAAAAGGACAGTGAAAGAAATGAGAAAAAAAAGAAGGAGGAGAAAAGGAGGGTGTCTGGAAAGACAGGATGGAGAACTGGGCAAGAAGGGAACTTGCAAAGAGCTGAATGTGGGACTGCACTTGTGGGCTTCCCACACCAGCCCAGTCATGGTCCTCTGTGGGACCTTGACTTGGTAACTTAATTTTTCTGCATCTTATCTATAAAACAGAAAGTATTAAAAGTTAATATTTTGTGGCTGTAATGCATTCTAATTTTAGTAGGTGCTACTTAACTGTCATTATTTTTAATGGTATTATCATTCAAAGTTTTGCTGCTGGGAGGGTTAAATAAATTAACATCTACGGATTGTTAATGTCTTAATCAGCTCAGGATGTTATAATAAAGGTAGTATATAGACTGTTTGAAAAACACATATTTACTTTTCATATTTCCAGAGGGTAGGAAGTTCAAGGTCAATGTGCAGTACACTCCAAATCTGGAGAAGGCCCACTTTGTGACTTGCAGATGGCCATCTTCTCCTTGTGTTCTCTCTAGGAGGAGGAGGAGGAGAAGAAAGTGGAGGATAGGGGGAGAAAGAGAGGGGGAAGGAGAGGCTCTCTCTTTTCTCCCTTTATTAGGATACAACTTTCACTCCTCAGGAATCTATCCTTATAACCCAATCATCCCCAAATGCCCCACCTTCTAATACAATCCCTTATGATTTCCAGATTTTGATTGATTGCTAGTAATTAAATTTATGTGCAATATTTTCCTAGAGTATCATTCTATTTGCTGATAATGTTAAATTTTGAAATAAAATTGGGAAAAAATTGTGAAATTTAATATTTTAGAATATTTTTGAAGAAGAATACACAATTCAATATCATGCTACCATATATATAAATATCCATCGGGAGAAAATAGTAATAGTAAAAAAGAATAATAAAAAAGAGCAAATGGTACATGATACCTATGACCTATTAGCTATACAATAGTTTCCCAAGTGTGAATTAACCTACTAGAGGCACATGTTTTATTGGATTCATAGGATTTCTCCCCTTAAACATTAATGTACCACTATTAAAAGTTGTCAGTAGAAAGAAACTGGAACTAAATAGACTGGGATGCTTCAATTATTTTCATTTTAATTACGTCGATATTTATTGGAGAGTATCTTTCCCTTAGAAATGATATTTTATTCCAGGAATAAAAAAAAAAAAAAAGAAAACACGTTGTCATAACAAAAAGTAGTCCTCTCCTATGATGTACTAAAAAACAGCTCCAAAACATTTCTTGAAAAGTTTTAGTGCCAAGCTCAAAATTTATAAAATTCATTTATGTTCTAATTAAAATACATATAAACGAATAGGGAATTAAATAAGACTAGAATTTATACGCGGTGAGCAGTTCATATGGAAGTAAAATCTATTATAAGAATGATAAAGAGTGACCTTGCCTTGGAAGCAAACAAAAACTGCTCCTAGCTTGGTTCTTGTGTTATCATGTGCAAAACATTGAATTTGACAAAATGGTTTTAAGAATTATCTGGAGGCCTAGGATGGTATTAGTGTTTACCAGTGGGGATTTTCGTTGCTTCTTCCCTGCCCTTTTTAGGCGCATTAGCAGTTTGTGGTCTTCCAAATCTGATTCCAGAGGTTGAGACTTGGAGTAGGGTGTGAGTTGATGCTCCCTTATTTCTAGGCTGCAGCTTTCAGGGTCCCAGCTGAGTGCAGGAAGCTTAGAAGAGATGTACATTTGGTCAGCTCAACATTTCAACTTGTGTCTTCCTAATCCCATAAGACACCCCCAAGAGACAAGTTGCTCCCATTCACAGGGTCACAGACAACCCTCTTCAGCACTGAAAAATATTTTCTGAATTCTCTTTAGATTTCCATCTCCTGCCAAATCCTGGCCTGGTAATCTTCATAGAAATACAAATTTCCTGCCCATTAATATTTTGTCTATGATCTATAGCAAGATCATTGTCCTGAATTTTATGGTTCATTATACTGGGAACAAATGTTCCACATTTTCTGTAATTTTTAACTAATTTTCCATTTCTAAGACTGAATACATGTTTCTTATAATTTTAAAACTTCAGAGTAGAAAGCATGCAAAGTTAAACATACCCATATAAAATCAAAGAAAACTCAGTCACTGTTGAATTTTTTTATTCATTATACTTCATGATAAATGTTCTGATTCTAATGGCAATAACTGCAACATTATTTTTACTACTAACACGAAACAATCAAGATCATGTGTGTGTGTGTGTGTGTGTGTGTATAAAACCATCAGGAGAAAATATTTACATCTCATTCATGTGCACATTTACTAAGAAAATTTTTTACTTCGTGCCTTGTCTATGCTGAGTTAGACCTTGGGCAAGACTGACATGGGCCTTTCCACTCACAGCTTAAAATCCAGCACAAGGTGCAATGTGCACTGTCATGTGTCAGTTAATGAGGGGGACAAGCTCTGAAAAACTCATGAAAGGCCATTTCATCATTATGCAAACATCAAAGTGTACAGTTACTCAAACTTAGATGTCGTAGATCAGTCACTCTATGTGGCCTCTTCATGCATCAGGAGGCACAGTAAACATGGGATGGATGAGGCTGCTGCTGGATCGGCAAGGCATATTGCTTGTCCGTCATTTTTGTTTGTTTTATGAGTACAAGAAGTTGTAGCTGATCAAAGTATAATTAGGTAGCACTTATTTTCAGGAGTAGTAAAGAGTTATCAGTAGTGAAGTTTTAATTTTTAAACTTAAATGAGCATTAGAATTCATTTAGTCCATTTTTTTCCTTGTTAATTAAAAGGAAAAAGTTGCCAAGTGAGGTCCATTTAAACTCCCAAGGGCTTGTGGATGAACACAAAACCAAACCTTCTGACTCCCAGAAGGGTTCTTCCTGTTATGTAGCATTGGCCTTTTTCATTCTCTAGGTTCATTGAATTATCCTCAGAAAAGAATTTTATGCACTGGAAATGGTGATTCCAGGCTCTGAGTTCACAGACGTAAGGACTGAATGCTTTTGTTGTTGATATAATAGCAAAACTTAACAGTAATTTTATAAATTTAGACTAAGTTGTTTCAGCATTGATAATATATTTAATATATTTTACAACTAATCTTTAAAATGGTATCAAACGTTCATGAACATTTAGAACATAATTAATATTATATAATATAAATATTACCTGTAAATCTAGCAGTTTTTTAAGGGCTTATTTTATAGAACACTCATTTTGTTAGTATATTTCCATTATTCTCATTATTTTAATTATACATATTTTGTATTTGTTTTCCTAATCAATGAGCAATTTGCAACATTTAAAGAAAAGACAATAACATATATATGTGACACATTGTACACAAGTGAAATGCTGTATATATCATATTAGCTATAAATCTATTATTTTTAGCAATATTTATTTAATAAATCAGTTTTATTGACATAATCCCAACTAAATTCTTGCTGTTTTTTTCTTTCAAATAAAGTAAAAGAACTTCTAAAAATTTATTGCAAATTGTTCCTTACAGTACTTAAGGAAAATAAAACAGAAGTCACTTTCCTATAAAGTCAAAGACCATTTCTTTTTCTTACAATATTTGCAGAAGTTTCAGATACAAAACTGCGATGTGAACCAAAGTCTGCCATTCCTTGCACTGAAGAAATTCCCAGTTTTTTTTTTTTTTTTTTTTTAGAAATGAACAACTACTCATATAATCAGCAAGGGAAAAAAATGAAGTCTTACAATGATCAAAAGAGAAATGTTAAGTAGTTGGAACAATAGAAACTCTGGCTATTCAGCAGCAGAATTATCTCCCTAGTACATATTTAACTGAGGAGCTGTAATGATGTGTACATTCTTTTTGATAAAAAAAAAAAATCACAGTTTGCTAAAGTATAGAAAAATAACAACCCAATCTCATTTCTAACAAGAGAATGTAGAATTTGCAAATTTTGGTCCGCATTCATATTCCAAGCAGCATATTTTAAAAGGTAAAGGTTCAAAATTAACTGGAAGCATTGAAAAAAAGTCTAAATTTAACTGGCTTTTGTAACTAGGGCAATTGCTCTAAGGACATTTTAAATAGAGAGAGTGGTAAATGGCTTTTGTATTGAAATCCCTAGTGAAATCTGCAAGAAGAAAGTGCAGTTCCTATTATAATAAATAAAATGAAAGCCATTCTGTGCTTCTCAGGATAAAATATTGGCAGAGCAAAATGAATAAGTAGAAACTAGGACCTTAGCTCAAAATACAAAATTTATGTGGGTAGCTAAAACAAATTATTTATACTTTTACTTTGTGAACATCAATAAGTAATCTATTCTTTACTAACATCCTCATGACCACTTGTTTTAGAAAAATGTGTTTTTTTCCTAGTGACTTTATTATTGAAATAATAAAGGGACATATTACAATGGTATCATGCTTGATAAAGAGAAATCTGAACTATGCATTATTGAGAATTCTCATTTTCTAAATATCTCATAAGCCACTTGAGATTTCCAGCATCTCCGCTGCTTTCTGTTTGTTCTCTTTTGGTATATCTAGAAACCTGTGAGCAATTTTTAGAGAAAAAATTTTTCTGTATGCACATCAAAGGGACAACTTTTTAATGATTCCTAAGCTGGAGAAAGCCAGACACTTTCTTTCTCCTGCCTTTGTGAAACTATAAAAAGAATACAGAGGATATCTTATTTCTTTTCTTAATTGCCTTTCCAAGTTCCCAAAATAAGCAAAAGAAATTATGTGTGAAAATGAGGATTGTCAAAAATTGTTTGATATGGTACAGACACTTATCACTTTCTAAAATATATTTAGAAAAGTATTATGCCACATATAGATTAAAAACAGAGTGATGAAAAAGTTTCAAGAGGTATAATAATTTAAGTTGACATTAGCATGGTAGAATAAAAAAAGACATAATTTTAATGAAAGTGATTTTGAGCTTAGGTGTGTTGGTTTTCTCCTTTTAAATGAAACACTGTTATCTGGTTATGTGAGCTTGTGTATAGACTCTGCTAGCTTACCGTGGGGGTTGCCTGACAATGCCACCCTGATCCTTGATTTTTTTTTTTTTTTTTTTTGNAATGGCTTCTGGAACCTATTTTTTTTTTTTTTTTTTTTTTTTTTAGTTATCTATTAATTCCTTGTCACTTGTCCTTGCTTGTGGGTGGAAACAAGTATAATTAGAATAAGAGTGGTCCTTTAAAATTACATACATTTCATTAAAAATTTACTCAGGATTTCACATTGCTTTTCAGCTAATGAGGAGAGACACCAGTGCAGCAGAAAGAGAAATCATAAGAACCTCTCCAATTCCCTAATGTGTAGACAGATGTTTCTCAGTAAAGGGTAGCAAACACCATTAATGATGACATGTGCTGTTAATAAGTGCATCCTTTTTCGCTTCCCTCAATATTTCAGCATAAAATAAAACACAAATACAGGGGCTTTAAACAACAACCCTGAGACCAGGGTTCTCAATCTAAGTCAATCTCAGATCTTTTCACTGATCTTGCTTTTCATCTTTGACCATCTATGGGTCGGCTGGGGCTGGACTGGTTGGGATGCCCTCAGCTGGGAAAATATAATTTTTGCTCCACACCTATTATCCTTAGGTTACCTCAGTCTTGTTCTCGAGTGGAGGGAAAATATCCAAGAAATGGAGGTAACACACATGAGTCTTTTTGAGTCAAAATGAGAAGTCATTGATGTAAACACAACAGAGTAGACCTGAATAACAATTGTTAGTGGAGAAGACTGTAGACAGTTGTCAAGCTACTCTCATTGTGGGTCCATACACAAAGTTCTGGTGATAGGTCTTTTGGTACTATTGGTCATCAGTGAAAGAATTTGGGAGTGAAAAATAGGTACAGTGTATAGGAGAGCAGGAACAGGTGGAAACCACCTGGTGTATCTGCACATGCCAACACAACAAATTTAAATGAAATTCATATTCTGAAGCCCCTGTTTTTATAACCTCATTCCAAATCTCATGCAAATCCTTGTTCACCAACTCTAACCTAGAATCTTACAGAGAAGAGGATTTGGGTCAACAGTTCCAGATGAACCAAGTTCACTCCTTGTTAATACTGCATCCATTTTAAACCCAGCTATTGCCCTTCTCGGACTATTCCCTGAAGACCTTAAAAGAGCATACTATAGGGATACTGCTACATTGATGTTCATAGCAGCACAATTCACAATAGCTCGACTGTGGAACCAACCTAGATGCTGTTCAATAGATTAATGGATAAAAAAAATGTGGCATTGTATACACAATGGAGTATTACTCAGCACTAAAAAATGACAAAATCATGGTATTTGCAGGGAAATGGATGGCATTAGAGAAGATTATGCTAAGTGAAGCTAGCCAATCCCTTAAAAACAAATGCCAAATGTCTTCTTTGATATAAGGAGAGCAACTAAGAAAAGAGCAGGGAGGAAGAGCATGAGAAAAAGATTAACATTAAACAGGGATGAGAGGTGGGTGGGAAAGGGAGAGAGAAGGGAAATTGCATGGGAATGGAAAGAGACCCTCATTGTTATATAAAATTACATATAAGAGGATGTGAGGGGAAAGGGAAAAAAAAACAAGGGAGAGAAATGAATTACAGTAGATGGGGTAGAGAGAGAAGACTGGAGGGGATGGGAGGGGGGATAGTAGAGGATAGGAAAGGTAGCAGAATACAACAGTTACTAATATGGCATTATGTAAAAATGTGGATGTGTAACCGATGTGATTCTGCAATCTGTATACGGGATAAAAATGGGAGTTCATAACCCACTTGAATCAAACGTATGAAATATGATATGTCAAGAGCTTTGTAATGTTTTGAACAACCAATAATAATAAAAAAGAAAATAAATAAATAATGCATGAAAATTAATTTGTTTTTCTCTACATTTCTATGAATTTCACTACATGTGTAGAGATGTATAACATTGTGTCACTTTAGAAAACCACTTCACAGGTTGTGCAATCCACCATTGCATACTTTTCCAACCATGAACCACTGGCAGTCACTGGAATCATAGTGAGACTCTTCTTCCGCTCAGAGCAATATTTTTGAGACTCTTATATCTTAGCGGGTACCTCAGTAGCTACTTCATTTTTATGGATCAGCCATATCCACTGTGTATCC
This sequence comes from Marmota marmota marmota, assembly GCF_001458135.2. Lineage (NCBI taxonomy): Eukaryota > Metazoa > Chordata > Mammalia > Rodentia > Sciuridae > Marmota > Marmota marmota. The sequence continues at coordinate 9,851,534 of NW_026000068.1, forward strand.
ATCTACCAGCTGAAGAACATTTGGGTTCCTAGTTATGAAGTATTATGAATAGAGCTTCTCATATGAATATTTTTCTTTTTCCTTTTTATTATTATCACTGTATATTTCATATGTTATATACAGCACAGAGATGCAGTGATATTATGGAGGCTGATACTCAGCACTTACCCCTGCCCCCAACTGCACTCCCCAAGTCCCCTCCCCAACTCTCCAGAAATCTCTTCATCCCATTTAGTTTGTCTTTTTAGCATCCTGTGGATACACCAGGTACCAGAACCTCTGGTGCCTCTTCAACGCACGCACATAGGAAATATTGGTCAGATTCATTCCCCTGCTCTTCCCTTTTCCATTGCTTCTGTCCTCCTCAATCCCTTTCATCTACCTACTGACCTTTCCTTTATTTTTATAGAATTTTCTGTCCCCCTTTCCCCCCCCCCTCTCTCTCTTTCTCTCTCTCCCTTCCCTCATATTTTGGGTGATTCTTCTGTATATCAGAGAATACTTATGACCTTTGACTTTTGGGGACGGACTAATTTCACTTTATATGATGTTCTCCAGTTCCATGCATTTACTGGCAAATGCCACATGTCATTCTTTTTGGCTGAGTAATACTCCATTGGGTACATGTACCACATTCTCTTTATTCATTCATCTGTAGAGGGACTCAAGGTTGTTTTCACAACTTAGCTATTTTACATTATGCTGCTATAAACATTGATGTGGCTGCATCCCTCTACTATGCTGATTTTATATCTTTTAGATATATGCCATGGAGTGGGATAGCTGGGTAATATGGTGATTCCATTGCTAGTTTTTTGAGGAAACTCCATACTGCTTTCCAGAATGGTTGCACTAATTCACATTCCCACCAACAGTGTATGAGTATACCTTTTCCTGAAAACCCTCACTAACATTTATTATTATTTTTATTCTTGATAACTGACATTCTGACTCTCTCTCTCTCTCTCTCTCTCTCTCTCTCTCTCTCTATGTGTATATATATATATATATACATATAGAGAGAGAGTGAGATGAAGTTTCAATGTGGCTTTAATTGGCATTTTCCTGATTGCTAGAGATGTTGAAATGTTTTAAAAATTTGTTAACCATTTGTATTTCTTCTTTTGAGAAGTGTCCATGTAGTTCTCTTGTCCATTTATTGACTGGGTGGTTATTACTATCATGTTTATTATTATTAATTGTTGCATATGAGGTTTTTTAAGTTTTTTTATATCCTAAATATTAATGCACTTTCTGAAGGGCAGGTGGCAGATTTTCTCCCATTTTGTTGGCTCCTTTTTCAGGCTCCTGTTTCCTTTTCTGTAAAGAAGCTGTTAAAATCAATGCCATCTCACTCACTGTTTTTTTTTATTTTACATTTGCGCTTTAGGAGTCTTAGGAAGGTAGTTTCTGTGCTGACATGATGAAGATTTGGGCCCACTTTCTCTTCTTCTAGGCGCAGGGTGTTTGGTCTAATTCCAAGGATTTTGATCACTTTGAGTTGCGTTTTGTGCAGGGTGAGGGACAGAGGTTAAAATTCTTTCTGCTATGTTTGGATTTCCAGTGTCCCAGCACTGGAAATATGTTTCTGACGCCTTTTTCTCGCTGAGATACTGTATATGTGTGGGTTTGTCTCTGTGTCTTTCATTTTGTTCCATTGTCTTTCATGTCTGACTCGGAGCCAGTACCGTGATGTTTTTGTGACGATGTCTCTTGGTTTAATTTGAGGGCTAGTACTGTGATGCCTCCTGCTTTGCTTTTCTTGTTAAGGATTGCTTTGGCTCTTTTGGGCCTCTATTTTTTTTTTCTTTCCAAATTCTTAACTGCTTTTTCTATTCTGAGAGGCATGGCATTGGTTTTTTGATGGAGATTACGATGAATCAGTATAGTGTTTTGAAAGAATGGCCATTTTGACAACATTAATTCTATCTATTCAAGAATGTGGGTGGTCTTTCTATATTCTGAGATCTTCAATTGTTTTCTCTTTAGTTGTTCCCTAGTTTTTATTGTAGAATTATTTCATTTCTTTCTTAGAAAGATTTCAAAGTACTTTATTTTGTGAGGCTATTGTGAATGAGCTAGTTTTCCTAACTTCTTTTTCAGCAGATTCTTCATTGGAATATAGGAACGTGAACTGCTTGTGAGTGTTGAGCTTACATATTGCTGCTTTTTTGAATTCTTTTATGAGCTCCAGAAGAGTCTTCTGGTAGAGTTTTTTTGTTTGTTTGTTTGTTTTTTGATTTGGATCTTACAGCATCATGTCATCAGCAAATAGAGATACATGAAGCTCCTCTTTTAGTATTTGAATCTTAACTTTCCTTGTCTTTCTTGCTTTCTCTGGCTAAAGTGTCAAGGACTATATTGAATAGGGGTGAAAGTGAGCATCTTTGTCTTGTTCCTGTTTTTAGAGGCAATGCTTTCAGTTTTTTTCTCCATTCAGTATAATTTTGGCATTAGGTTTGTCATATACAGCTTTTACTTCTATCCCCAGTTTTCTAGTGTTTTAAACATAAATAATACTGTACTTTGTTAAATGCTTTATCCTCATCTATTGAGATATTCAATTCTATTTATGTGGTGAATTTCATTTATCGATTTGTGTATGTTGGACTAAACTTTCATTCCTGGGAGGAAACCCTTTTGATCTTTTTAATGTCTTTTTGTATGTGGTCTGCCAACGTTTTTAGAAGAATTTTTGCCTTTATGTTCATCAAGGGTGTTGGACTGAAGATTTGTTTTCTTAACATGTTTTTGTCTGGTTTTTGTATCAGGATGATCATGGCTTCATGGAATGAGTTTGGCAGGGTTCTCTCCTTTTCTAGTTCATGTTTGCTCTTCTTTAAAGGTCTGATAGGACTTGGCTGAAAACTTATTTGGTTATGGGCTTTTTTTGTAGGAAGGCTTTTGATAGCTGCTTCAAGTCCTGTATTGTTCAACTGTGTGAGAAACAAAAACTTTGGTGTTGTTTTCCACAGTTCCTCGCTCCTGGTATAAACTTGTAGTAAAGTTTGCTCAATTCTGCTCTTCCTTCCTTCACTGCCTCCTTTCTCTGTGTGAGGAGACTGGGAATCACTGCGAGCTGCTTTCCACCATCTTCCAGGAGCCTCATGTAAAGTTTTGTGTACACAGAAACCACAATATATAGGTTTCAGTTTAAATCTTTTTGTTGTTGTTGTTGTTTCTCCAGGTTAATACCTAAAATTGGATTGTCAAACCATGTTGTAAGTGTGCATGGAATATTAAAAAGAATTGCTAAAGTGTTTCCCAAGGGGACTCTGTAGGTCTGCACTCCTAACAGTGTTGTATGAGTTTTCCAGCTGCTCTGCGTTCTATTCAATTTAATATTTTTTATTTTTTAATTCATGACAGCAGAATGCATCACAATTCTTATTACACATACAGAACAATTTTTCATACTTCCATTTGTATATAAAGTATGTTCACACCAATTCATGTCTTCATACACGTACTTTGGATAATGATGTCTATCACATTCCACCATCCTAATTAATCTTCTGTCCCCTCCCTTTCCCTCCTACCCCTCTTCCCTATTTGGAATTTATCTATTCCTCCCATGTTCCTGCTTCCCACCCCACTATGAGTCAACCTCCTTATATCAGAGAAAACATTTGGCATTTGTTTTATGGGGATTGGCTAACTTCACTTAGCATTATCTTCTGCAAAGCAATCCAATTACCTGCAAATGCCATGATTTTATTCTCTTTTATTGCTGAATAAAATTCCATTGTGTATACATGCCACATTTTTTTCATTCATCCACTGAAGGGCACCTAGGTTGGCTCCACAGTTTAGCTATTGTGAATTGTGCTGCTATAAACATTGATGTGGCTGTGTCCCTGTAGTATGCTGTTTTTAAGTCCTTTGGGTATAGTCCAAGGAGAAGGATAACTGGGTCAAATGGTGGTTGCATTCCCAGATTCCCAAGGAATCTCCAAACTGCTTTTCCATATAATGAATGGCTGCACCAATTTGCAGTCCCACCAGCAATGTATGAGTGTGCCTTTTCCTTCACATTTTTCGCCAATACTTATTGTTGTTTGTCTTCATAATGGCTGCCATTCTGACTGGAGTGAGATGGTATCTTAGAGTAGTTTTCATTTGCATTTCTCTAATTGCTAGAGATGTTGAACATTTTCTTCATATATTGGTTAATGGATTGAATGCCCTCTTCTGAGAAGTGTCTATTCATGTCCTTGGCTCATTTATTGATTGGGTTATTTGATTTTTTTTGGTGTTTAGCTTTTTGATTTCTTTATATACCCTAGAGATTAGTGCTCTATCTGATGTGGTAAAATTTTTCTCTGAAGATGTAGGCTCTCTATTCACCTCACAGATTCTTTTGCTGAGAAAAAACTTTTTAGTTTGAGTCCATCCCATTTATTGATTCTTGGTTTTAATTCTTGCATTATAGGAGACTTATTAAGGAAGTTCATTTTTGTATTTTTATTTTCATCATTCTAATTAGTTTATAGTGTCATTTCCAAGGAAATTTTAATGTGCAAAAAAATTCCCAAAGCCTCTTAATGTACATTTTTAATGTCTATTTGCTATCACTGTATCTTGTGTGATAAAATTTCTTTTCAAATCTTTTGAATTGGATCATTTATTTCTTCTGACTTGGATATTGAGTATTCTTTACATATTTGTGATAGAAGTACTTTATAGATATGTCATTTGAAAACATTTATCTAGGTATAATTTTATCTCTCATTATTTTAATCATGCCATTGCAGAGAATTTGGGGGGAAATATGGAACACAATACATTGATTATTCTTGTGTGGGTTGTGTTCATCATGTCAGAACATTTTGTCATAGTTCAGGAAGGGTTTATTTTAAATGTTTTATAGTTTTAGACTGCCAATTTGGATCCATGAACTAATTTTGCATAATTTTTAAACAAAGTGTAAGGTTTCTGTCAAGGTTACTTTTTCCTTATATGGTCAGCCAATTAGTACAACTCTTATTTTGAAAAGAGCTTGGTTTGTAATGAGAAATATGTTGTCTGTAGAATGAATTTCTTTTAAGAAATTTAACTAGAAGAAAAATAAGGAATTATATTTTATTTTTATTCATTCACTCCATACGTTAATTATTTATAATCTCACTGTTTTGATCTGTGCTATATTTCTTCTACCTTAAGGACCACCTTTAACTTTTCCTATAAGGATAGGTCTGCTGGCTATCAATTCTCTTTTTATTTTAATTTTTTTGTTTATTTTTAATTTTTTTCCTAAGAACATTTTTATCTGGCTTTTACTTCTGGAGGATATTTTCTTTGGAGCTAACATTTTTGGAGATCAATTTTTTCTTTCAAAAATTAAAAAGATTTCACTCAATATCTCTTCACTTACCTGTTTTTAAATGAGAATTATGTTGTTCCCCAGATAAAATGACGCCTCAACTTAACAGCTGCTTCTGGTATTCTCTATGTATTTTGCCTTCAGTAGTTTGAATATCATTTAACGGTCTATGGTTTATTTCTGTTTGTTTGATAGTTTTAGTTTTATATTTATAGCTTTGCATAATCTGATCTTAGATCTGTGGCTTGTTTTTAATTAAGTTTATGAATTTTTTGGAACTGATTACTTTAAATATTTCTGCATCTCTATCTTTTTCTCCTTCTTCTGGGACTAATATAATGTGTGTTACATGATTTTTTACCCCACAGTTCTTGGATATCCTATTCTCTATTCTTGATTTTTTAAAAAATATTTTATTAGTCATAGATAGACCTTTATTTATTTATATGTGGTGCTGAAAAGCAAACCTGGTGTCTCACACATGCTACGCAAGCACTCTGCCTCTGAGCCACAACCCCAGCCCCATATTCTCTGTTATTTATCTTTTTTTTTCCCTCTTCACATTTCTGTGTGATTAACGTCTGTTTGCCTATTTTCAGGTTCACTGATTCTTTCTTTTGTCATCTGAAGTCAATTCATGCACTTGTGCAACCAAGTTTTTGCTACTGTTTTGATTTCTGGGACTTTTAAAAGTCGTTTTATAACTTTTGTCTGATGCTCGTACTCATTTGATCTTGCATTATCTGCCTTTACTTATTTTAAATACCTTTTGTGTAATCTCAATGTCTTTCTTGTATTGATGTCATTAATTTGTCTCTTAATACTATGCTTTTCTATTGCCTTTTAGCATTCCTTGTCATTTCCTTTAAAGTTGGGTAAGTTTCCATAGGGAAGCAGATATCACAGTAGAGAGGATGTTATGATAATTTAAAAATTTTTCCCAATACTTGAGCTATGTTTCTAAGTGTGATATTGGTATGTGAAATAGAGTCTCTGTTGACTTTGTTTCTAATCTCCTTTGTGGTTTAAGTTTTCCATTTTGCTATAGCTTGAAGAAAGTCCCTCTCTTAGAGCTCTCCTTGTTTTAATTTGCTGTCATGTCTGTGAATGGGAATTTGCTAGTATGGATATAGGATGTAAGAACAGAATTCCCTAATGATCCAGGTAAGTCTTGCTCTTTGAGGACAGTGGAACAGTGTCTTGGGGGTGTGACCTTCATAATACTTTGTTTCCTCTTGGGGGCTAGAGACTTGCCCCTCTGTCTTCCTATTCCCTTTCCTGGGTATAGCAGTTGTACTTCAGTTTTCTCAATCAATATCCTGCAGGCCATATTTCCTCCAGACTATGGACTTTTTTGTGTCATTGGGTGAGAATAGGAAGATGGAGTTGGACCAAGTTCACTGTCCCCAACTAATGGAATTTTACTGGTCAGAAGGCATTGTTAAGCATCTTCTCTCTTACAGATTGAGACTTTTGTTCCATAAGGAAGAATTTTTGTGTATTTCATTCATCTCCTTCCACAGCCAGCAATTTGGGGTGGCACTTTCAGAGGATACATATTTTGAAAGGCTTTAGGGGTTTCTGTATGAAAGGCCTACAATGGCGTGTTGGCATGACTGCGACTGGTGACTTGAGAAACTTCTCATTCTCATGCTAGTCCATATTGGTCTCCCAGCAATGAGGTATGATTACAAGTTTAATCCTCGTATTGTCTTACGTGGAACATAGGGGCTTCTGCCTAGGGAAGCAAGTTCTTTCTGGTGCCTGAGGGATGGCAGTTTCAGGAGATGCCAAGGTTTCTGAGTTTGTTCAATCTGTTCTTCTTGTGTTGTTGGAAATGATTCCTCTTTACACATTTGAGCTGAAATTGGAAGTCAATGGAAACACTAATGAAAACATTTCAACTTATAATCTCACTGGATATATAAATTACTTCATGTTTTATATACTATAATAAATAAAAAATAGCTTAAAATTTGAGGTTCTTACTGATATACAAATATATGACACATGAAGTATATGAAAGATCTTAGTCACATCCCATGGCACATGCCTGTAATCTCAACAGTTTGGGAGGGTCAGGCAGGAGGATCTCAAGTTCAAAGCAGCTGAGGCAACTTTGCAGTGTACTAAATAGAGAGATCCTGTCTCAAAATAAAAAAAAATAAAATAAGTAAGGATGTGGTTCAGTGGTAAAGCATGTCAGGGTTCAATCCCTGGTACCAAAATAATAATAATACCAAAATTTAAAAAGGCTTAAATACTTTAAGGGTTTTTATGTTTCTTTAAATTAATACTGTTTTGAAAACATGATTTTTTTTGAATAATAGAAAATATATGTAAATCTTTAAAATCATGAATTCTTAAATACAATATTCTAAAATGGAATTTATAGTTAATTTGAAAATTTATGAAGTAAAATTGACTTTGTTGATTATTCCATCAACCATAATTTTGTGAGATGTATTCAGTGTTTCTGTAAAGGCTTGTCATCAAAGAAGTTAATCATATGATCAGTTTTTCTTCAAAATTCATTACATAACTTTTTTAAAATGAGCTTTGACAACTTTTGATGGCCAATGATAACTCAGAGATTATTTAGAAGCTGATTAATTTTGTATGTTTCTTCTTATTATTTATGGAGAGTCTTTTTTTTTTTGGTACTAGAGATTGAACTCAGGGGCACTCAAACAATAAGCCACATCCCCAGTCTTATTTTGTATTTTATTTAAAGACAGGGTCTCACTGAGTTGCTTAGCATCTTATATTTGCTGAGGCTGGCTTTGAACTCCCATCCTCCTGTTCAGCCCCGATCTGCTGGGATTACAGGCATGTGCCACTATACCTAAACATTTATGGAGAATTTTTAAGCACACTAGAAACTAGTATTTTGTTCATATAGATATAGATGTTTTAATCAGAACATATTTTTGAGTGGATGTGTTTTTTTCCAGTGACATATTTCATGGGTATTTATAGGTACATATGGTGAATGTGGTGAATTCTTTGTTATCTGCCATTACTTGCCAAGAATTTGTCTCCATAATTTTATGTATATAATTTTGAACTCTTACTATGCTCCTACTAAAAAGTAATAATTGCTTTACTAAAAAGAGCATGCCACAGGCACACAAAAATGAACCTTAATGGGAAAAACCTAAATGCTTTTCAATGATAAAAATAATATTTCATTTCTTCAAAAGTACATTGAATAAAACAGTGCTGAGAACTAGTAATTGTATAGCAATATGATAACACTGCACTTTGGGGGATGCTGTGGACTACACTGTATACCTTCACCTAAAGGTATATGTTGAATTCCTAACTACCAGTATCTTAGGATGTGACTTTCTTTAGATATAGTGTCTTTAAAAAGGGGAATGTACCAAAAAATCTTAGTTATAGATATACACTCTCTGGTGTCATGCTTATCAATATTTTAATCATCTCATGAAAATCAGGTTTTGTCACCCATTCAAGGACATTCTATTCTCTCTCTTTCTCTTTTCTCTTTTTGCCTGTTTTAAAAGCATAAAGAACTAAAAATTATTAGGCTGTACTACCTAATAATTGCCACTACTATATGTAATGTTAGCAAGAACCATGACCAAATGACCTCATAGAAAGATCTCTCACCCAAAGACAGACATCTCCAAGAGCCTAAAGTTTGAAGAGACTGGGATTGCAAATAATTATAGTTGTTAAATAGAATTAATAATGAAGGAGGCTACTCCTACCTCCACACCTCAATTCTCACACTCATATCTTATATCTATTGGGACACAGACTTGTCTGCTTGCTATTGGGAAAGTCTGTGTAGTTGTTTAAAAGGAAGCATCACAGTCTTGCAGAAGTTTCTAAGTCATCTCCTTCAGTAAGCATTTTGCCCTTCTAGTGCTGCATCAAGAAAGAAGCCCCTGCATAATGCAGGGAGCTTTTGCATTTTCAGTGAATGCAGCTGGTATGACTTCAGCTTACTCTTTTTGATCTTTTTGTGTAATATGGGCCAAACGGTACTTTGTTGTCATAGAACTTCTTCATTCCTAAGAATATCACAGAATATCACCCATCCCTGCAGTTCTGGAACCTGTGATCACTCTCATTAGAGCAAATATGTCCACTTTGTCTCTAGTGTACATCCTGCTCTTTGCCATTCCTTGGTTCTCTCATGCATACTAAGGAATCCATGTGCCTTGGCATATGAAGAAGAGACAATGGTTCACTGTCACACTGCCCTTCATTAGGACATGCCTCATTGCCTTGGTAGGGAGACAGCCACTGGTCCTTTAAGGTACAGGTTTTTTTTTTTTTCTTTTTTTTTTTTTCTTGTGTAATAAATTCCTTCTAGGCTGACCGTCTTTGAGTTTTTTGGCTCTTTTCTCAACATATATCCAGGCAATTCTGGAATTTCTAATTTTCTTAAGAAGAACGCCATTTTTCCCTGGGCAATAAGGCATTTGTTAATCAAGAAGGATTAGCACAGAACTTTTCTAGGATATAAAATTCTAAGTCACAAAACAATGGTTGACCAGTCTTCAGTTTACCACTCGCATTAGCACAGCACCTTCAAGATTCATTCTCAAGCATGTTTTCTGAGTTCCAACTTGTATTTATTAGCTGTACCTGGAAGCTCCTTTGGTGAATAATTTTTTTATCTTGGAGCATTGACAGAACTATCCCCATCAGGTCAAACGTAAATGTAGCCCTAGTTTCGGTCCAATAGCCGTAAAGTGAGTTGAAGGGAGGTTTGAGGAAGACAAATGTCATTACTTTTGCAAATCATTTGCTGAGGAACGATCCTCTGCATGACTTTAAAAGGAGCGGAGGCTGCTGTACCCCAACAACGGAGAGGACGGTTTTAGAAACCGGGAGCTCTGTTGCTTTGGGGTCCAGACCCATGTAATTGGATGTGCCTACTCCAGGACTTGGGAGACCATGCCTTCTCTGTCAGAACCTGAAATGTAGATATACACTCTTTGGTGTCATGCTTATTTTTCTGTGGCTACAAACAAAATACTTATCAGCTTCAAACAACAAAATTTATTACCTCTGAAGATGTGCTGTCCTAGTTTTAGCCTGCCTGGATTCTCTGCCCAGGTTCTCACAAAGTTAAAATCACTCTGTTTCCTTGTCCGTGTTCTCATCTGAAAATCAGCATGCTCTTCCCTCTGTACTGAACTCAGTTCCATGCCACTGTAGGACTCACGTATTTTTTTTTTCCCTGCTGGGTGACAACTGAAGACCACTCTTGGCTCAGAGGTTGCCTGCGTTTCTTGCCATATGACATCCTCTATGATCAAAGCCAGCCAAGGTCCATCTCTGTTGTGTGGAATCCCTCTTGTGTTTTAGTCTCTTTTGTTAGTGAGATGTCAATCTTATTATAGGATCACAGGATTCAGTCAGGCTCCTTATGCTAAGGTCACCTGATTAGATCATTAAGTATATTTGCAAAACATCTTCATGTTGCACTAGATCAGTGTTTGATTGAGTACCTGGGAGAAACTGTGCACTTTCTAGGGGTGAAAATCTTTACCACATGGACACTTGATAGGCCTGTGGATTCAGATTCTCTGAACTTAGCTTCCTTTACAGAGCATTTCTAGAGTAGATTTGCAGCACTGTTCAACTTCTACACAGGATATGGGTTCTTTTTAAAACTATCCATATAGACTGACATGTCCCCAAAATTCACATCTATCTGAAACTTCATAATGTGACCTGATTTTGAAAACCAGTCTTTGTAAATGTGATAAGTAATATGGGATTAAGGGGGGTCTGAATCCAATTATTGATGTCCATATAAGAAGAGGACACCACAGAAGCTAAGAAGAGGAAAGTTAGGATCTTTCCTTGTAGTTTTCAGAGAGTATAACCTTGACTACATCTTGACTTCATACCTACAATCTCTAGAGCAAAGAATACATTCCAGTTGTTTTGGTACTTTGAAAGTAATGCTTAGGAAATTAACATATACATTACTGATGTTCATACAATATCCTAAGTTAATAGTTGTTTGTCCAACACCTGTTTTTCTTCCATTAGTTCTGCAGAGGTATTTAGCAGCAGCAAAGCCATAACAGTTCTTACAATTAGCATGGCTACCATGGAGATTTTGAATGAAATACTGTATCCTTTCTTACCTTTACCATGGGTGAGAATCCCATAACTCTTTGCTGCAGCAAACCAAGGACCATCATTAACCTCACAGTGTGTTATCCAGGGTTCTCCAGAGAAAGAGAACCAACAGGACATGTATGAGCAACCGTCTCTCTCTATTCCATATCTGTAATTGGCTTTTCTATCTCTCTACATATCCATTTTTCTATCCATTCATCCATCTGACCATCCATCAATCCATAGGTTTATTTTAAGGAACTGGTTTACATGAAGTGGAGACCATCAAGAGTCCAAATTGTGCATTGGACCCTGGCAGGCTAGAAACTCAGGGAAGAGTTGCTCTAAAAGGAGTCTGGGATCCTCAGTCTTCAACTGATTGAAGGAAGCCCACCCATTTCACCTCCAATGAAATGCTTCCCTCAATTTTTTATGCCTTGGGTGTTAATTTTATATGGCAGTAACATCTGGACTGGTGTTTTGCCAAATATTGTGGGCTAGCGAAATTGACCCATAAAATTACACATCACAACCACCAATGGGACTCTTTGCTATGTGACTGGCAAGTCATCCCAAACCAGACACACATCTTTCTAGGTACTAACTGCCTTAATCAACAACAACTCAAAATGCAGTAATAATGATTACTCTCAATACTGAATTTTTTAAAAAGTTTCAGATAATATTTTTAACATTCCATTTTAACTTTAAAGTTTTACATGATTAATGGGGAAATAAAAATAACAGTGCAGTAAAATATGATGAATCTTGGAGGGGATCCCACAGCTATTTATTTTAGTCCTCATTTCACAGATGAGGTAAGGTTGATTAAAAAAAAAAAAAAAAACAAGCTGTCAATAACTGATTATTAGTTTTCCTCAGGGCTTTTGCATTGTCCAACCCTTTATCCATGGGACACATGGCTGAGGGTGGCTGTTTTACACTTCTGCTGCATTCCTTATGATCCTTATTCCTTCTGTTTGTTAGAGGACATAGAATGTGTGCATACATCAAGGAAGAAGGTGTTAAACATCCCCTACCTGGTTCTAGAGATTTATTGAGGGTTCTTTCCTTCTCTTCTTCAACTTCCTGCATTGATTGAACATTATGGAAATGTATCATGGGATTTTTCTAAATATCACAAATAATAATTGATGCAAACTACTGTTTGTGTCACCTCAATTTTATCTGAAAATCATTCAGTTAATTTTCACACCATCATATATTAACAAAATGTTATTGAGCAATCAATTTGTATTTAGTGAAAAAAGAAACATGGATTGATTAAAGCCTTTATCTTGTAAAAATATACTTAGGAAAAAAACCCTTTTATTTGTAATAATAATAAGATAACATTTTATTTATTCTTTAATATAATAATTTGTTATAAAATTTAGAAAAATATTAATTTCCGGTGGAAAACATGATCAAATTAAATGAAAAAGTTTTTCTAATGAAGCTCATAAACATGCTTTTTAAAAATCATACCTGTAGTATAAATCTCTTAATATACAAATGACTGTTTTTGTGTATTTTTTCTCTACTTCAGGTTATTGTGCAGTCACCAATGTCACTATATTTATGTTCCTTAAAATTTCTCAAAAATTTATTTATTTCAGCTTACTCATATCCAAATGATAGTATTAGTATGATCCTATTTTAAAGACTATGTCATAATAAAAGCTTGATTACTTTAAATATAGCAAGTTGTGTACATGCCAAGCTATATTATTTACATAATGACAGGATTCAGATTGGAACATAAAGTACTCATTTTACTTTACTTTTAGTAAACGATGATTACTGGTTTAGTGAGAAAAAATAAAAGTACAACATACATTGACCTAAAGATATGTGTGTTACACATATTACATAGTCTTTCTTAAAGAAAGACAGCATCGGATGTACTATTGAATGCTTGTAAGTAATAAAATGTATAAGTAACATAAGTTCATCAGATAAATATTCTGAAAAATAAGGATCCAAACCAATATTTTAGGCAGAGGTAGCATTTTGATTAAAATACTAAAAATTAGCCAATAATTTGAATTAATTAAAGAAATGAGTATTCTTTCCATTTGAAATTGTTCTAATTGAAGTATTAGTAATATTAATGATAGGGATTTAAAGATGAAAATTACTTAAGTGGGATTTATTACAGGAAAGGGAAATTACTTCCTTATTCAGAGGTTGATTCACACTTGCAGCCAAAAGATGAAAAATTATTATATTAATTTATTTACATAAGTAATTTGATGAGATCCATCACTCTTTTTTTTTTTCAATTTTTTTTAGTTGTTTACAGATCTTTATATATTTATTTATATATGGTGCTGAAAATTGAACCCAGTGCTTTATACATGCTAGGCAAGTACTCTAACACTGTGCTACAACCCCAACCCAGATCCATCACTTCTTGATTAAAATGATAAACAAACTAGTATTACAGGGGAACTTCTTCCACTTAATAATGAGCAAAAATGCTACAATTAATGTCCCACATAATGGTGAAAAGATGAATGCTGTGATAGTAGGAGCAAATATGACTCCATTTTGTTTTATGACTTCATCCTGTAAAACAACCATGCCAAGTAGAAGAGTCATGACTGGGTCAAAATGTTCTTTACCTTTTGCTACAGAAACCTTTAAGAACACGGAACTACCTAATGGGGTATTGTTTCTGTAACTAGGGTAATGGGGCTCTGTTTCTGTAACTGGGGTGACTGGGCTACCTGTGATTGGTTAGGCTTCCCTCCGCTTGACTGCACTCTCCAGCTTCTGTAACCTGGCTTGCTTGCATTGGCTAGACCCCCTGAACATCCCTTTTGCGGTTTTCAGGCTTATAAGGAGTGCCCTTGCAATTGTTCGGGGCTAATCAGGGGAACAGCTTTATGTTCTGGTCAGCCACCATCAGTGTGCTTCAATAAAGCCTTGATTCCATTATACGTGAGTGGTCTGGAAGTCAGTTTATGAAACCTTGGGATGAAGCTTTAACTATAACAATGCCATACTCTGTATGCTGAGAAAAGGTAGGATGTTATCACTCTCAATCAACATAGCACCAGCCAGTGATATAAGACAAGATAAAGAAATAAAAATGCCCAGCAAATAAAACTTATCTACATATACTTTTGACAGGATTATTTATCTGGAAAACCTATATAGCTAAAGAGTCTCCTAGAATTAATGACTGAGTTCAAAACACTGGTGAAAGAAATCAAAGGAGACTTAAATATATGGAATGTCATGTAATGCTAGTTTTGACTCAGTTCCCTAGTATACCAACAGGGATTTTTGTAGTTATAGTGAATTCTAAAATTTTATGGAAAAAAAATTACCAAAAAAAACTATAATAACTTTAAAGAAGGAAAACAAATTGGAGGACTCTATGATATTTTGAAATTTATCATATTTCTACTGTGTTTTTAAAAAATAGTGTGATTTTTGCATAGGGATAAATATATGGGACATTAAAACAAATGCGAATTAAAAAACAGTTCTACAAATGCAAAACCAACTGAATTTTGAGATAGATAAAAATAAAAGAATATTTTCAAAAGTTATGTTGGCATAATTACATGTGCATAGACAAAGTTATCATTGTTGACAAGTCCCTTAATCTTTTCCATAAATAAACTCAAAATGAATTATTGATATTAATTTAAAGTAGAAAATTATAAAATATTTAGAAGGAAAGAAAAAATAACACTGTGAGTTTTGTTTACACAAGCATTTCATGGGCTGGTGAAAGCAAAAAATAAATTGGACTTCATCAGAATTAAAAATATTTGTTTTGCAAAAGATACTATTAAGCAAGCCTCATAATGTGTGAAAATATTTTCCAATAACATATCCAGTGTTTTCAGAACACAAAAACATTTCTTTAAACTCGACATTAAGAAAACAAACTCCAATTAAGGAATCAAATGCTCTTCACCAAAGAGGATGTATAGGTGGCAAATTAGTACATGAAAAGATTTTGAACATCAAAAGGCATTAGGGGAATGCAAATTAAAGCAAAAAGTTAAATATCTCTGCAAACATACTAGAATGGCTAAAATAAATGAAAAAATAAATAAGTAAACATTATTAAGTACAGGTGAGATTCTGTAACAATAGAATCTCACACATTGTTGGTAGAAATGAAAATATATAGTTACTGAAAGAGTTTGGAAGTTTCTTATAAAGTTACATTATAGTTACTTACTTACTCCTGAAACTCTATTCTAATATATCTATCCCAGGGAAACCAAAATTTTCGTTCAGTAAAATCTCTACATATGCTCATATTATCTTTATCAGTAATAGGCCAAAACTGGAAAAAAATTGGAACAAAACAAAGTGACTCATCAGTTCCTTCACTGAGTAGCTGGTTATGCTCATACTGCAGCCACTCATTCTGTGGGGCATCTATGCCACACATCAGGGTGAATGTGGACCTGTCCTGATTGAGAAATGGAAATTAAGCTTTGGATCCAAAGAAATTATTCAAATTGGCCAAATATTATGGCTTAAATAGCATTGACCCAAAATTCATATGGTAAAGTCTTATTCCCCTGTGGGGAAAAGTGCATGGAGTACTGCCTACATGGCATATGTTAAGGGGGTTTCAGTGGCAAACCACTCCCCCATGCTAGGTGTGAGTGGCAGGCCACTTACCCCGTAGGCACAGCCCTGGGCGTGAGGCCCTGTGTTGCAGTCCCTGTGCTTGCTCCACAGCCCACTCCTCGATTGGTTGCTGCAAGGACAGTTAGCAGACATTGCATTGGTGGCTGCCTGTAATCTGCTTAGCTACTGCCTAAGTATATATACGTGATAACTGTGAAATAAAATGAGACCTGCTTCCTGCTTGGTCTCCAGAAGTCTTGAATAGCAACTCCGCTGCCACACTCTCCTCTACCCTGTTCCGTGGACCTCTTCACTGGATGAGAGAGAGCCCACACATTCCCCAATACCTCAGAACATGACTATCTTTGGAGGTACTATCTTTAAATAGGTAGCCAGAGTAAAGTTAGGTTATTAAGATGGGCCTTAATCCAATATGGTTGAAGTTCTTAAAAGAAGAGAAAGGCAGAACACAAGGGGAAGACCATGTGAGTATTCCAGCTCTCTAGGCACCTTAATCATGAACTTTGAGCCTTCAGAATTGTAAAAACATGAATTTCTATTATTTAGCCACCTAGTTTATGCTATTTTGTTATGGCAGCCCTAGACAACTAGGCCATCAATCCACAGGATTGCAGGATTGCAGAGATCTACTTATAGCCACCACACCCTACTTGCCATCCATAAGCCACCTTTTACGTTCCAGCTTGCTGTCACCTGTCCCTGAAGACAAAATCTGGTATAGCTCTTCCTCAAAGCCTAGTCTCCTTTGTAGTGGCAAGTGACAGAGTTCTTTCATCTAGCTGAGTGACAGAGTGTTGTGTCCCACCATCCAAAGAATCTTCAAATGTCATGAAAGATACAACTTCAGGCAGACTGTGAAAACTTTAAAAAATGATACACAGTTTTAAGTAGAGCTGACTGATACATTAAAATTCCAAGGGCTCATTTAAGTTACACAAAGAAAACAGGAAAGACAAAAAAAAAAAAAAAAGGAACAACAATACAAATTAAACAAAGCAAAGAAAATCCACAAATAGTGTTGAGAGCCACAGCCAAGTCGGGATGGCACATGGCATTTCGCCAGAAGGAGTGATTGGGAGGTGACGCCAGCGAGCCATTGGGATGATAGTGATTAAGTTAAGCTGTGTATAATTATTGGGATGGTGACTGATTGCTGTAACTGGATGATGCTAAATTAAAATAAGCTGTGCATTCAATTGTGTATGTGGACCTCTGCTGTCCAGCAGTGGGGCGGCTCCTGCTGCCTCAGGTGCCCACTACTTTTGAGCTCTCCTGGAGTTCCCGTTGAATTCTTGTGGAGTTCCTGTTGAGTTCTGGTTGGTTCTCGTGGAGTTTCCATGGAGTTCTAGAGAGTTCCCGTTGGGTTCTGGCAATAAAGTAGCTTCTGTTTGAACCTACAAGTGGCTCATGGCCTCCAGGTGATTTTGTGCCCAGCCAGACTGAGGCAAAATAGGAGACCAAAGAAAACATAAAACAGATATATATATAGATGTTTATATTTATATTTATATATACTCACACACACATATATATATATAGTGTCTAAATTCTTTCATGTTAATAGACTAAACAGATAAATACGAAAAAGTTCAAACCAACTGTGTGCTGTACCCAAAACAGATAGACATAAACTGACAGAAACTTGATAGTTGTAAAAACTAAACCTACAGTTAATATTTAAGGCCTGATATTGCTGTATTAATATCAAATAAAATGGATTACAAGACAATAAGCATTGCCTGTGATATAAGGTGATATTTCACAATGATAAACATGTTAAGTATCTAAGAAGGCATAATAAACACAAACGTGCACCTAATAACAGCTCTTGAAGGTGCAGGTGACAGGATCAAGTGGGAAATAAAACTTTGCTCAGTGTCATTTGGAAATATAAATCAGGTTCTTAGCAATTGATAGAATTACTACAAAAATTTTTGAATAGACAGGTGATATGCATAATGTGACACTGATCTACTTTAACTTAATGAATATCCTTAACTTGCAAATTCAGAATAGACACTTGAAAAGTTTTTATGTGATGTAATCACAGATAGAGAATGTACATTACATGATAAAGAATATCACATCATTTAAAATGATTGAAAAAGGGGCTGGGGTGTGGCTCAGTGGAAGCGTGCTAACGTAGCAGATGTGAGGCACTGGGTTTGATCCTCAGCACCACGTAAAAAAAATGAACAACAAAAAATACAGGTATTGTGTCTATTTATTAATAAAAAATATTTTTACAATATGATTGAAATACTATGAGGTACTCTAACCATGATAGAATTTCATTAGCAAACCAATAAAAATAAGTATGTTTTAACAACCTCAGCTATTTAAAAACTAAGCAACATGCAGCTTAAGGACGAATGTGTAAGATCTATGTTATAAGGTTAATGAGGTTATTTTTTTTTATTAATGTGTGTATGGTAATGTTTCTCCAACTCTTTGATTTTAATTTAGATGAGTCTTTATCTTTAAATCAGTTTATATTTTTAATACACTCTGGCAACACCTTTTAATTGGTGCATTAAAAGTATTTCCATTTAGCACGTTATTGTACAGATGAATTATTGTATATAATATTTGTAAATGTTTCTTTCTTCTTTCTTTCCATTACTGGGGATGAAACCCCAGGGTGCTCTGCCTCCGAGCCACATCTCGCCCTTTTAATTTTAGTTTTGAGTCAGGGTTCCTCTGGATTGCTATGGCTGGCCTGGAAGTTGGGGTCCTCCTGCTTCTGCCTCCCTGGTTGTGGGAATTGCAGGTAGACGCCACCATGCCTGGATTTTTGCTTCCTTTTTAGTTCTGCTTTCTCTAGTTTTAATTGAACATTTCATAAAATTCCATTTTGTCTCTTCTCTTACCGTATTATACTTCTGGTTTTAATGTTTCAGCCAGTTGCCTCAGAATTTCCAATATAATTTTTAACTTGAATAAATGCATAGACCACCACACTGCTTCATGGGTAAGGTGAGCACCTTAGAGGGGAGCATTCCCAATTCCTCCATTTTCCTCCTATACAATGCCCTTCTCCCTCTCTCCCTCCCTCCCCTACTTCTCTCTTTCTTTCTCTTTGCTCTCTCTTTCTCTCCCTCCCCCCCCCTCTCTCCCTTTCTTTCTCTGTCTTTCTTTTTGTACCAGGGATGGAACTCAGGGCACCCTGTCACTGGGCCGCATCCCCTGCCCTATTTTGTATTTTACTTAGAGACAGGGTTTCAAGAGTTGCTTAGCGCCTCCCTGTGGCTGAGGCTGGCTTTGAACTCACTATCCTCCTGACTCAGTCTCCGGAGCTGCTGGGATTACAGGTGTGCGCCACTGGGCCAGGCTTAAGTTGCTATTCTTCATTTCACTTATTCATGTACTATAACCATTTATATATTTACATTTAGCACTTGAAACAGTTATTTTAAAATTAGTTACAAATAAGAAAATGCCAAGACTTTATTTTGTCTTCATTCCTTCTATGACACACCTTTTGTACATAAATACAAATTTATTAAAAGGAAAAAAATTGCACTGGACACTTGTTAAAAAGAGCAAGGAAGACTGTCTTTAAAACAATTGCAAAAAGGGAGAGAGATTGAATTCAGTTCAGCTGAAGTAAAAGTAGAGAAACTTTAACTGTTGTGTGAGCTAAGGGAACTTGGTCAGTATATTGAAGCCACTGTGCTTGCTCTTTGGCTCTTGGCAGAGGTAAGCTACCCTCCCTCAGAGACAGGAAGAAGGGGACTTTGTGAGGGTAGCATTTTAAAAGGGTTGCTACTCTTAGATCCTGTACAAAGATCTTCTGGGCAGCTCAATATTTACATCTCAAAGGGGCAGAGAAGAAATTTACAATTACAAGTTTTTTTAAGGTCCATGCTCAAAGAAACTTCAGATCAGGGATCTATCCTAAGAAAGACACCTCTCAAGTTTAGTCAAACTAGGGGGGATTTTGAAACTACATGGCTGAATTTCTATCTGTGTCATTAATCTTTTCCTTGAAATATTTAAAATAATATTTCTTTCAGGCCAGGTGTGCTGGATGCAGTTCTTTTGGTTCATTTGAGAAAGTCTGTATTTCTTCTTCATTTTTGAAACACCGTTTTCCTAGATACAGATTTTAGGTTACTAGTTATTTAAAAAAACGTTAAATATTTCACTGTACTTTCTATTCTATGTGTGGTTTCAGACAGAAGATGTGCTGAACTTCTTGGGCTGGTTCCTCTATCAGTATCCTGTTTCACCTTCTCCTTCCTTTGTATGATTTCAAGACTTTTCTCTTTGCCTTTGTTGTACCTAGTTTGAATGTGATAGGTGAAGTGCACCCCACCCCTTCGCTTGGTGTTCTCTGAGCCTTCGGGATCTGTGGTTTTCAAGGTGGTTTTTTTTTTTTTTTTAGTTTGAGAAATGTATCTATCAATATTACTTCAGATGTTGCTTTTATTCCATTCTCTATTTCTCCTCCTGCTCTTCCAATTATGCCTATATTACAGCTGTATACATTGTTGCACACTTCTTGGCTGTTTTATTAGTCATTTCTCTGTTGTTATGATGAGATATCTGAGATAATTAACTTCTAATGATAAGAGTTTTATTTTGGCTCAGTTTTGGAGGTTACAGAATAGGATAGAATGGTCCCTGTGCTTTGGCTCTATGGTGACGCAGAGGAATATGGGAGGAGTTGATGGTAAAAAATACCATTCACCTCAATAGCCAGGAAGAAAAGAGAAAGAGGGGAAGGGTTAGCAGGGTCCCACAATAACTTTTGGGGACAAAACTCTAACAACCTCAGGACCTCCTACTAGGTCCCACCACCTGTGGGTCCCACCACTTCACAACTGTGAGGGACTGAGCCTTTGACATATGAACCTTAGGGACACTGCCCACATTTGAACCATTCAAACTACCCTTTTTAGTATCACTTTCCCCTTTTAGTTTTTCTTTCTTTCTATTTTATTTCAGTTGGGAAAATCTCTGGTTTTTTTCATGTTTGTCAAAACACAATGAGTGTATGATCACAACTTGTACATTTCATTTTATGTAAAGTTTACATCAAAGGCCAAAACACATAACTCTAGTTAATATACATGTTAGAGTATTTAAGGGGAAACAAAATAATTTCTGCTATTATTTAGGTAATTGATTGAAAAAGTTGGATGATTGATGAACTGACAAAGTGAC
Organism: Marmota marmota marmota; assembly: GCF_001458135.2. Taxonomy (NCBI): domain Eukaryota; kingdom Metazoa; phylum Chordata; class Mammalia; order Rodentia; family Sciuridae; genus Marmota; species Marmota marmota. The sequence continues at coordinate 9,872,769 of NW_026000068.1, forward strand.
AGATTGGAGAGATAGGGGCTAAAATAACCACAGTAGAATGCTATTTGTAGAATCCGTGCAGTGTGTATATGAGTGTTCTCTATATTTCTTTAACTTACATGTCACATTTTAAATGTTCCCTATAAAGTATTAGACGAAATATAAATGGTCAAAATCTCCTTGGTACCATAATTGAACAATATGTACTAAAAAATTATGTCAATAAAAACCCATATCAAGTCAGTCACAAGATAGGCCACACTTACTTTGTTACCAATTATGGAAGATAGAAGACTTATTTGCTACTAACTTCAACAGCAGTTTAAGTTTAGGCTAACTAAAGCTTCTTACATTTAAAACAAAATTTAAATTCATTCTAGTATTAAAGAATTAAATCAATAATAATTTGGTTAAAATATATATTATGTCAAAAATATGAATGAGGATGTAAAAGATTCAAAGAGATTTTTAAAAAACAGGTCTCAACTGTGTGATTGCCAAAGCTAGTGATTTAGTAGTTTATTGAACTACTAAATATTAATAGTTTATTTTGTGTTGCTCATTACTTTACATAAAATAGCAAACCACAAACTTGAGAGGTGTTCTCCTTATTTGCCCTTATCTATGCCATGAAAATTGCCCTTTAAAGTATCTTTCTACACACTATTTGGTAGAGGGGAGTGCTTAATTAAATCCGGAGGTGCATGGGCAAGCACCCAGCTGGTCGGCCCCTGACTGCCAACCTTTGAGTTGTTCCCTGTGTCTGGCCTCAAGATGACAGCTCTAGTAGGTTTCATCGTCCTGCTCCTGGTTGATGAATGCTTAAGGACTTCTTCTCCACTCTTGTTTTATATACTCCTAGCTTTGGGTGCATATAATTGCAGGTTCTTGCTTTTGCGTATTTATCTGGTTTCTTTCCTGTTCATTCAGCTTGGGCACAATTTTGTTCTTCAATATTCTGTTCATAGCTGCCTGGAGACCACAACCACTTCAGTGTCACAGGGTCACCTGCAATTCGAAGTTTTTGCATCCATTCTTCCATATAGACTCTGTGACATTCTTTAGATATGTGAGACAAGAAGGATCACATCCATTTCCAGTATTCCCTTTCTTTCTTGTCTTATGCTTTCCATGACACGTTCTGAGTTTTTCTCTCAAAGTTTCTTTGGTATGTGGATTTTTCTTTATTTCAAAATCACTGTGTAGTCAATTCATGCTCCTAAAACAGACAACTCTCTGAATTCTCATTTCATATTTCTATGTCTTTCAAACTTTGAAAAGCATATCCACATAACTTCTCTAAGATTTAGAATTACTCCCCATGAAGTAGAAACAATTCTGATATTAATGAAACAAAAATATAATTGTCCATTGATTCCTTAAGGAATTGGTTCCAGGACACCCCTATCCAAATTCCAAAAACTATAGATGCTCAAGTTATTTGAATAAAAGGCATAGTGTTTGCATATAATCTACATAATTTTTCTACATACTTTAAAAAACATCTCTTGATTGCTCATAATCAATAAAACAATATAAATGCTATGTAAATTACCTAAGTTATAAGTTGTTATATTGTACTCTTTAGAGAATAGTGACCAAGAAAAAATGGTCATGTTCAGTACAGACACAACCTAGGCATATTTTCATTCTGAGATTGACTGGATCTAAAGATATGGAACCCACAGATATAGAAGGACATGTGCTATACTGAAATACAAAATAACCAACAATATACTTATCATAAATAGATTCAGTGGCAAAACTATCCATCATGGCCCATATGTAAACCTTTTATGGATGAAAAAATGCCATGGCTACTTTCTGGCTAATGTTAATTTTTACTATTACTATGTGAACCTAATAAAACTTATCTGTGTTTGGGTCACTCTTCTCTCACTTCACCACAGAGGTTACACAGAGAGATGTGACCTGATGTGGTGGTTCCTAGGCACAAGAGATAAAGGTGAAAAGAAAATAAGAGCTTAAGGAAATCACGTATAATTCCATTGTAGATGAAGAATTTCCTGTGTATTTTTTTTTTTTTTGGTAAGCACTTTTATTGTTGGACAAAATCAGCAAATTATGAAGTAATTTGCATCTGTATTTTTTCAAGTTTAATATCATATAATAAATATTTTTAATCCATTACCTAATCTGCATAAACAGAGGTTAATACAATACATATGATAAATGGTTTCATAATTTAATTGATATTATTAATAGCTTTATATTTGGGTTGTTCTCAATTTGTTGAAATGATTTATTCATATAATCATTTGTTTTATCTGATAAAGGCTTAGGCCAAATACAGAAAGGGACTAACTGCAAAAATTCTATGGTGCTTTATTAGTCAGGACTTTATGATTACAATATGATGAGCCTGTAGTGACAATTAAAATTCAGGACACAAATGCTATATTAAAAGATTTAATACAAACTCCCATTTATATCAATATATACCAATGAAAATATTTAGATGCTTTATGTGATAGGCATAGTAACTAACAGCCAACGAATTTATTCTCTAATCCCAGTAACCTGTGAATTCATTGCTGTCCATGGTAGTAAGGATGCCAGGTATGTTATGCACTCCTGTATCCCAGCAACTCGGAAGGCTGAGGCAGAAGGATCTCAAGTTCCAAGCCAGCCTTTTAAACTCAGAGTGACCCTAAGCAATGTAGTGAGACTCTGTCTCAAAATTTAAATAAATAAAAAAATAAAATAATAATAAAAGGGCTGGGGTTATAGCTCAGTGATTAAAGTGCTCTTGGGTTTAATCCCCAGTACAAAATAAAACAAATTAAAAATATATATCCAAGGTAGAGTGATACACTGAAAAATGACTAAGGGTAACCTTGGAATGGTAGATAATCCTAGGTCAGCCATGGGACTCCAATCTAGTCCCATGAGTTCACAAAGTAAGAGAGAAAGGCAGAAGTTAGAGCAAGAGATATGCGACAGAATGAAATAATAACAGGAGTGGGGAGGAGTTCAAAGTGGGAGACGGACTCAGCTGCCATTGCTGGCTTTGGCAAGGGAAAAGCCAGCAATGGAAGCCCTTGGCTGGAAGTCAGTCAAGAAATTGGGATCTCAGTCTCACAACCACAAGGAACTGCACTTGACAAAAACCTGAGTAAAGAAGAGAATGGATTCTGCCCCAGAATCCTCAGAAAAGAACACAGCCCTGTCAATATTTTGATCCTGATTAGTTGAAACTACACAAAACTTCTGACCTACAGAATAGTGGATAACAAATTTATGGAGCTTTAATCTGCAAAGTCTGTGTTAATTGTTATGGTAGCAATAGAAAAGTAACACATTGTATCTAATGTATTATTGGCAATTGCAATGCAATCATAGCAATTATGATGTTGTTTATTCTTTTTATTTAGAACACATTATGTCCCCGTTTTTATATAAGTGTTTTAATATAGTAAGCCAATACATATATACATTGTATGTGTTAGAGTTCCCATCCATGTTAGAGGAGGGAGTTGAGTTTCTAAATAGTTAAGTAATTCATCCACAGACATTTATTTAGAGCAACAAGAAAAGCAGTGAGGCTGGGATTCTCTATAATTTTCTTCTGTATGTAGTTATTGTTTTAATTTTATTTGTAAAGAATTCATAATGGCACATAATATATTTTGAGCTTGAAAATATAACATTAAACAAAATTAATGAGTTATTGAAAATGCTTCATTAGTTAAAATAAATGGAGCTTTTAAAATCAATTAATTTATCTTTCTTATTATAATCTACTTGTTTCTAAAGTCAGACTCTATTTAGCATCTATTCTGTTTCTTTGCATGTTCATTTCTGACTTATCTGAAAATATATGTACACACAAAAATTTGTGTAACTGATAATAGATTGAAATGTAAAGCGTTTTTTTGTGTAATTATTTCTCGATTCTTTGAACTTCTTCTCAAAGTCATGTACCCCAAATCATTTTTAGAGTTGCAGTCATTGACTATATGGTCTTCAATTTTGTAATTTTGTTGAGATTTAATGATTGGGAAAAAAAAAGTATACACACATTTGTGTTATAAGTAGATTTACTTCACCTGGATTGTGGAAATACAGTCTCCACAGAAACTCATTGGCTCAATCCCTGATCATATTAACAAAGCAAAGCCACATGTGAACTCTCAGAAAAATTCTGATGTATGACAGATCAGTTGTCTAGGAAGGAGGAAAATTAAGAAGGGAAAGTTAATAACACCTATTCCTCTGGGTGGCTCTTGTTTGGGGGCCAGGAAAGCAGAGGATTTGGGGGAACAGGAGGTGAGTATAGGATACATACCTTGCATGAGTCATACTGAGGAACTGGGGTACAGCGCTTCACTACTTGGGGAGCTGCCAGAGACAAATGCTAAGTGAGTAGGATAAAGGAGACCTGCCAGTTAGCTGTGACAAATGCCCTGGGGTCTGGATGCTGTCACCCGTCAAACAGGGTGGCCCACAGCAGAAGCAGAGATGCAAGGTCAGGGTGTTGATGAGCAAAAGAGGGCATGGCCAGAGCTCACATGGCACGACCTAGGCCCACACCAGATCAACCTCTGAGTTACAGCAGGTAACACGTCAGCCCAAGTGACTGAAAGAGCAAGAGAACCTCAGCAGGACAGGAAACACGCATGGCTCAGGGCATGAGCAGTTGCCAACAATACCCAGGCAAGAACTAGCCAGGGCCATCTTCTAAACACAATGTCACAGACTTTGACTTTCTCTTTAGGGAGAGGGCTCATTCTTTTTTCTGTAATAATGGACAGTTTCATAAAGATTACACGTAGATAATCTTGTAAGACTAACTTCAAACTAACTTGGATACTTACTTGCTTCATTTTTCTATGATCAGTAAGAGTCCACCCAGAGGAAAGACCAGAGGAGATTAGAGTAGCTTCATAATTTTTTTTCAGATACCTGTCTTGTCGTAGGGGCTTGCATTTTATTAATCAGCTTCTTTATTTATTTACTTACATTAGATTTAATTTTGTTTATGTATATATATATGTACATACATATATAAAATATACAATATGATGATATAAGACATATTTATATGGTAAATTGGCTACTTTAGTGAAATAAACTAGCACATCCATCATCCCATGTGTCTATACACCCCCACTCCATAGCAAAGGAAGCTACAGTCTAGTCATTTAGAAAAAATCCTGGATATAATATGCTCTTGTTAACTGTTGTCTTCATGCAGTACATAGGTCCTTCTGTACTACCTTAAAAAGTTGCATATGTACAACAATACTTGTTCTGTATTCATTGAGTCACATGCCCTTTGGGGAAATAACCATAGCTGAGACTCTTCTTATCTATTATTATGTGACATATACTATATTAAGCACATGTATTATCTTCTCATATTTTTACAATAACCCTTCTAAACTGATAAACATATCATTCTTTACCTATTACAAACAAGGAAACTGAGAAACAGAACATGTAAGTAACCTGATGGAGGTTGGCCTTGTAATAGAGAGTGGAATCACGATTTTAATCCAAATAATCTGAATGTAGAGGCATCCAGAACATCATGCTTACATTGCAGGAGGCAAAATTACATACTTCAGTTGTGGTTAAAAAATACAGAAACAAGAAAACAAAATGTTTAAAAATAATTGCCACTTTTAAACTCCCTTTAGAAAAAGAGCATTGTTGATTGATTGATTCCCTTTCCTCATTCAAGGCATTTTATCAAAAAGAGCTCAGCTGGCTGGAAATATTGAAGTTAGTTCCAAAATATGTTCTGTTTCTCCCTGTTCACAGGAAGCTACTTGCACTGGTTTACTGCTGGCAAATCAGAAATTGGTCTCAGACAACCAGTCAGCCAGAAAATACCTGCTTTCCTTTTTTAGCCAGAGACTAAAGTATGGAATATTGATTTTTTTCACACAATCCAACAATATCGTATAATCTTTTGTGACATAAGAAAATCTGAAGGTGTCTCCTTCATATGCAACTGTTGTGGCTCATCAGATAACATCCAAGTTGCTTTCATTAATTGCTGAGGAAGGGGACTCGCTGCAATGCCACAGTAATAATGCAGCTGTTTACAGGGTAACTACTCACATGGAGCATGAGGCCAGTAGCCAAGAACTTCCATGGAGATTGCAGGGCTGAGCATTTCTCTCTCTGAAGTCTCAGAGAACAGTGGGTGGGTGTGGGGCAGAAGGGAAAGAAAATGGAAAAAGAGAAACAAAATCATCACGAGATACCTTTTGCAAAAATCCTCTAATAGTTCTAAGAGACAGTCTGTGCTTGGTCTGGGTCTTTCACTGTTCTGGTTAAGCTGTTTATTCAGTGTGAAGAGTCCGGAAGGAAGGGCATTGATGAGATTTAGAATTAAATTTAAGCAGGTCAATCAGACCTTGGTTAAAGATACATTGTAGCAAGAGTGTTTTTTGCTACAATGTCTGCATCCTTTTATACAGAATTATAAGGAGTTGCTTTTCAAGTCCTATTGCACATCCAAACACTCTGTTTTTAATGCTAAAATTATAAAGTTATTCTGAGTTACAAATAAAATGATTACAAATGATCAGTAGTACCCTCTGATATGATTACTACTAAAAAAATAAAAGTTAATATAAAAACACCTTAAAATTTTTAGGAAAAGCTTAATATTCATTTTTTAACATTATTATTGATTGTTAAATTTAATGTTATACTTCAATATTTTCTTTGTGGCAGATAAAAATCAATGAGTAAATACAGCTGTGATTTAAAATTTCAGTTACAAGATGGGTTAATTCTAGTTTACAGACTCATCAATTAAATTATAGCAATTAAGCAGGAGATAAGGCTCCTAATAGCAAAAATAAATCAATTGTAAAAAGGCCAGGTGTCTATGGTTTGACTCTGTGAAGAGTTTATGCTTTTTCTCCCTAACTCATTGGTGAATCTTTATAAGGCACATAAAGTTTATCCTTCCAAGGCATATAAAACAGTCATTGCCTTAAAGAGATTGGCCCAGGAGGGGAGCAACTGGAAGACAACCTTTTCAGAACTGTGCTTACAGGATCTTATCTGAGATTTCTGATCACACATCCCAACTCACGCCAAGGACTGAGGTCACATTCATATATGCTTCTCAATGGCTGATATTTGCACCAGCTTCCTGGTGAAATTTCTGATCCCCGGGCATATATGATAAGGTATCAATCCTAACAGAGCTATTAATATCTGAAGAAAATCATCCAGGATACTGCTGCCTGTGTGCTGCCTCCTTTGCCTAGAATTCCTGATTTTCTTGGGTACTGGAAATTTGATGGAGCTGAGAGATTTTATCTGAGACATAACTATTCATAGAATTGGATATCACACTTAGAATTAAGGGTAAAAGTGAGGCTTTATGGAGACTTAAAGACAGCCAGGAATTGAATGGATATATAAGTCACATTTACTCTGGGATATGAGATGGATTGACATGTTTTCAAACTGCTTCTGTTTGTCTTTTAGTGAACCAAACATACATGCTAAATTTCCAGGATGATTTCATTGTAGGTACCTCAAATACCACATAAATGTGTAGGTGCATATTGATTGAAACCTAATTTTTGAGTAAAATACCAAGTGAAAATCACTCTTTTATCAGAATTTAATAATTTGAAATTTCACATTAAATTCTGTTGTGATTGTTTAAGCAAATGAGAAATATTCCATATAGACTATCTTTAGATCAGTGGTATTATTTGATTGGATGTAACAGGTTCTTCCTTCTAATGTGAGGTGAGGCTAATAACAATTTTACAAATCTCAAAAGGGTGAGGAATTCAGAGTGGATTATTGTGTTGAAATTCATTATCGACCTTTGTGAGCACCCCTTTCCACTGAGGTTGTCCTACAAAATTTAAGAGTAGAGTAAATACAACTATGTTTGTATTTAGCAATACCTTCAAATGGTTGGAAAAAGAAGACAAGAACATTGTCTATCATCTGTCTATCTATCATCTAATTCCTTACTTCAAATCATGGTCTTCTGACTTAGGGGAGAAAATCTTAGGCAATAATTTAAAGGAATCCTTGAAGATTTCTGTTTGTTGGAAGGATCTTTCAGCTGTTGACTCTGGTGCCTCCTGGGCAGGAATGAGCAGAGTTCACAAAACCTAGTGTCTTGTGGACAGATCATCACATTCTCTAAGAACATTCCCTCCTTACCACCAGTTTCTCATTTGAGGCCCCACCATCAGTCTCATCATGGCTGCTACCTCTGTGAATCTTAGTTACCAGAAAGCTCAGGGCCACCAGGTTGCCCTGACCTACAGCCATGCTACTCACCAAACCCCTTTGGAAACTCCCACTTCTATCCTTCCTCCAACTTTTCAAATCATGGGAAGTCCTGATGTATCAGCAGAAAATTCTTCAGAAGAGGCATTTCCCTGTAGCGTGTCCTTTATGCCTATCTCTACCAGGGAATCAAAGGTCCATGTTAGGAGCTTCTAACCCTGGCAGCCCTCTCAGCTGGGTCCTTTTCCTGTACTTTTGGCCTGCGGATGGGTTGTCCTTGCTCTCCCTTTTGGTCACTTCCAGATAATTGGTACTAGTGTTTCTCCAAATATCAGCTTTGAATTTATGGATTAAATCATGCTACTTCCTGCTGGCTCATACCTGATCTCTCTCACTGCCATGTACTCCTTGAATGTTTTAGCTTTTGATACATGGTCACATTTGTGCCATGTCAATCATTCAACTTGGGGATATCAATGTCTGAAGCTTCTCAGTATCTAGAGTATCTTCTCTCTGTGATACTCCATTTCTTGACCCCACCTCGCCCTTCAAGGGTGAGCACCAACTGCATTCCCTCATAAATAAGTAGCCACAAAGAATTTAGGCAACTTCTTACCCTCATGTCTTTTTACTATCTGCATCTGTACCTGAATCCATATCTTTCGAGTGGAGATAAACTGCCTCATCACTAATGAATACCTCTGAGGTTGGTCTCAAACCTAATCTCTTACCCTGATCATGCAAACAAGGCCAGCAGTTCTCCCCTGCATCATTTTCCCTCCTGATTAGATTATTTCAATCAACATAGAAATTTTCCAATCTTGAAAACATATCTAATATTATTTATTGTAATACTTCCTGAATCTTCCCAATGCCAGAAAACATCAGCTTGATGCTTTAACAGAGACAAATAGGAAAACTCTGGTTATGTGAAAGGGAGATGAGACACACACCCAGCCTTGCTTTTCTACCATCTGTGTCATTCCTGTGGCTAGGCCCTCTTCACTCCACACATTACCACTCTATTTTGCTAGAAAGAGAGACAAGACTTACTGAGGTCTGGATAAGTATGCCTGTAAAATTTGATCAGCAACAACCACAATAACAAAAGTGATATTATAATCAACCATCCTAATTGTCAGTTTGGTCCACTGAAAGTTGACATGTTCCAAATTGACTAACTCTGTCTCCAATCACTAAAATGGCCAGTGTTGAAGTTATGACACCTAGAAATAGACTAATGTTAGTCCTTTTTGGGATTCCCAGATTTTTCACACATTCTCAAAGTTACATTCCGTCTACGAAGAAGAGTATTCTTTTCTATTTATAAACATTGGTGAATCTCCAAAGCATTGTGCTAAAAACAGGAAACCAAACACAACAAGACAATATCCTCTGATTATTTTACAGAAAATATTAGAACCAAAGCAAAAGAAGAAAGACAGCCATTTTTTTTTTCCAGAAAAGTGTCAGAAGTACACTTTCCGCAAGATAGGGATTTGCTACATCATGATGTGGTGGCTGTTCTACATTGAATCGTAAAATTAAAATAGGTGAATTGTATTGTGCATGAATTAAACAATAAAAATAACCCAAATGTATTTTACCAGTTACATGTTTTGTGTATAAATTGAGTTTACTCTCAGTGATTAATTCTACTCTACCTTTCAAAAATTTTCAAGGATGACAGCAGCATAAGACATATATAGCATGCTGGGCATGGTGGTTCATGCCTGTAATCCCAGTGGCTCTGGAGACTGAGACAGGAGGATAGCAAATTCAAAGTGAGCCTCAGCAAAAGCAAGGTACCAAGAAATTCAGTGAGAATGAGTCTCTAAATAAAATACAAAATAGGGCTGGGGATGTGGCTCAGTGGATAAGTGCCCCTGAGTGCAATTCGCAGTATACACACACACACACATACACACACACACACACTACATATATATGTCTATATACATATATAACAAAAATAAACAAAACCACCCCTCTTTAGATTAATATTATTTATTCCTCCATTTTACTCAAAGCAGAGATTACAATTTAATCCACTTTTTATAATAGAAGTGTATATAATTGGTTGAATTCAGGATATACAGTATATATCTATAATTTTAATTTTAATGGATTTTGTAGTTTCATTGGTTGACTTATAAGGTATCTGTAAAAACACCCCAAACAATTTCCCCTTGTACTTTTCAAAAACTCAAGAAAATAAACTTAACCCAATAATATTTAAGTTACAAATTTTAGAAGTGTTTGTTAGAAGTGTTTGGGTCATTTACTTATCTCAGTAAAGCTCTTGTCTTTTTGATCAAGAGTTGAATTGTGGATATTTTTTGCACCTACAGGTGTTACATGGGCATCCACAACTGGATTTCAGAAAAGGACAGTGAGTTAATATAGTAGGTAAGGGTGTTTTCCAGTAATGAAAATAAACGACTTGACCGTCTTACAAGTAGAGAACATGCAGTGGGAGTAGTGCTAAAAGGCAGATGCCACTTGAACAGTTGAGGGCAAAGATTCATTGGGAAAATAACATGGGCAGGAAATGTAGAAGGTCCGTGTGGCCTATTGGGCAACACAGCTCTGGTGGAAGCACTCAGCTCTACTGAAGGCTTTTTCTACTAGTATTCAGCTACCTTGGAGACTGCCTGGAGGATGGAGGTGGCTGGGTCACTTAACACTGCAATTTTTAATGAGCAGATGATGGAAGGAGGAAGAGGAACACAGTGCAAGCATGCCTTCCTTTCCTGTGGCTGCTGGAACAGCAGGGGAGCCTGTTCTTACTTTTTCCAGTTTCTAGAGGCTGCGGACTTTCTTTGGTTTGTGGCAACATCACTGGAATCTCTGCCTTGTATCACAATACCACGACCTTTGTGTGCGAATCTCCTTTTGTCTTTCTCTTTAAACAATGCATGATATTGCATTGAAGGCCCACCTGCCTAACCCTGGATAAATTACCTACTGCAAGATCCTTGGCTTAGTTATACTGGCAAGAATGCAATTTTCAATAAGCTAATTTTGTAAGTTCCAGGGGTTTAGACCTCCTGATGACTGGGGGCCATTATTGGCCTACAGAGGATGTTTGAGAAAAATTGGTTTCAATGATGAATATGTGATGAGCCCCAGGCTAGATGAAAGAAGCAGCAAATGGAGAAGCCAACTTTGAATCATATTATTATTCTATTAAGAGAGAGGAAAAGATATGAAATCACACAGACTATTTTGATTTGTGTGAACTACACATATTAATATGTGTAGATCCATATTTAATCTATAAATCCACACTAATATGTTAACAATGATTATTTTCTTCGTGGTACTTTGGGGGGGTGATCTTTATTTTACATTTATTTAGTTTGAATTGCCTCCATATTAGCATAAACAAAACAGATAAAAAAATTCTCAAAAATTTTGCATCATTTTATCTTTTATATGAAGCCTATTCAACTCCCCTTGGAATAAAATCATATTTAATCTGAAACATTTGGGGAAAAATATAACACGATTTGAACTGAGGTTTGTATCTTAAGTTAGAACAGAGCAAACTTAAACGTATGAGTTTATTATCCTAGAATAAAATACCAGGTAGTTCTGACTACCTGTGGATTTGAACATCAATAATCAGAGAGTAGAGGAAGCAGGTGTTAACCCTGTCAAAAGCTTTGCAATTTATTTTTCCTAACTTCAATCTTCCTTCAATTGCTGGTAGACATAATTTTTCAGCTCTCTCTTGATCTCAGTGGGTGTCTCTGACTTGAGTCTTAACTTGGTTGTTGTAAAATATCTCATGCTTTTCAGATAAAAGCAACATTCATGCATAATAGTAATAAGCATTATAATTATAAGTGGTCTCAGCACTAAGGTGTTCATTGGCATCAGAATCTGGAAAGTAGACAGTCTTATTATAAAACTGCTTGAAACATTGTGTTTGGGAACTATTTTAGGAAGGTTGATGAAAGGCATCAATAATTTTCTAATTCTTTTTTTAAAATCATGAAAGAAATTAGGCAATGACCCCCAAAGCAAGCAAACAGATGAGAATGGTGATTTAGAGCAGTATTGATCCAAGGGAATGGAGTTGAATGACAAAATCCTATTATTCCAGGTAATAGACAATGTAATTAAATTGATTTTCATGGAGACACTTAGCAAGATAGATTTCAGTAAGGATCATTATTGGCATGCTATATGTAGGAAAAACACAGCTGGATTAGTATGTTCCTCTATAATTATTATGTAATACTATTAATCTGTTCTCAATGATAGTATATATATGCTTAATATCTACCATTTTGTTTTCTTGTAATTATAAAATATTTAAAATAGTAACTTTCATGGGCATTATGTAATCATGATGCAATAGTTGCCCTGAGTTAAAATTATTGACGCTCATATTTTTTATTGTATAATTGCCCTGAAAATATCTTATTTCTTATTTTACAAAATGTTATCATAATCTTATAGTGACAACATTATGCTTATTTTTAAATAAAGAGAAGGGCATGTTCTGAGTCCTCACAGGCTTATGTTTCTGAATTTATTGACATTTTAAATTCAAATGTCAAACTTAATAGTGATACAAGGGAATGTTTTCATAATGAATGGAACAGATGAACCTTTGAAAGGGGATTATGGTCAATGTGTGTGAATAAGACTCAAGAACATGGAATGACTTGGGGTGATACAATTCTGTATGAAGTCATTAGTAAAATAAATTCTGCTTCACATAGGCAGTAACAATAATTTTTCACAAATATATATTCTCTGAACAGATGTGTATGACATCACTGCTATTTATTGATGAACCAGGTAAAAACATATTGAGCCTCCAAATATTTAAAGGAGGACCAGGATTTTTTTATGCACATTTATGCCTAGGACTTGCTCTCCAACTTTGATGTGTGTAGGAGTAGCCTGGGGAACCTGTCTTGGATATACTAAGGACCCAAGATTCCATAATACCAGCCATCTCCTGTTGAGACTGCTGCTGCTGGTTCACAAACATTAATTTTGAATTTTGTTAACCAAACATAACTGTCTGGGTTGAACAGAATTATCATTAAATGTGAAAGCAGGACTTTGAAGCCTTATGACTGTGGGAAAGTAATTAAAAAGCAGCTTGGAGACAGAGGGGAGGTCTTACAAAGTTCACAGAGGGCAGGCCTTGTAAAGTCAAGGAGTAGACTAATATTTTTTTTTGTTTGTTTACTATTTCAGTTACAATTTCTTATTAGTTGATTTTTACAAATCCCTTTAGAACAATATCACTGTAGAAACAAATACTGTCCAAAATTTTAAATAGTATAAAATACTTTGTATTGACTATGAAAGATCCATGCATTTAGGTGTGAAAAGATATGATGGCTTCATTCTCTTCCTGCAAGGTATAAGCTGTGTGATGCTAGACACAAATTTAACATTTCTGTCTTCCTTCTGGAAATTGGAACAAAATATATTACATATAAGTTTTTTTTAGAAAAAAAATATGGCTAAGTTCATCATGTAAATGAATGCAGGAATCTGTAGTATTTAAAAATGTGCTGTGGAAATAAACCATTAAAGCCAAAATTAGGTTAACAGGTAATGAAAGAGAACAATTAAAAGCATTTTTAAAATGTTGCTTACTATATACAAAGAAAATAAGAAAAGTGGTCATACTGAGGATAGCAGTAGTCAAATACTGTATTATGGATGTGTGAGGAGGTAGATTGTCCTTAAGAGAAAGATTAAATCATTCACAAAGAGAAAGCCTAGTAGAGTTATTAAAATGCCAACTAGTTTTGTGCCCTTCAGCAAATTATTTAATTTCTATTTAATCAATTTTCTTGTTTATAAAATCCAGATAATCATACTTACCTCAAATTATTTTTATGAATATTAATGATTGTGAAACACTGAGATTAACACTTGGAAGACAGTACATTCTTAATGAATGTCAATGCCTCTGTATGTCTGCGTGCTATCACAAAATAGTACATTGGATGACTTATAAGCAACAGAAACATATTCATTACAGTTTTGGTGACTGGGAAGTCCAAAACAGGGCAAGTGCAGATTCAGGATCTGGTGAGGGCTTGTTTCCACACACTGATTTTTCTATCCTCAAGTGGTAGAAAGGAGCAGCAGCTCTCTGTGTCCTCTTCTGTGAGGGCACTAATCCCACCCTCAATGACCAAACTGCCATCCAAAGGTCACACATCCCATCACCTTGAGAATTAGTATTTCAACACCTGAATGGTGTCAGGGACATGGTTGTTAGCTCTCACTATCTGAATTTTTGTGATGAGCATTTTTATCTATTTGGAGATTTCAGCTGGGATGTAAGTCCTTCAAAATCAATATGTTCATATATGTACTGATCAAGTCCATCTGTAATTTAATACTTTTCCTGCCTATTGATTGTCCAACTCCTCCCTTTGACAAAAGAAAAAAAATCAAAACAGAAACTAACCAAGGAAACCTTTGACCAAGCAAAGCTAAGTTTATTGGACCAAATTCAGCAACAGAGACCGTCACTTTGGCAGAAATTCAATATAGTCTCAGAATGGAGAGTTGAGGAAAGAATATTGATTGAAAGGTACAAAACTGATTGAGATGGGATGAAGTTCATGACACAGTAGTTTGAAATTGGTGGATACAGATGGCAGGAAGGTGGTTAAAGTGAATCACATTAAATAAACAGCTGCACGATAAGTGATTTCTTTGCCCAAGTGAGAAATCTATTGTCCAGAGAAAAAAGAAGGAAAAAAAGAAAAGAAAAAAGGAGAGCTTCTACTACTGTCTTCAAAGAAAAACTGTTTTCATAAATTTATTTTCACAAATTTTATGTAATGAACATGAAAATATTTACAGATAATAGCTTTATATTACTGACCAAGAGTTTTATTGAACAAAAATGGTCAAGTTGAGAGAGAGTCAACATGTTAGCAGAACTGTACCAGCTTTCAGGTCCAATAATGGGTGAAAGTTATCAAATTCTCATGGCTGTTGTTCTCTGCCTCAGTAATTGTCATAACTGTCATATTCAGGGTTCACTGGTCCACCTCCCTGGAGACAAAGATGGACTATGTTGTCTTCCCAAGTTGTTCTTTTTTTCTGGTTCGTGTGCCCCCTTTGTCTTCAGCAACAGGTATTTCTGGAACACTTCAGGTCTGGACTATGACAGTGTCCTATTAATTTCTTCAGTCTCACAGTCACTTCCATTCAACCATATCTATGCCATCATAAGAATCTTGCTCTACTGCTTAATATCCTCCTTTCTGTGGAATAAAACACATTCTGTTTCTCAGTAAATAAAATGTTCTTTACAACTATGTGAGGGCTAATTTTGCAGACTTATCCTTTGATTTTCACCCAGGTAGTTAGAACTAAAATATTTCTTCATTTTAAATTTGCTTTCCACCCTTTGTTCCTATGGCACTAGGTGGTTTCCCCTGATTGGCTTGGCTGATATCTTGGAAATGCCAGTATTGCACAAATAGCAGCACCCGAACTAACAATCTGTGTACTATAGCATCATGGCTGAGTTGAAGTTAAAAATTAGGCACTACTCATGAGAGAAATCAGATACTACTTTAGACAAATCTATCCATTATGTAAGTAACTTTAATAGAAACTTGGGCAATTACCATCCCCGGGTGAATAATGGATTGTGGTCACACTGGCAGAAGCTTGGCTGTGGGGGATGGGGAGGGGGAATCACAGTGATGAATCACTTTAATTTAAAGTCTTGTTTGTTAACAACAGAACAATCTTTGAGATAAACTTATGCATTTCCAGTGTCTTCATGTAGGTGTTGATATTCTGGGTTACTGTCATGTAAGGATGGCCATAGTGTAGGTATAAAGATGATAGACAGCAAAAGGGGAGAATTTGTGTCCTGTGTTCAGATTTGAGATTAATCCATGTAAATCCATTTCCTGTGAAGTTTCTGCCCACCTGGCAGTCATGAGAAAAATTGAAAAGTTTTTTCTTCCTGCAGTTGATCTGAAGAAATCTCTATCACAGAAATTTGGTTGAATGTAAGTCTGTTTCTACATTTACTTCTACAGCTGATAAAATCTGATGAAGTCCTTTGCAGTAGACTTTAGTCCCATAAGAAAGTTAATTTGCTGCTATATTTTTACTCTTAACACACCCCCTGGAATAAGTAAGTACTTGGTATGTATTTACTAAAGAATGGAAGGAAGTAGGAGAAAAGAGAGGATGTGAAGGGGAGAACAAGGAAAAAGCAAGAAAGAATCAATATTTAAGGAGAATAGAAGAAGTAAGTAAAATTCCAGAGAAAGCAGAAAGGGGAGTGACATGTTTAAGTATTTATATGTATATATTTAATATGTTAATATATCTATATTTAATATATATATTAATATAAATATTTAAATATATAATTAGATACAAGAATAATAGGTGTATTATAAGAATAATCATATACTCATCATATAAGAAATATATATTTACGTTTTTTGCCATGTGGAATAGTTTCAAAATAGATAATATTATTTTGTGATAAAAGTCTCAACATAGTACTATATCTGAATGTTTTGTATAAACTATTTAAAGTATTATTTATAATAGCTAGGTAAGAAAGACTTAAAAATGAATAATTACATACAGAAACAAACATGCAGCATTAACATAAAAATAAAACAGAATATTTAAATCTACTTAGATTGTTAAAAACAGTCAGAAACTCTCTGTCCCTCTTTTTTTTTTTTTTTTGGCTGTTTGCTTTCCTCATTGATTTTTTAAAAAATCTTTGTATTTTCAGATTCAGTGATGAATCCCTGTAAATCCATTTCCTGTGTCGTTTGTGGGGCGTGTCCATTATGGTTCATGTGGACACTTTTACAAATCATTAATTTCAGTCCCATTACTTCCACTCTCCCTCCTTTCCTCTCTCACCCACTCTTTTCATTCATTTTGAAGACAGTAAGAGCCCAATATAATCTAGTTCTTGCCTTTTAACATTGATAAATAAAATGTTTATCATTGCAGAAACTCAGTGTCAAGTGAAATAATTCCTAATATTTTCAAAAGCTCTCTAAGGTTGATGTATTTGCTTATCAAAGCTATTCTTGGGCTGGGGATGTGGCTCAAAGGGTAACATGCTTGCCTGGCATGCGCGGGACACTGGGTTCGATCCTCAGCACCACATAAAAATAAAATAAAGATGCTGTGTCCACTGAAATCTAAAAATAAATATTAAAAAAATTCTCTCTCTTAAAAAAAAAAAAGCTACTCTTTACCTCTAACTTCCATGGTCAATTCAGGAGGTTTTCTTGATGCAAAAGGGACCATTTTGGGAATTATGAATCTTCCATTTCTTTCCTTTTCCACACGTATTGAATCAGTAACCATCTGTTCCCAACATTTCTTATTGGGTCATTATCTACACTTCCCATTCGACTTTTTAAATAAACACAGTATCTCTGAATGACATTCACAAGTAAAAAGAATAGCAGAGTTTTCTAGTTTAAATTGCCTTCAATGCATCGATTTCAATTTCTCACAGGTTTTTAGCATTTTATTTGGAATAATTCTTAGTTGTTGGGAGCTGATTGGTGCATTATGTGATGTTTAGAGGCCTACTTACTGAAACTATAAGAACTTTCCATGAGTTGTGACAATTAAAATTGTCTCCAGTTACTGCCAAATGTCCTTTGAGGAACAAATACACTGTCAGTTGAGGGTAGCTACAGATGTATATCTATCTGTCTATCTATCTATCTATCTATCTATCTACCTACCTACCTACCGACCTATCAGTCTATCTTAATATAAAAGATTGAAAGGCTGTGTACACATATATTAGTATAGTAGAAACATTTTGTTAGTTGTATATCAGTATGGTGCTCATTTTTCAATGGCAAAACAACATACTTTTTAAAAATTTGCTTTTGCCCAGAGGCTCAACAGCCTGAGGGAGGAGGATTTTGAGTTCAAAGCCAGTCTCAGCAACAGTGGGGTGCTAAGCAACTCCATGAGACCTTACCTCTAAATAAAATACTAAATAGGGCTGGAGATGTGGCTTAGTGGTTGAATGCTCCTGAGTTCAATCCCAAGCATCCCCTCTGAAATCTTCTTATGGTTTGTAGTATGCATTTTAATTTGATTTTGCCCTTGGATCTTTTTGCATCAAGATTATATTGTTGATGCCTCTTCTTGGGACATATAGATAATATCAGATATTGATAATAAAGTATGCACTTTTGATAATAAAATGATTTGACTAAGTTAATAAAAATAAACACTAACTGGAATATATCTTCTAATTTTATCAAGCTTTATTGGTATGAAGCATTATTTTATAACTTAATTAAGCACCCTATAGTGTAGTGATAAGACCATTTTGTACCTCAATAATTTTCCAATAAAATCCATAAAGTTTTCACATTCCAATAAAATCCATAAAGTTTTCTCATTTATAACTTCTTACTTCATTAATTCCTTATCCTGTATCAGGCTTTCCCTTCTCCTATAGGTGCAAATGGGATTCCACTTGAATAAAAAAAATCACACCCCAAAACACCAATTTATCACAATATTCATCTAGTAAAAGCTGGTCTTCCCCTGAAAAGTGATTGAGTGATAGAATTTCATAAAAGGTGCTGAAAAAAATTAGTTTTCTTTAATCAGCCACACAAAAATGTTAGAAGAATCTTCAGTTATGTTTCCAAGTAGAGGTAGTGTTGAAAGAAGCAGGAGACACATAGCAACTGGAAGATTTGGAAATAGACATAGTTGGGAGATTGGATTGGCTTCTGTAGAAGAATTTAGACACAGCTGCAGCCTGGGCCTGTTTGGAAAAATTTGTCCTCTTGAATCGACTGACATCACCTTCCTGAGGATTCAAGAATATCCTCCACTTCTTTCCAGAAAGCAATTTGCAGATCACTATTCCTAGAAATGTTTAGAGGTATCCAGAATGTTAAAAATTTACCTATTTTGAATATTGCAATGAAATTGTTGGTTTGGAGATGAGAAAACCAGTGAGATTTATTACTGCTGCTTCTATAAGAAAGGCTAAGGTGTGGTTCACCCTGTGAAGATCTGTGTAGGTATTAGTGTCATCTACAATGATTATTGTGTAAAGAGATTTAGCGTACTTTCCTGTCAATCGCATGGTGATAATGTGTCTGGTGTGTGGGTGTGTGGGTGTGTGTGTGTGATTGTTGGGTGGATAGAATAGAAGAGATAAGTAGAGGTAAGAAGGACTCTAGAATTTGTTTTGCAAAAATAGGTTTTAGAACATGCTATTCACAGAATAAGATGAAGGGGGTTTTATCAAGTCACACAATTCTCAGATATATAAATCTTGGACAGATTCATATCAAGAGATACAAAAACTGTAGTTAAGATTACTTGTATCCTTCTAAATTATCATGTATGAAGAAATTGGGTTATCCATTGAATAAATAAGTTCAAAAAATCTTTAAATCACCTTCAGGTTCTTTATGAAAATGTACAAATCATTCCAGCTTTATCATTTTTATTTTTCATAATATTTCACATTATCTATATGAACATAGATAGAAGTAGGTCATTCATTGGACTCCCTAGAGACTTTCACAGACAGTCACAGGTAGAATTTGGATTTCACAGCTTGCAATAGGATCATTACAATGATTTGTGGTGCTTTGAATTTTTGAGCTGTGATCAATAATATTTGGCCTTGTATATCATCCTTGTCTGACTATTTCTGAACATTTAATACAGTTTAATTTGGGAAGATATTCGGAGAAAATTTTGAAGTAGGTAAAGCAGAAGAATGATTCTGAGTTTGGGTCATTGCGTCTTTAAAACTGTGCAATACTGTTTAATAATGCAGAGTGTTGAAGTTAGGGTGTTAAAAATATTGCTCCCAGTATAATTATAAATTTGATGACACTGCATATAGAGCAAATGTACATGATTTAGAAAACCAACTCTATATGAAATAACTATATAAATTGTTATGAGAAACATTTTAATGGGGATTATAATTCTAAAATTTGGTGCTTGGACACACATAAAACATTAACCACTAACCACAATATTTGTATTTTCCACTTACAGCGATTCAAAAGAGAAAGCATTTTTTTTTCATCTAATGCAGTTCTGCAAGCTAACAGATTTTTTTAAATTGGGATAAAAAAGAGGTAAAGACTTTCCACATTTAGAGATTTTAATAATAGTTAATGGCAAATAGCCAATTGAAGTGTCAATGATAGAAAATGAATTATTCGTAATGAATTTCTATAAAACCAAGCTATTTTGTTGAATTGTGAAAAAGTAGAATTTTATATTGATGGTAGTTTTCACCTAGCCAATGTGCAAAAGTTATGGTCCACTTTTCCAATGTGGCTACAAAATAATGATGACTGGGTTTATAGTTGATGTAACAGAAATGCACTGAAGTGCTGTTGAATTTTGAAATGATGCATTGGAGGCTCTTCATTCCTCTGTGTCCTTTCTTTAACCATTTCTCCAACAGTGCTCCAACTGTTTTCAGAGTCAGTAGCAAAATTTATTTAACTTTTTCCCTTATAGAAAATATTTTCACTGTATTAAAACAGATTTTAATTTAATAATTTAAAATAATTTAAAAATGTTTCTTGATGGAAATAATCATCAACATATAAATGTATTTTCTACTCGTATATTTGCTAAATTTTAAAATGTGGTTTATGTCTTATACACTGGGATATTTATTTGTGTGTTATATGTGCAAAGTATATATAATTTGCATGATAGTACCAATAAATCTTGTTCATACTTATGTTTTAGATATCTGTTAAAATCATCAGTAAAAAGCCAATGGAAAGCCCACATAACTATACTCAAAGGTTGATCCTAAGAGCATTCCAGTGTTGAAAGCGAGGTTCACATTCTTTTTTTTAATTTGTTCTAATTAGTTGTATGTGACAGTAGAATGCATTTTGACACATAATATGTGAATGGAGTATAACTTCTTATTTTTCATGGTTGTACATGATGTAGCATCACACCGGTTGTGTAATCATATATGTACATATGGTAATAAGGTCCGATTCATTCCTTTCTACCTCCACTTCCTTCTGCCTAACCCAAAGTATCTCTACCCTCTCCCATGGTGAGTTAGCATCTGCATATCAGAGAAAACATTTTGTCTTTGGTTTTTTGGGATTGGTTTATTTCGCTTACCATGATATTCTCAAACTACATCCGTTTACCAGTAAATGCCATAATTTCATTCTTTTTTAAAGGCTGAGTAGTATCCTGTATTATATATTGTGTATATGCACCACATTTTCTTTGTGTATTCATCTGTTAGAGGGCACCTAGATTGGTTCCTTAGTTTGGCTATTGTGAATTGAGTTTCTATAAACATTGATGTAGATATATCACAGTAGTATGCTGACTTTAAGTCCTTTGGGTATAAACTGAGAAGTGGAATTATAAGTGTACCTTTTTCTCCACCTCCTGGCCATCATTTATTGTTGCTTGTATTCTTGATATTTGCCATTATGATGGAAGTGAGATGAAATCTTAGTGTAGTTTTAATTTGCATTTCTCTAACTTCTAGAGAAGTTGAACATTTTTTCATATATTTGTTGATCAATTTTATTTCTTCTTCTGTGAAGTGTCTGTTCATTTTCTTAGTCCATTTATTGACTGGTTTGTGGTTTTTTTTTTTAGGTTCTTGAGTTCTTTATATATCCTAAAGATTAATGCTCTGTATGAGGTGCATGTGATAAAGATTTTCTCCCATTCTGTAGGCTCTCTCTTCACATTAATGATTGCTTCTTTTGATGAGAAGAAGCTTTTTAGTTTGAATCCATCCCAATTATTAATTCTTGATTTTATTTCTTGCTCTTTAGAAGTATTGTTTAGGAAATCAGTTCCTAAGCTGACATAATGAAGATTTAGGCCTACTTTTTTGTTTTTCCTTTCTCCAACCATAGGGTCTACAGTCTGATTCCCAGGTCCTTGATCCGCTCTGAGTTTTGTGCATGGTGAGAGATAGGGGTTTAGCCTCATTTTTCTGCCTATGGATTTTCAGTTCTCCCAACACATTTTGTTGAAGAAGCTATCTTTTATCCAATGAATGTTTTGGGCACCTTTGCCTAGTATAAGATATATATANCCTTTATCAAATATAAGATATATATATTTATGTGGGTTTGTCTCTGTGTCTTCTATTCTGTACCATTGGTCTACATGTCTATTTTGGTGACAGTACCATGCTGTTTTTGTTACTATTGCTCTGTAGTATAATTTAAGGTCTGGTATTGTGATGCTCCTACTTTACTTTTCTTGCTAAAGATTTCTTTGGCTATTCTGAGTCTCTTATTTTTCCAAATGGGTTTCATGATGGCTTTTTCTATATCTAAGAACACTGTCATTGGGATTTTAATTGGAATTACATTGAATCTGCATAGCACTGTTCATAGTATGACCATTTTGACAATATTAATTCTTTCTATTCAAGAATATGGGAGATCTTTCCTTCTTCTCAGGTATTCTTCAATTTATTTCTTTAGGGTTCTGTAGTTTTTATTGTAGAGGTCTTTCACCTCTATTGTTAGATTGATTCTCAAGTATTTCTTTTTTTAGGCTATTTTGAATGAGGCAGTTTTCCTAGTTTCTCTTTCAGTGGATTCATCATTGATGTAGAGGAGCATGTTTGACTTAAGGGTGTTGATTTCATATCCTGCTACTTTGATGAATTTATTTATTAGTTCCAAAAGCATTCTGGTGGAATAGTTTTGGATCTTCTAAATATAGAACCATTTCATTGGCAAGTAGTAATAGTTTATGTTCTTCTTTTTATAGTCACATCCCTTTAATGTATTTCATAATTTCCAGGACTATGTTGAAGAGAGTAGTGACAGAGGGCATCCTTATCTTGTTTTAATTTTTAGAGCAAATGTTTTTAATTTTTCTCCATTTAGAATGATATTAGTGGATATTGTGAATGGAGTGTTTTTCCTCATTTCCGTTTCAGAAGTTTTGTCGCTGATATAAAGAAATGCCTTTGATTTATTCGTGTTGATTTTATATCCTGCCATTTTGCTGAATTCATTTATTAGTTCTAGTAGTTTTTTTGTAGACCCTTTTGGGTCTTCTAGGTATAGAATCATGTCATCTGCAAATAGTGATAATTTAAGTTCTTCCTTTCCTATTTTTATGCCTTTAATTTCTTTCGTCTAATTGCTCTGGCCAGTGTTTCAAGAACTATATTGAATAGAAGTGGTGATAGAAGGCATCCCTGTCTTGTTCCAGATTTTAGGGGGAATGCCTTTAATTTTTCTCCATTGAGAATGATGCTAGCCTGAGGCTTAGCATAGATAGCTTTTACAATGTCAAGGTAAGTTCCTGTTATCCCTAGTTTTTCTAATGTTTTGAACATAAAGGGATGCTGTACTTTGTCGAATGCTTTTTCTGTGTCTATTGAGATGATCATATGGTTCTTATCTTTAAGTCTATTGATGTGGTGAATAACATTTATTGATTTCCTTATATTGAACCATCCTTGCATCCCAGGGATGAATCCTACTTGATCATGGTGTTTACTCTTATATGCGGATGCTAATTCACAATAAGGCAGAAGACACTAGGGAAGAATAGCGTTACCTTAGATTAGGTAGAGGGAAGTGATGGGAGGGGAGGAGATGGGATGTGGGTATAGGAAAGATAGTAGAATTAAACAGACATTATTACTGTATGTATATATGTGACTGCATGACCAATATGATTCTGCAACATGTACACTCAGAAAAATGAGAAATTATATCCCATCTATGTATATCAAAGTGCATAAATGCATTCTACTGTCATGTATAACTAATTAAAACAAATAAAAATGTTTAAAACATGACCAAGAAACATTTTTCAGAAGATGATAAAAAATAGGTAAAAATACATTTTAAAATTTCTTATTACTTATCATTAAGGAATTACAAGTAAAACCATAAAGAGATATCATATCACATCTCTCAGAATGGCTTTAATTAAAAAGAAGAAAGATAACAAGTGTTGCCAAGGAATTGAAGAAATGAGAAATCTGGTACATCATTAATAACAATATAAATTAGTATAGTCACTATGGAAACTGCATGGAATTTCCTCCAATAATTAAAAATATAATTCTACTTACTAGAAGACTTAAAATAAGTATTTTAGTGAGCTATCTGTTCTCCCATGTTTACTGCAACACTATTCACAATAGCCAAGGTATCAAAGTCAACCAAGAGTTCATGGACAGATGATTGTGCAAAGAAAGTGTGTGTGTGTGTGTGTGTGTGTGTGTATGACATACTACAATTCAGCCTTTTAAAAAAAGAATTCTCCACCCAAAGTCTTTAAAATAAGAATACTACAGTGACACAGCTACATCCATGTTTATAGCAACTCAATTCACAATAGCCAAGCTATGAACCAACATAGGTGTGCTTCAACAGATGGATGGATGAAGAAAATGTATTATGTATACACCATGGAGTATTACTCAGCCATAAAGAAGAATGAAATTATGGCAATTCCTGGTAAATGGACAGAAGTGGAGAATATTATGCCAAATTCAATAAGCCAGTCCCTAAAAATACAAAGGTCAAATTAGGTCTAATATTCTCTTTGATTTGTAGATGCTAACCCACAGCAAAGGAGAGTGGGGTGGGGAAGAATAAGGTCCATTGGATTAGACAAAGGGGAATGAAGGGAAGGGGGGAAAGAGATTAGAAAGGATAGTAGAATTAATCAGAGATAACTTTACTATCCTTGTGTTGGATACACGACCAGGGTAACTCCACATGATGTACAACCACAAGAATGGGATCCTAATTAGAATAAGTTATACTCTGTCTGTGTATAATATGCCAAATACATTCTATTGTCATGTATATCTAAAAAGAACAAATAAAATAGGATATTTTATTATTTGTGACAAGGTAGAAGGAGCTGGAGAATATTATGCTCTCTGAATGAAGACAGCCACAGAAAGACAAATATTGCATGTCCTCATTTTTAAGTAAGTCAAATCTAAGACAATCTGACTCACAGGAACAGAGTAGAATGGAGAATGGTGATTTAAAAGGCAGTGGTTGTGGGGAATGAGAAGTTCATAGTTAAAGTATGGGAAGCCTCCACAGCAGCTCGACTAACTTACCTCCCGCAACACGGTGTGAGAGTTCCCTTTCCTCTGCATCATTGCCCATATTGTTGGTTTCTGAATTTTTGATAATAACCATTCTAACTTGATTGGCATTTTGATTTGCCTTTCCATGAATACTAATGATATTGAGCATTTTTATATATTTGTTGCTTCTTTGTATTCTTTTCTTTTAAGTGGTGTCTGTTCAGATCATATGCCCATTTTTTTTAGTTGGATTACTTGTATGATTAAGTTTCTTGAATACTTTACAAACTCTGGATGTTAGTTCTTTGTCAGATGAATAATTGGCAAATATTTTCTACAGTTCTATAAATTGTGTCTTTACTCTGTTGATTACTTTCTTTGCTGTGCAGAAACTTTTGAGATGTTACCCTATTTGTTTTTGCTTTTGGTTCCTGTGCACTTGGAGTCATTAAAAGATTTGCTTATATCATGTCTTAAACTATTTCCTGTATGTTTTCTTCCAGTGATTTCATAGTTTCAGGTCTTACATGTTTGTCTTTGTTCCATTGATTTTTTTAGTATAATGGGGAACTGTATGGGGGTTCCCCCCAACCTTAAAATTAGATCAGCCATGTGATTCAAGTATTTGACTTGTAAGTGTATATCTAAAGAAAATTAAACCAACATACGGAAGATAATACCTGCACAACTCATGTTTATGTGGCACCATTGAAAACAGCTAAGTTTTCAAATCAACCTAGTGCCTTTCAATGGATGACTGAATAAAGAAAATGCAGTATGTATAAACAAGAGAATAAATAGAATTAAATGATGTTATTTGTAGGAAAAAAAAAGAACTGGAGAACATTATGACATTATGTTAGAAAAAAGCCAGACAAAGAAAGACAAGTACTGCATATTCTTTCTCATTTTAGGAAATTTAAAACAAACAAACAAACAAACAAAAACAAAGAAAAACTATTGAACTGACTAGAATAGTGATTTCTAGAGGTTTGCAAGAGAAGGCAGAAGGATAAAAATGAGTGGATTTGTAAGGGCATATTGTATGCATGTACTGAAATATTCAACAGCACCCCATCAATACTTACAACTAATAAATGTTAATTAATAGTAAAATTAAATAAGTGTACAAAGCCTCAATTTGTTGGGAGAAATAAGATTTTTAAAAAAATCTATTGTAAAGCATATTGAATATGATAAATAATAATATACTGCACATTTCAATATTGCTGAGGTTTGTTTCAAATGTTGCCACTACAGAAAAGGATAAATATTTGAGGATATGTTAATTAGACATATGAAGTTATTCCACATTGTATTAATTAATCATAATATATTTTTGATTCCATAAATATGTATACCTAAATTTTGCCTCTTTGTAATTTAAATAATAGCAATATAAATATACTTTAAAATGAATAAAACTTATGTACAGTCATAAATGAAAATGAGTGCATAAAGTATAAATGAAATTGATGGATTTTCTCCATGCTATTTCCTTGTTGTGATATTGAACTATAGTTGTTCATTATGTTGACAAAAATCAGTTAAAGGGTTTATAGGATGCCTGTTATTTTTTTTATCTGCATTTAAGTCTTGATTTTCTTAAAATGAAAAATCTTAAAACATACAACTAAAGATTCATCTGTACACTTTCATAACTCAATTCTCACCTCTCAAGTCTTAACCCAATTTCTGAATTGAGTACCTATCATTTCATTCACTTATGTTGATTTTACATGAAAAAATATATACATAGAGACACACACACACATATATATACACACAAGCAATAATATAATTGATTTGTATCCTTTTCAACATATGTAAATGAAAACAGTGTATCAGAGAAAACACTATGTTTGCTACATTCATTTATTTGTATGGTATTCAGCTCTAGGTTAATTTAACTATGCATATACATCATTTATCTTATTGGTTTGTTGCTGATTTTTTTAAATATTGCAAATAATTTCACAATAAAAATCTGGATTTGACTTATGCAAAGGTCAATAATTCCTAGAAGGTCAAAAACTGCATATATGGGTTTATAGTTGACTTTATAAAAATGTGTTTATGCCTCTTTTCACTGCAGTTTTCAGCATGAATGCTATGTCTGGCGTTCTGATCTGTGAGCATCCTTCATTTCCACCACACTGTAGAACACGAACACCTTGCAAATAGCAGTGGAAAACCAGGGACCGACTCCTCTGTGTCAGCATCTAAAATGGAATTTCATTTTAAAGCATGAAAGTATGATGGACTGATTTTAGAGTCAGCCAGGGTACCACCAGGACTGCTAAATTGCCAGAATTTAATATTGCAGTTGTTGAAGCTGTTATTATAGAACAGATTTAATCATTTCTGGTGAGCCCCGTCTTTCTCAAGAGACCAGCATGCAGGAAATACCCACTCACTCAGCTGAAGAGATAGCTATTGGGGTAAAGCACCTAGAGAATGATTCTTATAACAGTGCACACCACATTAAGTACAATTCCGGCTATAAACAACCTGAAATTGGAAAGAAGATTGAAGAAGGGACATACTTGACCACAATCTGTGGTGTTATTAGGTAAGCTGAGGTTGAGTTCGTACCATTTAGCATTAGTCCTTAGTAATCACACTTGCAATGTACAGGAGGGAGCCCTGGTCCCCCTTGCCCTCAGCAAACCAGGTAGGAAGGCTAGTTTAAAATCTTAAAAAAAAAAAGTTCCCCTTGCTGCTGGAAACCTGATACCAAGGAAGGAACTAAGGACGGAAATCCTATACTCTTGTTAAAAAGATACCTGTTTTCTTAAAGGAAGATGCACATATCCCCCTGGAATATCTAGCTTCTCACTGGGTACATATGGACAGAGATTAGAGGTCAATAAAAACACACATCCAATATTAGATGTTATAGTGGAATTGCCAAAATTTTCTTTCAACTCTGGAAATCATTATGTATCATTTTTCTCAATTAGGAATGTCATGCTCAGTAGTATTGTTGGGTGTTTAAAGGCCTAAAAAAGCAAAGCGAAACAAAAGTAAACTCGTCTTTTCAACCTCCTTCATCTAGCATCTAAGATGTCTAGTTATTCCATATCTAATACACTCTTCTTCTAAGTAAATTTAAATAAATATCCTTAACTAGTTTCCATAGAGTATCTAAAGGAATTCAACAGCTGTTTCTCATTCCAATATATTTTGAAAATAATGCTGAATTTGGTGTGTTGGGGTTTGATATGCTATCACAATAAAGGGACCCTGGTACTAGGGTGGTAGAAACTGAGGAAGATCTACAAGTTTATTTTTATCTACAGAGTTCCTTTCCAAATGATGAAGCAGGCTGTACCTGCCTGGCTCCCAGTTTTGCATCCACTATCAGAGAGCACTGGAAGGTCATCCACAGGACTTGAAGGACATCAGTCTAGAGATAACATGTGGCACTAAAGCCAATAGGCAGAGATTGCAGTTGGTCATGTGGTACTCGGTAAATTCAAAGGAGCTAAGAAATGGGGTCTTTTCATGTGTTGATGATGAAGAGAAGAGTTGGACCATGAAGGCAATAAAAATTGCAATCTTTTTCTGAATTTACTGATTTGGCTTATTTTTGCCCCTATACAGAGAAAGAGCACACACTACACCCTCTTCTAGGAAGTGATCAGAGAATTTCATCTGTCCATTGTGTCCAGCTCACAGTTGTCTAAAGTTCCCTGGGTCTCTTACTATAGCCTCCCATCATGTCCGAAGCTGCAACTTCTGGTGTGCAAATCTATCAACTAAAAAGCCCAGATGCGTTCCATAAATCCATGCATACAACACATACATCCATGTGAAGGTGGTGAGACAGTAAATTAAATTATCCCATTTGAACAGAAGAAATGACTGAAAAATGAAAGTTACTTACAGATACTACTTTGAAATCAAAACAGGCCAAAAATAGAAAAGTGTTCTACTAAGGGTATTTGTTTCTAATTTTGATTCACATTAAGAGATTCCTCCAAGGAATCTCAATTTTTTTTCCCCTCTTTCCTTTCTTCCTTCTTGGAGGCTGTTTCTCTGGAAAATTCCCCCCCCCCATCCTTTATTTCCCTTGGCCAAAATAGTAGTGGATTTTGGTGAATTTGTTTTTTAGCCCTTTTCTTACTCAAATAAGATATAGCCCCATTTTATTTGCACTGTTATGCAAAGTGGTACTGACATTTTATGGATAGTACATTTCTATTAAATAAATGACAGACTTACATATTTGAGACTAGTAAATTTCATGATTCAGCAAATATAACAAAATTATTTTTAGACTAAGTTGTCTGCTTATTTCCTCATTTTCTCATCTCAGTTTTCCCTTTTCCTGTATTTTTATAGTATTATGAAGAGTAGTTTTATTTTTTCTTGGAATATTTGTTATTTCTTGGTGCATTATAATTGTACATAATGGTGGGATTTGCTCTTATGTACTCATGTGTGCACACAATGTAAAAATATAGTTGGACAATAACATTCCACAGTGTTTCTGCTTTCCCTCCCTCTTACTTCCCCCTGGTCTCTTTTCTCTACTCTAATGATCTGTCTTTGATTTTTATAAGCCCCCCCCCTCCCCGACACACACATCTTTTTTCCTCTCTAGCTTCCACACATGAGAGAAAAGATATAATCCTTAATCTTCTGAGTTTGGCTTATTTTGCTTAACATAATTATCTCAATTTTCATACATTTTCCTGCAAATATCATAATTTTATTTCTCTTTATGGTTGAATAAACCTCCAGTGTGTAAATATATACATATATACACATATATTTATATGTATGTGTGTATGTGTCTGTATACACATACATGTGATTTGTATATATCACATTTTATTTACCCATTCCTGTGTTGAGGAACACCTAGGCTGGTTACATAATGTGGCTATTGTGAATTGTGCTGCCGTATACATCAGTATGAATGTATCAGTATGACTAAATCTTTAGGATAAATACTGAGAAGTGTTAGAGCTGGGGCATATATATGGTGGTTCCATTTGTTGGTTACTTAGCAACTATATTGAGCAAAACGTGAAAAGAAGATGTATCTTCAATTAGATTCTCACTCTGAGGCATTTAATGTGTTGTACATAGAGGTTCTGATGACACTAAACTCTTAATCTGACTTTTTGTTCAATTTCAATCATAGGAAATATTTAATTCTTGTTTTTTATCACACAAAACCTTATAATATCCCACCAGTAGTTATTTGTGACAGAGCAGTGTCAGCCTCCTGCAAGACCCTGTAAATCTAGTTTATGTTGTGATATTATGTATTTGGTATATCTTTTTTCTTTGCTATAGAAAATTAGGTCAGTTGGGGCTATAAATTAGGACAGAATCAATTCCCAGTCAGTAGGGACATAAAAGATGGCTTTTATCACTGCAGCACAAGAACAGTAGAAAATGAAGGTCCTTTGGAAAGCCAACATTTGTTATTAATACACATTTGGACATTTGTATAATAAACAATGAAATCATGACTTTAATTTTCTGATAGAATACAAACTATGAATTTCAAGTTTCCAATTAAAATTGAACTTGAAGCTATTATTTGAGGTATTAACCACAAATGAAAATCTTTTCTCCTTTAATGATAATTTAATTTCTATTTTCATATTTCATTGTACTTAAATTGCCAAGAGAATAAGCTTGCAGCTATTGATACTGCTGTCTCGCTTTCCTGCACTGGTTGGGTGCTGCTTGTCTGGTTAACATCTGGTCAGTATACTCTCAAACTTCCCAAATATCAATAATGTTTTTATGTCTCACAAGCAACAGGAACTGATTTCTGTGAACCATATATGAGCTCACTATATAAAGAGTTTCAAAAGGCATATACAATATAATCCCTCTGTGCTTGGTTAAATTTTAAACATTCAACATGTTTCACAATGTTTCATCTTTGCTAGTATGTGTTATGGCTGGAGTAACCAGCCCTTGGGCTCCAGGTAGGGGACACTTTCACATGGATTCACTCACAGAAACTTAATGTCACTCTACACCTCCACATTTGCTATTGCTATGAAACAAGTTAAAAGGTAATATTTGGGATCTTTGATTTTCTAAAATTAGGAAACTGAAATATAATCAGGGAGACCAATATAGTTTTCTGTTCCTAAAATACATAAAAGCTCAAATTGCAGAGATTTATACCCATCATTATCTTTTTATTTAATAGCTGAAAAATCAAAGCAATTTCAGGAGAAATCAAGCTACAGAAGGACATTTTTATCTCAGATGTATTTGATTTTTTTCTTTTTTACTTTCTGACCAATCTATCAAGAATAGAATTGCAGATTATCTTTATTTTTAAATGCAAATAAGAACCTTAGTAAATAAATTATTCAAAGAACATGAAAATTTAAGGAATTCTCAATAACACATTATTTAAAATATTTGGAGGATAAATCGTCACTTGAGTATTAGTCAGCTTGGTTTTCCTTAGAATTTATCAAAGAGAATCACAGGGTGTCCAGGTCTCCAGGTCTTCTCCCACATGAGCTCCCAGTGCCAGGATCAAGGTTTGAGAATCAATTTATTTGGAAAATAAATTCATAGCAGCAGAGCTATGAATATGATTTCAGTCAATGGAGTTTAATTCCTTCATTAAAACAATCAAGGGCTGAATACCAAATATTCAAGAGTGTCCTGGATGATTAGTGTGCAGAATTCAGAAAGAATGTTGGGGGGCAGATAAAGCAACCGTGCTGAGAGCCACGGCCCAGTCTGTATGGCCCCTGGCATTTTGCCAACAGTATTGATTGACAGGCAAGGCATTACTATCCGCCTCTGCCGCAACTTTTGAGTTCTCGCCCTATTTTGGAGTTCTCATGGGGATTTCCGGGGATTCCCCGAGAGTTCCCATTGGTTGGGGAAGTGCAGGAGGAGGGATTTCCGGGAGAGATATTTCCGGCTGGGGGTTCCTGGAGAAGCCTCGTGGCGATCGGGAGGATTCCCCGGGAGCTGTGTGAAGTGTTTTCCTGCAGTTTAAAAATAAAGTTTGTTCCTGCTTCAGTGGCTCGTGATTTGTGCCCAGCCGGACTGCGGCACAACCGAACAAGGTTCAAATAATTTTCACGTGTGAAACCCTGGCAACAAGATGGTGAAACTTTCCCCTATGTGTATTTTAATGTTTCATCATAAAAACAATTTGAAATGCTTTAAGGAGAATTTCATAGATCAAGGAATCTAATATGTTGGAATTCAGTTTACTTTTTGTAACACTGCTCGAAGTTAAAAATTAAAAAGCTTTTTTAGATTAATTTAGCAAATTCCCTAATTTGATCACAAACTTTAGGCACATTAGAGGCTGAATTATCTTACTCTCCCACAAGTTTTTATGTAGAAACCCTAATTACCTAAGCACGTGTCTATATTTTTAGAAAGACTTTTAAACAGATGATCAGAGCTAAATGGGGTCATTAAGGGTGGGCCCTAATAGAATCTGAGTGGGGCCTTCATAAGAGGAGACTGCAGGGAGGCCTGGCAAGGGGAAGAGCCATGTGAGGACATAGAGAGAAGGCGCCATTGCAAGCCAGGACAGAGTCCCCAGCAGAAGCCAACCTGCAGATATCTAGAACACAGACTTCCAGACACCAAAAGGGTAAAAGAGGAAAATGATTTGGCTGTTGTTTAAGCCGCCCAGTCTGTGTTATTTTGTTGTGACAACCCTATGGACCTAACACAAGCAGACTTATTTTCCTCTAAAATGTCTAACAATTGGCTTCCTTTTACTTGATTTACTATCCATGATCATTCCTTCCACAAAATATGTGATGATATTTACCTTTACTTACAGAGGCAAAGATATTTTGTTTGTGTGTACACATTCTGTTTCCACATTCCAGAGCTGTTCACATTCAGCAAGTCATACTTTCCTGTATGAATAATACCTGAAATCTGTTTATTTGGAGAAGAAAAATGTGTCAAGGTTTTATTTGGAGAAAATACCTGTGTCAAGGTTTCTTGAAGAAAGGGAGAATTTCAGCTCTTTCCTCTGTTGTGTTTCATAGATTTCAATTAGGTAGAAGAGTAGCTTTCCCAAAAGTACTGAAATATCTTTTTGCTATGTGAAAAGGGGAATGGATATTAATAAACACCTGATTAGGTGAATCATTCTTTGATTTCCTTGTCATCATCCCTACAAGAAAGGCAATTGTGGGCTGGGGATGTGGCTCAAGCAGTAGTGCGTTTGCCTGGCATGCGTGCCGCCCGGGTTCGATCCTCGCACCACATAGAAACAAAGATGTTGTGTCCGCCGATAACTAAAAAATAAACATTAAAATTCTCTCTCTCTCTCTCTCTCTCTCTCTCTCCCCACACACACACACCCCTTAAAAACAAAGAAAGAAAATGTATGTGTGTATGGATATATATATACATATATGTATGCATATATATGTATACATATATATATAATGTATTTTGTTTCTCTATAATTTTATCTCATCCATTTTACTCCATATCTTATATTCATGATTGTATTTTCTTTTTTCAAAAATGAAAGTTTTAGCCATGCATGGTGGTGCATGCCTGTAATCCCAGTAGCTCAGAAAGCTGAGACAGGAGGATCACGAGTTCAAAACCAGCCCAGCAACTTAGTGAGGCGCTAAGCAACTCCGTGAGACCCTATCTCTAAATAAAATGCAAAATGGGGATGTGGCTTGGTGGTTAAGTGCCCCTGGGTTCAATCCCCAGTACAAAAAGAAAAAATAAAATGAAATTTTTCCAAGAGACTCTAAACAGGAATGGGACATTTCATGCTTTTGCTCCTAAGAAGTATGTCATCTTATTCCTAGGAAAAAATACAACTCTGTGCCTGTTGAGAGGTTTGATCTGGAATTTCAATAATCTGTGAATATTAAATTAACTGGGGTCTTGGCACATTTTCCAAAGCTTTGAATCTAGTTTATTCTGGGGAGCAAGAACAAACCCATCTATGTTATCCCTCTTGGTGAGAAAAAGAAAAATATAAGCTCTTCACAGTAATAGTGTTCTGATATGGTAATAGTGATCATTACAATATTCTTTGTTAGTATATAGAAGGAAGCATTTATTATCATAAAAATAAAATAATTATAATGACCATTCACAGTAACATCATTAAACATGTTAAATTATATTGTAAATATTGTAGACTTCACCTTTAGTTATTTTTTTATTACTAGAGAATTTTTTCAAATTCGTGTTATATCCATAGATGTTTCCCTTTTGCATTATAAATTATTGTGACACTTAGTTAAATTCATATATACTTTCAATTGAAGGGAAAACAATCAAGTTTTAAGAATCACCTTCCTGTTTATTTTGATTTATGTTATTATGACAATGTTTTTCATTATATATGCAACAAAATATAGGCTAGCAAAAATGAAAATTGTTTTTTTCGGAAAACAAAGTGTTAAATATGTTTGATTTCACAGTCCTATTTTCTTATTAAGTATTCTGAATCTCTTATTTGAGTTAGAATTGCCTATTAGATTTACATGGTTCTAAAGTTATAATATGAAGTAGATTTTCTATCATGCTTCAAATATGCCATAAACGTGTTTTATTCCTTTAAATTTCTAAGTGATGATGTATGAATGCAAATTCAATAATGTGCACATCCAAGCTTGATCTAAGACCAGGATAATCATATTTTCTAATTGTATGGTCATGAGCATGTAATCCCAAAATTCTATGAAATTCTCATTCCTATGAACAAAAAGCAAACATAAACCGAAATAAAACAACAAGTATTTAGAAAATACCTATTGAAGATCCATTATTGTGCTGAACTTGCTCTTAAATCCAGAAAGAAAGCAAGTTTTTTTTTCATGGACCTTTATTGTATTCATTTATTTATATGAGGTGCTGAGAATTGAACCCATTATCTCTCACATGCTGGGCAAGCGCTCTACCTCTGAGCCACAACTCCAGCCCAAGAATGCAAGTTTTGATTCTCATTTACTGTATTAACAATGTAGGATATATGCATATATTATTGATTAATAATCTAGAAATCATATATCAATGACAGCAAAATCATACATAGTCATATTTTATATGTATTTCAATATAAATCAATATCATTTTTTATTTTATTTAAATTTATCATTATGACTGCTTTTGTAAATGGGTAAATGTGTAAAGAATATAGCAAGTGGAATAGAAGAGGTCCTCATAAAACCGGATGCTTTTAAACTTTTTCAATATCGTTATGGCATCCATTGATCAACAGAATTGCAAACCCTAAGATTGTGAGACTGTTCCTTCACATGCTACATGTCACATCATACTGAGAACCAGGCTTTGGTTTTCTAAGACTTTGAGTACATTTTATAAGGGAATAAAAATAAGAGAGGAGGGAATAAAAAAGGAAAATGAAGAAATCATTTAGAAAGTCTAGATGCAGGAATACAAAAGAAAGGAATCAAATCAAAGTTCCTTACACTCAACAAATTAAAATGAAGACGGCTGAAGAAGCATAAAGAAGGAAAGGGACAAGGTAAACATTTGGTTATCCCCTGTCTCTCCAGATCCATTCCTACTTTATGAGGTTCTCCTCTCTCCTCTCTGTCACCTGCAAGAGCTGGGTCCCTTGCTCTCTGACTTCAGCTTGGGTATGCCAGTGGGGTCAAGGTCATAAAGGGAGGGAGCCAGTCTTCTCTAAGACCCTGCCCTCCCTTTTCTTCTCTGGGGTTGGGCAGTGATTGTGGTTCCTCACTGGTGACTCTACGTTTTTCCTAGTGGCTTGCCTTCCAGAACTACAACAGTAACTTCTTTCCAATCGCACTGTTGTTTCCCTACCCACCTACAGACCCAGGGCTGTTAATAACTCCCTGACCTTGCTAGTTTCTGGAAGTTTTGTGATTCCTTCTTTATTTCTTTAATCTTGCCCATACTTCTGTAAACAGTCTTCTTGCTGTTTTTGAATTTCATTTTTTTAAATGTGCTACTGGTAATTTCATTGTGATCAGAACTGTAGTTGCTTTTCCAGAGTTTTACTTTCCTTGTGATTAGGCTGGAATCCAAAAGAAAATTCAAATAGGGAATATTCCAACAGAAAAAAAAAAAAAAAAGCCATGCCTTGGAAATCCCTGGCTAGTTCTACCATACTCTATTGTTCAAAACAAACTATAAAGACAGTTCAGTTCAAGGGAAGTGAGCATGAGTTTTCTTTATTTTTTCAATAAAAATGGCAAATTCTCATTTTGAAAGGCAGGCAGGATGGGGGATGGTTTTGTGACCTTCTTTAGAAACAACCTACTACAGGCTGTGACCTTGGTGACACAGCTTTCTTTGGTTCATGGCAATTCCTGAAGACAGATTCATCTGTGACAGACAAAGTTTCCTGCAGTTGAGAAGTGAGCATGGAGACCCTGTAGGGATCCAGACAGAGCACAAGAGCATCTATCACACTGTCTCTACCAACCCTGTTTCACTCCAGCTGGATCCCAGCAACTCCCAGATGGAAACGTGTAAAACCCGTTCTCTTTGGAAGAGAGTTTATACACTTACATCTTGACACTGTTCCTGGCAGGAATGTGGAGAACATATGGGAATGAATTCTTAGGGTGTCAGACAAAAGAAAACATTATCTGCAATTGAATATTCTTGAACTTATAACTCTAGATATATACATGGGGTTAGGGATTTGATAAGTTAATTTAAGTGATATTAAAGAGTCTGTGGGCTCATTATGAGCATCTTATATTCATGGGCTGTCAAAACATTGATTGCTTGGTCTCACCCTTAGAATTTCTAATTAACTGCAACATGGGTCAGCTGTCTGGGCACAGCTTATTGGGTCCTCTGCTCAAGGTCTTTAAAGACTCATCATTTTTTTTTAAATTTTTACATAATTTGTTCACTTAATTTTTTTCATTTTTATTGGCTCTCTTTAGTTAAACATAACATTAGGATTCACTGTGACATAATTATAAAGGCATGGAGTATAATTTGTTCTAATTCAGTCCCCAGTACTTCTCCTTTCCCTTCCCGCCTCCTTCCTCCTATTCCCTTTCCTCTACTCTATTGATTTTTCTAAAGATCTTATTGATCTTTCTGTTATTTACTTATAGCTTTGAAAAAAAATAGTGTCCTGTTGATATACATGATGGTGAGATTCACTATGGTGTATTTATATATGTATAAAGGAAAGTTCCATCAGATTCATTCCACCATCTCTCCTTGTCCCATCCTCTTCCTTTCCCTTCAATCCCCCTCATCTACTCCACTAATCATTCTACTTTTTCATGTCCCCATTACTATGGCTTAACTTCTGCATGTAAGAGAAAACATTCAACCTTTGCCTCTTTGGCTTCTTTCACTCAGCATGATGTTCTCCAGTTCTATTCATTTGCCAGCAAATACCATAATGTCATTTTTCTTTATGGCTGAGTATTACCTCTCTGTGTATATGTACCACATTTTTTTTTATCCATGGTTTTCTTTATCTGTTGAAGGTCACTTAGGTTGATTCATCTTTTGAAATGTGTCTGAATCTTGAGCTTTATATTCTTTTTCAAGACTATCCAGGTTTTCAGCAGAATTTAATTCCTTGAGATTGTAGGACTGAGTCCCTTAGCTTCTAGCATCCACCTTTATCAGTATGTTGTTCTGGACATGGCTATTGGATTCTCTTCTCTGAGGTTAGAATTAAAATGTTTTCAATGCTTTAACCTCTTTAATGAATTTATGGAATTAGATCAGATGTACCCAAGATCTTCTCATTTGAACTAATTTAAAATAGATTAATAACCAAATCGGAGAGCTCATATTCAGCAGAAGACATGTTCAATAGGATTTAGGGCTCTCTGGGACCATGTGAGAATTCTGCTGGTGAAAGATAAAAATTACAGATTTTCATTTCCATGAAGTTCTCATTTATCTTGTGTCTCTTGGTCTGAAAACAAATGGAACAGAAAGACTGAGAAAGCAATACCAAAATTTCCTTGGCATAATATATAAGAAAAGTTCTGGAAAATTAGGAAGATGGGGACAATGGAGTACCATGCATGTTTATAAACTTCTCAACCAATTTCTTTCCAATATCCTAACGCAGAAGACCAGAGCACACTCTTTGCACCAAAAGATTCAGCAACACCTTTAGGAAAAGAACACCTTATACTAGAATGCTTCTACTCTGGCTGACATCCTCACTGCAGGAGTCCTAGTGGGACATTTAGAAATTCAGTTTGTGGCAGTTCCTAATTGATCACAAAGCTCCTGGCACTGAAAGATGAGCAGTCTCATAAGATGATAAATGACACATAGAAGTAGAAAAGTTCTAGGTCAGGCCATCAGCTCCCAGAAATAAGTCATTAAAAAATAAAAATAAAAAAATAAATTAATTGAAGAAACAATCTGAATGATTTGTCAAAAATACAGTTCCAAATACACACAGCAGCTTTTCTGCAAAACTTTCCCCAAAGAGACTCTTAATCATTTACTAAGGACAACTTGGACTGGGGAAAAGATAATGCTCAGAACTCACATCAGCATATGAGATTCTGATTATAAACCAGTGCTGGGAAATTAAAACAAACCCAAAACATAATATAACAAATAAAACAACCAGAAAGCATTTATTTATTAAGGAGATCAGATAATAGATGTAATACCAGCTCTGGATACTTTCTTACTATGCGGTGTGCACGGGAACCCTAACTGTGCCTGTTTCTCAGTTTATTTACATAGTAGGAATGGACATAAACTGTCTGGAAGAATCTGCTTTAAGTTCCTAGTTCAGACAAGCCATTATTCATTAAGATAAAGAAAGTTCATGTAACTAATTATTTAATTCCAAACGTAATCGAAACCATATATTTAAAGCATACCACATCCCCAAAGAAATTGAAGAAGTCAGGGCTATCATTAAAAACTTATAAATCTCAAGGGAGGTAATTTTTTTAAATGTCCAAATCCAGACCAACTTTAGAGAAAATATTAATAGTCAGATTTTGACATCAGTTACAGATGCTTTCCCAGATATGTGATTTTTAATTGGGGAAAATCAGTGCCAACTCTGGCGCCTGTCTGTAATTGTTGAGCTAGAAATATATTTTTTTCTACTTCCTTAAAATAAGAAAACTAGAACCAATTTTCATTCATCTAGAAGAGAGAGCAGCATATTTACATTTTTCTTATATTGTGGCTATAGTATTATCCCGATTTCCCTCACAGTCACCCAAGGGAAACTGGTCATGTTGATACTGTATAAAACCAAACAGTGGATTACATAACTCATGGCACTGAGCTAGTTGGATTGTTGAACAAGATAAGGAAAATACACAAGATTTTTTATTGACTCATGAGCCAGAAGGTGGGAAATAATTTTGAAAATTTCATAGACTTATTAAGTCAATAAATACTTCAGAATTTCCATGGTCTTGGGCAAGTCCAGTTCTTCCATATGAAGTGAGAGACAATCTGCTGGACCTACTCTCACTGAGAGAAAGAGATCCAAGATTGATAGATTTGTTTGCTTATTGAGGTATATATCATATTTGTGTGTGCTGTTTGCAATGCATTTTATGGGTTATCCATACATTTTGCAGTTTTGAGTGGGGTAACTATGAAAGTATTCTTTGTGCCTATTCCAAGATGCAGAGATCAAGAGATTATACCATTTAAATGTTAGAAATCATCACATCTCTGATATTGGAAGGGGCTAACTTAAATTGGGTTCCTCAATGAAAGTCCTCATGAATCAGAGCAAAGCAAATGAATGGAATTTTTGAACAAGAACATTTCTTCTTCTACCAAAAATTATTCTCCTTGTCAAAATAAGTAAGTTTACTATGCGGGTGCAGATTAAATGGAATGTCTGACAATGACAATGTCATGACCTGGTTATTATCTAAGAAACAAACACATAAATTTCAATATGTTTGGCACCAACCCATTTTTAACAGAATTCACACTTAAATCAGTAGACCCACAGACACAAGCAATGCATGTCAGAATGCAGGACAGATTCCCATGAAGAGTATCCATGGGGGTTACCTTCCAAGATTCCAGTGGATGCCTGAAGCTGGGAATGGCACTGAATCCGATATCTACTGTTTTTTCCTATACATAGAGAGTTGTGATAAAGTTAAATTTATAAATTAAGCACAGTAAGAGATTAACCACAATAAATAATTAAAAAATAAGAATTATAACAAAATACTATGATAAAAGTTATTTGAATATGGTCTCTGTTGCTTCCACCGTCTTAATATAGCTTATTGCATGTATTCACCCTTCTTATGGTGATGATGTGAGATGATACAATGCCCACATGGTGAGACAAAGTGAGGGGAATGACATAGGACTATGAAGCAGCATTATGCTTCTGGGTAAATGCTACCTGAACACTAATGCTAAAACTGCAGATCTGATAACCAAGAAGATCACCAAATGACTGACAGACAAGTAGCAAAAACCACTTGGGCATGCTGACCCAAGGGCCAAATCACATCCCAGGAGAGTCAGAGATTCCCAAGTGAGATTTCATCATGCAATTTAGAATTTATGAACTCTTTTTATTTTGGGAACTTTCTGTTTATTATTGCTTACCCATATTTCACCATGGGTAACTTAAATTGCAGAAAACAAAGCCACAGGTAAGGAGGGGACTATTGTAACCATTTTCTCCAGCCTTTCTTTCTTGTCTTCCAACCGTATCTGTGGACTCAGTGGCTATTTTCCATGCCTAGTTAACAGAGAAGGAAGATGTGTGAGCTCTCCTAGTGTGTTTAGGCTATGAAAAAAGAGATAGAAGAGGTACTCTATATATCCCTAGTAAGGAGGATCCCAGAAAGGCACTATTTTGAGAAATTGTACTAGTAGAGAACATTATTGGGAAATACACTTGATTGTCTAATTTTGGTGGGAAAAAAAGATGTCAGAGGACTTCAGAGGTGTTAATTATTGTCCAAAGTCTAAACAATATATGAACATAGTTATTTTTTTTTACTAAATAGAGAGGAGAATTTTTTTCTTCTTATTTTTGCTCATCGCATTAAAGCAACAGTAAATATGATTGTTACTGTGTTAGCTATTATAACTCATCTCAATCACCAAGCGGAATTTGCATTGCTGTTACTGAATGGATGCAGTTCAAAAGGCCTCCCTACTAGAGGTTCCCTAGGATTTCCCATATTCAATAATAATTGACAAAGAAAATCAAAGGAAAGAATGCTAAAACAGAAAAGTCGGTTTGGTTCATTCTGCCAGATTAATTTAAAAAAAAGAAAAAAAATAGAAGGAAATATAACTTATGTACTGGAGAATGTTCAGAGGAAAATAGCTTGGGAGTTACTCATTTCTGCTTAAGAAATCCTAGAGATGGAGGAATTGTGGTGATTACAGTACATTGATTAAAGTTATAAAATCTCCTTTTTTCCAAATGCCTATGTTAAGAGTGCTAGGAATATCTTATGATCATTGGAAGAATTTGTGTATATTTGATCAATAAAGTTTTATTTTATATTCAACTACAATATATTAAACTACAATTGGCCTTTCAAACTAGAATTGGGTAACGGATCTTACTGTTGTGATTTTACACTAATATATGTGAGAAAAATGTGTGCTGTTGATAAAATGTGTGCTGTAAATTGTTCAAGTGATTTGGGCTTAACGTAGAAATTTAAATATGCTGAATTCATAAGGAGAGTTTAAATCCTTCAGAATAGTTTGCTGATTAAACTTAATTCTTGCCCAATTTGGCTTTGAAAAGCTTTAAATGACTATTGAACAGATTACATTCAAAAATGCTTTTAAAATGATTAATAAAATGGCATTAACCAAGTCTTAAATATGACTGAGAGCTTAGTCTGTTCAGTTAGAGTAGACAGAACATTAATAAGATTTCCCAAGAAAGTGCCCTAGAATTATAAATAGAATGATATAAATTGTAAGCCAAATTAAAATAGGTTTTAATATTTGTTATTGCTATGAATTAACATTAATTTAAATTATGGCACACTACTAGTACTCTTGTTTATGCACAAAGTAGTCCCTGAATTTAAAACATGACATCATCATAACATCAATTCTTAAGATAACCAAAAAAAATGCCTCTTTTTTCTTTTAGTATGCAGAAGAAAAACAGAATATCATGACTGGAACCAAAACTATGGCATGATACAGTGTTGATCATCCTTGTGCATTTTTGACCTCTAATCAGTGTCTTTTCATCTGGGCCCAGGTGGAAGGAGGGGCACTTCCTTCCTCTTGGTGGGTTTTATCTTCCTATATTACCATGACCTCTATCTTCTTTTTATTCCTGAAACTAACTCATATTCAGAGAGATGCTTTCCCTGCACCCTACCCAGAAATGGTTCTCCAGAGCATTCCCTTTGTGACATGTTCCCCCTCTATAAGCACACCCACCACTCAGTGAACTTCTCCATTCCATTTCCTTTTATTGTATCTATATCAACTGAAAGACATGTTTTATGAGAGTCATGGTCTTATCTGCCTATTCAAATTCTGTCTTTCTGAAGGTTCAACCTTTGATTCTGGGTCAGGTATATCCACAAAAAAATATTTATTAACTGGAACTAACCTCCCTATGCTTTCTCCTTTACTAGCATCTGTCTTCTGACTCGAGAGTCTGGGATATTAGCCAGGAAGATATGTTGTGTCACGTAAATGTGAGTTGTTCATATTAATTAATACATTTGTAAACCAGGAGTCTCAACTTCAGTCCACAAAAGCAAAGAACCATCCAGTTTATGAGGACAGAGAAAAGAACGAGCTTAGTATTCTTTTAGCTAATGTGTTTAAAACCTCCATAGGAAGACTCTTGAGATATGGTCAAATTACCGGTCTGTCTCTTTCTCCTTTTATGCATGTACTAATGTGCTAACTATAGGGAATTTTATTATTAACCCAAAAATAGCTGAGTAAGTAAATTTTTCTCTGGCATACTAAAAGTTCAATACAATAAGTAGGGAGATTTTTTTATTTTTCAGGACACCATTTGATACTTGTGTGTGTGTGTGTCAGGGCTGAGAGTTCACACTTTCACCCTGTCTTTATACACTCTATTGATCTTATTTAGTGTTAAGTCATGCATGTTTTAATTCCACAGAACTCAGCTCCTGGAAAAAAATAAAATCCAAGCCAAATGTAATTTACTTTGGTGATAAAATCAAGAATAATATGAGAAAATTTTAAAAAGGATTGAGTGCTCTGGGCCTTGTTCTGTCCTGTCCAATTAAACCTTTATTGTGTCAGGGTTTCTGTAAGAGCTTTCTCATATCCCTTTGGAGAGGACTGTTCCCTCATATTTCATAATGTTGACTGATCATTTCTAAAATGTTAACATGATGGCTAAGTTAGGCATTGTACATTCTAAAGCATAAAGGCCAAAAATACTTTCTAATAATAAATGATTAGTAATTATACATAGGAAAATATCCTAAGTCATGGTAGCCAAAGCACTCCCTCTTCCTTTTTCATGAAGGTTCACCACATTTAAAGAAAGGACATAGTCAACAATATTGAATTCAGTAATGAAATAAGATAACTACTCTCATTATCCCTCAGGTTCCTGATGAATCTGTCAGA
Source organism: Marmota marmota marmota (assembly GCF_001458135.2). Lineage (NCBI taxonomy): Eukaryota > Metazoa > Chordata > Mammalia > Rodentia > Sciuridae > Marmota > Marmota marmota. Next base: position 9,916,657 of record NW_026000068.1, read on the forward strand.
GGATCCATCTTAGCCTTGAAGACAAATTGAGATTCCCAAAGAAGTCACGTCATACATCTCTTCTGTCCTTGCCTGGTCTTTATAGCTTAATGACTACCTAGATGCACACATAAGATTTCTATAGTTTGTGGTACATGTATTTGTAGTCTGCTCAAATCTTGTAGAGCAAAGGAGGGGTGTGTGTGTGTGTGTGTGTGTGTGTGTGTGTGTGAGAGAGAGAGAGAGAGAGAGAGAGAGAGAGAGAGAGGTATGAACAATTCAGAAACCAAGAAATAAACAAAATCCAAGTCATATTGGTCTTCATAATTTGCTCTCTCATCTTCTCCCATGAAGATTGACAGGGGGTTGTCAGGTTCTATCAGTCTTTTCAGAGTGAAAGGACAGGTGTGATCAAAATAGACAAAGGAGATGCCCCCATAGATGCCCAGAGTATGACTTCATTGAATAGGAATAAAGAAAGCCTGTCTCATGATTGTATGTGTGGGCATCTCCCTGGTTTTTGCACCATGACTGGCTTATATTGTAAAGTACTTTATAAAAATGATATATCACTTTTGTCTTTCAACATCAATTATGACAGGACAAGAAAGGTCCAAATGCAGACTCTGTGACTGTTGTTGATGAATGTAGGAAGCAGAAGAGAGGGAATGTGAAGTTTTTACCTTTCCATGTGGATAAAGTGGACTGGATGAGTTTTTTTTTATATTTTTTTCTTTTCTTTCTTTCTTTTTTTAATATGAGAAGTGAAGAAGTGAATCAGTAATAAAACCTTTGCCTTAATGTCAACATGAAGTCCTTTGTCCGAGTATTTTGCATAGTTACTTGTATTTCTGTTGTTGTGTTTTTCCCCTCCAAGAATGTGAGTCTATTAGGACTGATAACACTAGTAAAATAAGCCATTAAAATGGTAGATTTTAAAAAAATGTTAATCAATGTAACATGAAAGCATTGTTTGAATCAAATCATGTCATTCAGTACAAATCATAAGATGTTTGCCAATCATGAAATATTTGGTGATTTTAATAATAATGTCTGTTTACATTAACATTTCTTTGCCAGGGAGTGATAAAACATTTTTATTTTGTGTAGAATTGAAATATTTTTGAGTCTAGAATATACATTGTATTTTTCACTTTGTTGGTCAGAGAGATATCCATTGCCCCAATCACATGACTTTCATGAATTGGCTTTTACTATGCATCTTGAAATACCCTAACCTATGGAGAGGGGAAAGGTTAATTTAGAAAACATCCTTTGTAAACTTCTCAAGATTTGAAGGTAGAGAATATTGTAAGTACACAGTAGAGATTTAAATAAAAAATTATATTTTAATATTTTCATAATACTTTTAATAGAGAACAGAGAAAAGAAGACACAATTACAAACATTTGATAAGGGCCTTATTCATGGTTTTCCTTTCTTATTGGGTATATTCACCTACAAAAATGAGGCACATGCTTCAACTGAAATATCAACAGGCACCACTAGGCATGTTCCTGAAGCAAAAATGACAAAATAAACAATGGTAAATTGGTCAAACTGTCATCTCCTAAAAGGCTAAATTCAGAAAATATGATGAATTTCCACGACTTGTAGATGAGCTGCTTTTAGCTACAGTTGATAACAATAAATCTCTGTAAATTTCTGGGCAGACCAAAGGTTATAAATATTGGAAATTCCTGCAGGATACATTCATAAGGTCATTTTTTATTTAATGTTTTGATTTTATGGTTTTAACATTCCATTTTATTCTTTCTGTCGTATAAAGTCTTTTTATTTTCTTATTTCAGGTAGTCAGGGTTTACTTTTGACTAAAAAAAACATATTATTTTTAGATATTATAACACTTATATTTTCACCTATGGAAATAAAGTGCAAAAAGATTTTTAAAGGCAAAGGTTATTTGTGCTTTATTTGCTATAGTAAGCGAGTTGACCAATGTCACTTGCATTTGGCAGAGACTCAAGGGCAAGCAGAGGAGTGGGCTTATTTTATTGGCTAAAAGATCTGACTCTGGTGTGCTATACTTGGAGTCCTGCGGTGTGGGGAGTTTCAGGTGGGCTCATAAGATGCTGGGTATCCTATGGGTTTAGTTAGGAGTGTATATTTGCCTTACATTGTTGATCCTTTGGGGAAGAATGGTCAAAAATGAAGAAAATCTGCAAGTTACTAACCATATCCTGATATTTGGCCAATTATTACAGAAGTTCAGCTTCCATTTGAGATAGTAATGTGGCTTCCTGCAAGTCTGACATTTAGCAGCTGTTCTCCTGGGTTTGCTTAGATATGAGTTACTTTCCTTGGCAAGTTGCTGCAGATTATGGGTCAGAGTTCTATTTTCATCTATGGTCTGGCCATTGACTGTTGGTATATTAAATCTTAATTTTTGTGTTTTATTTCCAAACCAATACACTTCTCTGTTCTCTCCTCACCAGTGCTTCCTACACACTCTGCTCTATATTGTCTGCCTGACCCCTGCCTCTAGTTTGAATACCTCCCTCACCTAAAACCTTTGCATTTCCTGATTTTTTTCCCTATGAAATTCTCCTCAGCAAACATTTAGGTGCCTTGTTTGACCTCTCTTTTTCTGGGTTCGGCTCCAGTGTTGGTGTTTAGTAAGAGGCTCCCTGATCACCTACCCAAATCATGCCCAGTAGAGCTAAGTTGGCCTGCTTCCCCCTCGGAAGGCCGTTCAGTACCAAAATAACCATATCTAATTGTTGTCTCCCTTACTGGAATTTAAACTACATGGCATCCTGATTACCATCTGTTTTATTTGCTACTTTCTTCATTTTATAATAGTAAGATGAATATAGTATTTATTCCCTTACTATCAGATGAACACAGTTGAAAGTTGATTTAATAAATTTAGGCATTAATTTTTCATCTTCTGCCTGACTATGGAGACATTAGCTCGTCTGTGATTCTCCACTTCCTTTCTCCTACTTCTCACAATGTTAATGTGCTAGTCCCAGTTTTGGAGTGACCGCTCAGGTCACTATGCTTCTTGAGTGGAGAGTGTTGGTTGGTGCCCTCTGCTGTGCTTGCTCTCAGATGGTTGTGTGTTTATTTGTGTTGGTGACTAGATGAATGGTAGTTCCTCTAACTATCACCATTAATACCTCATAAACTTGATAGATTAAAGTTTGATTTTCAGTTACATCACCCTGATTAAAGTTAGTTGGTTTTCCAGAAGACACGGCTCAGATAATAAATCAGAACACTCTTTCCTTTCATATTAAGCATGTAGTATCAAAATCATAATTATTCTGTCTGCAAGAGGAGGGGAGAGACTATTGATGATTCTGAGATAGGGCCAAGATCATGGGCAGTGCTCACCCTTGGGTGTACAGTTTATGTAACATTCAACTAACTAAGCAGAAAATTAGTATAAAGGGAAATTGGGAAATACAGTCCATTTTTTCCAAAAATTCAGGAAGAAGGGAGGAACTTATCAGAATAAAATAGGTAAATAAAATATATATGAATAAAATTATTAACAATTACTTTTTAAAAAATAATGTTACAAAAATATTTTAGTCACGTTGATCAATAAAATGATATGAAACAAATTATTAATGTCAGAAAGGTAAAAAAGTAGAAATCACAAAAAAGTACATATGTATTAGTAGGATAATGTAGGGATATTATAAACAATTGTACACCAGTAAATTTTAAAACTAAGATGAAATGTACAAACATCTTACAAGTCCCAAATTCCAAAAACTAACACAAGAAGGAAAAAAAATCTGAATTCTTGTACAAATGGAATAGAAATTGGATTTTGTATTAAAGGCTAAGTACTGACAATTTTAAAACAATTGCATAAGAAAATTAAAAAAAAGAACATTCTTGCTCCCTTATGAGGCCTGAATTGCCTTGATACCAAAATGGGACAAATATTGTAAAAGAAAGTAAAATTGTACATCAATATCTTCCAAGGACAACAAAGGCAACATCCTTAACAAGATAATAATGTATAAAATTATCAAGATCAATTAGTAATTAGACCAGAGTGTAAAGCTCTATATCAAGGATGAGAAGTAAATTCTCTTCTTTTTAAAATTGTGTGAATAGTTTTACAAATAATATACTATAAAAATTACCAAACATATGTTGGAATAAGGGGAGACTTTAAGAAGGCTGCTGTGTAAAAGATCAAGAAAGAATGATGAAAATGTATTTGTATGCACTGAAAGACATTAAGAAAATAACAATTATCATTTTGATAGTTTACAAATACAAAATACTGTGAGCAAGACTTGGCCATTGAAAATTTAAAAACAATGCTAAGGGAAATCAAAGCAAGTCAAAGGAAGAGAGTGATTTAAAGTCCACATATTTGAAGACCTAACATTTGTTGGAAGTCAATTCTGTGAGGATCTCTTTTAAATTGATAAGGTGATTTCAATGCTGTATTAAAATGTAAAATATCTGAAAATTTTCTAAATGACTCCTTAAAAATTAAGAATAAATGTGGTAATCAAAGAGGAATGGGATTAATCTAAGGAGACACATATGGATCAATGAAAACAAATAAAGAGGCAGACACAGACTCACAAATATGTGCATAGTATCTTCAACAAAGATGCCAAGCTAACCCAATGAGGAAAATCTTAATCTTTTCAAGAAATGGTTCTGGCACTACTGAATAAACACATGAAAAGAAACACACACACACACACACACACACGTTACTATATAGCTATACCATCCTCCTATCAGTGAATTAAAAGTAGTTCAGAACTTTTATACTATTAAGTAATATAAATGGCAAAACTCTAAAATTTTCGATAAAAACATAAGATAAAATCTTCACAGCAGTGTGATAATGCTAAATTTGTAAGACAGAAGAGCTAAACTGGATTTCATCAAAATTTTATTGTCTGCACTTCACAGGAGGACAATATTGAAATAAAAATAAAAGCTACCCGTCTTTATATGTAGAAAAGTTTGCATGGAAACCCCACAATTTTAATTTGTGTTTTCACTGTATGCAAATCATACATTAATAAATTAGATTTTAAGATGAAGATGCATTAAATACCCTTTCAGGCAAAAAAAAAAAAAAAACTCAGAAAATTCATCCCTACTAGACCTGTACTAAACAAAGTGCTATAAGTAATTTTTGGGAAGAATAAAAATGACCCCAGATAGACACACTGAAATCTGGAAGAAATGAAGAACACTGGACAGATAAAATAAATACAGATAAGAGAAAGTTATAACAAATATGATTTGGGCTATAAAATAATTAATAAATTTACATTCATGAAAAGCAAAAAGTTTACAAATGGATAATTATGTCTAGATTGTTCTAAGGTCTTAGTGATATTTGGAAACTGGCAACAGTTATAGTCTACAAAGTGATCACCTCTGAAAAGGTCTCTGGTGTTACAATCACTGGGGTTTCTTCTAGAATAATATTAGAGCAACTATGAATACATAATTATCAAATTAACTGTGGGACAAAGGGGCATAACAAGAAATCAAAAAAAATCAAGAGAAGATAAGAAAGAAGTGAAAAAATTAAAACCATTTGTCAAACAGGAAACAAATAGCTTTATGATATAATCCCAGATACAGCATAGCATACAAATGTGGTATAATATAATATAAATGCAAATACTGTAAAGCTGGATAGAACAGCAAAACCAAACTGTATGCTTCTCTAATAGAATATCTACCCATCTATCTATATTTCACTGTATGTAAGTATGTATGTATGTATGTGTGTGTTTCTATCTGTCTATCTATCTATCTATCTATCTATCTATCTATCTATCTACCTGTCTATCTATAGTATTGAAGCCTCTTGCTCTTTGTCACTGAGATACATCTTTGGCCCTTTTTATTTTATATTTTGAGACAGAGTCTTGCTAAGTGACTGAGGCTAGCTACAAACTTGCCATCCTCCTGCCTGACCCTCCAGAGCCTCTGGGATTAAAGGCATGGGCCAACAGTAGGATAAATTTTTAATGTCTGGACAAAGAATGTATGAAAGGAGAAGGATGAAAAATGTATTTCCTAAGAGACTAACTTAAAAATAGTTACTACATATGTACTTTTTTCAAAAATAATGGACTGTAAGACAATCAAATGAATAACAAGAAAATATTACCAGTGGGAGGTCATTATGATAAAATGGGGTGCATTCTAAATTTCTATACAATCAATAGCATGGCTTCAAAATATAAATTAAAAAGTAATGTGGAAAGTACAAATAAAAAAATCTATAATTGTAGCAAGAAACTTTAATATCTGTTTCTCTATTACTGAAAATAAAAACTAAAAATATTAAGTATTTGGTATAAATGAAAAGCATAATTAAAATCTTCACTTAATCAATACATAGCAAATGCATATTTTCAGTTGCACATGGAATATTAACAAACTTGAATGTGAAAATGGTTCGTTTTTCAGGATTCATCAAGTCTAAAAGCATTCAAAAAATCTGCATGTATTTTCTGGATTTAAGGAATAATGCTACAAATTAATAACAGAAGGACTAGGGGATATCTAACAACACAGAAGGCAAAGAATAATTTTCTAAATAACCTGCTTGTTTAAGTTGAAGAAATAGGCAAAATTTACATAAAATATTAGGCATTGTGGTACCTTGGGACATTATAAGTAAGAGATATAAGAGAAACTTATGGATGCTAATGAGGCTTTATTTCTTGATCTTAGTTTTGTTGTGTGTTCAACTTTAAATATTCACTAGGTTCTGTACTTCAGGTTTATACATGTTAATTTACATGATAGTTATATATAAGCAATAATAAAATAAATTTATGCATGAAGAATAAATAGGAATTAAGCTAGAAAACAAGACTATTCAAAAGCCTAGTACTTTTATCATGAATTAAAAGGTCATCTTAAAAATTTAAAAGTGTAGTCTTGATTAATGTTGTACACAGCAAGAAAGTATAAAGTCAAAAGAAAATACAAACTTGGTGAAAATTCATTTTATACCACATCTCAAAACAGTCAGAAAAATGAATAATTTAATATTTGAGTTGGAAAAAGGACCATACCTACCATTTTACATAAGAAGGTTTTTTAAAGACCTGAAATTTAAAAACTAAAAAGAAAATAAAATTGAAAGCATAGTAAAGGAAATCAATGATGAAACTTCTAAAGAGTTTCAAGTTACTGTTGCCACCCAGGGATGTTCCACATCCATCAAATTATAACAGGAGACATTTTAAAGTTTAACTACATAAAAATAATTCTATAGGATTTTTGTACAGTAAGTAAAATAAAAAGCAATGAAGATATAATGTTTATAAAACATAACAAAGAGACAACTTCTTTAAAATACATGTAGTTCTTACTAATCCATAACAAAAGAGCCATTGACCTGGTTTTTAAAAAAATGGTCAGAAATATGAACAGACAGTTTGGAGAAAAGGAACTACAAATTGCACTTAGTAAACTTCTCAAAACAAGATAAATGTGTCTCCTGGGCAAGATTCAGAATTTTTATAGCTCACTATATCTGCAAGTGTGCAGAGAAGTGGAAACTCTCACAAAATATTGGTGGGGGTGTAAATGGGTAAAATATCTCAAGAGAACCAAGTGGTAAATTTAATCAAAAAAATCCCAAATGTGCACAGTCTTAAATTCTACTTCTCAGAATTTAGAATGACACACTAATTCTCTGGGAGAACCATCCATACAAGTATAGTTATTTATTGTAGCATTGTCTGAAATGCAAAACACTAAACATTACCCAAATAATTATCGGTGGGGAAATGCATACTAATACATATTTACATATTATATACACATATGCTATCATATAAAATATACATAAATATTGATATGTCTTTTGAAGCACCCTACTAAAAATACTAAATAATCATATGAGCATTAAAGATGTGGTAACATGATTAAGAGAAAGTGTCCTTAGTTTGCATGTGAAGTAATGGCCTGTGAGGGTGACGTTTTATTGGACCCATGTTCACACGTTCCAAGTGCTGAATAATGTGAGTTCCAAATTCCAGTGAAAAATTAGTAACTGGGTGGGACTTTTAAGTTCAACTGAATTAATGAATCTCTTAAAGTGTCATTTGTATAAGTTAAGAAATTTGGTTGAGATGAAAAATTGTTCAATGAATAATGTTATTTTATTGAGGGATGGATATTATATCTTGTCAAATATTGTTTCAGAAGAAAACCAGAATTAGACATATGTTTATCTCACTGAATTAAATAAGATGAATAATATCTGAAAATATTATTTTAAACAAGAAAGAACAAATAAATTAGCTTTATTTAAACAACTAACTCCTTTTGCCTGGCCATCCCAATGATGACACCCTCATTTTTTCAGCAACAGTCTACAAGCCGTGTGTGGTTAACACAGCCTTCCCCTGAAACCTGAGCCATGTGTGGGGTTCATGTGTTTTGTGATCTCACACCAAACCAAGCTTATTCATTCAGGGCATCCTTGTGGCCTTTCCAGGTTGCTCGACTTGGAACACCTGCTGCAGAGCTTCAGCAACTGCCAGAAAGAAGTCAGTTGGCATCACGTCTTAGTTCATTCCGTCCACCTTCACAGATCAAGGTCATGCCTGGCAATCATTTAAGAGTATTAATCTACTTTGTAAAATTAGATTTAAATTAAATTTCTGTACATGTGCATAGTATCTAATTTCTAGCATTTGAAAACACTCTCTAACCTTAAAGGTAAAAATAGAAATTACAAGAAATTATTTAACTATGAAAACACAATTACCATACATCATGAGCATAATTCAAAGGCAAAGAAGCCAATGATATAAACAGGGCAAATTTAACTTTGGGTTATCATAAAGCTTGATAAGAAGAATATTAAATTATTCTTACAGTTGTATAAGTAGGAGTTTTACAAGATATATTCAAAAAATAGAAAAGGTACAATTGTATTATAATTTTTAAAAAGTCTCATTCAATCACAGATCACATACCAACCACTGCCATAAAAATAATCAAAATCACAGCTTGACAGTACTGCCGGTTAAGTGGGAGGAGATTATAAGGACATGGCACCTCTGTCTATTTCATCAAAAACAGTGGGGTATTGGAGGTTCCAGAGGAGGCATTTCAGTAGCTTCTCATTTGCTGTGATTTTCCTTTCTCTCGTAGGGTTCTCCTCATTCTTCACTCTGAATCAACTGGACTCACCTTTGACTTATGGGCAGGTCCAGAACAGAGGTCTAGTGACCTTTACCCCTGTCCTCTTTTCTGTCTTTTTCCTGTGGATTGTCTATCACTCATTTACACAGGTCATCCACAAAGCTCTTAGATATATTCTCCCTAGTCCTTCAATACATTGGAATTCTCCTGGAATAATATTTATTCTGATATCTGACTATTTTCATGTATTTGTTAATTGATGATTGACTGTCTCCTACCTTAATAACCATGAGAACAGGTGTGTGTATGTGTGTGTGTGTGTGTGTGTATGTGTGTTCCTTGTGACAGGCTACGAGGAATATCCCTGGCACATACTAGTTTTTCAGTAAAATATGCTGTATGAATTGGCAGACAATGAATCACCTACACAATTTGGCAATTTATCCAAGAGAATTGATACTACATATACCCAAATTCTTATTGAAAAAAATAACATCCATTATAATAATATCACCTGTAGAAAATTATGGATGTAGCTAATTTCCTACAATATGAGTCTTTTAGTAAATTTTTACCATAGGCATGTAAACAGATAATATACACAGTGAAGTGTTTTAATGTTGAAAAATATGCATTGCACAATCTTGTCTATATTCTACCCAAGATATAACTGAAACCACAAAAATGCCCAGGAAAATAAATTGGGATTAAATCCATTAAAAGTTCCACTACACTCATGGAGAAGTGGGTGCCATTTTAAAAAAAGAAAATTTTCTACGATAAAAATTATATTTAAAGTAACTAATAAGAACATATTATTAATTAAAATAGTCTGAAAGTAAAGGTTTTTTTCTTATTTTCAGAAAGTGAAAGTGATGAAGTTACTTAATAAACTCTCTACAGGGTTCAATTTTCCATGCCCTTTGGAATTATTTCATGACCACAAACTGTTTTTATGCTTCATTACACAGTTCATAAATTTGTTCTTTTGGTTTTGAAAGGAGCTAACTTCTCAACCTTGGATACAGCATCCTAGTTCTTATTACCCCAGGTAGAAATAGTAACTGAGTCATTTCAAAATCCATTGTAACAATTAAATGAAAGTCTTAGGCTCTTTGACTCACCATATTTCTGCATGTTCAGTAGAAATCTAATTTGCAAGATGATTTGCTAGAAATATATCTGAAACATTATATGCCAATCGCTGTTCTCAAATTTACAATTAAATTACATATTGAGGACTCTTATACATATGAATTTAATATATCTGTTTTCTTTATTTCAAAATGGTGCAGAAAATTTACATAGTGGCACACAGCTATAATTCCAGCAATTCAGGAGGTTGAGGTAGGAAGATCACAAACTTGAGGCCAGCTTCAGCAACTCAATGAGACCCTGTCTTAAAATAAATAAGTAAAAAAGGACTGGGGGGTGTAGCTTATCAGTAGAGCAACCCTGGGTTCAATCCCCACTGGCCTCTGCTGCCTCCAAAATTGTTGCTATGGAAACAATTTTGGAGGCAGCAGAGATTCTTTTAAAAATAAAATTAGAACAACTATATGATCCAGTAATCCCACTTCTGAATACATATACAAAATCATTGAAATTAGGATCTCAGAGATATACACATTCACATGTTCATTCATAATTGTCCATATATTGAACAACCCAAAAGTCTACAAAATCCATTCATGGAAAGACACATTGATAAAGAAAACATTTCACATGAAAACAATGGGGAGTAATTCAGCATTAGTAAAAGTGAATCCTACCATCTACTACACCAGATGTGGACCTATAAGACATTATGCTCAGTAGGATAAGTCAGTCACAGAAAAGCAGGTACTGCATGATTCCACAGGCCCAAAGCATCCCAAACCATTTAGCCTTATAGAAGTAGAAGAGAGGATGGTGCTTGACAGGGTCTTGGGGACAGGGGCAAATAGGGAGTTGTTCAATGGGCAGAAATCCATCGTTTTAAAAAATGAGTAAGTTCTAGAGATCTGCTGAACAACACTGTGCTGGTAGTTGACAATATAGAGCTGAGTATTTTAAAATTTGCAATGAGTTTAGATCTCATGTTAAGTACTCACACCACCAAACCAAAACAAAATAAAATTCAAAAAAGGACTTGAGAAAACTTTGGAAGTGGTGTGTGTATTTAGTAACTTGGGAGTAATGGTGGTATCATGACCATATGCATACTCTCAACCTTATCAAATTATATACAATAGGCATGTGCAGTTTGTTGGATGCCAGGTATACCCCAATAAATTTGAGGATAAATAAAAAATAAATTTCCAACTTAATGTCATTTTGCCACGTATACATTCACAACTGCAATGGTGCAGCAACATCTCTTAAATGATGTTTGGAAGCTTCTCATGCTGTGCCTTGGTGACCAGGACAGGCAGTGAGGTGTGTCTCTTTGACATAGGAGCTCTAAAACCAGACTGTTTAGTTTGGAGCCTGGCAACATTGGGGCCACTCATGTCAGTCACCTCCTTGCATTTCGGTAGCCTCTTTTTTTTTTCTTTTTAAGAGGAAAAGACTCATTTATTTGGTGCAAACAGTGAACCAGCCACTACACTAATTCCTTCATGTATGTGTTCCCTTAAAAATGTTTTAATGAGTCTTATGTTTTATGAATAATGATTGTACATAGTTGGGAGGTACAATGTGGTGTTTTGGTGTACTTATAAAATAAAGTCAAGTTAATTAACATACCCACAACCCATGATCAGTAGTACATGTGCTTTATTCTTCTTCTAGTATTTAGCACAGTTCTTCTGTCTAATTGCATCATCCTGTTCTACTTGCTCCTCCTCGAGCTGGCTATTAGAGAAAGGGAGATGTTGTTTACCTGTCATTCCATGGAAGAGAGTCCCAGGGTCCTTGCTGGTCCTTGAATATTCACTTTGTCCCTCCTGGGAATTGTAGTTCTTAGGTCAACCTTCTGAGCACTCTGTCCCTTTGGGATGGCTCCTGTGATTGCTTGCCTGCTGGCACTCTGTCTCTCTAAGCCCTATCCACTGAGTGACAACAGCCTCAGCTAACTTCCCTGCAATCTCTGTCACCTTCTTACCACCTTGTGCTCATTAATTGTACTCTGAAAATGGGAAGGAACAAAAGTTACTTCAGTTTGCTATTTCTTCCTCCACACGATGCAACCATCCCCTATCCACATCCCTGGAGCCTGGAGACTAGAGATGAACACACACCTCCTGTCTTCCTTCACATCCCATAACATACGGGCTGAGAAGGGAATGTAGCCTTCTCTTGTATTCTGTGCCCCCTTCATTTTATTTTACTTTATTCAAAAGTTTAATGGTGGGAATATGAGAAGGTGCAAGGAGAGAGACTGCTTTAACCAAAAGAACACATAAGAATAGGCAGTAGACAGCAAATTAATGATGCACATACTCTTATGAAAATATGCAGTCACCACCTCCTTCTCCCTTATCCTGCCCAATTCAGGCTGATCTGATCAGCTTTTTCTCTGCTAAGTTAAATAAGCAGTACCATGTCTGTGAGTGCCGTCACTCAGTCAATTACCCTAATTGGTTGAAAAATTGAATAAAAGTATTGTATGTAAATTGGGTTATGGAAAATAGGGTACCAATTTAAATATCAATTATCTCTGTTCCAATCAAATATCTCCATTTCTCAATGAGTATTTCCCTCCCTGTCTCTGTCAGGTAAGAAGATCCTCAAGAGTCTGGTCAAATAGCAAACTCATATTTCTTGCTTGATATTAGAGTGCCTTATCATCAGGTGGTGATTTCCTTAAACTTCAGTCTTGTATTTTCAGTTCCTTTCATAGTCACCAAACAGTACAGATTCTGAAAATACCAAATGAATACATATTTAATGAATTGAGGGAAGCTAATTCATGTTTTTGAATTTAGTAATAACTTCCTCATCCCTCCATGTAATTGTTGAATAAGTTAATTTTGTTAATACTTTTCAGAGGAATTGCAATGTGTTTAAATAATTTACAAATACAGGGCGTGATGCTATTTGAAATTTCCATGTGATCCTTAGTAGAAATTTGAGATCAATAATACCCCCCCACACTTTTCTGGAAATAAGCATGTAAACTTGCACTTTCTTTTTTATTTTTATTTTTTTAAATAGTTGAAGATGGACAGCATGCCTTTATTTTATGTGTTTATTTCTATATGGTGCTAAGCATAGAACCCAGTGCCTCACATATGCTAGGAAAGTGCTCCACCCTTCCATTTTTTTAGATTAGTCTCTAGAGATTTGGACCCAGGAACACAAAATATCAAGCATAAAGCCCCATTTCCGTGGGCTTTATCTATTGCCTAACTGTTCCCACTGCAAATGACACTGACACACTGGTTCTGTTTGTTATGAGATTTATTTCCTCATACTTGACAATTATGAATAACCTTTGAAGGAAAAAGAAAACACTTCTAGGTTGGTAAGTCATGTGTACCCTTTCAGAAATTTCCCCTAAGTTGAAAGAACAAGTAAATATCACTTACGCCTACAGATTTAAAATTCTCTGCCAAAAAAAAAAAAAAACTGATAAAAGGAGCGTGTTCCGTTTTCATATCACAGATTGTTTTATAAGGTGTTTCTTTGGTAGAATAGAAGAATTTATGGCCTTGAATTGCCAAAGTTTTTATATCCTTGAGAATTCACTGAGCATCAACCATCATTTTTTATTTCTTGCAGCAGTAGTTCAAATTTTTAAAATTGATCAAATCACTTTGAAAAAAGGCAAGCCGTCCTCCTGTTGTGACTAAAGCTAATAGCGATGCTTTAGGTCCCTGGGAAATTGAAAACTGCAGTCAAAAGAGAATACAATGGCAAAAAGTCAGCTCTAGCCTATTTGGGGCATTTGACTGAAGCTGAAAAGAACGTGAAAGAGAAACATATGCCATTGCTATTTTAAAATACACTCGGTATTTTGTAATTCCAAATAAGTATATATAAAAAAGACTATTTTTTCAAGCTCAACATAGACTGGAAAAGACAAATTTAATAGATAAGGTAAAGAAAAATATCTGATGTGTCAGAAACACAAATAGTTTTAGAAAATTGACAGAGTACCAAAATAAAGACCCATAATAGAAGTGTATCCATCAAATATATGATACAGAGAGAAATCCATTTCACTGACTTTCCAATTCTGCTCTTTATCAGGCTTATCCACAGGCTTACTCCAGTACAATGCAGGGTATCTTTCTCAGGAGCTCCTGTACAGCCCATAGTTAAGAATACAAAAAGGTAAATCAGAACCTGTAAGAATGCACTGTGTTGGTACAAAGCGGGCATCTCAGTTATTTCAGCTCCAAACATACAGAATGAAAGGCACTTATGCTCCTGATGGAAGACATATTTAGATGACTGACATTGTCAATTTCAAACCATCAGATCTGAACCAAGTTTTCTTATAAACGTGGTGCTTATCAGCATGAGCAGAATGACACATACAACCCAGTGTCTGGTCTGTCAGGCAGTGTACTCTGATTTAGGAAATACAATGGGAGGGAAATGAGCTCCTCACAGACACAAACACAGGGAAATCTGTGTGAGTACAATGCACCTATCATGCTTTTACACATTTTCCTAAGCCACTGAATTTCTTTCTCTGTCACAATGGATACTTTTCTTCAGATATCTAAAATATTTTGTTAACAAAAGGTGACAATTCAAAAACTCAAACACAGCAGGTAACTTATTAAAATGTAAGAAACATACAGGCTTATCTGGGCATGTTAAGTATCTTTATCATTGATAATATACAGTATTGAACATACCATTTAAGAATTTTCTAGTAAAATGTATTGGCACAGTGCATTAGTGCATGTATCCATAGTGTTGGTCAAGTGTGTGTATGTGTGTGTGTGTGTGTGTGTTTAGTGTTAGAAAGCCAGGGAGAGAATAAAAGAGACAGAAAGATACTAATATCTCCATGTGTTTTCATAGTTCCATTTTATTAAATTTTGAATCAAATTTATTTTAACTGTTACATTACAAACAAAATTTATACATATTACTGGGATAATGTGATGTTTGGTATGTAAATGTATATGTAGTGTTATATGTAAACCAGTTTAAACACATCTGTCTCCTTGTTTATCACTTCATTATTGTAAAAACTTACAACATCTTTTCATCTACTTTTTTTTGGGATATAGCCCATAAGATTCACCCTGCTGTAAAATAGCACATCAAAGCATTTTTCTTCTATGTACCTGTTACTTAGTTCCCATTGATTGAACTTTACCTGCCCCACCTCACTAATAAATACTACTCTACTTTCAGCTTCCTTGAGATCAACTGTCACGAGATTCTGCAAATGTGTGAGATCTTGTAGTACCTCTCTTTCCATGCCTGACATGTTCCTTTGAAAATGATCTACAATTCTATCCATGTCACCTCAAGTGATAGAACTTCATCCTTCTTTATGGATGGATGTTTTTCATGAAAACATTTTGTGTTTTCTTTATTTATCATCTGATGGACACTAGGGTTGTTTCCAGTTCTTGGTTTTTGTGAACAGCGCTTTCATGAACATGGGAGTGTAGATGTATCTTTGAGTTACTGACTTTATTTCCTTTCCATATGTACCCAGGAGTGGTATTGCTGGGCCATTTGTTAGTTCTATTTTGAATTTTTGGAGGAACCTGCATACTATTTTCTGTAATAGCTCTCCTAATTTACATTCCCACCAACAGTGTGGAAAGGTTTCCTTCTCTCCCTTATTTGTACCAGCACTTGTTGTCTTTGGTATTTTTGATAGAAGGCATTCTTACCTGGGTCAGGTGAAATTCACTGTGGTTTGATTTGTATTCTCTAATGACTGATGATGTTGAAGATTTTTTAATGTACCTGTTAATCATTTATATGTCTTTTAAAGAATGTCTATTTGATATAAGGAAGCTGATTCATAGTGGGGTAGGGAGAGGGGGCATGGGAGGAGTAGACGAACTCTAGATAGGGGAGAGGGTTGGGAGGGTAAGGGAGGGGGCATGGGGTTAGAAATGATGGTGAAATGTGATGGACATTATTATCCAAAGTACATGTGTGAAGACACAAATTGGTGTGATATACTTTGTACACAGCCAGAGATATGAAAAATTGTGCTGTACATATGTAATAAGAATTGTAATGAATTTCCCTGTCATTTATAAATAAAAATAATTAGCCACCATTTAACCCAGCCATTCCCCTTCTTGGTCTATTCCCTAAAGACCTAAAAAGAGCATGCTACAGGGACACTGCTACATCGATGTTCATAGCAGCACAGTTCACAATAGCAAGACTGTGGAACCAACCTAGATGCCCTTCAATAGACGAATGGATAAAAAAAATGTGGCATTTATACACAATGGAGTATTACTCTGCATTAAAAAATGACAAAATCATAGAATTTACAGGGAAATGGATGGCATTAGAGCAGATTATGCTAAGTGAAGCTAGCCAATCCCTAAAAAACAAATGCCAAATGTCTTCTTTGATATAAGGAGAGTAACTAAGAACAGAGTAGGGACGAAGAGCAGGAGAAGAAGATTAACATTTAACAGGGATGAGAGGTGGGAGGGAAAGGGAGAGAGAAGGGAAATTGCATGGTAATAGAAGGAGACCCTCAGGGTTATACAGTGGAGGAGGTAGAGAGAGAGGAGGGGAGGGGAGGGGAGAGGTGGGGAAGGGGGAGGGTGGAGGATGGGAAAGGCAGCGGAGCACAACAGACACTAGGATGGCAATTTGTAAATCAATGGATGTGTAACTGATGTGATTCTGCAATCTGCGTATGGGGTGAAGGTGGGAGTTCATAACCCACTTGAATCAAAGTGTGGAATATGATATGTCAAGAAATTTGTAATGTTTTGAACAACCCACAATAAAAAATAAAAATAAATAAATAAATAAATAAATAAATAAATAAAAATAATTAATTTAAAAAAAAACTTGAAAAAAGGGCGGGGGTACTGGGAGTGTAGCTCAGTGGTACAGAGCCCCTGGGTTAAATCTCCCGTACCACAAAATAAAACATAAAAATAAAAAATTTATAAAGAAAGAAAGATAAAATACCCCCACATTTCCATTCTTTGCCTCTTCACCTGTCCTCAAAGTTATAGGTATCTATCCCCTATAGTTGCTAAAATTTTTACTACATTTAAAGTATTGCTTAAGTGCGTATGTTTGAATATGTGCCCAACGTTCCTAAGCTGGAAACTTAACTCCAAATACAACAGTGCTGAGAAGTGGGATCTGTGAGAGGTGAGGACGTGCCTGCAATAATGTGGTCATTGCAGGAGTGGGTCCTCATAAAGCCAGCCCTGCCCTCTCATTCCCTCTCTTGTCCTGTGATGCCTTCAGCAGTGGGACCATGCAACACAGAGGCTCTTGCCAGATGTGGGACCCTTGATCTTGGATTTTGCAGCTTCCAGACCTGTGAGAAATAAACTTATTTTTCATAAAAAAATTGTTGTCCATTTTTAATCAGGTTATTTCTGTTACCAGTATTGAGGTGTTTCGATTTCCTTATATATTACAAATAATAATTCCTTGTATAGGTCATACATATTTTCCCCCATTCTGTACAATGTCTCTTTACTCTGTTGACTACTTTCTTTGCTATACAGGGGCTTTTTAAGGTTGATGAACCCTTATTTGTCTATTTTTGCTTTTATTTCCTGTGCTTTTGGAGTTTTATCTCAAACTCTTGTCAGTTCCAATGTCCTGAAACATTTCCCCTGTTTCCTTCTGGCAGTTTCATAGATCCAAGCCTTACTTGGATTTAAACCAGGTTGAGTTGATATTTGTAACTCACAGGAGACGAATGTGTTCATCTTCATTTTTCTGCATGTGGATACCCATTTTTCCAGCACTACTTATTGAAAAGACCATCCTCTCCTTAATCTGTGTTTTTAGCATCTTTGTTGCTTTAGGAGCATGCAGTTCTTCTAGGTTGGCTGTTTGTATCATTTCTCTGTTTGCACTTTTATGCCAATACTTTGCTCTTTTGATGACTATAGCTTTGCAGAATATTTAATGTAGTATCATGTCTCCTACTTTGTTGTTTTTCCTCAAGATGACTTTAATTACTCTAATTTTCCATTGTTTCCTAAAAGTTTTATATTATTTTTCTAGGTTTGTGAAGAATGCCATAGAGAGTATATTGAATCTCCAGACACTTAAAGATAGCATAGGCATTTTAATCATATTTATTCTTCCCATCCACTAACACATGACATTTACTTACTCTTTTTTTTTCAAGAAAGAGAGAGAGAGAAAGAGAGACAGAGAGAGAGAGAGAGAGAGAGAGAGAGAGAGAGAGAGACAGAATCTTTTTTTTTTTTTTTTTTGGTAGATGGACACAACACGATGCCTTTATTTTTGTGTGGTGCTGAGAATCATACCCGAGTCCCTTGCGCACTAGGCGAGTGCTCTGCCGCTGAGCCACAATAGCAGCCTAACGTTTACTTACTTTTATTTTCATCAATGTATTATCATTTTCATTGTAAGATTTTATGCTCCTTTGGTTAAATTTATTCCTAGGTATATTGTTGTTTTCCTTTGTAGCTATTGTAAATGGGATTGCTTTTTTGATTTCTATTTCAGATGAGTTAGTTTTGGAAAATAGCATAACTAATGAATTTTGTAAATTGATTTTGTATCCTTCAATTTTGCTGAATTAATTTATTAGTTCTAACAGTGGAACTATTATTGGAACTAATTGGTGGAATCGTTTGGATTTTCTATGTATAAGAAAGTGTCATCTGCAAATAGCAATTTCCTCTTCTCCAATTTGTACACACTTTATTTATTTGTTTTTGCTGGATTGTTCTGGCTAAGACTTCCAGAACCATGCTGAAGAACAGTGGTGGAAGTTGGCATCTTTGTTTTGTTCTAGATCTTAGAGAGAAATTATACATATTTTCCAAATCCAACATCTCCTCCTATCATAATGACTTTGTATGCAGACTTTGCAACTTTGTAGTGGTGGGCTGGATGGAATAATGAAATCATGCTCTAATGTAGAATAGTTCCAAATATCTTGTACAGAATTTAGGCAGATGACCTCTAATCATAGTCTGAGTTTAATTAGTGGACATTGAAGGACCTCAAGACTCCAGGCCCAATATTAGGTAATCTAACCCCTGGGCCTCGAAGCTGCAAGATGCTCCCTTACACAACCCCCATGTCAAAACCCCCCCAGCAGCACGTAGCATTTCAAGTCTTGCACAATGCTACCACAAGATGTTCCATATAGATAACCCTAACGGTCAAACTTGAGCAAACAGGAGAAAAACAGGAACTAAAAGGGACAGGATGCAAATTTATGGTTTTTCCGAGAACAAAAAGTTGAAAAACAAGTTTACCCCCTAGGTGACCCAACTGCTGGATTCAGAGGGACCAATAGAAAGACTGTTGCTGTGCTAAGCTAAGAACTAACCCACTTGTTCCCTATAAAAGATCTGTACCCCAAAGCCCGGTGTGCCAGTCAACCGAGGCTCCGGCTGAGGTATTGCTGTGCACCCGCAGGCGCCTGTGTGAGAATAAACGCCTCCTGCTTCTTGCAGCCAGTGTCTCGCGTGGTTCATTCCGGGTTTGGGATCTGTGGATCTTTCATTTTGGAGGTTCCACCGAGATCCAAGATCCCGGTTCCGATCCCGATCCCTATCTGGAGGACACCCGACATCACTGGGAGGTAAGCTGGCCAGCTCGAGCTTTCTGTCCTGTTGTCCTGTTGGCTACATGTTCTTTGTTTCACGCAGCATCTGTAAGACTAGGTATAGTCATCCAGTATTCTGAGGAAGTTCTGTAGTCATCCAGTTTTCTGAGGCAGTTTGAGAAGGAGTTGACGAACTCGGACTTCTCTCCTGCCACCCTGGGAGACGTCCCAGGGATCAGAGGGGTCCATTTCTTTGGGGCCCCCGGTGTTTCCGAGGGATACACTGTTTTTGTAGGCGAAGGAGAAGTACGAACTTCTCCCAGGCCATCTGATTTTTTCGGTTTCCACCGAAACCGTGCAGCAATCTCCCTATTTGGTTTTGTTTTTGTGTCGTTGTGTCTGTCTCTCTATTTCCTCTCTGAAAGTAACATGGGACAATCACTAACAACCCCTTTGAGCCAACTCTAGATCATTGGCAGGACATTCAAGATCGGGCAGACAACCTGTCCGTGACAGTCAAGAAGAAAAAGTGGAAAACTCTCTGTACTTCAGAATGGCCAACATTCAACACCAGCTGGCCAGCAGAAGGGACCTTTAACATTGATCTTATCTTACAGATGAAAACCCGAATCTTCACCCACGGTCCTCATGGACACCCTGACCAGATACCCTACATTGTTACCTGGGAAGACTTAGCCTCTAACCCACCCCCTTGGGTTGCTCCTTTCTCTCCACCCAAGCCCCCTCTCCGTTCTCCCCTTGAACCCTCTGCTCCCCTCATCCCAGTTCCCCCTCCCCAAACCTCTCACCTTTACCCTGTTCTTAACAAATCTGAGACCTTGATTAAAACAGGGACAACACCAAAGAAAGTTCTACCGCCAGAGGACTCAGCTCTGATTGACCTGCTGACTGATGAGCCTCCTCCCTATCAGCCCCAACCCTTACAAGCCCCTGAACCTGATCAACCATCCTCCGAGGACGAAAACCAGGAAGGCCCAACCGCCAGTGCTCCCCCGGATCCATCTTCCATGGTGGGACGACTCCGGGGGCGCCGAGATCACACCGCCTCAGGGGACACCTCTAGAGTTCTCCCCCTGCGACAGACGGGGGGCCCCAATGGCCAGTATCAGTACTGGCCTTTCTCTGCCTCTGATCTTTATAACTGGAAAACCCATAACCCTTCCTTTACCAAGGATCCCGTAGCCCTAACCTCTTTGATTGAGTCTATTCTAGTAACTCACCAGCCAACATGGGATGATTGCCAGCAGCTCCTGCAGATACTCCTCACTTCAGAGGAGAAACAAAAGGTTCTTTTGGAAGCTCGCAAAAATATGCCAGGGGACGACGGGCGTCCCACCCAACTCCCAAATTTGATTAACGAAGCTTTTCCCTTAATCCGGCCAAATTGGGACTATACAACTGAAGCAGGTAGGGACCACCTACGTCTCTATCGCCAGTTACTCATAGCGGGTCTCCATGCAGCAGGGCGGCGGCCCACCAATTTGGCTCAGGTAAGACAGACTACCCAAGGGGCAGAAGAAACCCCGACAGCATTCCTAGAAAGGTTAAAGGAGGCTTATCGGAGGTTTACTCCCTTTGATCCTGATAGTGAGGATCTAAAAGGGAATGTTTCCATGGCTTTCATTTGGCAGTCCGCCCCAGATATCAGGACTAAATTGCAAAGATTAGATAACTTACAAGATTTTTCTCTAGCAGACTTACTAAAGGAAGCCGAAAAGATATATAACAAAAGAGAAACTCCAGAAGAACGAGAAGACAGGATTAGAAAGATGCAGGAAGAACGAGATCTTAAACTTAGAGAGGAATCAGATAAGAGAGAAAGAGAAAGAGACCGGAGGCGTAACAGGGAACTAAGTAAAATATTGGCCACCATAGTTCAGGCAGGACATCAGGGAGGCAAGGTAAGCAGGGACAGGGAGCGAAGCAGACCCCGTGTAGACCGAGACCAATGTGCCTACTGCAAGGAAAAAGGACACTGGGTAAAAGACTGCCCGAAGAGACCCCCCAACCCCA